>NW_026972154.1:1200000-2400000 GCF_036711695.1 Zophobas morio
TTTTATCGCATATAACAGAGTCTAAAATTTCTAGATTCCAGAACCACAACACGTTAATTTGTGGTCCATTGATTGAAGTTTTACAAGAAAAGTGGTCTAAACTACTCTAATCTAACCTGCCTGGAGCTAAATTTTCCCAATTTTACCATCAAGTTCTTCAAAATAAAACACAATTATTTTATGGCAATTCTTAATTTGTTATTATTTAAAGCTCTAAATTTTCAACCGCATTTTATTTATCGTTTACTGCACATGACAAGTTTTCTACTCTTTTGTTATTAGGATTTTTTTAATTTATTTGATTTCAGATTCACAACAGGTTGATTTGATATTTTGTTTTCTATGAACTCAAGCTTTATACGAATAATAACTTACACTACTCTGATCTAACCAGTATTTTACGCATTAGGATATTTCTTGGTAAAAATATGTAGAATTTGTGGTCCCAGATTTCAAAACCACTTAATTTATACTCACTCATATCCTGGCCTAAAAGTGACGCACGCTACTCTGATTGCACCCGTCTGGAGCTAATGTCGATATGACATACCTATAAAATGTCAATAATATTTGTTTATCATTTACTTTACAAAGCGTTTTTTCTGTTATATTACGTTTGATGTATTTTTTTAATAAAATAGTCAAGAAAAAAAATGTCATAGTTTCCAAAAATGGTCATCAAAAATCCTATAACAATAAAAACAAAAATTTATACTATAAAGCTGTCATTGTCACACACTATTCTTTTAAATTTAGCTTTTACCGCCTCCCATATTTTTAACATACTACATTTTGCTTATACTGGAGGTATCGATTTGCGGTAGAAAACCAAGTTTAGCAGCCAGTTACATGTGAAATAACAATGACTTTGATAATGTTATAGCACCAGCCGCCCCCACGCCGCCCCAATATTTTACTGCACTAATAATTTTCCATAACGCCATATACAATTTTATAAAACTTGTGAACGTTAAATTCGAATTCATAACCCTAAATCAAGAGAGTTTTTAAACGTTGGGCAGCTGGTTTACGTCCGAAATTACCGTCAAGTCACATAAGCATGGCATAATTTAATTTACTTCAGTAGACATTTTTTTTATTAGTTGTTTTTAGCTTAAAATTGGTTTAGTCAGAAGGAAACGTTTTTTTTTTTAATATTAAATTCCAATTTGCATTTTATATTTATCGAGTAACAAGAGTTTATATGTATGAGTAGTCAGCAGGATATGAACTGAGGGGTGAAATGTATTCAACTAGAAAATGGGACACCATATTTTAGTGTCTTGTTGAACAACAACGACGATTTCGAAAAATATCACTTTGTTTTGGAGTTGTACACTGCGAAATTTTGTAGTGAGACACACTGTATATTTATAAAAAAAATATGACTGTTAATACATGCAACGACTTTTCTTTTGTCATCACTTTTCACCACATCCTTTTTTTCAAACCCTAGTCGCGAACGTAAAAAATCCGGCAAGGGTTGTTCAACCCTCCGCTGCGAAGAAAGAAATAATACGGAAGAAACGCGTTATTAATGTAATGGAATCGTATGAATTTATTGTTGTGGTCGGGAGAAATGGCTCGTGAATAATTCCGGCCGAGGATAATATGGCAGATTTTGTTTCGAATTTGTTCCGGGAAAAAGTCGCCTTTTGGGAAAAAAGCTCAAGGCTCGATTACGCGAAGAGCGTTGTTAAAGGTTGTGGGGCTTTTAAGGATTTAAGAGTGTTTTATTTCGCGGAAGCGTTTAGGAAAAATAACGCGTTTAAGAGCGGGAGCTTTTATGCAATAAAAATACTGTTTATGAAATTACATTTAAATATTATCTTTAGAGCTTTAATGGAGAGCGGTTTTTGTGACGGTGGCTAGTGCAGCTTTCAGCTCCGAGTTCATGAAAGAGACCTGAAGGGGTCTGGAGTGTTTTTTGTGTTGTTTTAGATGTGTGTCGTTATGTTATTAAAACTCACCCGAGATTTTTAAAGAGATTTATTTAATTTTATTCAAACTGCAAAAAAAATAATTCATTCAAAAATCGCGTCACCTGTTTCCCCACGGATGATTTTTTGTTGTCCCATTCCGAATGGGTTTGCTCCCATCCGGGCCAATTACCAAGGGTTGTACACCATCAAGCACAAATGTGTCGACTTCCTTAAACTAACGGCGTCTTGATTATACGTTATCTGTAAAATTTTAAATAACTTTATCGAAGCAATTGATGCTATCACCGGCAATATGGCTATTACGGGTGGAACTTTCACTTTTTGTTCATTTTTTCTGTTGACGGATGGACGTTGAAAGGCATCTGTTGAACGGGACCCAGGCCGCTGCTTAAAAAACACACACGAGCGTACGATTTTTATTTACAATCCTTTCGACCAAGGTAAAATTTATTTTCATGTTAAATAATGCCGGTTAAAACATGTCGGGTCATTTACATACAACACACGGCTTTTCGATCCGAATCGGAATTTATTCGTTTCCTTCGAGCTATTTCAAAGTAGGAAAAAGGGGTGCGAGTCGCGAAACGGGGCGGACAGTGGCGGCGGCGAGGCCGGGGACGAGGAGGCGCGAAAATGTTTAACATAATTGAGGATAATTATTGTTTTAGGCTTTCATGTTTTTTGCGATTAAAGTGTTTGGATTATTGTAATTTGCCGTAATTTATACAACAGCTGTCCATAATATACCTACGTCTAAAGCTGCAAACAGTACTGTTCCAGTAAAAGCGAATTTTTCAACAATTTTTGTAAATTAGAAATAATTTAATTTTCCACCAAAAAAAAAAAACGTCAAACAGATGGGTTTAAACTGATTAGAGTTTCTCTTTAGTTGTTTGGTTGTTTAAAAACCTATTTCAAACACTTAAATATAGTAAGTATTTCGAATTTTTTTTTCTAAATTTTCTAAATTTTTCGAATTTTTGGAAAACTAAATTTTACAATTTAAAACTAATATTAATTGTTTCTCTTTTACTTGTTTCATTATTCAAAAACTTACTAACCTTTTATGTAAAATTTTGATTTCGTTTTTCCAAAATTGTCCAAATTTGCCAACACACCACTTATATATTTTGGAAAAACTAAATTTTTACATTCAAACTTTATATGAATGAGTTCTTTTTTACTCCAATTTAGCGCTTTTTTTTATTTTTATCGATTTCCTGTTGCCGTCCGTTTGTCCTCTGCTGAAGTCTGGATAGATATTGAAAATCGAAAAACTATAATTCTAAAATTTTATGAATATTTCAAGATTATCGTGCAAAAAGTAAAACTAAACCAGTTTTTCCAGTCATCCTCTTTAGAAAAAATGTGACGTCATCTCTAACTATTTTGAGTAAATTTCATTCAAAATGTATAATAATGCTGAAAAATAATAAAATATGAATTTAAAATTTGCAGTTCTGGAGTTAGAACAATTGGAAAAATTTTAAATTGATTTTTATTTATTAGTATATTTTTATACTGATTTCAAGGACAACAAAATTTTACATAAAAAAAGATCAGTTTAAACCGATTGCAGTTTCTCTTTTAGTTGTTGGTTATTAAAAAAATTCTTTCTAACTTTTGAAAGTAAAACTTTGACTTATTTTTTTCCAAAATTTTCCAAATTTGCCAACACCGCTTATATATTTTTGGAAAACTAAATTTCTACAATTAAAACTCTTATTAACTGGCTCTTTTTTAATCCATTTTTATGTTTTTTTTTATTTTCATCCAGTTACAATATTGCCAATTCCCCATTTCCGTCTGTTTGTCTTCTGTTGAAGTCTGGATAGATATTGAAAATAGAAAAATTACAATTCTAAAATTTTTTGAATACTTCGAGATTATCGTGCAGAAGAAAATAATAAACTACAGCTTTTCCAAAAATCCTCTACAAAAAACCTATGACGTCATACCAATATATTTTAAATAAATCGCACTGAAAATGTACAATAAAGCAGAAAAACAGTAAAACAGGACTCTAGAAGTTGCAGTTCTAGAGTTAGAACAATTGGAAAAAATTTACATTGATTTTTAATTGTTAATATATTTTATAACTGATTTCAAAAACAACAAAATTTTACATAAAAAAAGATCAGTTTAAACCGATTGCAGTTTCTCTTTTGGTTGTTGCTTATTAGCAAAATTCTTTCTAACTTTTGAAATTAAAATTTTGACTAATTTTTTTCAAAAATTTTCCAGATTTGCCGACACCGTTTATGTATTTTTGGAAAACTAAATTTATACAATTAAAACTCATATTAACTGGCTCTGTTGTAATCCATTTGTATGTTTTTTCTTTATTTTCATCGATTTACAATATTGCCAATTCCCCATTTCCGTCTGTTTGTCCTCTGTTGAAATCTGGATAGATATTGAAAATAGAAAAATTATAATTCTACAATTTTTTGAATACTTCGCGATTATCGTGCAGAAGAAAATAATAAACTACAGCTATTCCAAAAATCTTCTACAAAAAACCTATGACGTCATAACAATATATTTTAAATGAATCGCACTGAAAATGTACAATAAAGCAGAAAAACAGTAAAATAGGACTCTAGAATTTGCAGTTCTAGAGTTAGAACAATTGGAAAAATTTTACATTGATTTTTAATTATTAATATATTTTATAACTATTTCAAGGACATCAAAATTTTACATAAAAAAATATCAGTTTAAACCGATTGCAGTTTCTCTTTTAGTTGTTGCTTATTAGAAAAATTCTTTCTAACTTTTGAAAATAAAATTTTGACTAATTTTTTTCAAAAATTTTCCAGATTTGCCTACACCGCTTATGTATTTTTGGAAAACTAAATTTATACAATTAAAACTCATATTAACTGGCTCTGTTGTAATCCATTTGTATGTTTTTTTTTTATTTTCATCGATTTACAATATTGCCAATTCCCCATTTCCGTCTGTTTGTCCTCTGTTGAAGTCTGGATAGATATTGAAAATGGAAAAATTATAATTCTAAAATTTTTTGAATACTTCGACATTATCGTGCAGAAGAAAATAATAAACCACAGCTTTTCCAAAAATCCTCTACAAAAAACCTATGACGTCATAGCAATATATTTTAAATAAATCGCACTGAAAATGTACAATAAAGCAGAAAAATAGTAAAATAGGATCCCAGAATTTGCAGTTCTAGAGTTAGAACAATTGGAAAAATTTTACATTGATTTTTAATTATTAATATATTTTATAACTGATTTCAAGGACAACAAAATTTTACATAAAAAAAAGATCAGTTTAAACCGATTGCAGTTTCTCTTTTAGTTGTTGGTTATTAAAAAAATTCTTTCTAACTTTTGAAAGTAAAATTTTGACTTATGTTTTCCAAAATTTTCCAAATTTGTCAACACACCATTTATATATTTTTGAAAACTCATATTAATTCTTTTTTTTAAAGGTGCTAAATTTTAGATAGACACTGAAAATAGAGAAAGTATAATATTTTATAAATTCTTTAAAATTATCGTGCAAACCGTAATTTTTCCAAAAAAAAAATGGTGACGTCATCCCAGAATATTTTGAATAAATCTCACTTAAAATACACAATAAAACTTCTAAGCTCTTTTTCCTGTGGTTCAGCATTATCTATAACAAATTATATTTTCTCAATTTATTTCATTTTCATCAGATTTAAAAATTAGTGTTACATTGTACATATCAACTCAAAATATTTATTCCTTAAAAAATAGAGCGATCTAAATAGACAAAATGTCCTCCAAATTCGTCTTCAAAAATGTATAAAAAATGAAATTTTGACCGGGTTTTAGTAATTGCTGTTATACAAAATGTCTCAAAAAATAATAATAAAAAAAAACAGTAAGTTAACAACTTCTTGATTACGTTTTTAGACATTGAATGATATGCAATGAACTGGGTATTTCGCCAGGGTCATTCTGAGACCATATTTAATTTATACGAATGATGTTAAAATATTTTTTTTATATACTTAAATTTAAGTCACAATAAGCTAGAAATCTGATCAAAAAATACTTAAGGCCTGAAAATTCAATATCTGTGATATACTTGTTACAAATATTTCATAAAATCAATTTTTTTAATTTTCTATATATTTTCTACTACACATATATGTATATAAAATATATAGAAATGTTTAGGTCATAATTTATAGTATACACAGACCATATATATTACCAGGATCTACTCTGACACCCGTACTATTTTTACTTTATACAAATGACATTTTTTAAACACAAAACTGTTATTTGTAACTATTGAAAAAACAAAGTAGTGCCACCTCTGAAATGTAGACATTTTCATTTTTTATTTTATGTAATACCCGCAAAAGAATCCAATTAAAATCAAATTAAATTCCACGCCAAAACACAAAAATTAACCATTCTCGATTTTTTCAGCGCATTTTAAATTTTTCCAGGAAACAATCCACCAATCTGCATACTAAAGCGGTTACATAAACATAGTTATAACCCCATTAACCAAAACTAGTTTTGTTTTTTATAGATTTAGATAGCAATTTTAGCGCAGCCGTTTCGCTTTCCCAATTTTTGCACCCACGATACCCTCTAATCTCTCGCCCTCTTCCCCCGGTGTAAATTACACCACCTGATCGCGAAGAAATCTCAACGACATCAAAATTATAGCCGTTTAAATCTGTGTGAGGACCCTCGGCAAAAAAAAGTAAAAAAATTCCTCGCCCATCATGCCATGTGGTATCTTTAATCACACGTTCACTACTCACCTGTTTCGTATACGTAGAGCCCCCATTTTTCGGGGGGCAGGTGTTCTTTAAACGCATTCTTGAAACAATACACATGGGGTTAAACGTATTAATATTATAGTGGGTGGCTTCCCGAAAAGGTGTACTTGAATAAGAAGTAATTATTCTTCTTGCATGCGCCATATGTTGCTCTTTTTTTCGAGGTTTTTTTGTTTATTCATTCGATGGGTAACGACTCGGAGGGAAACAGTGGTTCCGTGGTCAGTGAGGAGCAACCGTAAGTCTTGTCTATTGTTGTCATGATTACTATAATTAATTAATTAAGTAAGTAATTAGGAGTAGTGGTAGGTCGTGTGTTTAAGTTATTAGTAAGGACGATTTAATTAAGAAAAGTAATAATGGTTTCAAAATGTTGGTTATTAAGTGTTTGTTTAAGGTGATCTATGATTTTGGATAAGATACATTTTAAACTAAATTAATAGCGGCACTAATAATAGATATTAATGTTTTTCAATTTTATGCTACTTACTGTAAAACGCTACACACAAAAGATTAATTTAACCCTATTGTGAATTTTGATTGAAATTTTTGCGAAGATTAAAAAATTTCACGTAAAATTACTTTTAATTTTCTAGTTAGTATAAGTAAAATTTTATATTATTGAGGTTTAATTTAAACTTACAAAGCTTACAAGCCAGAAACTGAAATGTTGGGACAAAAGAGAAGCCTAAAATCCAAATTTCTTACCAGAATTTTGATCAAAGAACTAAATATCAACGTTGAAAAAAATAAAAGTTCTATATATTCTAATCATGAATTAAAAAGTAGGTAAATTTTTCCAAAAAAATTTAAATTTCACACTTGAACTATTCCAACTAATACGTTAAAAGACAACAGTAAGAGCTTCAAATTTCAAAACAAACACACAAAAACTTAAATTTTTTTGAAAAAGGCCATCAAAAATCGAGACCATGAAACTTAGTTATTAACAATGTTAATATTTTTTGATTAGTAAATATAAATTTTAATTTCTGAATTAAGCTAGAACTTCATCAAAAAAAATTAAACTCAAAAATAAATTAAAGAGTCAAAATCATGGAACAAAAAATAAGCTTAAAATCCAAATTTCTTATCAAAATTTTGATGACGTAGCTACTGAAGAACTAAAAAACTGTAATTTCATACTTGACAATTTCCAACTAATCAGTTTAACAACAACACTCAAAAGTTCTAAATTTCAAAAGAAACACACAAAAACTGAAATATTTTTTGAAAAAGACCATTAAAAATTCAAGACCATGAAATATAGATTTTAACTTGTGTCTTTATGAACCACAATCTACAATGCTAACATTTTTTGATTAGTAGAGAGCGGAAAATATGCAGCAAAATTTTGGGAAATATGATCATATGATATGCACCAAATTTATGCAAATATGCAGTAACTTTCTTAATATATGCAGAGATATGCAGCTGCATATGCTCCAAAAACTAAAAAAAAGCGTAATAACCGAACTAAATTTATTTACAAATTACAAAATTAGTAGTAATCGACTATTTAATTACTATTTTGGTAACAATTTATTTTTAAATATTTTTCGAAATATTCTAACCAAAAGTTTTCCGATGATCCTAAAGTATATTTGGTATAGAAAAACTGTGTACTACGTCCACAGATATAAAAATCCTTACCGGTTTAGAGCAGACGCGACAAAACAGTTCCTTCTTGAAGAATAGGTTCAGGAAAAGGTTTAATCCATAAATTAATTTGAGTTATCTTCGACATATTAACACACATGTATCGCTTTAAATGCTTTCAATGCAAACTCACGAAAATAATAGGGTAACGTCCCTTCAACCACCATAACACATACCATTAATACACTTAAGTAACGAACAAAAATATTGGGAATGAACGGTATTTCCAAAAGTAATTAGGGCCCAAATTTACCTGGAAGAATGGCTTAACACCCAATGGATTCTCCAAACTACCATAAAACCCAAACCTTTACTAGTTATTTGAACATCAGGACAATATTTGCAATATGATTAATGAAATTTCGTCTTTCTAGATACCTACATGCCGTTAGAATAACAATCTTTTTTTTTTCAAATTGGCACAAAAATTGATAAAAATGCAAAATATGCACCCGTTACGTGAAATATGCAGCAGAAGGCAAATATATGCAAATATGCAATTTTTTTATAGCTGTATTCGTTTTTAATTAGCATGATTCGTTCACATATTAAATATCAAGACTTATATGCAAAAAATAACGGATATGCAAATTTCATAAAATCCGCTCTCTATTGATTAGTAATTAAAAAATTATAATTTTCCAAAAAAATTGAAATTTTATACTACAAGTTCGAATTAATAAGTTTAAAAACAGCACTCAAAGCTCTAAGTTTAAAAAGAAACACACAAAAACTGAAATATTTTTTGATAAAGACCATCAAAAATCTAGACCATGAAATATATAGACTTTGACTTAGAATTTATAAACAAAATCTACAATAGTAAAATTTTTTATTAATTACTGTAAATTTTAATTTTAAAATTAAGTTACCATTTCATGTAAAGAAATTGAATACAAAATAAATTGAAAAAAAAATTTTTAAGTAAAATCTTGGAATCAAAAAAGGAGCTTAAAATCAAAATGTCTTACCAAAATTTTCATGATATAGTTATTAAAGGACCAAACATCACCGTTAAGAAAGATCTAAGTATAATAATTTTACGTAGAAATCTGAGATGTTTTATTTTTAATTTTGAAATAGAACAACAAAATTTTGAAACTCAAAGCTTTAACCTTTATTTTTTCCAAAATAAAATTTATATTTCATACTTAAACTGTTCCAACAAATAAGTATAAGAACACTCAAAATTATCAATTAAAAAAAAACAAACACTGAAATATTTTTTGAAAAAGACCATCAAGAATTAAAATCATAAATTTATTTTAGACTTTAAGTTGGGAATTTATTAACCAAAATGTACAACCCTAATATTTTTTGATTAGTATTCATACACAAATTTAAATTTCCAAATTAAGTTAGAATTTCAATAATTTCATCCAGAGAAATTAAATTATAAAAAAATTAAAACTTAAGATAAACGAGAAGCTTAAAATCTAAATTTGTTACCAAAATTTTCATGAGAAGCATCAAGGTTAACAAATAGTAATACATTTACATAAACATTTTAGAACTTTTATTTTAAATTTAAAAAAATGGAATGAGAAACCAAAATTGTGAAACTCAAAGGTATAACCTGAGGATAGTATTCAAAATCAAAAGTTCTATCCATTTAAATTTTTCAAATATTTCAAGTTTTATATTTGAACTGTTACAAATAATAAATTTAAAAACAATACCCAAAGCTTTAAATTTCAAAAGAAACAAAATAAGAAACTGTAATAGTTTTTGAAAAACACCATAAAAATCGAGGCCATTAAACTTGGAACTTGGGAATTTATAAACCAAAATCTACAATGTTAATATTTTTTGTTTAGTTAATATAAATTTTAATTTCAAAGTTAAATTAGAATTTCATTTTGAGAAATTAAACCCAATAGTAAATAAAAAAAATCAAAATCAAAATCTTGGGACAAAAGAGAAGTTTGAATTCCAAATTTCTTACCAACATTTCCATGATATAGCTATTGAAGAACTAAACATCAACATTAAAAAATAACTATATTTTTACGTAGAAATTTGACGACGAGAAATCAAGATTTTGAAATTCAACGCTATAACCTGACCTGAGTATGGCATCCAAAATCAAAAGTTCCAAGTTTTTTTATTCTAAGCACGAACTAAGAATGATACTTGTCCAAAAAATGTAAATTTCATAACTTTAAAATCACTTTACGAAGGAGAGGTTGTTATTTTTTTAATTATTTACAAAATTGCCGAAATTGCTTAATTCGATTTGTGTTTTAGTTGAATTATTAGTGAAACTTCCGCTTAATAAAATATTACAGTCGTGTCAGCTATCGTCCACTATCGATTAAAACGCACAATGAAAAGCTCCTATCATAGAAAATCCAGATAAAAGAAAAGTAGATGATCGAATAATGCTCTCAGAGGAAAGCAATATGAAATGTAAATAGCCTACTTAATAATGTATAATATTCTGAACTGCAAGGACAGGTTATAAATAAATTCATTTAAAATGGAAAGTAATAAAGCTTTAAAATGTAATAAAACCCAGCGATTTGAAATATAAATTTGCCAAAACTCTCTAGCACAAACCCGCCCCGAAAAAATCCACGAACAATAATCAGTCCTTTCGTCCCGAATAAAGCGCCGCTCCCCTCCCGATTTTTTCCTGATTTGAAATTCCCTTCGACATTTATCTTTTAATAAAAGCGAACTCACAACGGATTAAAAATCCGTAAGAATTTCACGACCAATTTAATGGAAATAATAAAACGAAACTTTTTAATTCCACATTCTTTCGAACTGTGACATATTTTTAATAAAGGAGTTATTGAAGGAAGAAAGCGCCATTATTGGAAAAATCGGAGGGTCTCCCAAAAAAATTAATTCCCACACCAGCAGGCGCAATCAAAACAAAGCCGAGTCGACGAAAGGAAATGATGTTGTTTTTTTCCTCGCCCATTATTATGTAAACCGAATTAGTGTGAATCGAAGCCTAAAATTCCCCAGGAAAAAACTTGCTTTACATATGTCTAGTTAATAAAAGTGAATGATATCACAATAAAAACTCATTATCGCATTCGATATGCGGCCGGGGCGCGCCTGCCTTTTAATTTGGTTTTCTTTTATAATTTTCTTTTTGTACGCGACGATGACCCTAAAGGCAGATGGTACACTTTTATTTAAGGGTTACCTTTACTTGACCATATGCATGTCGACAAAAAATTCAGGATCATCGGCGGCTTACGGAACCGGAAAAAATCCAAACAGTGCTCGTAAAAACTGTTCTTTATTGTCTCTTTGTTTTAGGGGTGCTGGGGAGGGGGAGTGGAGCGGTCAGTCGAAAGAAGGGCACGGGGAACCGTTCCACAAAGAAACGTTAGTACTCAGCATAATTAAATTCGAAATATTAAATTCCTTTTTTTTGGTTTATTTTATTAAGGGTAGTGTTGTTATCGTTGTTACTATTTTTAGCATTTATGCTTGAAAAAATCAAACTGTCAATATTTTTTTAAATAAATTATTTTGAGCATGGGGGATGATGGGGAAAACAAACTACAAACACAATATATTTTTTTGCCCACTCCAACTTGGATGCGATTTTTTTTTATTAAGCACAAATGTGAAAATTTCTAGTAATGTAATTTTAAATGTATTAAACAATAAATTTTGGCAGTTGCGTAAGCTAGAAGAAACAAATTTAATATTTGAATTTTGTTACAAGTTGCTAACTGTTCCGACATAAGTTAAAAAATATAAATGGCAGTCGAAATTTTTGAATAATAAAAAAGATGGCGGCACAAAACTTGTAGAAAATTACAATAACGTACAATAACTCCTTACGACTACGTTACGTAACATATAAATAAGTTTCGCAGCCGGAACCAAGTTAGTAAAATATATAAAAATTTAATGATGACACCAAATATTATTTTCCTGGTTTTTCGTAATAATACGGATAAAAATACCCGCGCCCCCTCGATGCGGCCCTGGCTCGATTTTCCTATCGTAACTATCAACTTTTAACTAGAATCCGTAACTACCATGTGCAGTTGTGCGGCTGCACCGACAGGGGGCGCTCCACTCTAGCTGCCCTCACAGAAAACTTAGCTATTATTATAAACATAAAAGATGAAAAAGTAACTTAACATTAACTTGTGTTAACACAACTAACATTGAAATAACTATCAAAATATTTTTTGCGAGTTTTTTAATATTAGGTGAATTTTTGACAGAAGCAAGCCGAAATGTTGTAATCACTGTACTCCGAACCGGAATTTTCCTAGTGTAAGTGTGTGTGTGAATTTCGGTTTATTATTTTCGTGTGGATGATCTACAATAGGACGCTATATATTTTTGGGCCCTTTGAACACCGAAAAAAGTCAAATTTGGTCAAAACTCTATAGTTACCGAAATTTTTAAGGTGTTGTCCGGATTTTGTACCACAGCAGTGTACATCGAGCCACAATTCTTGTTATTTTTTATTTTCATGTGTATCTTGATAGATAGATAACCTACAGAGTGTGCAGCGTCTTTAAAGTTAATCCAGATTACGATCGTTACCATTATTATTATTATCGTTGTCATTCTAGGGGAAAGGCCCTACAAGTGCCACCTCCCGGACTGCGGCCGGGCCTTCATCCAACTCTCCAACCTCCAGCAACACCTCAGAAACCACGACGCTCAGGTCGAAAGGGCCAAAAACAGGCCCTTCCATTGTACAATCTGCGGAAAAGGCTTTGCCACGGAATCCAGCCTGAGGACGCATACTTCGAAAGTAAGCCATGTATGTATACACTGGTTTTTATTATTTTCCTTATAAATAAGTGTGGTTTGGTTTTTTTTGAATTTGGTTGAATTTTGGAAAGTGTTTCGCATATCGCGTTAATTAAACTGCGTGCAATTAAGTAAAATTCCGTACACACTTTCTAAAGCGATATTGTTTTTTTTCGTTTTTCGATATGCTTGAATACGGTCGTATTTTTAGCAGCGTGGGGCCGGCTGTGAAACGAAAAAGGTGCCAAGTATGTACCGGAGCAGTAATTATCACATCAAGTCCTCATTATCATAATACTAGCATTAGCATGTGTGTACAAGTCAAAGTAGTCATTAAAATTTGAATGAGATTAAGATTAACGGGAGAAATGAAGAGGTTTTAGGCAAATTGGTGCGTAATTTGTAGATTGGGAGATTAACGGAACGGAGTAAGGGTTTATCAAATTGGTTTAGAGCTCGCACTGGTTGGAAATTTTTTCTTCAAATCTAACGACAAGATAAATAAATGACTCAATTAAACAAAACTTACAAGTACGTATGTCGTTAACGTACAAGAGGAAAAGCAACGGGCCAAGGCCACCTCCTTGCCGTACTCCAGCACCAACAATTGTTCAAATTCCTCTTGATCCGAAAAACTCGACCGCAGACCTTTAAGGATACCGCCAATGTCACGGCGGAATGTCAAGTTTGAGTGCGTTAAATGCAGGCTGAAAATTTGATAAACCCAATCAATATCAGCGGCTTGGGTCAATTAACCCGGAATTCAATTAATAAGTACCTTGAAGGACAATGCCGGACAAGTTTTCAATAACTTAGAATGCACGGTATGCATCCGGAAGTGCGGCGGTTGCGTTGTCTCGGGGCGCGGATTTCGTCGGCGGCAGAGATGCGATGACACTTTCCAAAAGAAGACGTTCACTTACATTTTCGTATTGATTCTATTAATTTAAACACAGTGGCCTTGTTGTTTTGAGTTGGTTGGTTTGTTTTATCTTTTTGTTGAGTTGGCAGCACCAGGGGAGTGTGGGGCGCGGGTCGAGGAGTTTCGGGGATTTTTGTGTATTGCTGAAGCCGCCAGAGTTGGGTTGTTTGCTGTATTTTGGTCGGAATATGAAGTTGTGGTGATTTTTTAACGACGTTTTTAGTTTTTCTTTGTTCGAATTCTGTCAATAGTTTAAATGACTGTCGATCGTTTAACACAATGAAGTTCGTTCATTTTTTGAAAGAAATATTGTTCGCAAAGAGTATTTTGCGTATGTTACACGTTATTGTCAAAATTTTAAATGACTAATTTTTATTTAACTAAAGTTGTTCTACTTGAACAAGTATTTTTCCAAAGTATAACAACTGCTAAAATGACTATTTGACAATCAACGTATCACTTAATTTTGAAGAGCAGTTATTAATTTAAAAAGTATATCATAATAATTATTATAAAAGAACTTTGCGTAGTAAATATTCTACTTGTTTAAATGACAATTTAAACAACTTTTGACCGTATGCATTTTTATAAATTAGTAAATGACTATTTCATTAGAAAATAAAAGAATTTTATTATAACATTGTCAAAAATTTAAATGACAACTACATAAATGAGTCAACTGCTTTTGTTGCCTTACTGTTTGAACTGACAATTAGGTTTCACTAGTTCTTTTGACTACAAAATGTTTAAACAAAAATCTAAGGAATATGTGCAACTTTTTCAGCAACAATGTTGTTGTTTTTTTTTAACAACGTTGTCAAATAGTAATTTGTAGAGATAGAGATAGAAAAAAGTTAAAGATGAAAGTTATATGGTTCTTTGAGTACCATAAACTATACAGAGTGTTCCGTTTTGATGTAAAATCCCAATAAAAAAATCGCAAACGAATTTTAATATACCGAGTGTTCATAAAAAAAATTACAATTTTCAGAAACCGATATTTCAGTATGATCAAATAGAATATCCTGTATTTTATTACTCCATTTTAATCAACTTTTTGTTCTTTTTTCTCGATATATTTTTTAAGAATGTCAAAAATTCCAAAAACTTCAGATATAAAAAAAACCTAACAACAAAGAAAAAATAAAAACAGAGTAAGATGCAATAATAAATTACAGAGCGTTCTATTTCAAAAAACTGAGCTATGAAAATTGTAGTAATTTTGATTTTTTATTAACCCTCTGTATTATTGACAATGCAAGGTTGTAAAATGTATTTCTTTGGACTATGAAAATTATGATATTAGTTAAATTTCAGTGACAGAGATAGAAAAAAAGTTAAAGATGAAAGTTATATGATTCTTTGAGTACCATAAACTAAAATTATTGTCAACTATACAGAGTGTTTTGTTTTTTGGGCGTAATACACAACTTGTTTTTTTTTAAATGGGACACGCTATATACTTTTAGACGCTCTGATTGGCCTCGTGGTAGGTTTTATAACTGGGATTTATTTTGAAAATTTTAACGCAATGTTGCCACGTTATTCCAATTTTCTTAAATTTTTTTCCTATGTAAAATCACAATCAAAAAATCGCAAGCGAATTATTTTAAAAATCCGTCTTACAATATTTTATGTAGAGGTAAACAGGGGTATGAACTTTGTCGTGGTATCAGTTAAATAAAATTTTAATATACCGGGTGTTCACAAAAAATTTTAAATTTACAATTTGCAGAAACCGATATTTCACTTTTATCAAATAGGATATCCTGTATTTTATTACTCCATTTTAATCTACTTTTTGTTCTCTTGCTCGATGTATTTCTTAAAAATATGGAAAATTCCAAAAACTTCAGATATAAAAAAACTTAACAAAGAAAGAAAATAAAAACAAAATAAGATGCAAAAATAAATTACACAACGTTCTATTTCAAAAAACTGAACTATGAAAATTGTAGTAATTTTGAATTTTTTGTAAGCGCTCTATTATTGACAACTTTGTTTTTTTTTTTTTTAACAACGTTGTCAAATAATATTTCTTTGGACTATGAAAATTATGATATTGTTCAAATTTGCAGTGACAGAGATAAAAAAAAACTTAAATTATTATCAACTATACAGAGTGTTTTGTTTTTAGTGCGTAATATAGAACTTGGTTTTTAAAATGGGACACGCTGTATATTTTTACACGCTCTGATTAGCGTCGTGGTAGGCTTTATAACTGGGGTTTATTTTGGAAATTTTTTTAGTAATACACACAAAAAAAATCGCAATCGAATTATTTTCAAAATTCGTCTTACAATATTTTGTGGAGAGGTAAAGAGAAGTACAGGCTTTGTTGTGATACCAATTAAATGCAATTTTAATATACCGAATGTTCATTAAAAAATTGTAAAATTTACAATTTTCAAAAATCTAATTTTAGTTTTATCAAATAGAATATCTTGTATTTTATTCTCTATTTTAATCTACTTTTGTTTTTTTTTCGTTCGATATGTGTGTTCCTTAAACATGTGAAAATTTCCAAAAACTTCAGATAAAAAAAAAACTTAAAACACTCTGTATTTTCAATTTAATTTATTCCATAACAAAGCGCGTACTTTTGTTTATCTCTTTATAAAATGTTGTAACATAGATTTTTAAAATAACTGCGATTTTTTTGTAAACTATTACAAAAAAATGTCAAAATAAATTGAAGAAACTTGGCAAAGTCGCATCGCAACTTAAAAAATAAACCATGATTTTAAAGCTTAGGAAGACGGCAATAAAAATATATAAAAAATGTTGTGTGTTTTGTCTCAAAATAAATATTATGTTCAGAAATACAGTGTGTTTTGTTTTTGAGACAAAACACACTGTATTGCTGAACATAATTTTAATGTATGATACTCAATATGATACAACTTAAGTCTTAACATTTGTTTCAAATTTCAACAATTAGTTCGTTTTTAGTGACTCACCCTGTATACTAAATTTTTTAGCTTTAACACATTTTGGTAAAAATGTCAGTTTGGACAAAATATATTTTTGAATTTTTGTAAATAATAATATTGTCGACAAATTTTCTAAAAAGAAACTCATTTTATAACCTTAGATATTATTGTATGATATTTTCAACATTTTAAATGACAACAAAAAAAAAACAAATTAAAATATGTCTAATTTCTGCCACATTACAGCTTTTTAGTTGTGAAAATAACAAACAAATTTGTCAATTAAATATTAAATAGTAATAATTTTGCCCGGAATGCATTTTTAGAAGAAATTGCGAATTTAGACTTTTTTAAATGACAACTTTTTAATTAAAACACTCAAATAATGGTTCTTCAACACATTAGTTTTCATCCTCTCCTTGTTGAGCTGACAGCTGCAGACTCATCTTTTGACTAATTTTTTGTATTTTTGACATCAAAGTGTTTTTTTGGAACAAGTTGTCAAGACAATATTTACTTGAGGAATTTTTTTATTGGTAGTTTTTTAAGATGATGGAATATTATTTGGAAGAAAATCTAATAATATGTAAACAAATTAACACTTTTAAATGACAATAAAAAACAAAATTATATACATATAATTATAATATGAAATAATTTTTAATATAATTATCATAGTAGCATTTATCTTAAGACAATATTTAATAGCATATGTTTCTACAAAATTTTGTAGAAAACGCAATATTTTTGTAATTAATTAAATGATATCTCTTTAAATTAAAAATTCTAAGCATCTTGTCGAAATTTTAAATGACTACTTCATTGTCAAAACCTTGAAAACAGAAACATTGACATATTATCGCCGTGCGAGGTATTTTTAATGTTTTATTAAAAAAATTTGTTTATTTTACTAGACATTTACTTAATTTTGGTAATAACGGAGTTGAGAGTTTTAAATGACAACTGACAAATTATTATATAAAAAATATATTATGGACTTTAGTAACAAAACGTGTTCAGATAATTTTTAGTAACTATTTCCAGTTTGAAATAATGTATTCTGACTTTAATCATATTTTGTCAAAATCTTAAATGACTAAATAAAACTGATTGGCAGGCAAAATGTCGTAAGTACCATTATTGTCAGTAGCAAACTAAATATAAACACAACTTGTTTAAACTTTAAAATTTAAATGACACATTTGACAAAAAAAACTTTACCTTAAAATTTTGTTAGAATCTCGATAGTTTTCCATAAATCTAATGTTTAATTGACAAATGATTCGTTTGAATTTAAAGCACAAGTGTTAAAATTTTGTCAAAATGTCATTTAAATTGCAAATAAAAATGATAAAAACCTAAAGGAGTTTTGTGATTTTTGTAATGACGAAACTTCGTGACTGCATCAATTCCGAACGCTCCTTATGTTACCGACATTTAATATTCATGCGGGAAAACAAATTTAAAATAACTATTCTATTTCGAAACCATTTTTCACGAAGAAACGACATCTTTAAAACTCCCCAAGCCGACATCGCGACGTTGTTTTTAGATTTGTTCGTTTCGTTTTCCATTTTTCGTGAGGTTGGCAGCACGCAGCGCCGTAATTTCCCTCCAGATATTCAAGAAATTCCGTATCAGGTGCGAAACCTAATCGAAAAATCTCGTTATAATCCCCAATTATTCCCGAAAACATCCGAAGGGGTGAGAATTGCCCGAAAAAATCCCGCATTGCTCGCCGAAAGAATTTATAGATGAGATCGTTAGTTAAGATTGTGACGTGTCGACGTTTTTATGGCGGCCTTAATGCGTGCTTTTGGGCAAAAACAAATAGGGCCAGGGCCGGCTCGAGGGGTTCCTAACGAACCCTCCGTTTCAATTAGCTAATTGTGTGAAATATCCCCGGAATGAGTTACGAAAATGATTAAGAAAAAGATGCGTGTACTGAAGACATTAAAAAAGATCGCATGTTGGAAACCATTCAGTTTTAACCCTTTTGTGCTAGTCCGGTACGTTATTGCTGTTAAGTCCCCGATAATTATCCTAAGTTATTAGGGAGAAAAAGCGGCGGCGCTCGTTACGAATGGTGATTACGACTAGATACTTTATATTAAGACAATAGCAATATAGTTTTCTTTAATTTATTTCAAAAATAAAATATGTAGGGAATAAATTCAGGCTTGTAAACATAAAAGGCATAACTTTTGCGTACAAAAGGTAATTTATTGGGGAATTTTGTCGGTTTGTAGTAAAAACGGGGGCTGGGGAGAAGAGATTTTTTTTCAGGGGTTTCATGGCAAAAATTAATTACTTACCGACTTAATTACCGAGGGGTTGTTTGATTTTTTTCTACTTTGGCTTTATGAGACTGCGGCGAATCGATCGTGATATGTTTGTTAATCATAACTGCATTGGAGAAAAAGAGGAAAAGTTTCTTCGGCCGTCTTTGACGCGAAATGTGGCTTTTTGTTGAGGTAATAAGGCGAAGAAAATCATTTCTAGGTTTGTTACTGAAATTAGCTTGTCCACGATTTGATTGATTGTCTTCATTTCTTCAATTTCTCTACTCGGAAAGAGTTATGCCAATCTTCGGGATTTCTTCGCTTAAAAATCGCACACGCTTTTTTCTAACATTTACACGGGATTGTGAAAGAGCTGTTATTTTACACTTCAACTACTTTTATTGTACGTAGTGTGCACTATTATTTGCGAGCTGTTAATAAGCGCAAATCATGTATCTACAGGCTGTCTCAAAATAATTGCATTGCGACAACACAGATAATCAAAATGTCAATCTTTAAAAAAATCTTACATTTTTTATGAAAAAAATTAAGGTTTTTTTTAATAATTGTTTTTTGGCGTTTTACAAATATGTCACACTTATTCGTTAGAATCTCATTAACCATTACCATTTGCGGCTACAGTGCAAATACTTAATATTAATTCTTGCAGACTTTCTATATGAATTACAGTAATATAGGCAATTTTTTCATACGTAACAATTATTCCATGTAATTTACATGCGCTGAAAATTTAAGAATTTCGTAATTATCCCACTCCTTTTCCTTTTTCTTGTTTTATTAAATTTCACTTTCGACCGACTTCACACGTTCTGCAAGCGCAAAAAGTGAACAAAAGTTTATCCTAGGGCAGTCGTCGGTCCGATTTTATTCAACAAAAAACTACAACAAACAATATCTCTTATTAAGTTAATGGCTATTTGTGATTTTTGTTAATTGGTGAGAAACACGTTTTGTGTTTTTTTGTTAAAGTGTTGAAAAAAGATGTAAAAATCGTGTCAATTAAGTATTTTCAAAATAGACCAAAAATTTGATTTAATAGGGGTTGTAATTGAAAAAAGTGAATTTGAACCCCTTCCAAAATTTGGAATATAGTTTTATTTTCTTATATTATTATTTGACTGTTCATCTTCAAAAAAGAACTAAAAGAAGTTGTATTTTTTCAAAACCAAAATTCAATGTCGTGTTGGAAATCTGGCTGATTAAAAACGATTCAGAGTGACAATTTGGAAGTTCTGAAGATGGTGTTGCACTTATGGACGAAACAAGGATCCATTATGACAATTCCAAAACAGAAGAATTAAACCATGGTGGTGTTTTGGTGTTTTGGTTTTTGTTCTCCGACTGCCAACTATGCTCTTGTAATTACCTTCTATAGCTCTTTCTTCGTCCTTGTAGTCAGTACAATATCATATGCATAAGCAAAACAAGTGTCTATTGTTAAAGATCGTTGCACTACACTTAGAACTCGCTTTCTGTGAGTAGGTATATTTTCAAGCATTGAAAATTTTATGAATAATGGATTCCTCTGCGTCAGATTTGTTTTATTCTGCATCTTAACAACGCACTATTTTGTCCTTGTCTTCTTCAAAACATTTCTTCCAGATCTTCCCTTCCGTCGCTAGTATTTTTTCTTCTAATATTTTTCCTTTATTTCTTTCTAAAATAATGTCATCTAAATTACAAGAAAATTACGACTTCGAAACATGAGAACATTTTTCAGAATTGCCAAATATCACAAATCTTTGCTATGAATTTTCTTCTTTAACAATTTCTTTTGAGTTGGTATTGAAAACTTCAGAAATTGGTTGCTTCAAAGCTTGGTCCAATTTCCTATTTTTCTTCTTATCGTTTTCCTTCTGACACTTTTCAGGCGTCGAGTAATAAATTCTTCAATCAATTTCTTCCATATCTTCTTTTACCATTTCTTTAGATTTGGTGTTGAAAACTTCAGAAGTTGGTTGCCTTTTCAAGTGTCTGGTAATGAGTTTTTCAATCCGTTTCTTCCATAGCTTCCTCTCCATTGCTGGTTTTTTTCTTCTTAAGTTTTCCCTTTATTTCTGTCAGAATTGCCAAATATCATAAAGTCTTCCCAACTATCTTCTTCTTCTTCTTCTTTTTATTTTTCTCTTTCTGTTTTCTCAGGCGTCGGATAGTGAATCGTTCAAAACATTTCTTCCATAACTTTCTATCCATCGCTAGTGTTTTCTCTTCCAAAGGCTTCTCTTTATTTTTATCTACTTATTATTTCGAAACATGAGAACGTTTGTAGACTTTAAACACACAATAAGAATTTTCAGATGTCACAAATCTTTCCAACTTCCATCTTCTTATCGTCCTTCTTCTGTCCCTAATCCATTTCTTCTGTATTTCCTTTTTATTACTAGTATATTATCTTCTAAAATTTTGCCTTTATTCCTATCTACTACTTCGAAACAACATGAGAACATTTGCAAAATTTTAACACGCAATGAAATTTTCCAAAAATCACAAATCTTTCCTATAAATTTTCTTCTTTTACCATTTCTTTAGATTTTTTGTTGAAAACTTCAGAAGTTCGTTGCCTTTTCAAGTGTCTGGTAATGAGTTCTTTAATCCATTTCTTCCATATCTTCCTCTAAATTGCTGGTTTTTTTCTTCTAAAGTTTTCCCTTTATTTCTATCAGAATTACCAAAAATCATAAAATCTTCCCAACTATCTTTTTCTTCTTCTTTTTATTTTTCTCCTTCTGTTTTCTTAGGCGTCGGATAGTGAATCGTTGAAAACATTTCTTCCATAACTTTCTTTCCATCGCTAGTATTTTCTCTTCCAAAGGTTTCTCTTTATTTTTATCTACTTATTATTTCGAAACATGAGAACGTTTGTAGACTTTGAACACACAATAAGAATTTTCAGATGTCACAAATCTTTCCAACTTCCTGCTTCTTATCGTTCTTCTTCTGTCCTTAATCCATTTCTTCTATATTTTCCTTTTTCTTACTAGTATATTATCTTCTAAAATTTTGCCTTTATTCCTATCTACTACTTCGAAACAAGATGAGAATATTTGCAAAATTTGAACACGCAATGAAAATTTCCAAAAATCACAAATCTTTCCTATAAATTTCCTTTTATTACCATTTCTTTAGATTTGGTGTTGAAAACTTCAAAAGTTGGTTGCCTTTTCAAGTGTCTGGTAATGAGTTCTTTAATCCATTTCTTCCATATCTTCCTCTCCATTGCCGTTTTTTTTCTTCTAAAGTTTTCCCTTTATTTCTATCAGAATTGCCAAATATCACAAAGTCTTCCCAACTATCTTCTTCTTCTTCTTTTTATTTTTCTCTTTCTGTTTTCTCAGGCGTCGGAGAGCGAATCGTTGAAAACATTTCTTCCATAACTTTCTTTCCATCGCTAGTGTTTTCTCTTCTAAAGGTTTCTCTTTATTTTTATCTACTTATTATTTCGAAACATGAGAACGTTTGTAGACTTTGAACACACAATAAGAATTTTCAGGTGTCACAAATCTTTCCAACTTCCTTCTTCTTATCGTTCTTCTTCTGTCCTTAATCCATTTCTTCTATATTTTCCTTTTTATTACTAGTATATTATCTTCTAAAATTTTGCCTTTATTCCTGTCTACTACTTCGAAGCAACATGAGAACATTTGCAAAATTTGAACACGCAATGAAAATTTCCAAAAATCACAAATCTTTCCTATAAATTTTATTCTTTTACCATTTCTTTAGATTTGGTGTTGAAAACTTCATAAGTTGGTTACCTTTTCAGGTGTCTGGTAATGAGTTTTTCAATCTATTCTTCCATATTTTCCTCTCCATTCCTGGTTTTTTTCTTCTAAAATTTTCCCTTTATTTCTATCAGAATTGCCAAATATTATAAAGTCTTCCCAACTATCTTCTTTTTCTTCTTTTTATTTTTCTTCTTCTGTTTTCTCAGGCGTCGGATAGTGAATCGTTCAAAATATTTCTTCCGTAACTTTCTTTCCATCGCTAGTGTTTTCTCTTCTAAAGGTTTCTCTTTATTTTTATCTACTTATTATTTCGAAACATGAGAACGTTTGTAGACTTTGAACACACAATAAGAATTTTCAGATGTCACAAATCTTTCCAACTTCCTTCATCTTATCGTTCTTCTTCTGTCCTTAATCCATTTCTTCTATATTTTCCTTTTTCTTACTAGTATATTATCTTCTAAAATTTTGCCTTTATTCCTATCTACTACTTCGAAACAACATGAGAACATTTGCAAAATTTGAACACGCAATGAAAATTTCCAAAAATCACGAATGTTTCCTATAAATTTTCTTCTTTTACCATTTATTTAGATTTGGTGTTGAAAACTTCAGGAATTGGTTGCCTTTTCAGGTGTCTGGTAATGAGTTCTTCAATCCATTTCTTCCATATCTTCCTCTCCATTCCTGGTTTTTTTCTTCTAAAGATTCCTCTTGGCTTTTATCTATTACTTCGAAACATGAGAACATTTGCAGAATTTGAACACACAATGAGAACTGCCCGACATCACAAATTTTTTCCAATTTCCTTCTTCACCTTGTTGTCCTTCTCTTTCTGCTTTTTCAGAAGTCCGATAGTGAACCCTTATTGTCCTCTTCAGAACATTTCTTCTATATCTTCCCTTCCATTTCTAAAATCATATTGTTCGTTAGTTGCGCAATTCGTTTCTTCTCCTTTCTTCTAAATTTGGATTACCAGATTATTTTCCCATTTGATGGTGCTTTTAGGTTCCCCGTGCTTCTCTAAATATTTCTTCGCTTTAACATTCCAGGGGCTACTTCATTGTCTTCACATGCTTTACCCGTTCTAATTTTTTTATTTCCAAATTTCTGTAAAATAAAGAACTCGCACTCCGTTCCGCCAATATAGTGGCGGAAGAGTTCCTAGAACAGTGACCTGTATAATTTCCAAGGTGTTTCAATTACACTTTCGAAAATTGTTCTCCCTTTAAGTAAAATTGTTGGCTTTTAATGATGTTATTTTGCGTTTCCGTTGTGAAGAAAAATCAAGAACTCTGTCCAAATTAGAACTGTCATCTTTATGAAGAAAATTCGAAAAACTTCTTTGTTTGTAGATAATAGTTGTTATTTCAAGCATATGGACACTCACGCCAATGAAATAATTCGTGATACAATTAAAACTCATAAAAGCTCAAATTTGAAAGTGGTTACAGTTTAAATTAAAGTAAACATTACGGTCCATCTCGACGGAAATCCTACCAACCATCTGGTGGTCATTATCATTACACTGACTGTGTTTTACTATAGGGCCGCTATAAACCGTTTAAACAGTGAAAGCGCTAACCACACTATAATTTTAGTCGGACTATAACTATGTACATACAACTGCATCAAACACATATATCCCCTACAATTTTCTTCCTCCCGTACTGAAGACTCCAATTTCGCTTTCGCCTTCACGCGTTCTCGTTCTGGTGAACTCCAGAAAAAGTCCTCGTCGTCATCCGCTCCGATTTCATGGAATACGTAATGCGCTCGAAAAAAGCGCAATTTAATTTCCATAGAAAAACGACGAAAAACGCGTTTCCTCTCGACGGTACGAGCCATCGTCCATTTTTCCCGGCATTATGCAATCTTCAGCAAAAATCTTCACGGCCAATTCGCACCGGTGCGAAGAAAATTTCACACGTTATCTCGCCGATCTTTCTGCCTATTTGTTCGTTATATTAACGGCTCCACCCCGTATTTATCCGACAAATGAGATGCATTTTTTATCGGGAATTTTTTCACGCACGCGATTTTATCCACGCCTACTTCCTCTGCACGCCGAACCAGGGAAAGAAAAAGGAATGGGGAGAAAAAAATTACACACCCTCGACCGCGCCACCCCCTACAAATTGTTATAAATGATGACAGATGACAGCGATGGGGAATTGACCTATATATGATGAGTCATAACATCCGAAAGGGGTGAATAAAAAATGCGTACCGGCGATTCCTTCGGCAGGGGCAGGGGCGGATTCAGGGGGGCGGAAGTGGGGCGGTTTATCAGGTTTTGGTGTGGGTTAGGTAACACAATTTAACTAATTTATTAACTATTACGATTTATTTCAAGGCTTACTTGAGAAATTTGGTTTATATGAATGTTACGAACAACGGAAGAAAAAAGAAAAAATGTTTCTAACTAATACCATATGTTCGAAAAAACTTGTTAAATGTGCTTTGGAATTTATTTCAAAAAAATATGTTGGCGGTGTTATTGTTTTTAACTGACGTTATTTAAATTTGTGAATATGACGTTATATTTGATATATTTGAGTTATCATTGGCATTGATTTACATAACCTCGAAATATAAGTGACATTTCTCATACAAAAATGACAGAAATCGCCAATCCTGGAAATACAATTAAAAAAATATCCAAAACACAATTCACTTTTTTTTCGCTCATATGGTAGTAGAACTGAAAAAAACAAAGTCTAAATACCCAATATGTGTCAAATTATGTTTTATGAAAAAAATGCACAAAATAGTGTTTATGAAATTTTCTTAAAAAAATTATTCACAAGATATCAAAGTCCCAGATAATATCATGTGAGCGAGACAAACTTGTCAAGTGTACTCTGGAATTTATTAAAAAAAAATATTGATAGTAGACTCATTATTTTTGACTGACATTATTTAAATCTGTCAATTTGACGGTATGTTTGATACAGAATGAGTTATTAAGGACATTGATTGACATAACTTCCAAATATAAACTTCTCATGCGACATATGTCAAATTTTATTTGATATTTTTAAAATTTAACCTAACTAATTTTATAGTGATCATTCTAACAATGTGTTTTGAGAATTTTGACAAACAAGATTTCTTAATATTGTTGACTTTAATAGAATAATTAAAGCTAATATTTTGTTACATTTTTTTTTTTTTTTTTGGAAACAAAATACGATTGACATCATACAGAAAATAATGTTTCCGAAGTTTTCTTAAACAATGATAACATTATATTGAAAATTAGCAATTATATGTAATACTTTTGTCGGAAATTGCCATTAAACGTACGTTGTTTTCACAGCATTATATCAATATACTAATTAATAGCATATGATCGAAAAATAAACTTGTCAAGTGTACTTTAGAATTTATTTGAAAAAAATATGTTGGCCGGATTATTATTTTTGACTGACGTTATATAAATCTGTCAATTTGACGTTACGCTTTGTATAAAATTAGTTATCACTGACAATACTGACATTGATTTACTTCACCTCGAAATATAAACGTACCACTTCTCATACGAAAATGACAGAAATCGCCAATGCTGGAAATACAATTAAAAAAATTTCCATAGCGCACCTCGCAATTTTTTTTTCTTTCATATGGTAGTATAACTTAAAAAAGAAAGTCTAAAATACCCGTATGTGTCAAATTCTATTTTATAAAAAAAAATACAGAAAATAATGTTTATTAAATTTTCTTAAAAAAATTTTCACAGAATATCAATGTCCCAGCTAATGCCATATTTGCGAAAAAAAAACTTGTCAAGTGTGCTCTAAAATTTATTAAAAAAATTGTTTGTAGTAGAATCATTATTTTTGACTGACGTTATTTAAATCTGTCAATTTGACGGTATGTTTGATACAGAATGAGTTATTAAGGACATTGATTGACATAACTTCCAAATATAAACTTGATACTTCTCATGCGACATATGTCAAATTTTATTTGATATTTTTAAAATCTAACCTAACTAATTTTATAGTGATCATTCTAACAATGTGTATTGAGAATTTTGACAAACAAGATTTCTTAATATTGTTGACTTTAATAGAATAATTAAAGCTAATATTTTGTTACATTTTTTTTTTTTTTAAACAAAATACGATTGACATCATACAAAAAATAATGTTTCCGAAGTTTTCTTAAACAATGATAACATTATATTGAAAATTAGCAATTATATGTAATACTTTTGTCGGAAATTGCCATTAAACGTACGTTGTTTTCACAGCATTATATCGATATACTAATTAATAGCATATGATCGAAAAATAAACTTGTCAAGTGTACTTTGGAATTTATTTCAAAAAAATATGTTGGCCGGATTATTATTTTTGACTGACGTTATATAAATCTGTCAATTTGACGTTACGCTTTGTATAAAATTAGTTATCACTGACATTGATTTACTTCACCTCGAAATATAAACGTACCACTTCTCATACGAAAATGACAGAAATCGCCAATGCTGGAAATACAATTAAAAAAATATCCATAGCGCACTTCGAAATTGTTTCTTTCTTTCATATGGTAGTACGAGTATAACTTAAAAAAGAAAGTCTAAAATACCCGTATGTGTCAAATTCTATCTTATAAAAAAAAATACAGAAAATAATGTTTATTAAATTTTCTTAAAAAAATTTTCACAGGATATCAATGTCCCAGCTAATGCCATACCTATTTGCGAAAAAAAAACTTGTCAAGTGTGCTATAAAATTTATTAAAAAAATTGTTTGTAGTAGAATCATTATTTTTGACTGACGTTATTTAAATTTCTCAATTTGACGGTATGTTTGATACAGAATGAGTTATTGTCGACATTGGCTAACATAACCTCTAAATATAATCTTGATACTTCTCATGCGAGATATGTCAAATTTTATTTGATATTTTTAAAATCTAATATAACTAATTTTATAGTGATCATTCTAACAATGTATTTTGAGAACTTTAACAAACAAGATTTCTTAATAATCTTGATTTTATTAGAAAAAATTAAAGTTAATATTTTGTTGCATTTTTTTTAAACATCATTGACATCGTATTAAAAATAATGTTTACGAAGTTTTTTTTTAATGATAGCATTGTATTGAAAATTAGTAGACATATGTAATACTTTTGATGGAAATTGTCATTAAACCTTGTTTTTGCAGCATATAGACGTCCCAACTAATACCATATGATCGACAAAAGAAAATGTAAAGTATGGTTTGGAGCATTTAAAAATATATACTTATTCACAATATCTATATTTTTGACTGACGTTATTTCAACCTATTAGTTTGACGTTATGTTTGATACAGAATGAGTTATCATTGACAGTGGTTTACAATTTAGATAACCCCAAAATATAAACGTGACACTTCTCGTGCAAAATGACAGAAATCGCCAATGTTAGCAATATGATAAAAAACATCCAAAGCACACTTGATGAGTTTTTTTTTTCAACAATATGGTAGTAGAACTTAAGAAACAAATCTAAAATATCAGATATATGTCAAATTTTGTTTCAAATTTTTAAAATTTAATGTAACTATTTCTACAGTTGTAATCCTAAGAACTCGTTTTGAAAACTTTGACAAATAAAATTTTCTTAATAATCCTGAGGTTATTTAAACCTGTTAGTTTGACGTTATGTTTGATACAGAATGAGTTATCCTTGACATTAATTTACGATTTACATAACCTCAAAATATAAAGCCGACACTTCTCATACAAAATGACAGAAATCGCCAATGCTGGCAATGCGATATAAAAAAATACCAAGCACACTTGACAAGTTTTTTTTTCGATCATATGTTAGTAGAACTAAAGAAGCAAATGTAAAATATCCGATATATGTCAAATTTTGTTCCATATTTTTTAAATTTAATCTAATTAATTGTCTAGTTGTCATCCTTAAAGCGGGTTTTGAAAAATTTGACTAATAAAATTCTCTTAATAATCCTTAACTTTAATGGAAAAATGAAAATTAATATTTTTTGTTTCTTTTTTTGTTAATTAAAATCACGTCCTACAGAAAATAATGCTACAAAGTTTTCTTAGAAAATGTCTTTGGTGGAAAAAAATTGAAAGATTATTTTAAAATGTCATTTAAAGCTCAGTGATTCGTTACCTTGAAACAATTTGACAACAATAATAAAACGTTCCGGTTTCAAAAACATTTTTTCGGGCACTTAATTTTTGTCAAACTAGCCCTAATCCAGGTCCCAGACCGGCCCTGCCCTCGGGGTGGAATTAGAGGGATTGTTCTCTGTTTTGACGAAGGGTTGAAAGTGTGTTAGTGTTTCTCAGATCGATCGGCGGACGAAATTTTTTCCGGGGGCGAAGGGGTGATTTATACACGAAATTAACTATTTGACGGAGGAACTTTCACAATACCATTTCTACTCGAAGAATTTTTAATTTCGGTTCTTTATATAGATGGCGACAGGTGGGGGTTTTCTCACACTTTTAATAAAACCGAAGAAATAAATTTTCTTACTGCGACTTTATAAAGGGTGAGCGGGGAAAAAAAGGAACGTATTCGAGATTTCGAGCCGCGATTTATTTCGGAATTATCAGCGGGAAAAAGGCGAACGTTGGAAAAGAGAAAGTTGCTAATAATAATTCGATTAGAACGATTGCCTGATAAAAGAATTCAAATTAACTGGTACGAACAATATAATAATATTGCATAAGCTCACTTGATTTTGCCATACGTAAATAGCGGGAAAGAATTCCTGTTACGAGCTTATTTGTGCCAAGAATTTCATTAAATGCAAATAAACAATATTCGCAAAAATACAGTTTTCAAACTAAGTACAATTATTCATTTCGGTGCGCACAAAAATAAGTGTTAGTTATATAATTAGTTACGTGAAGTGACAGTTGCGAAACAAAAACACCGCCAACTTAACTTTTACATGAAAATTTAGTGCCACCTAAAACACTATTTTTTTTTTTAGTTTAAAAATTAATTTTTGATATTTTCAGCACCTAATAAAAACACCGTTTTTACAGCACCCATAAAAATTTCCGTCGTGTTGCCAGCACGTATTTTACCATTACCGTTGGCAAAAATACAGGTTTGTGATGCGCCATAATCAGAGAAACACGTTTTTACAAAACCAGAGCAATAACGATAAACTCCTCTCATTTTTAGCTCGGCCATGAAAAAGTCCGTAAAAGAAATCAGGAAAATACAGCAAATAACCTGACATTTCCTTGCAATTTAATATTTAATTAGTACCATCGCCCATCCTTGTCCCCCTCATCGCAGACCTCTAAACCCGACAAACGAAAAAATCAACTCAAATGAACTCAAAATGCGATAAAGAATGCATGATAATTACGAGGAGCAAACGAAAACTTAAACTAAGCCATAAGAAACGCGCTTTATCTTTTTTCTTATCGACTTTAATTAGCCAAAACGTACCTCGCAGATTACTTCATAAATCTTAAATTAAAAACAAGGTAGATTGCTGTTAAAAGGTCTTTAATTTTTAGGAACTGACTCGAGTTGTATCCAGAGATCTCGTTTTTTTCGCGCCCCCACCCCCAAAACACCCTCCCGTCATCTCTTCTAATAAAGTTTTAAATAATTTGGGACGCTTGTTCGCGCCAGGGGCGGCGCAGAGAATTTCAAAATACAATACCCCTCCTAGAGCAAAATTCGCGCGTCTAGTTTGAGTTCAATTCGGACGAGTCCGCCCCTGCCCAGGTCCTTAGATGCCAACCTCGTAAAAATCGCAGTACCATGTACCATGTGTGGGAAGCCGTCTAGTGAGAGTCAGTCATCCCACCATCGCCCATCTCTTTCCAGTCTTCAAAGAAAGGGAGTGGTGAACCTTGTTGAAAAAACCTTCCCAGTTCATTCACTTGATATTTATTGTAACCTTCCTAACCTATCTGGCGGCGCAGGACCGTACTCGAAAAAGTTCGAATCAAACCAAACCAAGGAGAGATCTGTGTGGTTTGGTTTGATCGATGCTTTTTGATTAACGCGAGCTTTTGTCAACAGTGTATTGGTCGTTTGCAGCAACATGCAGCTTTGATTGGAGGACCGAATGCCACTTCTTGTCCGTTATGCCATAAGATGTTCTTAGGAGGAGAGGCGCTGATGGAACACATGAAGCACACGCATAAAGATCCTAACGCTTCCGGGGTTGCCAGTAAGTATCTAATTTTGGTGGAGGTGAAGGTGTGGTGCATGATGGTGTGTGGGCGGGGAGACACGACGGACAAACGGGGGTTGTACAGATTTTTTTTGCACATTTTACATGAACATATTAAAAACAAAGAACATTTTCGTAATAGATATCTTATTTAATTTTGTTTCACGTAAATATAAAAACGTTCTTAGAAAATATGAAGAACATTTTCTTAAATATTGAACATACGTAATTCTCTTAACTGGAGCACATTTTTCTAGAAGAACATGTTCATTTCCATCTTTAAAAACGTATGACTTACTATTTAGGAACATTTTCTTAAGAAGACTATATTAGGCTTTAATGTTCCTGGGAAAATTAATATTAATGAACATTTTCTAGTACTAGACGTTTCCGAGAAAAATATATAATATACAAAGTTTATACAACGTCCCTCGATTTTCATTTGCAACAATTATTTTGAAAGTGTTTTAAATATAATCAAGATTTGTAGGTGCACAAAGAACATTTTCTAAGGCCTCCAACTCTATTTATTCCAAACAAGAATCCAGTGGAAAATTTCAAGTACAATGTAAATATTTTATATGAGGAACATTTTATAAGCACATACACTATTAAAAAAAACCGGTGATAAATTTAAAATACAAGGAACATTTTCTCGAATAATGAGCATAATTGTGATGTTTACTGCATGAGGCCCGTTTTTCTAGAAGAACATATTAATTGCATACAGATATTCTTTCTCAAATTATTTCATTTTCAAAACCCACGCTTGTTTCGTATGTTTAAATATTAGTTCTGTCAAAATTCAAATTAAGGAACATTTTCTCAAAAAACTATTCTTTACTTTGACGTTTCCGGGAAAAATATATAATATAGAGTTTTCCTATATTTTTCATTGACAGCAATTATTTTTAATATAAACAAGATTTTTACAAGTATAAAGAACGTTTTCTAGAGACACCATCACTATTTTCTCCAAAACAGAACCTGGTGGAAAATTTCAAGTACAACATAAATATTTTTCGTCAAAACAATGATCATTTTTTTTACCAAAGAACACTTTCTAGAAGAACATGTTAATTTTTAGCTGCAAAAATGTATATAACATTTTTGAATGTACCTACCTTATCTTTGAGTGCCACTTTTTTTGGAAGTTAAAAATATTAATTCTTTTAGGAATAAAATCAAGAACATTTTCTTAAATTACACTAGATTTTAATATTTTCGAGAAAATTCTAATATATATGTAGAGTTTGTTCAGTTTCAATTTTCCCGTCAAATTTTCCATTAGCAGCAAGTATTTTCAAAATGTTTTTAATCTAAACAAGACTTTATGAGGACATGAGGAACATTTTCTGGAGATATCAGATATTTCAAGTACAAGATAAATATTTCCCATCAAAACGAGAACATTTTTTCTAACAATCAGCTTAATCGTGACGTTTATTGCATTTTTAACTGAAGAACGTTTTCTAGGAGAACATGTTAATTTCTGATTCCACAAATATTTGTTTTTAAATGTATTCCATCTTCAAGACCCGTGCTTGTTTTGTAGGATAAAATATCAGTTCCTTCTAAATTAAAATTACAGAACATTTTCTAAAAAAAAACATACCTACTATATTTTAATATTTCCGAGGAAAATCTTAGTTGTACAGTGACCGTCCAGTTTCAGTTTTTCCCAGGTCTTACATTAAAAACAATAATTTTTAAAGTGTTTTAATGTGTACAAGATTTTATGAAAATATGAGGAACATTTTCTAGAGACAGCATCCACTATTTATTAAAAAAATCCGCTAAGAAATTTAAAAAACAAGATAAATATTTTCCATCAAAACAGGAACATTTTCTCGAATAATAAGCATAATTGTGATGTTTGTTGCATTTTTTAACTGAAGAACGTGTTTCTAGAAGAACATGGTAATTTCTAACTGCACAAAGATATTTTTTCTGAAATTGTTTCATTCTTTTTTGTATGTTTAAATATTAGTTTCCTCAAAATTCAAATTAAGGAACATTTTCTTAAAAAATATACTTTACTCTGACGTTTCCGGGAAAAATAATATAATATACCGTTTGTACAGTGGCTGTCAAACTTTAATTTTTCCTAGATTTTTCATTGACAGCAATTATTTTGGAAGAGTTTTTAATATAAACAAGATTTTTAGGGGTATAAAGAACATTTTCTAGAACACAAACACTATTTAAGTCAGTACCCGGTGGAAAATTTCGAGTACAATGTAAATATTTTTCCATCAAAATAGTACATATCGAACTGTGATCATAATTCTGAAATTTATTACATTTTTGTTACCGAGGAACATTTTTCTAGAAGAACATGTTATTTTCTAGCTGCAAAACTGTATAGTAGCTGCTAAAATAAGACCTATTTTGGCAAATGATATACCCTCTAAGAATAGAGAGTGTGGGTGGGCGGGGCTAGTACCTGTTGAGATAAGGCTGACTTTGGCAAATGACATACTTTCTAAGAAAAAAGAGGGTGGGTGAGCGGGGATAGTACCTGCTAAGATAAGACTGATTTTAACAATTTCTTATGTTAAAATATGAGTTCTTTCAGGAATAAAATCAAGGAACATTTTCTTAAAAAGAATAGACTAGATTTTAATATTTCCGGAAAAATTGTAATGTACATTACATTAACAACAAGTATTTTGAGTGTTTTAAACATAAACAAGATTTTATGAAGATATGAGGAACATTTTCTGGAGACACAACACTATTTATTAAAAAAACAAAAAATTTGCGAGGAGTTTCAAGTACAAAGTAAATATTTTCTATCAAAACAAGAACATTTTTCCGAACAATGAAGAACGTTTTTCTAGAAGAACATGCTGATTTCGGATTGCACAAAGATACTTTTTTCTAAATCTATTTCATCTTCAATACCGACGCTTGATTTGTATGTTAAAAAATCAGTTCCTCCAAAATTAAAATCAAGGAACATTTTCTTAAAAAAAATTTGCTTGATTTTAATATTTCCGAAAAAAATTTAATACATGTATAGTTTGTAATGTGGCTGTCCAGTTTCAATGTTCCCAGGCGTTAGTTTAGCAGCATTAAAGTGTTTCAATATGAACAAGATTTTATGAAGATATGAGGAATATTTTCTATACCCTTTATTCCAAAAAAATCTACTATGAAATTTCAAATACACGATAAATATTTTTCATCAAAACAGGAACAGTTTTTCGAATATTGAGCATAATTGTGATGTTTTGTATGTTTAAATATGAGTTCCTTCAAAATTTAAATTAGGAAACTTTTTCTTAAAAAACTATACTTTAGTTTGACGTTTCCGGGAAAAATATATGATATACAGGCTGTCGAACTTAAATTTTTGCTAGATTTTTCATTGACAGCAATTATTTTTTGAAGAATATTTAATATAAATAAAATTTTTAGAAGTATAAAGAACATTTTCTAGAAACACGAACACTTTTTATTCCAAAACCAGATTCCGGTGGAAAATTTCAAGTACAATGTAAATATTTTTCGATCAAAATAGGAATGAACATAATTCTGAAGTTTATTGCATTTTTGTTACCGAGGAACAATTCTCTAGAAGAACATATTAATTTTTAGCTGCAAAAATGTATATAACTTTTTTTAATGTATTCCATCTTCGGGATTCATTTTTGTTTTGGATGTTAAAACATCAGTTTTTTCAGGAATAATAAATTAAGGAACATTTTCTTAAAAAAATATACTTTACTTTGACGTTTTCAGAAAAATTATGTAACATAGAGTTTGTACAGGGGCTGTCAAACTTCAATTTTTCTTAGATTTTTCATTGACAGCTATTATTTTTGGAAGAATTTTTAATATACACAAGATTTTTAGGGGTATAAAGAACATTTTCTAGAGATACCAACACAATTTATTCCAAATTAGCACCCGGTAGAAAATTTTAAATACAATATAAATATTTTTCCATCAAAATAGGAAAATGTAGAGCAATGAACATAATCATTCTGAAATTTATTACATTTTTGTTATCGAGGAACATTTTTATAGAACATGTTAATTTCTAGCTGCAAAAATGTAGATAACCTTTTTGAATTTATTCAATTTTCGAGAGCCACTTTTGTTTTGGGTATTAAAATGTCAGTTCTTTCAGGAATAAAATCAAGGAACATTTTCTTAAGGGGATTTAAAGAACCTTTTCTAAAGACACTATTCACTATTTATTCAAAAAAAAAATCCGATCAAAACAGGGAATATTTTCTTTGAAAAATGTATTGAGAGAAAGAAATAAATTTATTAAATAAAATCACGTTTGTTTTGTATTTTATAATATCAGTTCTTCCAGGATTAAAATCAAAGAACATTTTCATGAAAATATTACACTAGACTGTAATATGTATTGAAAAAATGTAATAAATACAACTTATGCAGCGGCCACAATTATTTTGAAAGTGTTCTAAATATCATCAAATTTTTGTTCGGATATGAAGAACATTTTCTAAATACACCACACACTATTTATTCGAACTAAGAATCCGGTGAGAAACTCCAAATACGCTATCAATATTTTCCAATCAAAATAGGAATATTTTCTTAAACATTGCATTAAAATAAAGGAACATTATCTTTATCTTAATGCAATTTATTTATCTATACTAGGCTTTAATATTTCTGGGAAAAATCTAAGATTTCAATTTGTCAGTTTTTATTTGGAACAATTATTTTAACAATGTTTTAAATATCAACAAAATGCCAAAAACTATTTCAGTCGAGAAATCTCAAATAGTACAATATAAATATGTTCTATTCAAAATATGAACATTTCTGAAATAAATGTTCTTCTAAGCTCGAAAGCTCTGCACTGCAGAATTAAAGCACCTGACTGAAGTGTGAATGGGGAATATTTTGCTTATAATATGTACCCAAACCGAGGAGTTTTGTAGGGGAACATATTATTATATCAACTTATCGCTTGCTGAATTATGTTGCTTTATAGATAAAATGAAAACATAACACAAAAACTACAATAATAATTAATGAAAATTAGTAAACTTTTCCTCTATGTAATTTAAATATCAATACTTTATATTTAACATATTACGCATAAAGAACAATTTCTCCGAAGCAACATTTTTCCCTGCGGAATTATAAATCGATAAATTGGCTATATCGTAGAACAGCAATTAAATTGACTTAAATCAACCCCGGCAGTTCGGTGTTGGTGTGAAAAACCTTGCACACTTCCCTCCGGCGGTAAAAAATGCGAAACAACCCCCATAAATCACTCTTTCTCGTCGTGTCTCCCAACAAGCATTTAATGTTGTTCGATTAAGCTTTCCCCAATGTTTACACATGTCGACCGCAAACCTCTAAAAAATCCCGTTTCCAATATTTTTCCGCGTCCGGGACGTTTCGCCCAACGTTATAAATCAACGTCAAGTCTCACTTAAAAATTGAATGGCTGCCCTTTTTCTCACAGCCCTCTTGTATCCTTGTAAATCACGATCGATTAGGGCAAAAGCTTAAAAGCATTTTTGTTCGCCGCTGTTTATTTTTTAATTGTACACTCATTAACTTTCTTTCGGCCCATTTTTAATCCATAATGCCATTGATACGTTGCCGAAAAGAGAAGCAGCTATTTTTTCCCCTTCTACAACCCCCACCCTCTCGTCTTTGAAAGGATTTGTAACTTCCCGATACAAAAACATTTTATTAAGTTTTCTTTTCACAAAGAGAACTCCGTATTGCTTTATTATTAAAGAATTAAACTTCCTAACAGTTATGCGCTGATGAAAAATTTCGACGGGGGCGGGGGCGGCGTGTTTCCTGTTTTTTTTTTAATTTATTTATTTTTGTTTAGTTAATTTTACTAACAATATTTTGTTTAGTGCTTGAGCGGTTCCTGTCCTTTCTTAGTGCATCGCTTTGTTGGTGTTTGAGCTTGTTAACTTGACGCTAACGAGACGTTGCTAACACGTGTAACGTCTGGTTAGAAATGTGTTGCGTTCCGGGGACTCCCCGACTTAGACTAGTCTAAAATATAAAAATGCTTTGATAAAGATCCTTGGGGTTGCTTGGCTTGATCTTTTTTTCTCTCTCTGTTGACGTCATCGATCCTTATTTAGCGAAGAGAAGGACAGCGAATCATCCTTGTCCCGTTTGTGGAAAGCATTATGTCAATGAAGGATCCCTCAGGAAACATTTGGCGTGTCATCCGGAAACGTCACAATTATCAAGTTCGTTGAGAATGTGGCCGTGTTCTGTTTGTCAAGCAGTTTTTACACATGAGTCAGGTACCACGTCACTTTCTATCCTTTTTTCGTTTTTATTTCACGTTTATATCCTCATCAGTTGACGCGATTTTTTTCTTTTTTTTTTCATTACTTAGTTAAAAAAACTCTTGACACCGCGCCGACTGCTAAGCCACTGCTCATTCACTCTTTCCCTTAAGTATCAACTGATGAGGATATAAATGTTTGCTTTTGTTGTGTCTTTTGTTTTCACTTTTCGCGATTGCGACCACACCGTGCGACCGAGAAAATTCTGACTCGCAGAAGGCCGGGTTTTCGTTTTGCAGTTGGCACCGCTGCTGCGTCAAATTAACGCCTCATCCGCAACAAAGCTCTCGAATTAATTTTTTTTAGTGTAGTGCCAACCGCAGAGCGCGCCTCACAGCCAACTGTGAATCAGAACGATTCTGACGAGCGCCTTTTTCATGAAGTTTTTCTTTTTTAGGTCTTCTTACCCATATGGAACATATGAGGATGGATCCCAAACATCAGTTCGCCGCCCAGTACGTGTTATCGCGAGCCGCCGCCGAAAGGAGAGAACGAGAGACTTTATTGGCGGCTGTTTCCGCATCTGCTTCCGGTAGTGGTCTTTTGGGCCTAACAGGAATGGCTGGGGCAGGTAAAAATCGATCGTTTTATTAGAGGGATGAGTTGTGATATTGGATTTTATAATTAGTATCTAATAAATATTGGCAGAACGTGTGCAATGAGGTTGTGTTTTTATTTTGTTGGTTTGTTGTATTAGTCGATGTTGGGGGGTTTGATCGAAGGAAATTGGGCCATTTTTGGGCTAAATAATATTGGATAAGGTAGTTAAATTAGAAGCAAGAAAGTAGTATAAATTTATTTTTTATAATTCACGAAAATAAGCTGACAATATTTGTATGTAATAATATTGGATTATTTTTACGATAATATTGGACTCTAACTAGAAAAATATAAATTATTTAGACTATTTTCTTTCATTTAAAAAATTCCTGTGGATAGATTGCCTAACAAAAATTGTTTATATTTGATGATTCAGTGATATTATATAAAACTAAAAAAAATTAATCAGATTCTAGACCTAATAATTTTAATGGCGAAAATATAGGCTACAGCTACTATTGAAACAATTCTAAATTCATTTTACTTATATACCTATATTTGTTTGAAATAAGAAATTTTTGTAGAATTCTTAATTCCGCCTTTAAAATTGTGAAATACAAGAAATATTGGATTAGTTTATACAACACTGAACTCAATTAATAGCTTTCAAAAAGTAATTAAATATTAATTGAAATACACAGTATAAAACATGGAAACAATATTACGAAATATTGGCAATAATATTGGACATATTTTATAGAAAAAACGTGTTTTTTTAAATTACAATGTCTGAGTTTTTTTATATTATTTCCACTTTTAGTTTCATAGTTCATAACTTTCAAATATTGCAATAACATTGGACTATATGAAGTCCAATATTATGAATTACACTAATTTAATCACCTTGTATAAATAACTGTAAAACTTGTCAATTTTTGTAGACGCACTTTAAAGCAATGTAATTAAAAATTTGTATGTAAAATTTCAAACCTCCATTTTTAAAAATGGCTGCACTACTGAAAATTTTAAAACGATCATTTTTTTGCATAAAAATACAAAAACCTTAAAAACTGGAAATCAAAAGAATTCAAAGTTATAAAAATATATATATGTTTCATTAAAAAACGTACAACTTTGTCGTGTAACATCCAAATGAAACACCCTGTAGATTTGGAAATATTTGTAAAATTTTTTAAACAGACAATTTTTATTATACTCATTTCGAGGATCTAAAATATTTGTAATAATATTGGATCATATTGTGAAATTAACTGAGTACGTTATCTACCACTAAAAAACTAATGAATTTGTTTATTATTACTTATCTAAGATAAGCACAAACTTCCAAAACATCTACACTAGGTTTTATGAATTATAAATATTGGTAGATAATAATATTGGCAGAACGTGTACAATGAGGTTGAGTTTTTATTTTGTTAGTTTGTGTTGTGTTGTTCAATGTTGGTGAGTTTGATGAAAGAAAGTTGGGACACTTGGGCTAGATGATATTGGATAAACCACTTAAATTGGAAACAAGAAAGTAGTATTAATTAATTTTTTGTGACTTCCAAAAATAAGCTGAGTATATTTTGGGTAGAAATGTTGGATTATTTTTACGATAATATTGGTCCGTTATTTTCTTTTATTAAAAAAACCCTAACAAAAATTGACTATATTTGTGATAATATTGGGGATCAGGAAGATTCAGTGATATAATATAGAACTTAAAAAAATAATCAGATTCTAAGCTCAGTAATTGTAATGGAAATAATATTGGCTACAGCATAATCATTTTTTTATATATAAAATTTCGTAATACCAGAAATATTGGACTGATATTCTGCAACAATACTAAACTGAACAAATAGTCTTCAAAAAGTAATTAAACATTAATTGAAATACAAAATATGAACACAATAATACGAAAATATTGGCAATAATATTGGACATGTTTTATAAAAAAAACATGTTCTTAACAAATTATGCTGTCAGAGTGTTTATATTATTTATAATTTTAGTCTCATAATTTTCAGATATTGTAATAATATTGAACTATATGCAGTGCAATATAAAAAAATCTTTAAAAAATAGGAGTAATATGAGAATATTTAAAGCATCTATTTCTTGAATTATGTATAAATAAGTTCAAACTTTCTGTACTTTTGTAGACGTTAAGGCAATGTTATTAAAAAATTGTGTTTACACTTCCAAATCTCCATTTTTAAAAATGGTGGACCTGTGAATATTTAAATACGACCTTTTTTCCAATAAAATATAAATATCTTAAACTAGAAATTGAAAAAATTTAAATTGCTAAAAATGTATATTCGCTTCATTAAAAAACACGCAACTTTGGTGTGAAACCTTCAAATGAAACACCCTGTACATTTGGAAATTGTAAATTATATTTCTAAATGAGTTCTGCTTGTTTTTTATGCATTTTTTTGTTACACCGATTTTGATTATGTAAAACATCTGTACCTAATAAAATTGGATCATCTTGTGAAATTAATTGAGTTCGTTATCTACCACTAAAAAAAGGGTGAACCTGTTTATTACTACTATAAACAGTCTTATCTAAGATAAACACAAACTACCAACATTTCTACACTAGGTTTTATGGATTATAAATATTGGTAATAATATTGGACAGAACGGTTAACATAGAACAAACTTTGAAAATCGACTCTCATAATTCCTGTTTCTAAAAATCATACATGTTTATATTTTTGTGTATTTTTTAAATCTAGTAGTGTCCAATATTTACTTGGAGATACGTTGCCTTAAATTGTTAGTAATATTGACGATTTGTATTATACTGATGTATATTTTCCAGTCCTATAAACCTATTAACAATTGTATTTGTCGCTAGAAACAAAAAGTAAATTTAAAAGTTTTAAATACGTATAATATAGGCCACTTATTTTCTTTTTTTTGTATGTAAAAAAAAGAGTTTGCAAGGTTCATAAAAAAGATAAACATTGAAAAACATGCAAATAATAAAATTTAAAATAATATTGACATCGGTTGTTGCGTAATGTCAACCTCATAATAAATAAACGATGGTGGTCTCATAATTTATTTTTCCAAGAAAAATAAATTATTAACTAAATGGAAATTCCCCAAAAGTGATTACCTTCATCAGGAGCTACCGATCCTGTTTTTGGTTTTAAATTTTGTTTTTTTTTTGGTTTTTGTGTTTATTTCGTCTATTTTGTAATACCAATAATATAAGATAATATTGGTTCTGGCTTTAAACTGAAACCACGTTGCCAATTCGCACCCAGTAGAGTAGCACCGGACCTGGTCTATGCATGCACACTTCTCCCCTCTTCTCTCCATCTTCTCTCTCGCTCTACTAAAATTGGCTACCGCCTTCCTTCTTTAACTCTATCCCTCTCACTCACAGTAGGTATGTCGCACCCCCTCTCTCCCGCAAACATACTCAAACCACGTCAAAATTTCAGCGAGCGGAAGCCCCATGTGCGCCTCCCCCAGCGCCCACAGTGACAGTTCCTCAGGCAACGGCCGCCTCTCGTCCGCCGGCTCGGAGGCCGGGGGCCTAAACAACAACAACAACAACTGCACCACCAAGCTGAACGAGATCCTGCGCAGCAACAACGGCCTCCACCAACAGTACAACGTCGAAGAACAACTGCACAACGCCAACCGGATGGCCGTCATCGCCAACATGGTGGGGCAGGGCGGCGTGCCCCCGGGGCTGGGCTCCGACTCGTCCGCCGCCGCCAACATCGCGGCCGCCAATATTGCCAATCTTGCCATGCGACTTGGCGTCACACAGGTACGTCGTGCGTACAATCTGGCGTCCGTGTATGAAAATTGCGCTTCCAGGCCAACCAAGTGAACAACAGCAGCAATCCCTCGACGCCGCCTATCACGAACGACACGTTATCGGCGTCGATGAACGCCATGAACGCGATGAGGGCCTCCATGGATAGTATAAGGAATATGGACGCGATGCGGTCATCGGTGATGGACATGTCTTCGCCGCAGCAGTCACAGCAGCAGCAGGATGCGCTCAGGATGCAGCAGCACGCGGAAGCTTTGCTCAGGTCGCAAGCAGAAGCTGCGCTACGTTTGGCTATGAGTCAGGCGCTGCCTCAGCTTAACCAACACCAGCAGGACAACGGCAGTCCGCTGCGCCACAACGGTGAGTGGGTTTGAGATATAAGAAACAACGTAGAGTTCAAGTTTTTTTCTTACACAGTTCAATTTTAATTAAAACATAGAATGGATCTTTGAAAAGGTCATTAATTAAAATCTGAAACACGTTGGTCTGAAGAGAAACTCTTGTCTGATTCTTCTGTTGATTATGTCTGTGCGAAATCCACTTCCGGTTTCAAGTTGTATACATTCTTCAAAGGTTCGAACATGTCACAAACCCAAATTTTTAATTAAGTAATTCTTGAAAAAGCCCTGCAGTAATCTTTTGTTGTTTAAAACATTCAGAACAATTTGCACCTTTTGTACATGTTACTGTATGTTAGTGCTTTTTTCTTTGGTTTGTATTTTTAATAAAGTCTTTAGTAAAAATAAGAAACAACGTAGAACTAAGAAGAAATCTTTGCATTATTTCTTTACTAATTGGACTTCTTCACGTTCTAATACCAATTTCTCATTTTGTTGTCAAACTTTTTGGATTTGTCTCTACATATTTCGGAAGATGTTGCTGGTGATGTTTATTTCCCTTGAAGACATTAAAAAAAAGTTGTATTTATTGAAAGGGGCTGCAAGAGTTTGTAAGTTGTGCTCTTAAATATTCTTCAGTATAACCTACATCCTACATCTTTCATTATGTCGTTGACAAAAATATGATATAACAAAAGGTTAAAAAAAATCCTTGTGTCATTCCTCTGTGCATTTTCTAATCTCGATTTTAAATCTTATCGTTAAATAATTTTAGCATTATTATAATAATATCACAATTTTAATCATGTCACTGATAAAAGTTATAATCCAAGTAGACCTTAGTGTGAGGAATACTTTTTGCTTGAAACCATTGACTATCGTTTCCAAGTTTTTCTCTTGCACACGTCAGTTTTTATTGCTATAGATATCTGAGTAGTGAGTCATTAATTAAAATCAGAAATACCTAAGTTTGAAGAGGAATCCTTGCGTGATTTCTTTGTTGTTTATATCTGTCACAAATTTTCAATAAAGTTATTCTTAGAAAAATCTTCAGTAATTTTTTATTGGCTAGAATATTGAGAATAATTTGCTGGTTTTGTCCATATGTCTGTTACTGTGTTTTTCTTACGTGGTTCAGATTTTTGAAAATGTCTTTAGAAAACATACGAAACAACGTAGAGCTAAGAAGGAATCCTTGCATCATTTCATTACTAATTGGGCTTCTACATGTTCTAATACCAGTTTCTTATTTTACTGTCAGACTTTTTGGATTTGTCTCTGTACATTTCAGAAGATATTATTGATGACATTTATAAACAGCAGGCGGAATATTGTAAAAATATTGTATTTATTGAAAGCGGCTGCAAGAATTTGTAAGTTTTGCTCTTAAATATTCTTCAGTATAACCTACATCTTTGATTATGTCGTTGACAAAAATATGATATAGCAAAAGATTAAAAAGGAATCCTTGTGCTATTCCTCTGTTGACTGTATTTCTTACTTGACTGCCAAGTGTTTTAAGTTATACTCTTAAATATTCTTCAGTATAAACTACATCTTTGATTATGTCGTTGACAAAAATATGATATAACAAAAGGTTAAAAAAAAAATCCTTGTGTTATTCCTCTGTGCATTTTCAAATCTCGATTTTAAATCTTATCGTTAAATAATTTTAGCATTATTATAATAATTTCACAATTTTAATCATGTCACTGATAAAAGTTATAATCCAAATAGACCTTAGTGTGAGGAATACTTTTTGTTTGAAACCATTAACGATCGTTTTCAAATTTTTCTCTTGCACAAGTCAGTTTTTATTGCTATAGATCTCTGAGTAGTCATTAATTAAAATCAGAAATACGTAAGTCTGAAGACGAATCCTTGCGCGACTTCTTTGTTGTTTATATCTGTAACAAATTTTCAATTAAGTTATTCTTAGAAAATTGCAAAAATATTATATTTATTTAAAGCGACTGCCAAGTGTCTTAAGTTATACTCTTAAATATTCTTCAGTATAAACTACATCTTTGATTATGTCGTTGACAAAAATATGATATAACAAAAGGTTAAAAAAAATCCTTGTGTTATTCCTCTGTGCATTTTCAAATCTCGATTTTAAATCTTATCGTTAAATAATTTTAGCATTATTATAATAATTTCACAATTTTAATCATGTCACTGATAAAAGTTATAATCCAAATAGACCTTAGTGTGAGGAATACTTTTTGTTTGAAACCATTAACAATCGTTTTCAAATTTTTCTCTTGCACACGTCAGTTTTTATTGCTATAGATCTCTGAGTAGTCATTAATTAAAATCAGAAATACGTAAGTCTGAAGACGAATCCTTGCGTGATTTCTTTGTTGTTTATATCTGTAACAAATTTTCAATTAAGTTATTCTTAGAAAATTGCAAAAATATTATATTTATTTAAAGCGACTGCCAAGTGTTTTGTTTGAAACCATTGACGATCCTTTTCAGATTTTTCTCTTACACCCTTCAATTTTAATTGCTATAGATCACTGAAAATGTCATTAATTAAAATCAGAAACACGTAAGTCTGAAGAGGAATCCTTGCGCGATTCCTTTGTTGATTATGTCTGTGTGAAATCTAGTTCCGGTTTCATGTTGTATTTCTACAACTTTTTACTTGGTCTTCTCTACATTCTTCAAAAGTTTGAACATGTCGCTGACACAAATTTTCAATTAAGTACTTCTTAGAAAATTCGTACAGAAATGCTTAATTAATTAAAATATTAAGAACAATTTACAAATATTGTTCATGAGTATGTCACAGCTTTTTCCTCTACTTAATTTGGATTTTTGAAAAAGTCTTTAGTAAAAATAAGAAACAACTTAGAGCTAAGAAGGAATCCTTCCATCATTTCTTTACTAATATAGGTTTCTACAGGTTCCAGCACCAATTTCTTATTTCATTGTAAAACTTTTTGGATTTGCCTCCATCTATTTTAGAAGATGTTGCTGATGATATTTATAAACAGAGTAGCCCTAGACGGAATTTTGAAAAAATATTATGTTTACTGAAAGCGGCTGCAAGAGTTTGTAAGTTTTCCTCTTAAATATTTTTGAGTATAACCTACATCTTTTATTATGTCGTTGATAAAAATATGATATAACAAAAGGTTAAAAAGGAATCCTTGTGCTATTCCTCTGTTGACTGTATTTGTCAATTTTCTAATCTCGGTTTCAAATCTTATCGTCAAATAATTTTAACATTTTTATGTTTCACAATTTTAAGCATGACAGTGATAAAAGTTCTAATTCAAGTGAACCTTAGAAGGAGGAATACTTTTAACGTGGAATCTTTGAGGATCGTTTTCAATTTTTCCCTTCCACATTTCAATTTCAGTTGCTACAGATCTTTGAAAATATCATTATTTAAAATCAAAAAGACGTAAGTCTGAAGAGGAATCCTTGCATGATTCCTCTGCTGGTTACGTTTATGTGAAATCTAGTTTCCGTTTCAAATTGTATTTCTGCAAATTTTTCACTTGATTTTTCTTACATTGTTCAGAGTTTTGAAGATGTCGCTAAAACAAATTTTCAGTTAAGTAGTTCTTAGAAAAATCGTACTGAAATCCTTTATTGATTAAAATATCGAGGATAATTTTCAGGTTCCGTCCATATGTCTATTACTGTGTTTTTCTTTACGAGGTTCGAATATCTTTAGTCAAAATAAGAAACAACGTAGAGCTAAGAAGGAATCCTTGCATCATCTATTTTGCTAATTGGGTTTCTACACGTTCTAATACCAATTTTTCATTTTATTGTCAAATTTTTGGATTTTTTTCTATATATTTCAGAAAATGTTGTGGATAATATTTATAAACAGTGTGGTACTAGACGGAATTTTGCAAAAAAATTTTGTTTATTGAAAGCGGCTGCAAGAGTTTGTAAGTTTTGCTCTTAATATTCTTCAGTATTACCTACATCTTCGATAATGTGTTTGAGAAAAATATGATTTAACAAACGGTTAAAAAGGAATCCTTGTGCTATTCTTCTGTTGACTGTATAGTTTCGGCTTCAAGTTGTATTTGTACAACTTTTTTACTTGATTTTCTCTATATTCGTCAAAGGTCACTGACCCAAATTTTCAGTTAAACAATTCTTAGAAAAATTCTTGTGTCCAATTTTGAAAATATTTTTAGTAAAAACAACATAACATTAAAAAAGAATATTTGCATCATTTCTTTACTGATTTAGCTTCTACACGTTCTAATACCACGTAGTAAATTTGGTGAAAATTATAAGCAGCTTAAATTTCGAAAACAATTTTTGTACTCAGTCCGATTAAGCATAGATTTTTTATTAGGTATATTTTTTGTTGTTGTAGGTAACTACCAGAGCCACCAGGGCCAGTCGTCGCAGCAGCTCAGCCCGGACCTGACCGAAGCCCTCAGGCTGCAGGAGCAGAGATTGGAGCAAGCTTTAAGGCTGCACGGGAGCGATCCAAGAACCCTGGGCTTCTCCCTAAGCAGCCAGCAGCAGAATCAACAGCCATGAAATTTTAGCTATTACTGAACGCATTCTAACGTAAAGTACAAGAAAGGGTTGCAGCCTTCTTCCACAGCTCTCCATCAATCTTCCAACAGTAACGGATTCTCTGACGCACCCATATTCGAAGAAAATGTGCCAAATTTTTCGTTTTTTGTTGATTTTTTAAACGACACGTTAATGCGCTCAGTATAATCCTAATGGCTACGCCATATGAAGTAATGATTAAGCGCACTTTAAAAGTGCATCACTACAAAATCATTTAAACAATGTATAGTAAATAAGTGTTGAGAGGAAAATACCTAAAGTAAGTGTTTTTAGGTATAAAGAAGAAGAAATACTTAATACATATATTTAGGGATAAGTTGTAAATAATATTACAAATAAGATTGTTTTAGATGAAAAACAATGGATGAATGATAGAGAATTTGTAATTATACGATGTAAGTACGATTTTTTATTTAAACATTTAAGAAACGAAGCGAAAAGAGGTGAAAATCAAATTGGGGAACTTTTTTTCAAACTGTGATTTTAGTTATTTGGCCGGTTAAAGATTAGCAATAAATAAATAAAAAAAAACTTTAAATAAAAATATATGAGAAGAGAAAAATGATGATGAATTTGCAATTTTTACTGTGATTTTTTATTAATTTTAGAAAAAATCGGAATTTATTGCTCGTTTTTCAAGTACAAAAGGGACAAAGTCCCGTATTAATTTTTTTTATGTGTGAGCGACAGGGTATGAATGTATGAGCGACTGTGCGATTATCATCCAGAATTTTTGTACCAAGTACTTAATGAAATGTTCACTTTTTCGGTTTCTCGTCGATCATGTGGTTTTATCTGATGTACATAATTTATACGTAAGAGCCTGTATATAAGCAATCCGGCACGGTCTGAAGGGCGCCGGCGAGTGGAGAGAGTCCAGACGAAAAATACTCACTCAATTTTGCAACCATCAAAAATAAACAACAGTTTCAAAAAGACAAAACCCTCAGGGTAAAACATTGTATCCATATTTTAAATTTTGATAAAAATATATCTAATAAACAAAAGATGCAAACAAAGAACTAGAAATTAAAAAAGTTTCGAAATTTCTAAACAAAAATATTTTTTTAGTCCAAAATATGGGCGTCTGCGGTACAGATTTGACAGAAAGTGTAATCAAATTCAAATATAGTTCCAAATTTAGCCTTGAAGTCACTACGTTTTCGGTAAGAGTCTGCTCTCTGTCGAAATTGTCTGTAGATGTCTCTGTTGCGGCCGTCTGGCCCCGCCCCACTCGCCCCCACCCTTCTCACTATCACTAGATTTCCCATATATTACAATAGCCATATAGACAATAGTTAAAAAATCTACAATAGCCACGGCACTCAGCCACCATCTTTCCTAAAAAGTGACGACTTAGAACCGGTTTCACACCGTGAAACAAGCCACAATCAGCGACAAACGGCACGCCATCTGGCGCAACTCTCGCGACTAACATTCCTCAGTAAACCGTCGCTACAAGCGTACAGATGGCGCTGCAATACGTGAATCCCCGACTTCGACAGATAAAATACATAACAAAATCTTACAATAGCCCGGTTGCACTAAGTGCTACAAACATTTTGCCCACCAGAATAATTACGTCAACGTAATTATTTCCATCTTAAAAATTCTACAATAGCCCAATCGGACCACGTCCGACTACAAACTTTCAGTAAGCCCACTGGGGTCCGCCCCCTTTTTAATGTATTTTACATAAATATTAACGTCTAGTGCCCGAATGGACAAATATTTATCGTAAAATTACGAAATTTTTTTTGCAATAGCCCACACAACATCAGTGCGGACCAGTTCCGCACAGTTTTTTCAAGTTCTAACCGGATTTAGTTCGACTTTTTAGTTCGGTGTTAAACGGTCCTGCAGGTGGCGCTCTCGAAGGGACCCAAAAACATATAGCGCACCCTTCCCGATTGCTGTCAAACCGTCCGCTTGTAGGTCATCTATACGAAAGGTAAAAAGCAAAAAGCCCCTAGAGAGGGCCGCGTGCAGGGCCGGCTCTTAAAATTTCAGTTAAAAAGCAATAGTCTAAACGCATAATGATTCTCTTATGCTATACAAAAAATTTCGGTAACCACACTTCAGTTCGTGTTTGTTCGGTCGCGACGCGTCGCGGCCATTTTCATTGTTTTTACAATAATCTGATCACACACACACTTACACTAGAGAAATTCCGGTTCGGAGTACACTGATATGATAAAAATTGGGGTTCGGCCGAGTTCACACCACACACATACACAAATATGTCTAAAAGTCACTTTTGGGAAATACAAACGTTTCGGCTTACTTCTGTCAAAAACACGGTCAAAAATTCGATTTAAAACCACATATAATAAAAAAAATCGCAAAAAAATATTTCTATAGTTATTTCAATGTTAGTTGTGTTAACACAAGTTAATGTTAAGTTACTTTTTCATCGTATACGTATATAATAATAACTAAGTTTTTTGTGAGCGCAGCTAGAGTGGTGCGCCCCCTGTCGGTGCAGCCGCACAACTGCACATGATAGTTACAGATTATAGTTAAATGTTACTGTTGATAGTTACGATAGGAAAATCGAGCCAGGGCCGCATCGAGGGGGGCGCGTGCGCTTCTATCCGAATAAATGTAACAATACGCCATTTTCGTGCAAACTAGTTTCCGTTAATTTAATGCTTAAGCTATGATATACGTAACAATCGGCCGAGTCGGCTGCGAACCTATGGGAGAGTGGGCCGACTCGGCCGCTGTTGATCACTCAATGTTTTTTTTCAGTTTTCCTAGTTGTACTGTATATGTTAATACTACAGTTGTTTTTCATAGTTTATGCTTTATTGTAATTTATTGTCTGTTTGAATTTTTGCGTATTATTACGAAAAACCAGGAAAATAATATTTGATATTATCATTAACTTTTTTATATATTTTACTAACTTGGTTCCGACTGCGGAACTTATTTATATGTTACGTAACGTTAGTCGTAAGGAGTTATTGTACGTTATTATAATTTTATACAAGTTTTGTGCCGCCATCTTTTTTATTATTTAAAATTTTCGACTGCCATTTATATTTTTTAACTTATGCTTTTCGTAGTTTTTTTTAAGTTCCTATTACAATGTTTTCGGCTGTAGTTTGCTATACAGTGAAAAATCAATTAACGTGTGAATGTTGTGCGACTGCCAAATTTTCATTTCGGAACAGTTCTTCGAAAAATTAGCAAATTGTAACAAAATTCGAAACTCGAGGCATTTCTCTTACACACAAAATTCATACTTTGTTTGTAATATATAGGGTTAACAAAAATTAATGATGTGGATTTAGGAGACATTATGTTATCATGTTTTTATTCGACAAATTGATGTATGAACTGTACGTGTGAAATGTATCTTACTTACTGGAAATAGCAAATATAAAAGAAATAACGTGCGTCTTCTTTCAAACCCGAGCTCGTTTTGCCAGCTTGATCCAGCATTAAATTCATCGCAAAAAAAATCAGCCCTTCTTCCATCACACTTCCATTGAACATACGTATATGTAAAAATTCAGTAGCTATTTTAACACACCAAACAGATCCAGTGATTCGATAGTAGCTCTAAAACACTATTATAACTTTGATTGTTGACAGAGTTTTCTCTACAACACTTCTGAAATTATGTCATGTTTTTTTTTAATTTTTTCTTGTAGTCTCAAATTTTTAAACTATGTAATAATAATCAAATAACCACGAATCTAAAGTTCAGTTCACATCTTTTCTATTATCATCAATACTCTTCATATGTTGTTTAATCTCAGGAGGCGGGAAAATACAGCGCCATCTGTAACTTATACTTCAAAGGAACTGACTATGACTGAAGAGATATCTGTTTGGTTACAGTTCCCTAGTTTCAGTGAACAGAATTCAGACTTCTCGCTCTGTATTGAACGTAATCTGTATCAACAATTCTCTTAATAAATGAAACCTACTTTAAAATCTCTTAAGCCAAAAAATATTATTATTAGGTTAAAAAAAGCAAAACTTTGCTAGAATAGGCAACCAAATATACAAATTATGAGTTAAAAATTAATTGTTTTAAATAAACTGTTACGAATACCAGAAACTAAATTCATTAAATTTGTACCAGAGTTATAACGGGTGTTCAGTTGAAAAATCACTCAAAGTAGGCGTTGGAATTTCATTTGACACAAGCAGCATGTCTGTTCTTATAACATCCATTTGGCAGAAACATAATAAGCATTCACGTTCGGTAGAAGTAACTGACAGAAACTTTTCTGTGGTTAAGTTGCAATCTTAAGATCACTAGAAATTTAAGATTGGCATCAACTGTCTAATTTTCTAATTCAAATGTCAAATCTGAATTGTGTGGAAAAAAAACGAAGTTTTTCTAATTTCAACACGCTTTGTTTCAAGAAAATCCTTAAATACAGCGTGGAAACTATTTCCATAAAAGTAATCACGAGAAAGCTCATTTTACAGGTAAAGAAACAAGAAATATTTCGTGGTTTTCAAAAAATTGGGTAAAACGGAAACAGTTAAACTGGTGGCAGAAATATTCTCCGTAAAGTTCGCTAGTGTTGTCGAGTGTTTTTCGAATTTTAAAATAATACAGATACAGCGGCGCTTGTGCCGTTAATATTATAATCAGAATCAGAAAGACGACTGCGCAGATTTATATACCTACATGCTTTGTTGGTTCCGTTCTACAATTGGTTTTTAAGTTTTATATAATCGTTATTGTTTTGTAAGAGGTAAAACACTTGGCTTTGAAAATAATTGTACATAATACACGTATAAATTTAGGTTTCCGAAGGCGAAGTTTTTCACATTTTAAACACGTTATAGCTGCCAGAATCAAATTTCTAAGGCGGTACCTATCTCCAATTGCGTGATTGTGGTGAAGATTTACTTTTCATTTTCTTGAATGAGACATGGATATACCAGAACGGATCCATGGTGAAATTGTGGATCCATGATGATGACATCAAAGCTTGTCCTCCGAAAAAAACTAGTGAAGGGAAAAGATTCAAAATTTTACATGCGGGTTGCTCTTTGGGCTTTTAGAGGGATGCGATTTTCTCTTTGGTTCAAAAATAGATTCACCAGATTACCACAAAACCATCACATTTTCGATATTTGACCTTTACTTACTTACATGTCACATTTTTGATAGCTACTTTCTGACATTCCAGTAATACATTATACACTAGAACAATTATGTCCGCAGTTACACAGCTTAAAAAAAAAAGTTACCAAATCTAGTTACATCTACCGAACGTGAATTCCTTATAACCTGTTGTATGGTTGTATGTGATATGTTACAAGAACAGACATGCCGTTTTTGTCAAATGATATTCCAATGCCTACTCTAAGTGATTTTTCAAGCGAACACCCGTTATTTTTTTCTACAAAAATTCGTTGTTTCTCTGTAAAATGTGTCAGAAATTTAAATATTTTCTTCCCTTATCTCACATAAACATATTTATCGTTTCGTTTTGATTGTAATCTACCAAGTTTGGACTTTGAAATAATGGGAGAATCGGACATAGAAAAAAGTATATTTGGTTGCATAACTGAATTTTTATTTTCTAAATTTGAAGATTTTGATCAATTTCGATCATGGAAAAAAGCTGTAACTAACACTTTGGTTACTTGCTAGTTAACAATCTCTGCGGTTTTCATTAACCAACTCGTTTGTTAAATAACTATTTTGAACATTGATGTTTCGTTCTTAAAAAGCTGTCATCAACACTCTGTTATGAAACCTTTCAAGTTGCCTTTAGTACCAAAACCCCGGTTTTTTACTTTTTTGAATGAAAATGTTAATGTTTATTTTTTCACAAAACTCTTCCAGCGAAGAAAAGCTTAAAACCAACTTCAAGCTTCTTCTTCTCCAAACTGTGTCTCGATGGAATTAGGTTTAAAATTGAACTCAAAGATTTTTACCAATAACCCACAATCCGTCTCAACAAGTGTAATTAGTGTAAGACCAGACAATTAATGATCTGTAAATTCTCAGTTCATATTATGATTTTAAACTGTTCATGGTTCTACCTAAAACAAATTAACAACAACGTAAAAGTTCATATAAGACACTTGCCAGGTTTTCAAGGTGGTTAACTTTTGGAAAGGGTGGGTGGGGGGGCTAGTGCCTGCTACGATAAGACTGATCTTGGCAAATGACATACCTTCTAAGAAAAGAGAGGGTGGGTGGGCGGGGCTAGTAACTGCCAAGATAAGACTGATTTTGACAAATGTTGATACCCTCTAAGAGAAGAGAGGGCGAGTAGGCGGGGCTAGTACGTGCTAAGATAAAACTAATTTTGGCAAATCATATACCATCTAAGAAAAGAGACGGTAATTAACAGGAGCACAGCAAAAGTACCCCTGGGGCGTTGTAGCACAAGCGGAGTTCGGGGATACCGGTCTGGGGCTGTTCTCCCCCCAGACGGTGATTCTATCTATCACAAAGCCTACCCCACACGCATATGTCCATTACGAACGCGCCCTGCGGGACTAGGCCATTCCGGTCGCCAGACCCGCAAGTGGATCTCGACTATTGGTCCAAGTCGAGAGCACTACAAACCGGCGGCCGCCCCTGAATCTATTCAAACCTGTGGGCTTGTACAGGTGACACGATAAATCTCGCCAGCTCGACTAGGAACCGAACTTCGCTTCTGCCACGTTTTGTGCGTCATTTAACCTCAGTTCCATTTTTAAATATTCAATCTCTTATAACTCTGATGTTAACAACAACTGAACAAGTGTTAAAGTTTCAACGAGCAATAAACAACATTTAAATTCGCCATACAATCTTGTGAAATTTTAAACAACAAATAATTCTTATGTGAGATTAAAATTGGACATCAAATAAGTTATATGATAGAAACATTCATCAACAAAGTATTTACAAAACAAACAAAAGATGTGTGTGAAATAAACTTGTACAAATAGAAATATTATGTGAGGTTAAAACTGTAGAACATGAAATTTACGTTCAATTAAAATTATACAACAAATAAAATTACTGAAGTTAAAACTGTGAGATTGAGAAATATTGTATGAGGTGGTAAAATTGCAAGTTAACAAAATTTACAAGAGATTGATATTTGCCACACTTTATCAACGGTTCAAACAAAGAGTTTACATTATGTTAAATTATGTCTTGATCTAAGTGATTGGTTACTTCAAAAAAAAAACAATTACTTTGAGGGTTTAAAATACCGCGAACTGGTTATCCCAACAAACACAAAAATATCCAATCATCGCTCCGAGGGAAAAACCGTCTCGGTGATATAAATTTTAAAATCGTTGCGAGGAAAAAGCGTCTTGGTGATGTAAATTTTAAATCGTTGCGAGGGCATGCCTTGATAAATTAATCAATCTGTAGCGTTGTGAGGGCATGCCTTGATAAATTAATCAATCTGTAGCGTTGTGAGGGCATGCCTTGATAAATTAATCAATCTGTAGCGTGGTGAGGGCATGCCCCGATAACGATGATAACGATGATAACCGCCTAAGGGAAGAAAACATTTTAAACCCCTCCCGCCAGTTCGCAGTGTAATGAACTTGTTTAACTGCCGTAAATGAACTATTAGCAATCTTGTGTGAAGAATTTAGAAGTGTTATAATGTAACACTTACGTATATGCACCCAGAAACTTACTCGTAATTAAACAAATAGATGTTTTCCTGACTAAATGAATTTCATGAAATCTTCTAGCAAGGGGTTTATTTAAATAATCCTGATTGTTAAACTGTCTTTGCACTAGCTGACTATTAAGAAAAACTAACTTGATTGGTGAATTTACAAACAATGAAACAAATTTACAGCACGTGTTTCGCGTTGACCGGAAGCCCGCATTTTTTCGATTAAAAGGCCACAAGAACTAACCGCGCGGGTTGGGGACAACCGTGTCATTATGAAAGTTACGATTGGTTGTCGTTAAACAAAGGCTTTCTCCCGTTTAATTAACTACCAAACCAACTAATTTAAACCTAGCGCTTACCACGTGTTTACACTCACACAAGCACATTCATAATGACCCTACGCCATGCAGCTTCTCTACCAACCCTCTAACCCTTTAACTAAAAGCTCCCTAGCGATACCAAGCCCTCATCTAACTCAATGATCATGCAAAACTACCCCTAAGCGCTACGTGCATATTTGGTTGCCTACGGTTAACAATTTCCTTTTTTGTGATTGAATTTTTTTTTCTTTCAAATTCAAATTATTCAAATGTGATTTCGCGCCGCTGTTAATTAATTTAAAAAAAAATAACTCAAGAACAGATCAGGTAGAATTTTACAAAAATAGAACATCAAAGTTCCCCAAAATTGTTTTAAATAATTTACAAAAAAATCTCCATGGGCTTTCAAAATGATTCACTATGAGTATCCAAGAGTCTACCGAATTAAAAAAAAACGCCATTTCCAGACACCCGGTTTATTAAAAAAGTTTGTATTAGTTTTTCAATTTTGTTTTGAACATTTTGGCGTAGTTATTAACAGGGATATAAAGACTATATTCCCGATTAACACACTCTTCTTGGGTATTTAACACATCCATAACACCAAAAATGTGAAACTTATCTTGATGTCTCACAAAGAGTCCTCCACCTCCATCCATCGCACAAAAAGGAGTACCTAAGAAAGTTCCAATATTCAACAAATATCGCTACAATTTCCCACAAATGCTCACCTTTCTCTGAATGATGAACACACAATTTTTCGTCTGTCATATCCATATATTTTTCTGGTAAATTCATCCTACACTCTTCAATTGATGCCAACTTTACTTTAGCAGTTGTAGAATTATGCGAAAAATTGATACTAGTACCGTTGGAGTTCCAAAGACTGAGCTACATATCAAATAAAATATTTTTACACGATTAAAAAATACATTAAGAGAATATACATAGCCTCCATCGTTTTCTTTCTTCAATTCTCCATCCCAATCTATACACACCGGTTGAACGGTTCGTGAAAATTGGAACTCCTTTTCTAGTACTATAATAAGCAAATAACCATAATTATCAGCTTGATGAATACTAGAAGTTTGTACTTTTTCTGAATCTCTAGAAGAAAAATATGAACCAGCAGCTACAATGTATTGTTTAGATACCAATTTTTCGTTGTTAACATCTCCGAAACAACGAGCAACTAGAATACATTCGTTACAGTACCGTCACAAAGTTTGTTCTAAATCTTTACCAGTGAGCACAATTTTGTCACTTAATAAACTACCACTGCATATCAGTTTGGTATCATTTTGTCTATAAATCCCCACTACCCATGGAGAACCTATGGTACCATCAGATATATTAAGCATGGGGTCCTTGACTGATATATGTCCGCATTCTGAAATTGTTATCACCACAGATAAAGTCGCACCTATTGATAGTAAAGTCGTACTTGGAACACAATGGGGAGTCCCCGGCTTCCAGCTCCCACTCTCACAATACACAGGATAATCCATCAACTTCACGTCTTCGTAAAACGGAGCACACTGGTACGTCACACTAGCACCAACCACAGGCTCAACGCAGTTTTTCATCTTCGCCATGTTAAAGTAACATGTTACATTCATCTCTTTCGTGTTGGCTATAGTTGGACAAGTTTCTAAAATCGTCATTGTAGACATAAAAATAAGTTTTGTACAATAGTACTTAAGCATTTTCCAATGTCAGACGACCAGGTACCATTTTCACAGGCAAGTATATTGTTTCCGTCTAATTTGTATCCTTCGTGACACACTATTTTCAAAATGGTACCAGTTTTCACGAGAGTTCCTGGCGGGAAATTAGTGGTACCAACATAAATCGACCATTGGCCAAATTCTGGGTGTTTGGTTAGAAGGCAGTTTGTGCTTCAAGTTAGTGGGGTTATTGTAGGCACGTTGTGGTCAAACGTACGTACCTGTTTGCTGCTGGAGTGGTGGGGGTTGTTGTAGAGGTTGTCATTGAAGTACTAGTATGAGTGTGAATGTGTGTGGTCTGCGCTGTGGTTTGTACTAGAGGGATGCCCAGACTGTGGAATTTTAGAATAATATGTAGCAAAAGGGGCTGCTTTAAAACAAGCAGATGCTTACGGTTTATATCGGGCGTAATACTCCCTAATAAAATCGTCTATGTATTGGGAGACATGAGTGAAAAGGGAATATTTTTGACTGTCACACCCTCCATTTTCTGTTTGCGCTAATAAAGAAATGCTAACTATTCCAATAAGATAGTGTTTGCCTTTGTGATTGAAAATCATTCCGCTGCCACTATCACCGTGACAGACCGATTTACCTAAAATGGAAAAATCCATTTTTATAGTGGATTTTACCAAAAGTAATACACCTGTACTGGAAATGTACGAAAAAACACAAACTTACTTTTGTTTAAATATCCACCGCAGAATTTATCCTGGGTAAGGTACTCTCTATAATCTACATCTTGTAACATATGCATACACTTTTCTCTAGGGATTACGGGAAGTTCCAGACTTCTTAACATATCTGAAGGTTTACTGTATTCTAGTGTATAACCCCATGCACTAACCTAGTCAAAATAATTTAATCTCACTTTTATTCACGTTCCATTCTTTTGACACAGTTCGTACACAAAATAGTTCTTACCAGCCCCATTGGTTTCGCAGCTTTATATAATAAATGTTCATATTCTGTCGTCCAGTCGATGCATATGGGTTGTACTGTACTCGACAATTTAAAAGTCTCTGTCGGGACAATGAGTGCAATATCGCCGTAATAAAATCTGTCACCACCTGCATATCCATCAGGTATATATACAGCGTGAATCTAAAAAAATATTAACTTATAATTTTTCAAAATTGACAAACTAGTACCGAAGACTTTTGAGCGCCATATTCAACACTTGCAAACTTGTGTCTGCGGCGGTGGTTTCCAACAATCACATTGTAGATGTGGGTGGGATTGGGGTTACCATCAACATTAGATACACAGTGCGCGGCTAAAATTTTGCTTTGTATTTTAAAATTTTTGGATTACCTGTTAAGATTAGTTTTTCGTGTAGTAAAATTCCTCCACATATGAAGCTTGTGACGTGGTAAATGGCTACCTGCCAGGGAAATTCTGCTTTAGTACTAATGGTACCGTTTACGATTAACGGCACTCCTTTTTTGGATTTTCGGCGGCCACATTCTGATTATTTTTAAAACGAAGATAAAATGAATCAAAATTTCTCTTCTACACACCTGGTACACACTGGGGTACTTTTTCGCTCCACTGTCCATTGTTACAAGTCGCTTTAAATTTCGCCTTTCTCTCGTCTTTGTAAAAAGGGGGACAAATGAACTCGACTTGAGTATTATCAATGGGGTCTTCGCAATTTTTCATGATTTTATTATCAAAGGAACACCTGACTTTCATCATTGGTGAAGAAAACATAGAAGGGCAAGTTTCTGCAAAAGTTAACTCTGAAACAGGTTGTTACGTGATAATCGTGGTACTAACTTAAGCATTTTCCGATTTTTGGGTACCACTTTCCGTCTATACAAAGAGATTTTGCTGAACCGTCCAACTTGTGGGTTTCGTTGCAAAATACTTGCAAAGTGGAACCGGCTGGTACTGCTGTTTTTGGTGGTTTTGTTAACTGGTATGTAAGGGTCCACCATCCGAAACATGGGTGAGGTGGTAAGATGCAGGAGTAGCTAAATTTAAAAGAAAAAACTTTTAATGTCAAATTTACGTCAGTGCAAATTGTTGCTTATTTACCGTAACTGGAAATTCTTTTTCGTTACTATATTGTAATTCCTGTGGTACAAAGACACTCCTAATAACACTAAAACAAGCGGCTTGACTGTGTTCTTATAATTTTTTTAGTTACTTACCAATAACGCTAATACAACAAAATGTTACGAAATTCTCAATACTGGACATCGTGACTTTTTCACAAATGCGTAAACACGCACTTTTTTAAACAAAATCGATCAAGGTAAGAGCCCAAATAGGGTTTAAATGTTATCTTATTTACTAAATATTTATTTAATTTATTCTTTACGATGTAGGTACATGTTTATCTGCACATCATTGATTAGGATTACCACGAAATCTCAAATGTGAGACGAGTGTCAAATATTACATCACTTTTGTGTGTGCCCAACTTTTATAATTTTAACCTCCCGTAGGATAAGCAAATTTTGTAATTAGTTCCATCCGGCGAATTCTAGAGAATGAAAAAATACGTCTTCCGTTTACGTCTGATCGTGTCTGTCGTCTGCTACAATTTTTTTATTCGATTTTGCTTTAAAAATGTGACTAATTACTTACACTTAGTTAAAACGAGATTGTAGAATTTATTTAAAATTATAATTTATGATCAGGTCGCCGAATATACGAACACTATAATAGTCAATAGATCGTCAAAAAATTCCTCGGTTGATGGCAAAATTTTAATGCCAAAGAATAGGGGGCACATTTATAAAAGATCTTTTTTGTTTGCGAGAAGTTAAAAATTAGTCTAAAGCAGTGGCGGCTGGTGCAGGAAGGGCAAACGGGCAATGCCCCACCAAAATGAAAGCACATTTTTAAATCTGATAGTTTCGCGCTATTAATTATCAAAATGCATTTAATTACGAAACCTACGAGTTGCCTATGTTCAGAACACAATCTGACATCATCTCGGCGGGGTATCATACACCTTTGCCCGTCCTGCATGTTGCCAAATTGTGAATATTTTCATTGACCCGTACTTGGCAATCTTCGCGATTATATGCACAAATGCACGATATTGCAACATCTCGGCAGGGCATAGTAATCGCTTCGTCTTAATTATGTACTGCAACTTAAGTACTTAAATGCATATACGATTGCATACACTTTTATCGATTTAGTCATCGATTTTGAAACAAAACGGTCGAGTGAAATTTGCTAACTTCTTCAGTTTTAGTTTTCTGTGCGTTTGCAGTGATTTTAAGAAACTTAAAAAACTGTGTTGTAGAGTTGTCAATAATATCAATATGAATTCGATTGAGAGAATTTTGCGGCTACAATCTGAAAATAAATTAAGCCATGATGAAAAACTATTAATAAAAAACGTTGGACCGCCAAGACCCGATTTGGACATTGCTGTGTCGTCTAAAGTTAAAGACAAACTCGTGCATCGAAAATTTAATAAGACTATGTATCAAAGTGAGTGGTGGTTATGTGGTTGCAACGCGAAAAACGCCCTTTTCTGTTTTGTATGTACCCTTATGAATAACGGAGATGTTGATAAAGCTTGGACTGAAACCGGAATCACGGATTTAAAACATTTGGGAGAAAAAGTAAAAAAGCATCGCTCGAGTAAAAAACACTTAAATCTCAACGTATCGTTCGCAGCCTTAGGTAAAGTAGACATAAGAAATCAGTTAAATAGTGCTTATAGAGAGAACGTCGAGAAACATAATGATCAGGTAAAACAGAATAGATACATTTTAAGTAAACTGATTGACGGTATAAAATTTTGTGGAGTCTTTGAGTTGGCTTTAAGGGGGCATGATGAAACGCATGATTCTACAAATCCGGGAATTTTCAGAGGTTTAATTAATTTAATGGCAGAGCTTGACACTACATTAAAATCTCATATAGAAAAAACGAACAATCGCGTTTTTATGGGTCTTTCAAAAACCATACAAAACGAACGACTTGATTCAATTTATGCTGTTTGTATTAATTAAATCAAAGATGAAATTTTGGAAGCGGAATATATATCTATTTTAGCTGATGAAACTACAGATGTAGCTTCACAGTCGCAGCTGGTTTTTGTCGTTAGATATGAATTGAAAGGTAAAATATTTGAAAGATTTTTAGGATTCATTAATCCAACAGATCACACAGCAATCAATCAAAATCCAAAAAAACTTATATCTCAGTCTTATGATGGTGCTTCGGTTATGAGTGGAAGACAAAATGGGGTACAAGCAAAAATCAAGGAACATTACCCTAAAGCTCAGTTTATTCACTGCTATGCTCACCAGTTGAATTTAATTATTATAGAAAAGGCGGCATCAGCACACAGCCAAGTAAGAATTTTTTTTTCAAATTTAGAATCATTTTCCTCGTTTTTTCAAGATCTCCTAAACGTATAAAAATACTTGATAATATCGTTTCTAAAAGATTACCAAGAAATTGTCCGACTAGATGGAACTTTAAGTCACGAATAGTTAATACTGTACATAGTTTTAAAAATGATTTGATTAACTGCTTTCAAATTATAATGGAAGATAAAAATAGTGATAAATTAACAATTGCCAAGGCAAGTAGTTTACGGAAAACATTAGAAGATTACGATTTTAATTTTTGGTTATACTTCTTTCACAGAATCATGCCTAGTACCGAGATACTTTTCAACCAACTTCAAATTCGCGAAATGGACTTAATTAAACTTCAGAAAAACATTACTTCTTTTAAACTTGCCATACAACATGTAACAGATTCTATCGACTACGATTATTACCGAGAAGAAAACGAAGAGGGTGAATCTTCAAAAAAGCGGTCTCGTTTTAATGATAATAAAATTGCAATTGCTAAAGAAATTTGTGACAATATTAAATTTAGTATAAATGATCGATTTTTAGAAGCAGATTATATTACAGCAGCAAATTTGTTTCAGACTAGCTTATTTTCATATTTTCAACTAAATTTTCCATCAAAAGAAGTTGAATTATGTGCTACAAAATATGATTTAAATTTTAATGTGTTAAAAAATGAGTTAAACGTTATTTATAATCATCCCGATTTTTCGACAGCAAATGGTGCCTTAACATTCTTGAAGTTTATGTATGAAAACAATTTATTAGACGTATTTTCAGAAACAAAAAAATTATTGAAAATTATTTGCACATTACCGATGGTGACAAGTGAATGCGAACGATGTTTTTCGACGTTAAAACGTATAAAGACATTTTTACGAAATACAATGTGTCAAGAAAGATTGTGTGCCTTGGCAATGTGTTCAATAGAAAAAAAACTAGTGCAAGAAACCACGAATTTCAATGAACTAGTTATAGAACATTTTGTTCGTAACAAAGAAAGACGTATGGATTTTATATATAGAAACATTAATTAAAAAAATTGAAAATAATTTAAAGTGGGGGATACCTATTGCATCTACTGGACACGCGATTAACAAAATTTTATTTATATTTCTTATGTCAACGAATTTAAAAGGAACTTTGAGTTCGCCCCATCACCGTTGGGGAAGTCTGGAATTAGGTCCACCTCCTCGTGGTTCCAGATGGTAAACAGAAATTATCGATTTTCAATTATCAATTTTCAATCAATAATTTCTGGCTAACGGACCTCTAACTTGACATTTTTCTAAATTTTTAATAAAAAGAAACAATAATTTTTACCTAGCATAAATTTTAAATTTAGCATAATACTGTGTATTAATTTTGCCCCCCCAACAGAAAAAGTCACGAGCCGCCACTGCCTCTAAAGTTATTTAGAATGTGCTAGAAAAAAATGTCGACAATGTCGATGGAATCGAACTATTGCAAGCAGAGAAATCCACACGTCTACCGGCAGTCGTAACTGTGATAAAAATCAAGGCAAACTCATTAACCACAAATACAGAAATCTGCTTCAAGTGTAAGCAAACTGGCCACTACACTGATAGCTGCCCCGAATCCACTGATACTCTTTCAACCCCTAGGGTCCAATCTGTTGTTTCTCAGAAGATAAGACCAGCTATAACTGCTTTCCGTTTTCCACAGGAAAAGCAGAGTGTGCCTCGGCACCAACCTTCCGCCCTCCAGGCATTAACCGGAGGACATCCCGACATCCCCCAGGTATCAGCCATTAACTTGGGGATATTCTACATCCCGACATCCCCCAGGTATCAGCCATTAACCTGGGGATATTCTACCTTTCCACCCTCCAGGCGTTTATCGAAAGACTTCCCGACATCCCCCAGGCATCAACCGGAGGATTACCGCCGTCCCAACCGACCATCCCCCAGGCATCAACCGGGGGATAAGCGACCCGACCTAGCGCCGCTCGGCATTAACCGCGGCGTTCCACCCCACAACCGCCATCCACCTTTTGTACGTCGACCATATGCTTGAGTCCCTAGTGGTTTTCTTTGAAGTCCTGGAAGTTGCCGTCTTCAACCGACGACCCCAGCACCGAAAAGGGAAAAAACCCGTTACAGAAATTTGGCGCCCGAGCAGGGACTATGAAGCAGACGACTAGTGATCTTCCGTCTCCGAAGAATCCTCAGTCGACCGACGAGGATGAGAATGAAGCAACCGAGACGGTAGGCCTAGAAGTGGCCGATACGAGCGTGGGATAGATCTACATCCTGAAGAATACGCAACTAATGGCCGATATGCAAAGGTTTGGGCTGTCCACCGAAGGAAGTCTGGACGAACTTCCCCGCAGAATGAAGACCTTTCTGAAGGAAGGACCCGCCGCCGCGGGCATTACTTTCCTTCCGCCACTCTCCAGCCAGATGTCTCCCGATGACGCAACCGAACCGCCCATATGGAAATCTGCCGGATCTATTCCCCGTAAAGCAACCGAATCATCCACGTAGAAACCCGTGATGGGCGTTCTCTAGAAAGGCGCTGATCGGCAGGTGTGGCCGCATGCTAAAGACGTCCTCTGTAGGCCACACTTGAATTTTGTCGATTCGCCACCGTTCGAACGTCCACCCGCTGGCATGTCGATTCCCGATATGCTGAACCAGATCCGGAAGTGGAACGTTTCCTTCGATGGCAAGGCGAACACTGTCGCTTTCCTAGAAAGGGTCAACTAGCTGGCAGACGAGTACGCCATACCCCGTCATCACCTGGTGAGAGCACTACCTGGATTGTTACATGGACATGCAATCCTGTGGTACCGCAATAACCGTCACCAAATGCACACTTGGGCCGACTTTGTGCGCATGTTCAAGACATATTTCGTTCCGACCGAATATCAATAAGGGTGTAGGTAAGCAGAGAAAAATGTTGTGCCTCGGTGGGATTCGAACCCACGTCTCCTTGCATTCCGGGCAGGTATGCTGACCACTACACCACAAGACAACTTATCTTTACTCTGCTTACCGACGTGTTATTGTGCCGCCACAAGGGCTAGAGGAAGACATATGCAGACTCTCATTCGCCGTTTGGACACTTGGATTGCCGACCAAGAGCCGACCGTCAATCGAAGGCAGTCACAGGTGGAACCGAATACGCCGACGAGGTATGCCACCGAGAAATCATCCCTGTGTTGGAGATTAGAATAGGCCGGTCACCTGCGATTCGCCTGCACGTCACCTCCACAACTATTCTGTTCCCGATGTGGCCGAAAAGGAGTGAAGTCTGTGGAGTGCCCTTGTAAGACGCCGTCGACAAACTCCCAGGGGACTGTACAACCCAGAGCCTCGTTCAGTCTCCAAAAATAGGGGCATATTTAAACCCGTCATTCCTACCCGATCACGAACATCAAAAATGTCCATCCATCTGTTACCACCGTCAACCGTATTATTTGGCTGATATCCATAGGCAATCGAAAATTTACCGCTCCAGCATCCAGGTTTCGTCCTCTCGTATATCAGCGAAGAAACGGTATAACATTGTTCCGATTGTTTAGGTCAGCCGGCGCGCTTATCTGCTCCTGTACATGCTGAAGTAGCCAATGGACAGCTAGTCAAGACACACCGACTAAGTTACCAATTTCAACGGTCCGAACTAATCCAGCCGAGCACTTCATCCGTGAAGAAATGGCCAAGTTTGAAAGGGTACAAGGGCCTACCGATATGGCTGTGCATGAAATCCATTTAATCGATCCGACTCCGATTAAACAGCGATATCGACCCCGGAACTCGGCCGTGCAGAAAATAATCAATGCAGAAGTGAACCTTTAGAAAACCCGTGGAGCTCATCCATTGCCCTGACGCAGAAGAAAGATGGTAAACACTGTGAGGATCCAGATATTTCTCCAGTATCGAATTGAAGCAAAGGTATTGGTAAGTTCCTCTTGCGGAAGACAGTAAGCCAATCACCGCCTTCACCGTCCCGAACCAAGGGCTCTTTCAATTTCGAGCGATGCCCTTCGATCTCTATTCCGCTTGTGCGAGTTTCCAGAAGCTTCTAGATGCTGTGCTGGGTCCGGAAATGGACAGTAAAGCCTTCGCCTACCTTGCCGACATAATTATTGTTTTAGGCAAGTCATGGGAGGAACACAAGAGCAATCTGAAAACCGTCTTTAGAAAGTTTCGTCACGCCAAATTGGTGCCGAATCCAGAGAAGTGTGCGGTTTTCCAGACATCTTTGAAATATCTTGGGCATGTTGTTTCCGAATATGGAATTTCTACCGATCCAGACAAGGTTAAAGCGATCCAGGACATGTCGCCGCCGACATCCGTCCGTGGGTTACGCCGTTTGTTAAGGGTAGCGTCCTGGTACCGTAAATTTGTGCCCGCATTTACACGAATCTGCTACTAAAGTGCAGACTCACTGAAGCACCCGGCTCGCGTGCCCGGATGTTTTCCAGCCAATCAGACTTCAAGTCGACGCCAGCGACCAAGGCTTGGGAGCCGCTTTGATCCAGAAAATATCCGGACAGGACCGGATAATAGCTTTTGGGAGTTGAGCTTGGCCGAACCACAAAAGAACTACGCCACTGTCGAGAAGGAAGGTTTGGCCATCGTATCACTTCATTGTCGAGACGGACCATCAGTCGTTGAATCCTCGTGGTCGTCTCACCCATTGGATAGTGTCCTTACAGCCATACGACTTTGAGGTGGTGTCGAAAGGGTGTCCTGAACCAGGTAGCGGACGCCTTGTCCCAAAGACGTCGATATCGCCGAAGTGGCCGCCCGGAAATACCAACCACACCAGATCTATGGCCCGTGGCACACCGTCAGCGAGGACTTGGTTGGACCACTGCCCCGCTACTGTAAAGGAAACGTCTACATTTCGGTTCCTACTTCTGGAAACTGTCCAGCGGAAAGCTACAAGAATTCCCTTTTTCAACCGCCGTCCTGCTGGCAGTAATGAACCTTTGCAATTTGTCTGATAGGGGTAAACGTGGAGACTTAATAGTAGCTTATCAGGCCCTAAGTAACGATCATTCCCCGGTCAGGCATTTGTTCCCGCTCGACCCGAATAAACGCACCAGGGGCCACTACCTTAAATTACTAAAAGATCATTTCCGTACCCAGGTTAGGCACTTTTTCATCATAAACCGAGTTTTCGTAGGTTGGAATGCTTTGTCTAGAGAAATTGTCCAGGCTCCGTCTACAAATGCTTTCCAAAAAACTTAGGGTTAGCGTTAGAATCAAAATGAAATTCCTACCACTCTAGTACGTAGTGCGGGCATAACAGGCTTGCAATGTTGAATGTCTTAACCGTGCCAAAACGGCAGCAAATCAAGCTGACACAACCGACACTATTAAAAACGAAGAAAGTTAAATTTATAGCTTGTATGGAGACATTTTATTTGAAGAAGGCGTGAATCTGGAGAAGATAATAGAGTCCGAAGAAGCACAAAGCAAATTTGATAAAGCAATAACTGTATTTGAGTCGATTTCTATCTTCGTACATGCTTTATTTGGGACTTATATGATCTACATTGCATATTCTTATCAAACACATCAAATAAAGATTTTTTTCCCTGCCATTCCCTTTTTCTTTCCACCTCTTTTTCTTTTATTTTCCTTACGCTCTTTCAACTCCGTGCATTCTTCCAACAAGTGTTCCACGTTTTCTCTTTCTTCCATACATAGGTAACCTACACAGTCTATCGTTTTTTCTTTACTATTCTCTCGTGCTTGTCTACATTGACCTCTCTCGTTTTTACTTCTCTTGCCATCCACTGTTCTCTCATCCTCAACTTTTCTATTTCTTTACTCGCGTATCCACTTCTTCTTTCTCCATTGCTTTTTACACCTTCGGGCACCATTTTTAACTTTTTGTGTAAAACATGCGTTCAAAATTGTACACTCAGCTCTCTCTTGGTCTTCATGCTATACCGCTCTCATGTTTGCATTCACCCTTATTTTATTTCATTTTGTTGTCTTTCGCACTATATAATCAGGCCTTTCGTAAGACCTATCACATCTTTCTTTTGCACACTCTCTGCTTTTCCCTTTTTCTCTCTAGTAAGTCTCACCGTTTGCAGCTTTCCGTCTTCTTCTTCTTTCTTTTTTTAGTAGTAAATATTTTTCTTTTATAGCTTTATCGTTTCTCCATTGTGGCAAGAAAGCCCTTGCTTTCACCTTAAGTAGGCGACACTTCTCGTTGAACTATATTTCTTCAGGTTTTTGCAATTTCTTTCTTTTTTTCTCTGTTTTTTCCCATTTGTGTAGTATTCTAGTTCCTCTAATTTTTGTTCTACGGTGCCGACTTTAAAAACTGCTTCCAACATTCTAGACTTAAAGTTTGGTACCCTTCTTCATTTCAAATTCTGATCTCCCTTTCTTGACTATCTTCCTCTTTCTATTTTTGTAATTCTCTTTCTCATTTGCCCTGTCTTAAAATGTGTTACTTCCTCTTCTGCCTCAGTATTTACAACTGTATGATCTACGAGTATCCCCGATTTTCCATTTTTCCCTACTCATGTCAATTTTCCATCTTCTTCTACCTGTTTATTTCCATTTAGTATTTCCCACAATCTTGGTTTTTTGTTTGCTAATTTCCCCACACATTCTTCTTCTTATCGTTCTCCTTCCACTTTTTTCAACTCACTTCTTCCATATGTATTTTTCTTTTCATCTCTAGTGTTTTCTCTTCTATCAGTTCTAACCATTGCTTTCTTAGTTTGCTTCTACGATGTTTTTTTTTTAGTTTTTCTGTCTTTATTATCTTTGCTATTCTTTCGGGGTTTTTTCTCATTATAACCATGCCAATTTAATTGATGCTTGTTTTGTAATGTGTTTGTCAACAAAATGGAACCCTACGTTGTGTTTTTTTTTTGAGTGATGAACCACAAGGTTGGAAAAGTGACTTTAAATAAAACGCAAAATATGGGGCAACATCTGGAAACCAGCTGCAAAAACCCTTTCCAACTTTTAAAAATGAAATCCAATAACACAAATTGATACAAATACCTATTTAAAATATCACATATTTACATACACAAAGAAAAAGAGAAATCTTAATTAAAGTAACTGGATGGTAAAAATACAGCGACAGCGGCGCGAAGGGCGTCTCCTCGTGAAGGTATATTTGTCCGCCGCAGCATGCGCTAGACGGCTTGATTCACGATGATGGTTTATTTAAATTTAAAATCTTCTAACTTTTAGTAAATCATGCATTAATTCAAGTTAATGATTAAATCAAAATGAGTTCGTCAAAATCAGAACATTTAGAGAAAAACCTAAAAGCGGTTTACATGAATCGCGGTGTCGTCCAGAACCACTCGAAGCAGCGGTCGCGAACTCTCTAGAAGGAACGCGAGGCTGTTTAAATAGGAATCACTGTCGGGAGCGGGTAGTCTAGTCAGGATAAATTAAATACAGTTATATATTACAAACTTTGTATCAGTTTTTCAGTTTCGTTTTAAACATTGTGAGGTAGTAATTAACAGGGATATAAAGACTATATTCCCGATTAACACACTCTTCTTGGGTATTTAACACATCCATAACACCAAAAATGTGAAACTTATCTTGATATTTCACAAAGAGTCCTCCACCTCCATCCATCGCACAAAAAGGAGCACCTAAGAAAGTTTCAAAACACAACAAACATCACTACAACTTCCCACAAATGCTCACCTCTCTCTGAATGATGAACACACAATTTTTCGTTTGTCATATTCATATATTCTTCTGGTAAATTCATCCTACACTCTTCAATTGATGCCAACTTTACTTTAGCAGTTGTAGAATTATGCGAAAAATTGATACTAGTACCGTTGGAGTTCCAAAGACTGAGCTACATTTCAAATAAAATATTTTTACATGATTAAAAAATACAATAAGAGTATATACATAGCCTTCATCGTTTTCTTTCGTCAATTCTCCTTCCCAATCTATACACACCGGTTGAACGGTTCGTGAAAATTGGAACTCGTTTTCTAGTACTATAATAAGCAAATAACCATAATTATCAGCGTGATGAATACTAGAAGTTTGTACTTTTTCAGAACTTCTAGAAGAAAAATATGAACCAGCAGCTACAATGTATTGTTTAGATAGCAATTTTTCGTTAACGTCTCCCAAACAACGAGCAACTAGAATACATTGGTTACAGTACCGTCACAAAGTTTGTTCTAAATCTTTACCAGTGAGTACAATTTTGTCACTTAATAAAGTACCAGTACATATCAGTTTGTTATCATTTTGTCTATAAATCCCCACTACCCATGGAAAATCTCTGGTACCGTCAGATATATTAAGCACGGGGTCCTTAACTGATCTGTGTCCACATTCTATAATTTTTATCACACAGATAAAATTGCACTTATAGATAGTAAAGTCGTACTTGGAACACAATAGGGAGTCCCCGGCGTCCAACTCGCATTACCCCAACTCCCGTTACAATACAAAGAATGCTCCATCAACTTCACGTCTTCATAGAACGGAGCACAGTGGTACTTCGCAATGGTACCAACCACGGGCTCAGCGCAGTTTTTCAGTTTCCGTATGTTAAAGTAACACGTAATATTCATCACTTTCGTGCTGGCAATAGTTGGACACATTTCTAAAATCGTCATTGTAGACATAAAAATGAGTTTTGTACAATAGTACTTAAGCAATTTCCGATGTCAGACGACCAGGTACCATTTTCACATGCAAGTATGTCGTTTCCGTCTAATTTGTATCCTTCGTGACACACTATCTTCAGCATGGTACCAGTTTTCACGAAAGTTCCTGGGGAGGAATTACTGGTACCACGATAAATCGCCCATTGACCAAATTCTGGCTGTTTGGTTAGAAGGCAGTTTGTGCTTCAAGTTAGCGGGGTTATTGTAGCCACGTTGTGGTCAAACGTACGTACCTATTTGCTGCTGGAGTGGTGGGGGTTGTTGTAGAGGTTTCCATTGAAGTACTAGTCTGAGTGTGAATGTGTGTGGTCGGTGCAGTGGTATATACTAGAGGGATGGCCTGTCTGTGGAATTTTACAATAATATGTAGCAAAAGCAAGATTTACACGAAGAAGAGACTTACGGTTTATATCGGGCGTAATACTCCCAAATAAAATCGTCTATGTATTTGGAGACTTGAGTGAAAAGGGAGTACTTTTGACTGTCACGGCTTCCATTTTCTGTTTGTGCTAATAAAGAAATGCTGACTATTCCAATGAGATAGTGTCTGCCTTTGTGGTTGAAAACTACTCCACTGCCACTATCACCGTGGCGGACCGATTTACCTAAAATGGAAAAATCCATTTTTATATTGGATTTTCCCAAGACTAATACACCTGTATTGGAAATGCACGAAAAATTACAACTTACTTTTGTTTAAATATCCACCGCAGATTTTATCATCGGTAACGTACCCTTGATGTTCTACATCGTCTAACATATGTATACACTTTTCTCTATCAATTATGGAAAGTTCCAGACTTCTTGACATATCTGAAGGTTTACTGTGTTCTATGGTATAACCCCATCCACTAACCTAGTCAAAATAATTTACTCACTATTATACAAGAACTAAACTTTCACGTTCCATTCTTTTGACACAGTTCGTACACAAAATAGTTCTTACCAGCCCCATTGGTCTTCCAGTTTTATATAATAAACGTTCATATTCTGTCGACCAGTCGATGCATACAGGTTGTACTGTACTCGACAATTTAAACGTCTTTGTCGTGACAATGATTGCAATATCAATGTAATAAAATCTGTCACCACCTGCATATCCATCAGGTACATATATAGCGTGAACCTAAAAAAATATTAACTTATCATTTTTCAAAATTGCCAAAAATACCGAAGAGCTTTGAGCGCCATCTTCGAGACTTGCAACGTGGTATCTCCGGTAGTGGTTTCCAACAATCACAATGTAGATGTAGGTGGGGTTGGGGTTACCATCAGCATTAGATACACAGTGCGCGGCTAAAATTTTGCTTTGTATTTTAAAATTACGGTTTTTGGATTACCTGTTAAGATTAGTCTTTCGTGTAGTAAAATTCCTCCACATATGTTGTTTCTGTTTTGATAAAGGGCTACCTGCCAAGGAAATTCTCCTTTGGTACTAAAGGTACCATTAGCGATTACCGGCATTCCTTTTTTGGATTGTCGGCGGCCACATACTGATTATTTTCAAAACGAAGACATCAAAATTGTGTCAAATGTATACTGTTTTGACTTTCTACACACCTGGTACACACTGGGGTACTTGTTCGCTCCACTTTCCATTATTACAAATCGCTTTAAATTTCACCTTTCTTTCGTCTTCGTAATACGGGGCACAGAAGAACTGAGCTTGAGTATTATCAATAGGGTCTGTGCAGTTTTTCATAATTTTATTATCAAAAGAACACTGGATTTTCATCAGTGACGAAGAAAGCATCGGCGGACAAGTTTCTGTAAAATTGAATTTTGAAACAAGGTTGGTACGTGATAACAGTGGTACTAACTTAAGCATTTTGCGATTTTAGGGTACCACTTTCCTTCTATACAGAGAGATTTTGCTGAACCGTCCAACTTGTAGGTTTGGTTACAAAATATTAGCAATGTGGAACCCGTTGGTACTGCCGTGTTTGGTGGTTTTGTTAACTGGTTTGGAAGGGTCCACCACCCGGACATTGGGTGCGGTGGTAAGACGCAGGAATTGCTAGACACAAAAAAATTAAAGTGAAATTTTGTGACAGTTTTTTTTGATTATAGCTAACTTACCGAACTTGGAACTTATTTTTCGCTGATAGATTGTAATTCATGTTATACAAACACACTCCTAACAACACTAAAGCAAAACAAAAATTCCATCAATGTGTTCTTTTCATTTTTTTAACTTACCAATAACACTAACATAACAAAATGTTACAAAGGTTTCGATCTTGGACATCATGATTTTCTTACCAACCAATGAACACTCTGTTTTTTAGAAAAGATGTCTCAAGCTATCAGCTCAAATAAAGTATAAAATGTTATCTTATTTTTTCAATATTTATTTAATTTATTCTTTACCGGCTATAGGTACATGTTTATCTAGACATAATTGATTAGGTTTACTAAGAAACATATCACTTATTTCAATATGAGACGATTAGTAGGTAAATATTACATTATTTGTGTGTATGTCCAACGTTAAAAAAATAAGCAGCAAAGAAAAACAAAGAAAAGACCAGTTGTCTTAATTTTTCAAATGTTAAATCAGTCCGTGTGTGAATAGTAATCTTATTCCATTAACAATATTGTCTTTATTTTATTTTCTGATATTTATTACTTAGTAGAAGATTATTGTTGTACGTGCACATGTGGACTTAAATCGAGTTATTAATTTGACAGCTTTGACCTAGTTAGATTTAACTTGTTATCAATCAATTTTAAGTAAACAACGACTAGAAGTTTACGAATTCAAAAATATATATAAAACATTTACGAGGACATACAATTTTATAAAACAATTCAAAATACCCCGCAAGTATTCTAATTTTATATTTTTCAACTAAAAATTATTTTTGGTTATATTTTAAGGGGGAACGCTAGAAGAGAGAGAAGTTTGAATTGGGCGCCATTTGTTGCCTTAAACGCAACCAGCAATTCTTTTTGACTAAAAATTTATTATGCTCTTTATAACCTTAAAACATTTGCAAGATTTCAAAGCATTGGGTTCTGTAGTTCCTGATTAAATCAATAAAATAAATTTACGCATTCATTAATTTTTGGGGCCATCCTGTATATGCAAATCCAAAAAACATGAACGGAATGATAAATCACAAGAAGAGACTCATCGTATTTTATACAATTTAGATAGGATTTATTCAGCAAAATTTTGAGGTGACGTCATCAATTTTTTACAGGGGATAAGTAAATATATTGTGATTAAAACGGTCCTGATTTAATAACAAAAAAATATTGTTCGTCTATAAAACAAGCTCGTCTTAGACAAAGTATTCGTAATAAAATATGTCGTAAAAAAATTTACGTATGCTGGTCCCGAATGCGATTATGGTTTAAATATTCTTTAGAAAATCCTGTCATGGATGTAGAAACATTTGTGACAGACAAAGAGGTTTTTTTGAGAAAATTTTCTTTGAATTTAGATCAAATTGAAGTAGACACTAGACAACAGGCACATTTGGGCAAAAGAAAGAGAAATTAGGGTTATGGCTTCAAATTTTGGACGTATTTACAAACTTAGACCGACTACAGCAATTGCTAAAACTGTGGAGTCTCTGTTATACAGTACATTTAGAGGTAATAGTCATACATACTATGGACAGCAAAGTGAGGAAAAAGCTGTCAAGTGTTTTGAAATAAATAAAAATATAAAAACTGAACGGTGTGGCTTGTTTATTTCAAAACAATTTACTTACTTGGCTGCTAGTCCAGACAGGGTTCTAGAGGATAGGAGTGCATTAGTCGAAATTAAATGCCCTTCAAAATCACAAGATTTGTCTCCCGAAGAAGCGGTTAGAAAAAAAATAATCAAATTTTGTACATTGACAGACAGAGAATTGAAACTAAAAAAAAATCATGATTACTACTTTCAAGTCCAGGGACAAATGCTTGTTACGGGTATTTCACAAGTTTATTTTGTTGTGTGGACACCCAAAGGAATAAATATAGAAAAAATTTATAAAGACGAAGAAATATATGTAAAAAGATGGCAGATAAACTTGGCAGATTTTACTTTGGCGCATTATTGCCCGAAATAATTGATTCAAGAAGAAAGAGGAACCTACCTTTGCGAGAGATTTTTTTTAAATAAATAAAATTTGTTTCTATTTCTTTATGTACTTTAATAATTTATTAGAAGTACATTTTCCATCACCAAGACTTGCATATTTTTATTATAAATATATTTTGAAAATGATCTCTCGGCAAATGAAAACATATACGAGAACTTTTTTCGAGTAAACAATGAAGGGAGAAGTTACTGGGCGTAGGGCATTTTTAAAACACCTCCTTTCTGGGATAAGTAGTAGATACACTTAGCTACTTATACGTGTTAAACAAAAGCTGTATTTTATATATTTTTTATTATTATTATAAATATGTTTATTAGTTTTATTAATTAACAAAGCAAAATATATATTAACAATAATATTACAATGAATTTTTAGTAATCATGTGTATTGAATTCAGGATCCTGAGTGGAGTAAAAATATTATAGTTCCGCAGTTTTAATTCGGTTTTATGATAGTACCTCATTGTGTAAAAGTTAATTTCCTTAACAATAGATTACGACGGCCGGTCCTGGCGGCTTGTTATAAAACTGAGTTCCTTGCCATAAATTAGAAAAATCAGCCGAGAACTCTAACAATCAGCTTGTGGTAGAGCAGGCGATAAGAGTTTTACCTGGAAAGTCGCTTCCGTAAATTTTAGTGGCGCTCCTATCGGCAAAATACTGAACTAACTGCTCAAATTCTGTCGAATTGATACCCATTTTTTTCAATAATTGTTAGTTTTTGTTAAAAACTCTGCTAACCAATAGATCATTAATTTTCCTCTGATATTCCTGTTAAAATTATTCAACATATTTTGTATTAATTTATGGTATATTTTGATTTTAATAAACACATTATTATTTAAACAAATTGTACCACTAACAAACATTTAATGACTCTGCGCCCTGTAAAAAGTGATGTTTTATCCATGTGCGAATTTTCAAGCGATTCTATGATGGTTGTGACTCAAAAAACTTGAAAAGAAAACATACAATGGTGATTTTTTTACGATATTTCTCAGCCATATTTTTTTAGTTGATTGAACAGGTCTCTGTGCTGTAGAATATGAAAAAAGCTGCAGTTTGATATATGATACATCTATATTAATATTATTTTTCCATACAAAAAACCAAACAAATTTTATACCTCGTCTAGAGAGTCCCCTTAACCCACTAATCGCTGGCTCGTCTACGCCACTGGAATTTTGTAGCCATTAATAAAAGCACAGATAGTCATTACAAAATTGTACTTTACTTTCGCTGCAGAAAAATATAGTAAATAAATAAATAAACAAATAAATAAATAAATAAATAACAGGCATTTTACAATATAGGCAACCCGTTATATTAAAAAAACACACACACAAAATTTTTATATTCTCCGTGGAAATAAAAGCCAATAACGAAAAACACGAATGCTTTTTAGTACTTTTTACGCATTCAATCTTCTTTTTGCATTATTATTTTAAAGATTTTTTCCGCCTTCCACCTAGCACCTTTCACGCCGCACCGTTGGCACCCCCAAATGTCGTTTCCCAAATGTCGCCCTATCCTAACCTCTCAAATATCGAGTGCTTATTAATAAGAAATTCCATCATTTTTCGAACTTCCCGTGGCATTCATACCGAAAATGGCCGAAATGTCGCCCTCCTCGCATGAACACGAACTCTCCAACGTGAAGAAACTCCTCTGGGGCGACGACATCAAACCTGACATATTTAGGCGCTGGTCCCAAGGTACCCATAAAGGCCTCATTTGCCACCCGTAACGCCGTCCTCTCTTCCAGGCTTCTACTTCAGTAGCAGCGAACCCACAGCCTTGGAGCAATCCGAAGGCGGCCCCTGCGCCATCCTAGCCCCCGTACAAGCGTTCATTCTAAAAAATTTGCTACTAAAATACAAAGATTTATCGTTTCGGGAGAAGGTAAAGTAGCGTTTGGGCTTGCAAGGTGGCTGATTGCTGGTTTCAGGTGACCTCGGACATGCAGAATATTCTCCTCGTGAATGCGTTGAGTGAAATTTTGGAACAGTGTCACAACCAGAAGTATTACATAGTGTTTTTGAATAGTGACGTGAACGATGTGAGTGATGGGTTGTTTTCCAACCACCAGGAGAACGGAGTCGAGCTAGAACCGACGTTGTTCCACGAGGATTTTATTTTTCACGAAAATTTGCGGATACACACGTTCCAGAACGTCGAGGAAGTTAGGAAGTTTTATTTGGATAATATACAACTGCTGAAGTCGCAGTTTGGCATTTTGGTGTTTTTATACTCTGTTCTTATGACTAGGGTCTGTATTGCGAGTTTTCGTGATAACTATTCTAAAAATGTCTGTCCAGGGTTTAGAACGCGTCCAGTCTGATAGTTCGCACGATATCTCTGAGCCTTTAATTGACGACACTTATGGCTACGGCAGCCAGAGTTTAATCAATCTTATGATAACAGGTAGAGCGACTACTTATGTGTGGGACCATGAACAAGACGTCGGCGGCTTGAGTAGGTTTCGTTTCATTTATATTTTTACTAAATTTGTGGAGAAATAATCATGGAAATTTTGTAATAAGGTTTCTAGGTTAATCGTTGATTTTAGAATTGAAGGGGTTGGAGAAACAGAGCCAAATTGGGTTCATTACAACTATGGAGCACTTGAGGTATTGTACAGTGGGGTCGTTTTATAAGAATCCCATACACCCAGTTTGGGTGTTGGGGTCGGATACTCATCTAACAGGTGAGGTTTTTAGGTTAGGTTTTTGAGTTTGTGTTAATTGGGGATTTTAGTATTATTCAGTACAGAGAGGAGGCTCGTGAGCCCTGAAACTAAGACAGATCAGGCCAAACGTGTCTTCAAGCATTTTGATCCCGATGGGAACAACTTTATTAGCTCGTCGCTTCTACAAGATGTCCTCCAAGCTTTAGATCTAGTCAGTGAAGAAGCATAGTAAGTTGAAATTGTAGTTTTTATAGTCATTCGTTGTTTTTTTATGAGCGCTTAAAGTTAAAACCTGAAGTTTACAACAGAATTTATCGTTTTTGTTAAAATTTACGTCGTTTTTTTTAGTGAAAGTGTCAATTTTTAAACTTGGTTACTAAAACCTTACAGCCCCAAAATACCTAACTAGCTGTTGCTAAAATTTTCTTTTTTGGTGGTTTTGCGTTGGCGATTTTATTTTCCTACGCTGCTTCGTAAGTCTTTACAATGGACCAATTATTTTAAATGTAAATAACAAAAAGTGGACCAATCTTTTCAACAAATAACCATTAATTTTTTAATTTTCTTGCATTTGTGGCGTCAGATTTTTATTAATTTAAAATTGACACTGGCACTACTTTTAGATGCGGAGATTTCAGTAACTTTTATCACACTCAATCGAAGTACAGGAATCACAGTTGACTGAAATTTGAACTTGCGGTTGGCAGTACTGTGACTATTATATAAAAGCATTGTTTAAGTATGTTATAGTTGGACAACCTATACAGAGAATGACTTGCCCATGTATAAAAGAATGAACATATATTTTATATCTCCCTCGCTTCACTTTGAAGTGGCGGTACCTTACGAAAGGGGGTAAAAATAGTGTGTAAGCACGGGATGTCGATAAGGTAGTAAACTGACGTATTAGTCAGTACATTGTACAGGGAGCAGTCACAAAATAAGCAAACGTACGTATTGAAGACTTATGCATATATGTATATGTTTATATGTAGTGCATACCTGTTTCATGTATGTAGTAGCACGCATATTTGCACAAAAACAAATAAAGGTTTCTTGTCGTATTATAGAACTCGTATACGCGCCGGAATAGGATGTCGAGTTGCAGCTATGAGTTCGGTGTCGGTGTTTGGTGTCGAGGTCACCGAGACCGGACCGAACCGAGTCTGAACATGGGTATGTAACGCCGCGCTGTCGAAAGAGGGAGAGATAAACTCGTGTGAATGTGTGTGAATCGAACCGCACAAACATTGCTTGCCGAGAGGGCGTTTTTTTATTAACAGTAGTAAATCATTAAATACATATTATCTTTGAAACTGAAATACATTTTATCACAAAATATAACACAGTAAATCCTCAAAATCGAAAATTTAAAACTTTGAAAAATTCAAATATAGCAAAATTGTAAAATTGAGAACTCCAAACATGAAAAAATCAAAAAAATAATAATTGGAAAGTCTAAAATTTTAAAATCGAGAAATTGAACAATCGGTTAATTGAAAAATCGAAACATCGAAAAATTGGAAAATCCAAAATTTAAAATTTCCGAAAATTGAAAAATTGAAATATAGAAGAACTGAAAACTCCAGAAATCGAAAAACCTAAAATTTTAAAAATTGAAAAGTAAAAATATCGAAAAGTTAAAAATTGAGAAATCGAAGCATAAAACAGTTAAAAAATTGAAAAATCTAAAGTTTAAAAAACGGAAAGTTGAAAATCTAAAAAGTAAAAAGTCGGGAAATCGAAAAATCCAGAACTCGAAAAGTCGAAATACTAAAAAATGGCAAAACTCAAATATCGAAAAATTGAAAAATAAAAGAAAAATTGAAAAATCGAAAAACTGAAGAACTGAAAGATCGAAACTTTGGGAAGTGGAAAAATGGGAAAATAAAAAATAAATTAACTGAGAAATCCGAAAACTGAAAATTCAGAAACGTTAAAATTTGAAAAATTAAAAAATATTGAAGAACTGAAAAATCGAAAAATCCAAAATTTAAAACATTGAAAAATTAAAATATCGTAAAATTGAAAAATGGATAAATCCAAACATCAAAAAAATACAAATCGGAAAATCTAAAATTTAAAAATCGAGAAATTAAACAATCGGTTAATTGAAAAATCGAAAAAATTAAAAAAAAAATGAAAAATCCAAAATTTAAAAATTCCGAGAATTGAAATATAGAAGAACTGAAAACCCGAGAAATCGAAAAACCTAAAATTTTAAAAATTGAAAAATTAAAATTTAAAAAACGGAAAATTGAAAATCCTAAAAGTAAAATGTGGAGAAATCGAAAAATCCAGAACTCGAAAAGTCGAAATACTAAAAAATGGCAAAACTCAAATATCGAAAAATTGAAAAATAGAAGAAAAATTGAAGAATCGAAAAATTGAAAGACCAAAAACCCCAAAAATCAAAAAATTGAACTGAAGAAGTGAAAGATCGAAACTTTGGGAAGTGGAGAAATGGGAAAAAGAAAAAATAGATTAATTGAGAAATCCGAAAACTGAAAATTTAGAAACGTCAAAATTTGAAAAATTAAAAAATATTGAAGAACTGAAAAATCCAAAAATCTAAAATTGAAAACATTGAAAAATTAAAATATTGTAAAATTGAAAAACGGAGAAATCCAAACATTAAAAATCAAAAAAATAAAAATTCGAAACTCTAAAATTTAAAAATGGAAGAACTGAAAAATTAAGGAATCGAGAAATCGAAACTCGAAAATTTAAAAATTGGCGAAAAATCACATAATTCAAAAAAAAAATCGGGAAACCGAAAAATAAAAAATCGAAAAACCGACAAATCGAAAAATCAATAAATTGAAAAATCGAGGAGTCGAAAAGTTGGGAAGTGGAAAAATCGAAAAATCTAGAAATTTAAAAATTGGAAAATTAAAATATGGAAATGTTGAAAAATTGAGAAATGGAAACATAGGTATAACAATCGAAAAATTGAAAAATTTAAAGTTTAAAAAACGAAAAACTGAAAATCGAAAATCGAAAAGTCGAAGAATCGAAATATTGAAAAATCTAGAAATTGAAAAATTGAAAAATCTGAAGTTTAAAAAACGGAAAATTGAAAATCTCCTGAACTCGAAAAATCGAAATACTAAAAAATCCCAAAACTCAAATCGAAAAATTGAAAAATAGTAGAATCGAACTGTAAAGTCACAAAATTGAACTAAAAATCCAAAAATTAGATAATTAAAAAATTAAGAAACCGAAAAGTCAAAACAGCAAACTCAAAAAATCGAAAAATTTAAAAATCAAAAACCTGAAAAATTAAAAAATTGAACTGAAGTACTGAAAGATCGAAACTTTAGGAAGTAGAGAAATGGGGAAATAAAAAAATAGATTAATTGAGAAATCCGAAAGCTAAAACTTCAGGAAGGTCAAAATTTTAAAAATTTAAAGATATTGAAGAACTGAAAAATCGAAAATTTGAAACATTAAAATATCGTAAAATTGAAAAATGTAGAAATCCAAACATCAAAAAACCAAAAAATAAAAATTCAAAAATCGAAAAACTGAAAAATCAACGAATCGAGAAATCGAAACTCGAATATTCAGAAATTGGAAAATTGAAAAATCAGATAATTAAAAAAAAATCGAAAAATTGAAACATCGTAAAATTCAAAAACTAAGACATCGAAAAATAAAAAAATCGAAAAATCGAGAAGTCGCAAAGTCTAGAAATTGAAAAATTGAAAAATCCAAAGTTTAAAAAACGGAAAATTAAAAACCCAAAAAGTAAAAAGTCTAGAAATCGAAAAATCCAGAACTCGAAAAGTCGAAATACTAAAAAATGGCAAAACTCAAATATCGAAAACTTTAAAAATAGAAGAAAAATTGAAGAATCGAAAAATTGAAAAATCAGAAACCTGAAAAATCAAAAAATTGAACTGAAGAACTGTAAGATCGAAACTTTGGGAAGTCGAGAAATGGGAAAATAAAAAATTGATTAATTGAGAAATCGGAAAACTGAAAATTTTTAAATGTCAAAATTTGAAAAATTAAAAAATTGAAGAACTGAGAAATCGAAAACTCTAAAATTTAAAACATTGAAAAATTAAAATATCGCGAAACTCGAAAATTTAAAAATTGAAAAATCGGATAATTTAAAAAAAGATCGAGAAACCGAAAAGTAAAAAATCGAAACATCGTAAAATTCAAAAACTAAGACATCGAGAAATCGAATAATCCGAGGAGTCGAAAAAACGAAAAATCCAGAAGTCGAAAAGTCGAAGAATCGCAATATTGAAAAATCTTAAAACTGAAACAAATATCCAAAAATTGAGGAATTAAACAATTGGAAAATTGAGAAATCGAAAACCCAACAAAGCGAAGTCGAAAAATCGAAGAATTGAAGAACCGAAAAATCGAAAATTTGAGAAGTGGGAAAATCAAAAATAGATAAATTGAGAAATCGGAAAACTGAAAATTTAGCAACATCAAGAAATCCAATAATCGAAACATGGAAAAATTCAAACACTGAGACATCGAGAAATCGAAAAATCAGAGGATCGAGAAATTGAGGACTCGGAAGCCGAAAAGAAAATTGACAAATCGAGAAATTGAACAATCAAAACAACGAAACATCTGAATTCGATAAATCGAGAAATAAAAAAATTGAAAAATCGAAACATTTCAAAAAGGAAGAACTGGAAAATCGAAAATTTAAAAATTCTCAAAATTGAAATATAGGAGAAAAACCTAGAATTTTAAAAACATCGAAAACTTGAAAAATTCAGAAATCGAAGTATAAAAGAGCCGAAAAATTAAAAAATTTAAAGTATAACAATAAATTGAAAATCCAAAAAGTAAAAAATCGAGAAATCAAAAAAATCCAAAAATCGAATAATCGAAATATTGAAAAATTTCATAACTGAAAGAAATATCCAAAAAATTGAGAAATTAAAAAATTGGAAAATGAAAAATCGAAAAACTAGAAAAGCAAAGTCGAAAAATGGTAATTATTTTGTAACACCACGAACCTAAATTTTACTAAATTTTGTAAAACTAAAGTCTTTTAGTAACAAAGCCTTAATACCCGTAGTGAAAATGCGCGTTGACAAAAAATTTGTCCCACGCCCCCTGGATTCCTTGTCCCAAAGCTCACAATTTAGGCGAAGTAAAGTTTGTATTAGGTTGTCCAACTAAAATATATTTAAACAATGCTGAAAGTATAGGATCACAGTTGCCTGAAATTTGAACATGTGGTTGGCAGTACTGTGACTATTATATAAAAGTGTGCCAAGTGCTTTTAATTACCGTTCTAATTTTAAACGTTTTCCAGTGTAGATATTATGAGGAAAAAACTGGATCCGGAAAATTTAGGCATAATTTTACTAAATAGTTTTATGGACGAGTTTTTTCCCAAAGAGGATAACCCAATGCCCGACTTGTTCTCAATTGTGCATTATAACGGTTTGGCGCAGAGCAACCTCGACGGACAGGTGAATTAGCGGTGTCCACGTTTTCGTTTTCCCGTTTTATTATTATTATCGTGTTCTTAGATTCGATACAGGATAGGCGAGTGCGTGCTCCTCGAGTCCGACCTACGAGCCATCAGCGAGTCGAACCCGATGCTGACCATCCTGCAGACGAAGTGGCCAAACATAGAGATCCGATGGAACGAGCTCGGGACGCCGTCTCTCAACTAACGAAGATTTTATTTCGCATTTATTCTATTTAATTTTTACTGTCTTATTGTTGCAAGGAGATACCTAATTTATTGTTGCTTAGTTTTGTATTTTAAAATTTTTAATAAACGTACTTTTTTTAATTTTTGTAACACTTGCACTTTAAGTTTGGCGCATTGGACGAAGTCTTCCCGACTTATATTTTTGTAACTGCAGCGTCTGGAAGGTTCGTCGAGTGTTTTCATTTGAGAGCATTGTTAATATTTGTTATGTCGAAATGTAAAATTGCAGAGAATATTGATTAATAAATGAGAAGTATTTTAGTTTTGGGACGGTTTTTATTTTTACATTTTAACAAAGTATGAAGCCGCAAGCAAAAATTACCTCAATTTCGCATCATCACCTTTCAACCTATAGCGAGATTGATGGCGGGAAACGTATTTCATTTAAATATAACAGTCGTTAAAGAAAAAATCTTCTGATATGTCGTCACTGTTTCTTTAGAAGGGATGAAAAGACATATAGAAAGTATCAATTTACTACTCTTACTGTGATCTTAAAAGATGTCTTAAACTTGAAAGTAATGGGTTCGCTAGTTTCACATACATTTTCGTATTTTTGATCAATGTAAAGAACATAATCTGTATGTGTTTGATTGTATATATTTTAAAATTACCAAATGAGAAGGTACTAAAGGTACATAATAACTTGAGGAAAACCATTAAGCCATTTAGATCGAAATATTAGAATTTAAATAATTAATCCTGAATAAGTGAACTTCTACCACGTGTTGTAAGTTAATAATTATTTCAACAGCAACTCTTTAGACAAAAGCTAAACTCAACTCCGCCCACCTTTTTTTTTTCCTCTTTTTCATTGACCTATTTTATTTGCTCTAAAATGGGAATTAAATTTTATTTTGACATCGGTAGAATCTAAAATCCACCCACTCACCCCTATTCTTTTTTGCCCATTCATTCTTATTGGTTCTAAGGAGCGGAAGTTGGATTTTATATTGATAAATAAGAGAATCTACTCAATTAAAGTTAATGATACAATAAATCCATAGAAATGATTATTATAATGATAACAACGATTGTTTTTAACTGTTCGTTACTTTAACTGAGGTTGGTGAAATCCGCTCTAAGTTTTATAATCAAACTTAATTTGTTTAACTGATTGTGAATGTTATTAATTTTTTAATTTTATAATATGTAGATGGTTAAATGCTGACCAAAATTTGGCTACTGATCTTCATCAAGAATTTGATCAAGTCATCTCAATGAACCGTATTCTAAAATGATTTTTGAATGTTATACAAAAATGTACTCCGGCACTTGCAAGATACGAATCCGCTTTCAGTTTGTTCGCTAAACGTTCAAATTTTTTTGGAAAATTTTGGAAAATTTTTGAACCATATATTACCTTTATTTCAATAGATGTCGTGAAGGCGATTTCGGATTTCTAACCGAAGGGAGATTATTTACAATTTGACAACAATTTTCAGTCGATTGAACCTATTTTAACCATTTTTTTTGGAAAATTTTTGAAAATTTTGTGTTCACTTTTCGTGTTTATTGGAACAGATACCCTGACAGCGATTTCAGATTTGTAACTGGTGGAAAATTATCTACAATTTGACAACAATTTTCGGTCGATTGAAATGATTTTAACCATTTGTTTGGAAAATTTTTGAAAATTTTGAATTCACTTTTCGTGTTTATTGGAGCATATGTTGTGATAGCGATTTTAGATTCGTAACTGGCGAAAGATTATATACTGTTTGACCACAATTTTAGCCTTTTTTTTGATAAATTTTTGAAAATTGTTATTTCACTTTTCGTGTTCATTGGAACGGATATCGTGACGGCGATTTCGGATTTGTAATTGGCGGAAGATTTAGATTATCAAGAATTTGATACCAATTTTCGGTCGATTGAACAAATTTTAACCACTTTTTTTGGAAAATTTTCAAAAATTTTGAATTCACAAATCGTATTTATCCAATCAGATATCGCGACGGCGACTTCAGATTTGTAACTGGCGGAAGGTTATCTACAATTTGGCACCAATTTTAAGCCAATTTTTACCATTTTTTTTTAATTTTCAAAATTTTGGAATCATATTTTACTTTTATTTTAACAGATGTCGTGAAGACGATTTCGGATTTGTAATTGGCAGAAGAGTATCTACAATTTGACACCAATTTTCAGTGGATTGAACCGATTTTAACCATTTCTTTTTGGAAAAATTTTGAAAATTTTGAATTCACTTTTCGTGTTTATTGAAACACATATCCTGACGGCGATTTCAGATTTGTAACTGGCGGAAGATTATCAACAATTTGACACCAATTTTCTGTCCATTGAACCGGGAATTTTAACCATTTTTTTGAAGTTTTTGAAAATTTTGGAACCATAATAATATATTACCTTTATTCCAATAGATGTCGTGAAGGCGATTTCGGATTTGTATTCGGTTGAAGATAATCTACAATTTTAACCTTTTTTTTTTGGAAAATTTTTGAATAATCGAAGAACTAAAATATTGAAAAATCGAAAAACTGAAGAAAAGAAAATTGGCAAAGAAAAACAGAAAAATTGAAACACTAAAAAATTAATGAATCAAAAATTTGGAAAGAAGAAGAAATGAATCGATCGAAAAATGGGAAAACCCAAAAATTTTAAAATCGGAAAATTATGGAATCGTCAAAGTTGTAAAGTCGAAAAACATAACATTGAAACATCGAAAAATTGAAAAATTAGATGTCGAGAAATTGAAAAATTAACTTAAATAAATGAAAAAGTTTTAAAATCCGATAATTGAAAAATGGAAAAATTCTAAAATCCCAGAATTGAAAAAGTGAAAACTTTGAAAAATTATCATTATTATTACGTATTTAAACCAAAAACTAGAAAAATTGCAAATTAAAAATTAAACAAATGAAAAATTGAAAAATCGAGAAACTGAGAAGTCCAAAGTTGAACAAACGAAAAATTAAAGAATACAAAAATTGAAAAACCGAAAAACTGCAAATCAAATAATTGAAAAATTTCATACTGATAAAGAAAAATAAAAAATCAAAACATCGAAAAACTGAAAAAACAAAGAAAATAAAAGACGTGAAACAAAAAATTTAAATAGAGCAAACAATTCTAAAATCAGAACATTGGAAAATCCAAAAATGTAAAAATAATGAAAATAAAAAACCGAAACAAAAAATTGCAAATCGAAAATTTAGAGAAATGAAAAATTACAGAATCGAAAAATTTAAAACTTAGAAATTGAAAACTTGAGAAGCTTTAGGTAGAAAAAGTGAAAAATATAGACTTGAAAATTAAATAAATTGCAAATCTTCAATTTTATTTTCTTAATTTTTCTATTTTTTTTTTTTTGCACTATAAGGTCTTGGGGAAGTAGCTTAGCCTTGGATTACATTTGTTCCAATAATACAATTTTCATTATCAGCTAAAGACCAAATTTTTAATTCCTAGCTTACATCTTGAATATTATTTTCTTACATTTTCTAATCTTCTTTTTTTATTATCAAATACCGGGGAAGTACTTGGGCGGCGAGTCTTACTCGATTTAATAATATAATTTTATTGATGACTCAAAATTTATTATTTAAATTTTAGCCTACGTGTTAAAACTTGTTTTCTTAATTTTTCTAATTCTTCTTTTTATCATTATAATAGTTCAGGCAAGTTGTTTAAGTCGTCGATTCTAAATCATTCAATAATGTAATTTTTATTCTTAACTAGAAACTCATTTTTGAGCTTCGAGCCTACAACTTGTCTTATTTTCTTAATTTTTCTAAACCTGCTGATTCTATTCCAGTCAATAATTTTACTTTTATCGCTAACTGGAGGTCTATTTTATAGTTCTTAAATCAATCTTCAATGTTATTTTCTTTCTTTTAAAACTTTTTCGCGATTTTGTTTGTTTTTTGGCGCTAAATTTCATTTCGAAATGGGACACTACAATGCATTACTGATGTTATTAGTTTTACATATGGTACGCAACAAGATTAATGCATTTATTCCCTTTAAAGAGGTAATAACATTCTGACAAAGTTTTATTAGAAAATTTCACTTCCTTTACTTTTTTTTATTATTATTTTAATATCTAGAGTTTAACACGAAAAATATATGAATTGTGACACTAAAGGTAAGAAAATAGAGGGAGGGTGGGCGGGGCTAATACTTGTTCAGTTAAGATTAATTTTTTCAAATGATATACTATCTAAGAAAATAGGGGGCGGGTGGGCGGGGATAATAATTATTAATGTAAAACTGAACAATATTAAGAACAGTCCTTGAAATGAAGAGGGGGAGGTGGGTGGGACTACTGTTTGCTTATAAGACTCTTTGGAAAAAAGCTAAACTCAGCTCCGTCCACATTTTTTTCTCTATTTCATTGACTTATAGCGGTAGAACCTAAAATTTCATACAAAGTAAAAAATGAAAATACCATATGATCGACAAAAAAGTTGTCAAGGGTGCCTTGAATTTGTTGGGTGTTAAAATTTGTCAATTTGACGTTAAATTTATTTTTTAAATTATGCTCAAAGTCTTCAATCTACTTTTTTAAATATTTTAATTATCGTTTTTCGTTATAATATTTAGGGACGTAACTAAAGTCGCGGATTCAATAATATGATTTTTATTCTTAACTAGAAACTAATTTTTTAGCTTCTAACCCATAACTTGATTCTTATTTTCTTATTTTTTCTACATCTACTTTTTTTCATTATAATATTTCATGGAAGTTGTTTAAGCTGCGGACAATTGTTATTTATTCCTAGTTTACATTTTGAATTTTTTTTTCTTAGTTTTTCTAATTTTTTTTTTTATTATAAAATCTCGGGGAAGTACCTTGGACGCCAAGTCCTACTCAACTCTATAATATAACTTTTGTTGTTGAGTAGAAATTTATTTTTTAACTTTTATCCTACTTTTTAAATCTTATCTTCTTATTTTTTCTAAATCTGTTTTTTTTTCATTGTAAGTCTCGGGGAAGTATCTTAAGCTGCAAGTCCTACTCGACCCAATAGTGTAATTTTTATTGTTAACTTTTATTATTATTTTTATTTATTTATTGTTAAGAGGCCCAGCTTTTAGTTCTTATACAATTCTTCGATCCTATTTTCTTCATGTTTCAATTTTTTTTTTTCATTATAAGGTCTTGGGAAGGTACCTTAAGCCGCAGATTGTTCTCGTTTCAATAATACAATTTTAAGTATTAGCTAAAAAACAATTGTTATTTATTCCTACTTTACATCTTGAATATTATTTTCTTACTTTTCCTAATTTTCATTTTTTTATTAATAAATCTCGGGGAAGTACCTTGGACACCAGGTCCTACTCGACTCAATAATATAACTTTTGTTGTTGAGTAGAAATTTATTTTTTAACTTTTATTCTACATTTTAAACCTTATTTTCTTATTTTTTCTAATCCTTCTTTTTTGATCATAATATTTCAGGGAAGTTGTTTAAGCCTCGGATTATACTTCATTTAATAATGTGATTTCTCGTATAGCTTGAATCTTATTTTCTTGTTTTTTCTAATTCTCCTTTTTTTCATTCTAGGTCTCGGGGAAGTATCTTAAACTGGAAGTCCTATTCGATCCAATAATGTAATTTTTATTATTAACTTTTATTATTACTTTTATTTATTTATTGTTAAGAGGCCCATCTTTTAGTTCTTAAATTATTCTTTCATCCTATTTTTTCCATGTTTCAATTTTTTTTTTTTCAATATAAGGTCTTGGGGAAGTACCTTAAGCCGCAGATTGTATTCGTTTCAATACTACAATTTTGAGTATTAGATAAAGACAATTTTTTTTAAATCCTACTTTACATCTTGAATATTATTTTCCTACTTTTTCTAATTTTCATTTTTTTTATGTTATTTATTCCTACTTTACATCTTGTATATTATTTTCTTACTTTTTCTAATTTTCACTTTTTTTATTATAAAATCTCGGGGAAGTACTTTGGACGCCGGGTCCTACTCGACTCAATAATATAACTTTTGTTGTTGAGTAGAAATTTATTTTTTAACTTTTATCCTACTTTTTAAACCTTATTTTCTTATTTTTTCTAATCCTATTTTTTTCATGTATAATTTTTTTTTTTTATTATAAAGTTTTGGGGAAGTACCTTAAGCCGCAGATTGTACTCGTTTCAATAATACAATTTTGAGTATTAGCTAAAGACAATTGTTATTTATTCCTACTTTACATCTTGAATATTATTTTCTTACTTTTTCTAATTTTCATTTTTTTATTATAAAATCTCGGGGAAGTACCTTGGACGCCAGGTCCTACTCGACTCAATAATATAACTTTTGTTGTTAAGTAGAAATTTATTTTTTAACTTTTATCCTACTTTTCAAATTTTACTTTCTTATTTTTTCTAATCCTTCTTTTTTTATCATAATATTTCAGGGAAGTTGTTTAAGCCACGGATTGTACTTCATTGAATAATGTGATTTCTCGTATAACTTGAATCTTATTGTCTTATTTTGTCTAATTCTCCTTTTTTTCATTGTAAGTATCTTAAGCTGCAAGTTCTACACGACGAAATAACGCAATTTTTATTGACAACTAGAGGCCTTTCTTTTACTTCTTAAATGATTCTTCGGTTCTTCTTTCTTAATTTTTCTATTTTCTTTTTTTTTTCATTATGAAGTCTTAGAAAAGTACCTACCTTAAGCCGCAGATTGTACTCGTTCCAATAATACAATTTTGAGTATTAGCTAAAGACAATATTTTTAATTCTTAGTTTACATCTTGAATATCATTTTCTTACTTTTTCTAATTCTCTTTTTTTTATTATAAAATCTGGGGGAAGTATCTTAAACCGGGGTCCTACTCGATTCTATAATGAAATTTTTATTGTTAACTAGAGGCCAATTTTTTAGCTCTTAAATAAATCTTCAATCTTGTTTTCTTTGTGTGTGCGGAGTGTACTCGTTTCAATAATACGATTGTTATTATTAGGTAAAGACTAATTTTTTAAATCCCACCTTACATCTTGAATTCTATTTTTTACTTTTTTGAATTCTTCTTTTTATCACTATAAGATCTCGGGGAAGTACCTTAAGCGGTGAGTTCTATTCGACTCGATAATATAATTTTTTTTGTTTACTAAAAATTTGTTTTTTAACTTTTGGCCTGCGGTTTTAAACTTCTTTTCTTAATGTTTCTAATTCTTTATTTTCATTATAATATATTTCGGGGAAATATTTTAAGCCGCGGATTCTACTTGATTCAATAATGTATTTTTTATAAATTAATTACTCATTTTTTGCTTATTTTAACAATTTTCCAAATTCTTCTTGACGTCAGTCGGCGCCAAATTCAAATAAAACCCCATTTCAAAAAACCCTCAAACCACAAACCCCAGTACCTTTATCAAAAAACAACCCATTATCACCGTAAAACAACCCACCATTCCACACCAAACCCGACCTTATCGCACTCCATGTACTCTTATCGCCTTTTTTTGTCTCTCCAAATGCGCAAAATTCGCTTGCGCCCAAAACGGCGCCGTTCCCGAACTCGATCGGTCCCTTTGAGGTTAATAAGGCCATCTAAATATAGCGCAGTATGTTTTGAGGCCCGACATAAAGCCGGCAGTTCCATTTGACGCAAGCATTTTCCGGAATTTTCCAAAATATCCCCGCGGGAGAGCGCCCCATCGCCGCCTCCGCATTCAGGTAACCCGCAGCCACCTTTCTCGCGCGCTTTCCATCATTTTCCACGCGAAAACCCGCCGACATTGCGACGAAAATCAAATTCAACAAAACGGCAACTTTATTGATCTGCGGACATGTTCTATATTTAGGTCCCCGGCCGATGAGCGGTTCCCAAACGGAGGGGCGGAGCGGAGCCGGATAGACACAACGCGAAGGCGGCTGTGACGGGAACGACGCTGCGCCCTCTAGCGACAGGTGACGCGAGTGCGGGGACAAAGGATGGAGGACCAAGTGGAGGTTATCAAGTCGAATAAGGGGGGAATGAAGGTCATACATAAGGGGTACATGTACACGGTGCACAAAAAGAGGCAGTGCGGAGGGATCAGATGGCGCTGCGCGCAGAGGAGTCTACACTGTAAGGTAATTCAAGACTTTTGACAACTTGTATACACAGTTTTGTGGGTTTTTTTCGTTTCTGGACGAGGAAAATGGCAAGATTTTGATATATTTGTGACTTTCTTCTAAAACTAACCTCAAAATGAAATTTTTCAGATTTATTTTTAGCCAAATTGTAAACTAGGGAATTAAAAGTAAGTCTCCTGAAAATGACATTCGATTATTAGATCAGTGAGTTTTTATTATTAACAATAATAATAAAACCACCCACACCACCCAGTATTATTCGGTACATAAACTACGAAGTAGAACAATGAAGTGATCAATGTGTATTAATAAGGATTATCACATTTACATATCAAAAATAACCAAGTGCTATACGCGATGCACAAAGCTACTGCGCATGCGCATTAACGAACTACTTGATTTAGAAAAAACATTCTGCTGACGTATGGGACTCGATTCTGTGATTTTATTTAGTATTGATTGGTCGCTGAGTGAGGTTATGTTGCTTAATTATTAAAACTTGATAGTTCTAATGGTGCTTAAGTGTAAATATCAGTGTGGTTTTCGAGATAACAGGGGGCTATAAAGAGAGTGCGATAAGTGAAAACTTTACACACTGTGAAGTGGAAGCAGAGGCAATCTTTTACGAAACCTTTGATTTTTTAACAACCTGTGCAGAACTGAACGCTTTTAGAGACGCCACTGCGCAGCCGGCGTTGCCAGATTGATTTAGGTATATCCAGACTTTGACTACACATTGTACATAATTTTGTTTCTTTTGTCATTTTTGGATTTCATGTAGGTATTTCAAAATTTCAAAATCAGATTTTAAAGTAACTTATTTATTTTTAGAAAAAATACTCCTGAAAGTGACATTAGATCCCTAAGTTGGTGAGTGTTCATTGCCAATATAAAAACGACAAAAATAAAAGAGCATTAGAAGCACCATGTTCTATATGCGACGAACAAAGCTACTGCGCATGCGCACTGCTGATTATATCGCTGAATTAATGGTGCTAACGGACTACTTGATTTCGAAGAGTGCAATGTGTTTATGTGTCCATCACTAGAGTTAGTGATTTTATTTGATTTTCAGTGGTTCCTGAGTGAGGTTATGTTGCTTAAATATTAAAATTTGATTTCTAGTTATTCTATGTATGCAGAAAACACATATAGGATAAATAGAGATGTTAAAAACTATTTTTTATTAAATAAGTTATTTTTTTTTTGTTAATTGTAAATAAGCAGTTAAAATATAGTTTTTTCCGTAAATTAGCAAGTATTTGTTGTTTAATAGAGTCAAGGTTTCCTTAAAAACTCAAAAAAATTTGCGGTGGCGCCTTCTTTGGAATTAAATTTGAACTAACTGGGCAACAATGAACACTTCAAAAACATGCTATCATAACCTCAAAAATATGAATATAAATTAGAATACATAATTTTGTTGATGTGTTTTAGGATACAATTTTACATTTATATTTTATGCTACAGTTGTCAGAGTTGTCAGCATGGAATTGTTAATATTATTGATCAAAGAAATTTATGAAAAATAAATTTATTTCATTAATTTGTAGGTATACTGTTCTAAAATTTCAAAATTTCTGCTTTTTCCAACAATAACATCAATCATATCAAACATCTGAAAAAGGTAATAAAAAAAAAATGAACACAAAAACACATCTCATGTTTTAAAACAATAAAAACAAACAATTATTCATAAATATCTCTAGTGATAAAAGAATACTTTACATCACTATGAATTTTAAGTAGAAATAACTTCTCACGGTACCTGTGATTTCTTGACAACCTGCGCAGGACTAAACGGTTTGAAGAAAGCAATTGCGCAAGCGGTGTTGCCATATCGATTTAAGTAATTCACTAATTCCAATTCAGCAATTTTAGCAAGAATGTTAAATATAATATATCACCTGCCCGCCCTCTATTTTCTTAGGGGGTATGTCATTTGCCAAAATCAGTTTTATCTTAACAAGTACTAGCCCCACCCACCCGCCCTCTATTTTCTTAGGAAGTATATCATCTGCAAAAATCAGTCTTATCTTAGCAAGTACTAACCCCGCCCATCCATCCACGCTTTTCTCATTCTATGGACCAATTTTATTTCTGTTCAGTATGGGATTCACTTTCTATCCGAGCAGATAAAATGAATCAGTGAAATGGAGACGGGGTGGGTGGGCGGGGTAAATTGTATGTTCTTGTGTTAGACGAAACCTTAATTCACTTGTTTTGACATATTGACAATGTTGCAATACCAGTAGTACCTAATTCGCAAGAAAGAAAACAAATCGATACAATTTTTAATCAAGATATAAATTCACACTTTACTGGAAATAAGTTAAATTAAAGATAATTTTGCAAACCAAAGTAATCTAAACTCAAAAAGTGAGTGAATCAATAGTAATTTTCAGTGGAATATTTCTGTATAAACAGAAGAGAAAGAACTTTCACACTCAATACAATAATTGACACACAAATGGTAGATTTTTCCTGCAATGAATTATTTTTCAGTGCTACAGATTCATTAGTTGCATTTTTTATGAAGATTTGACAAAATTTAACCCAAAACAGGTTTTTCCCCCGAATTTGAATTTGTGCGGCGTTGCCAGCTGCTTTTTTCAAGTTAATCGCAGCGTTTGAGTTTTGTTTGATGTCATTTGTGGGTCTTCAACCGGTCTTAATTCGAACACCTCGTCGTTCCCACCTTGGTTTTCCCTTTTCGCACTGCTGTGGCCATTGGCCGGCGGGCGCGTTGCCATGGCAGCCCGTTCAAACCCGCCAATCCGCTCCTTGCCACGTTGTAAGTGGGCGTGTGTTCCAGGGCAGCATCTCCACCGGCGCCGACGGTCCGCCCAAGGTCAACATGCCGCACAACCACCTGCCCGACCTCCACTCCGTGGCCTTGGCCCGGGGGCGGCAGGCCGACGATCTCGCCCCCATCAGCCAGTTTCTCGACGTGAAGTTCGAGGAAGACCCAGGTTCGAAATTCCCGCTTTTCCGCATGCCTTAGGTAGAGCCCACTAATTTTAATATTAATACCGGCGAGGGTTGTATAATCGTCGATCGATTGATTGGGGGATGATAGTTTTAAATTTTTAACGTGATTGTGGCGCCGGCACAACTTTTGAGAGCCGCAGACACGACGTGTTTGCGTCTCGTATATTTACCTCCAGCCGAGACAAGTGTCTGTTCGGTTTTTTCGCGGGTAAAACGGGCGAAACCGCGCGGTTTTCGGTGGAAATAAGGGCGAGTGACAGGGGGTGAAAGGGCGAGTCGGTTTACGTGGGGGATCAAGAGCGCCGTGGATGACAAGTGTCACGGGAACGCATGGTAAGGTTAGGTCGAGCTGGGTATTCCTTTGCCACGGGGGGTGTTTGCGGTGGTCCCGGGGGTAGTTTCGGGGGTGTCAGGCGTATTTGGCATTGTTTGTGTTGTTGGAATGCGTGGTGCTGGACTGTTTGGGTACTGCTGGTTTTGTTAATGTCGAGGCTAGCTTGGATCTAGTCGGCGTGTGCTGGTGGAATTTTCTCGAAATTTGGTTAGTTTGAGGTGGTTGCTGATGGTACGCGGGCCCGAATGGGACGGTTCTAGGCCACTCCGGGTGGTTTCGTTGATGGAGGCCGCGTTTTTGCCCGTCTTTCGCTTCAGTGCTAAACAAAATGGCCGATTGGTCGCTCCCCAGGAAGCCTCGCAAGAGCAACTTTTCCACCGATGAAGTAGACGTCCTTGTGGACTCGGTTAAGGCCCACTATAACGTCCTCTACGGCAAATTCGCCAAAAGGGCCACCAACAGATGGATCAGGCAGAAAGCGTGGATGGACATTTTGAAAAAAGTCAACGGCGTCAGCATCGAGAAGCGAACGTTACAAGAAGTTAAAAACAAGTGGAAGAAGTGTCAGTACGCGATGAAGGAGAAAGTGAGCAAGGGGGGCCTGGCGGACGACCCGGGCGAGAGTTCGTGGGACGACATGGGTAGGTTTTTGAGAAATTTTTGCGGCTGGCCGGGTTTGTTTACACTACGTTTGGGAGTCGCTGGTTTCCGAATGGATGACACTGTTGACGTTTGACGTGGCGCGAGATTTGAGAGTTTGTTTGTATGGATGCAGTTTAATTGGCCATTCATTTTTCAGTAGGGCGATGATCGATTGATGGCGCGGGGGCGGGACGTACTGTGCCGGCGAAAGTAATTACACGCTTTTTTTCAATGTTTTATTCATCGTGGACGCTGTGGAAATTGATGAAATTGGAGTTCACTGTTAAGTTGGTTGCATACTAACGGGCGTAATGGATGCGATTGTGCGATACATACCATGGGCGTAGGCGGAGGGAGCATGATGGAACACCCAATATTTATTAATCATTTAAGCCTTCACGAATTTAATATTACTATTATTATTAATGAAGGCTATTGATAAAAAATGGTGAGATTGTTGACTAGCCATTAACCAACAATCTTTTTTCAATGATTGAATTCTAAAATGATAATTAAATGATGCAGGCAAATATACATTTTATGTTCTCTCATTTCAAAGTCCAACATTTACACATTACAACCAAAACAAAACGATAAATATGTTTATTTTCAAACGTCATATAATTGACTTGTAATTGAAGTTGTTGCCGGGGTTTAAGTCCCGTTTCTACGAGCTTTATTAAATTTAGTACCGTCTTCATTTTCCGCAATTATAAATATTCTCTGCATTTTTGATTTACATGATTTAATAGATACAAGAAATTCTGAATTCTGATTCAGATGTTTAAGACTCCAATCTTGAAGGTGTGTTTTTTCGAGTTTCAAAAGTCTTTTCTTAATGTTTTAGCCACTCCAAAAATTTGTGAATTAATTCGTCGTTATGAAGAGGCTGTTGGAAGCGTCAGATATGAATTTTCGAATGTGCTCTTCCTCTCTTCCTCAGTATTTTGGAACAAAGTGTGACCCTCAGGTTTTCTCATGAGAAACATGTTTAATTTATGAGACTTACAGATGTCAATATTTTTTTCAGATTTAAGGTGGATTTTAGTATTAAGTATTTTAATCATAGGCTGCTTATTAAGTCTCTTTCTGCAACTTCAGAAAAATAAGTTTGTTAAGTGTGGAACTAAAATTCTAGAACTTTTAGAATCTCAAAATTCTTGATATCTCTAAATTATAGAACTCCATAGATTTCTGAACTTCTATAATCACTATGGCTTCTGAAAGTACTCCAAATTATCATAATCTTTCAAATTTTTAACACCTCAAATTTGGCTGAATTTATGAAATTACCATAAACTCTTCGAAACTGGAGAATTTCTGAAATATGTAAAAAAGTCCAAGAATGTACGAAGCTCTTGTTTCCGTCCTTTTTGAAATCTTTAAAATGTTCAGATTTTCCAAAATGTTCGGAATTTTAGAATTCTTACACCTCCAAATTCCTGAAGTCTCTAGATCATAGAACCCTGTAAATTCTTGAAGTAATAAATTTCCTACGATACTTAAAATTGTGAAATTTGAATTTTTTTAAAACGTCGAAAACTGTAGAATCTCTTGAATATTTAAATATTTTGAAGATTTTAATTTTCTGCCTTTTCCAAAAAAAAAACAAAAATTCAATTTTTCAAAAATTGTTGAAAATTGTACGCTTAAATTTTTCCAGAATCTTCGAATCCAAATTAACAAAATCTTTCAAATTTTTAACACCTCAAATTTGGCCCAATTTATGAAATTACCAAACTGTAGAATTTCTAAAATATGTATGTAAAAACTTCAAAATATCCAACGTGTATAACTAAAAATTCAAAAATCTCCATAGTAGCCAAAATTTCGAAAATTTAAAAAAATTAGAAGTCCGAGAATTTACAGAAGCTCATGTTATGTACTCTTTGATATCATGAAAGTCTTTAGATTTTCTAAAATCTCCAGAATTTTAGAATTTTTGGACTTCGAAATTCTTGAAATTTCTAATTCATACATACAACCCTGTAAATTCTTGAAGTAATAAAGTTTTTAAGATACTTACAATTGTGAAATTCTAATTTTTCTTAAGACGTTCAAAACTGTAGAATTTCTTGAATATTTAAATATTGAGAACATTATAATTTTCTGCCAATTCCAAAATTATAAAATTTTTCAAACTTCTACTCTTAAATATTTCCAGGATTTTCGAATCCAAATTAACAAAGTCTTACAAATTTTTAACCCCCTCAAATTTGGCCGAATTTATGAAATTACTAAAGACTCTTCGAAACTGTAGAATTTCTGAAATATGTAAAATTGCAGCAATTTTGAAAACTTCGAAATATCCAACGTGTTTGAAATATCTGAAAATTCAAAAATCTCCAGAGTAGTCAAAAGTTTCAAAATTTTAAAAATTTGAAAGTCCAAGAATTTACAGAATCTCTTGTCTGTCCTCTCTGAAGTCTTAAAAATATTAAAATTTTTCATAATGTCCAGAATTTTGGAATTTTTAGACTCGAAATTCTTGAAATCACTAGACCAAAGAACCCTCTAAATTCTTGAAATAATAAAGTTTCGAAGAAAATTAAAAATGTGAAATTCTAAATTTATGAAGACATTCAAAGCTGCAGAATCTCTTGAATATTTAAATATTTAGAAGATTTTAACCTTCTGCCATTTGCAAAATTATTAAATTTTTCAAAAATGCTTGAAAATTCTCCGCTTAAATATTTCCAGAATCTTTAAATTAACAAAATCTTTCAAATTTTTAACACCTCAAATTTGGCCGGATTTATGAAATTATCGAAGACTTCGATATTGTAGTAGAATTTCTGAAATATGTAAATTTGCAGATATTTTAAAAACTTCGAAATGTCCAACGTGTTTGAAATATCTGAAAATTAAAAATCTCCAGAGTAGCTAGAATTTCGAAAATTTCAAAAGATTGAATGTCCAAGAATTTACAGAAACTCTTGTTCTGACTTCTCTTAAATGTTTAAAATGTTAAAATTTTTCAAAATCTACAGAATTTTAGAATTTCTAGACCTCGAAATTCTTGAGATCTCTAGATCCCTGTAAATGCTTGAAGTAATATAGTTTTTAAGATACTTAAAATTATGAAATTCTAATTTTTTTAAAACGTCAAAAATTGTAGAATGTCTTGAATATTTAAATGTTTAGAACATTTTAATTTATATTTTTCAAAAATTTTTGAAAATTCTGAACTGAAATATTTCCACAATCTTTGAATCCAAATTACCAAAATCCTTCAATTTTTAACACCTCAAATTTGGGTGAATTTATGAAATTACTAAAGACTCTTCGAAACTGTAGAATTTCTGAAATATGTGAATTTACAGAAATTTTGAAAACTTCGAAATATCCAACGTTTTTGAAATATCTGAAAATTCAAAAATCTCCAGAGTAGCCAGAATTTAGAAAATTTCAAAAAATGAAAGTCCAAGAATGAACCGAAGCTCTTGTTTCTGTCCTTTTTGAAATCTTTAAAATGTTTAGATTTTCCAAAATGTCCGGAATTTTAGAATTTTTAGAGCTTCAAATTCTTGAAGTCTTTAGATCATTGAACCCTCCATATTCTTGAAGTAATAAATTTTCTACGATACTTAAAATTGTGAAATGCTGAATTTTTTAAGACGTCGAAAACTGTAGAATCTCGTGAATATTTAAATATTTAAATATTTTGAAGATTTTAATTTTCTGCCTTTTCCAAAAAAAAAAAAATTAAATTTTTCAAAAATTTTTCAAACTTCTACTCTTAAATATTTGCAGGATTTTCGAATCCAAATTAACAAAATCTTTAAAATTTTTAACCTCCTGAAATTTGGCCGAATTTATGAAATTACTAAAGACTCTTCGAAACTGTAGAATTTCTGAAATATGTAAAATTGCAGAAATTTTGAAAACTTGTTTGAAATATCTGAAAATTAAAAAATCTCCAGAGTACTCAAAATTTTCAAAATTTCAAAAATTTGAAAGTCCAAGAATTTACAGAATCTCTTGTCTGTCCTCTCTGAAGTCTTAAAAATATTAAAATTTTTCATAATGTCCAGAATTTTGGAATTTTTAGACTCGAAATTCTTGAAATCACTAGACCAAAGAACTCTCTAAATTCTTGAAATAATAAAGTTTCTAAGAAAATTAAAATTGTGAATTCTAAATTTATGAAGACGTTCAAAACTGCAGAATCTCTTGAATATTTAAATATTTCGAAGATTTTAATTTTCCGCCATTTGCCAAATTATTAAATTTTTCAAAAATGCTTGAAAATTCTACGCATAAATATTTCCAGAATCTTTGAATCCAAATTAACAAAATCTTTCAAATTTTTAACACTTCAAATTTGGCCGGATTTATGAAATTACCAAAGACTTCGATACTGTGGTAGAATTTCTGAAATATGTAAATTTGCAGATATTTTAAAAACTTCGAAATGTCCAACGTGTTTGTAATATCTAGAGAGCGGATTTCTGTCGGGCTAGACAAGGCCAAACTCGGTACGGCTCGTACGGGATGGGAATTTATTCCAGTTACCGGCTGCACTTCGTTTATTTGAGATTAGAATAACGCTGCTTCGTTGCACTCTGCCCGACAGAAATCCGCTGTCTAGTAATATCTGAAAATTCAAAAATCTCCAGGGTAGCTAGAATTTCGAAAATTTCAAAAAATTGAAAGTCCAAGAATTTACAGAAGCTCTTGTTTTGTCCTCTTTGAAATCTTTAAAATGTTTAGGTACACCAAAATGTCCAGAATTTTAGAATTTTTTGACCTGTAAATTCTTGAAGTAATATAGTTTCTAAGATACTTAAAATTATGAAATTCTAAATTTTTTAAAACGTCCAAAATTGTAGAATCTCTTGAATATTCAAGTGTTTAGAACATTTTAATTTTCTGTCGTTTCGAAAATTTAAATTTTTCAAAAATTTTTGAAAATTCTGAAAAATATTTCCATAATCTTCGAATCCAAATTACCAAAATCCTTCAAATTTTTAACGCCTCAAATTTGGCTGAATTTATGGAATTACCAAAGACTTCTCGAAACTGTAGAATTTTTGAATTATGTAAATTTACAGAAATTTTGGAAACTTTGAAATATCCAACGTGTTTGAAATCTGAAAATTAAATCTCCAGGGCAGCGAGAATTTCCTAAATTTCAAAAAATCAAAAATCCAAGAATTTGTAGAGCCTGTTATGTTTTCTATGAAGTATTTAAAATATTAAAATTTTTCAAAATGTCCAGAATTTTTGAACCAAAATCATTAAATTTTTTACAATTCTTAAAAATTCTACACTTGAATATTTCCAGAATCTTCAAAATTTTGAATACATTAAAGTGTCTGTTATTCATAGAAGCTCTATAGTTAGTCACGAGAATTAAGTACCCAGAATCTAAAATTCTGCAGTTTCCTCAAACTCTTCAAAACTCTAGATTTGTTTGCATTTCAAAAATTTCTACAATCTTTAGAATTTTGTGAATCTCTAAAATTCTATAATATTGTTACGTTGGAAGGGTTTTTAAAATCGGCGTAGGTTAAACTGAACAAATTATTTCTCAATAACTCGAATTTACACGACTGATTGCACAGCGATTATGTATAAAATAAATCCGGCGCAACTTGACTGTAATTCCCGACGCTGGCCTCTATTTAAATCTATACGTTCCTCTCGATGGATCGAGAACGCCGCTTCGAGGCTTTTCTGGGCCCCGCAATCGAGACTTCCGGTAACCCGCTCCAGACTTGTCTTTATGGAACGGCCCATAGGCGTCGTAGGCCTAGTGTTGGCAACCTGTCATAAATTATCAGTAGTCTTCAATATCAACTTACGATGGTTTTATGACTGTAATTGTCTATTTCTGGTTCCACTTAGGGCAAAAAATGGCGCCTAATTCAGACTGCCTGTTATCTAGCGTTCCATCTTAAACGTGTATGTTTGGTTGCATATACTCGAGTAAACAACTTTACTTTAATTGAAAATTAATGCATCATTTCTGAGTAAATTATTAATAATACTAGTAATAGACAAGTTCCAATCAAGCTCCGCCCGCCACGCTCTTGTCATATCACCCCCCATCTCTGGCAAAGAAATACCCCCCGCCTGGCCTCTTACCCCGCCCCTTTCTAACTCCTCCCTCGACAGTAGCCCCGCCCAGCATGCGCCGTAAAAACCGCTACACCCGCCACCTGTACAACGCGTACGACCTCGACCTAAAAAAGTCGGTGGTCATCTTCGCCGAGGAGAATGGCAACAAAGAGGCGCAGGCGCGTTACGGCATCAGCGAGGCGAACATCCGCCGGTGGCGCCGCCTAAAGAACGACATTTTCGGTAAACCGCACGACTACGACCGCGGCAAGCTGCGTTCGCGCAAACGCGTCAATTACAATTACAAAGTCGAGAAAGTCAGCTGCGACAGCGTGGAACAGGAGAGTCAAAGTAGCGTTGGTGAGTCGACAGGGCGCAGGCAAGCTTATGGGCCGGTCGGAGCAGGAGGGGCCGGTAAAGCGGAGGTTGGAAGTTCACGTATGTACAGGGTGATCCGCGGAATTGGGCGCCAGTAGGTGAAACGACTTTTTTTAATTTGTTTTCTTTCAATTATTGCGAGCCCTCCTGAGTACCTGAGCAGGAAAGGCGAAATTCGTTTCACCGAGTCCTGACCCCAAACCCGCGGTCAGCCCACACCCTGCTCTGACCGAGGTGCTAAATCCGGCCGGAACACGGTGTGTTGAATGGACTTGTCGTAGATTCGATGCCGTTGCAAGAGAGGCTGAGTAAGGTGGCGGCGCAGGAGAAGATGGCGGCGGGGGCGGCGGGGCCGTTGAAGAGCCAGCCGCTGTCGCCCACCAAGCTGAAGGTGACGCGGCAGAGCCCCAAGGCCAAGCAGGTGGAGCCGCCGCAGAGTCCGGTCAACGAGGAGATGTGTCTGAGGTGGAATAGTCACCATAGCAACATGCAGACGGCGTTCCCGAATATTCTGAGCAAGGAGCAGTACGTGGACGTGACGCTAGCGGCGGAGGGGAAGACGCTTAAGTGCCATAGGGTAAAACCCGACTTAACACACACCTATCACTTTTTTTACATTATTATTTCTTGTAGCTTATTCTTTCATCGTGTAGTCCGTACTTCGAGGAGATCCTAAGCGGGATTAGCCCCTTCCAGCACCCCGTTCTCTTCATGCGAGACATACCGTTCTGGATTTTGAAATCTTTGTGTGATTTTATGTACGCTGGGGAAGTACACATTTTTCAAAACAAGCTCGAAGAGCTGTTGACGGTCGCAGAAGCGCTGAAAGTAACCATTCGTCAATGTTCGTGTCTTGTCGTAATCGAATACGTTCCAGATTAAAGGTTTGGCAGGTAAATCCACGCCGCCAGAAAACCAAGAGGAGAATCCGCAGAAGAGTGAGAATAACAACTCAAATAATAATAGTAGTACTAATAACAAGGAGAAGAAGAAGCAGCCGCAAGAAAAAGAAAAAACGCAACAACAGCCTCCTTTGAAAAAGAATCCCGTTTTTACACAAACCAATAATTTCGAATCGACTAGTCACGACTATGACGATGATCTCTTGGATCCGCTAGATCTGTTGGAACCTCTGTATGAAGAGGCAGCTGAAGAGAAGAAGCCGGCCAGTACTGTGGTGAAGCCGAAGGAGAATAAGTATCAGTATCAACCTATGAAGAAGCCGTTTACGAGGAGGCTGCGGAAGAGGAAGTACTCGGAGCAGAGAGAGCCCGTGAGTAGAACTTCTGTAAGGTCTTTATACATATTTTCTACTTTTTTTACCTTAAGTTTAATATACCGGGCATTTTTTTTAAATTTGTGATCTAGTTACCCAAGAATTTGAAAAACGTCCATTGTGATGAATTTGCAACATAATGTGCAACTTCCTGATTTCCTCTTACTACTACCAGTCTCACGAAATTTTATCACTTAACTGAGTAAAATTGAAAACAAAGTACAGTTTACGTTGTTAAGACGCGAGATTGTAGGCAACCCAACACAACACAACACAAGTCGTATGTTCTAAGATACGACCTATGTAATAGAGACAACTAGATCACAAGTTAAAAAATCACACGGTATTATTTCTACACACCTATGATTATGCCTTGGTGGCAGAATAGACGATATTTGTAAATAGTTGTTTTATTTTGAATTTGAAAGATTTTGTCATTTTTTGTAATGAAAAAAATAATTAGCAGCCGAACTTAAAATTTAAATCTTAATTATTATTTTTCGTCTAAAAGAAAATAAAATCAATCCCTAAAATAGCGACGTTGGTGGGTGGGGCTAATTTTAACTTCTTATGTTTTAGAATTTGCTATATATTTAAACTAATATGATTTAGTAATTCCTTAAGATGAAAGTGTTATTTGTTCAGCAAATATTGTCACTACTAATTAATTACGTCGATTTATACTTTAGGCTTCATAAAATTATTGTAAAAAAGCAATGAGAGAGTACGTAGACATAAGAAGGAAAAAATTAGCCCGGCCCACTCACCCCTTCTTCATGTGAACGACTAATTTCATTAGTGTGAGATGAAACGTAACAAAGTAAACCTAAAATAAAATTAAAATTAGCTAATCTTAATTTAATTTTATATTCTGCTATTTAAACTTCCATGATTTGGGTAATTCTAGAACATGAAAATTTTACTTATTCATTAAATATTTTTAAAACTGTGTATTAACGTTAATTTATATTTGGGAATTAAAAAAATAATTCGTTAAAAAAATAATTTGCCGGGTGGGCGGGGCTAATTGCAGTTACTTACAAAGGGTGTTAGCTCCACCCACCCGTCCTATCTCTATCTATTTCCATGACTCATTTTATTGCCTTTGAGAAGAGAGGTTATTTTAACACATGTTGTGGTCTAGTAGAATTTGCCCCGCCCAGTCGGCAAATTTATTTGCACGGATTATGTATTGACAAATAGAAAATCATTTTAAAAATGTATAAGGGGAGAGTAAACTTAGCCCCGCCCACCCACCCCTTCTTCTTGTGAACGACTAATTTTATTGCTGTGAGATGAAACGTGGATTTTACATTACCAAATAGTAGAATTTAAGATGAAAACCACAAAGTAAATCTAAAATAAAATTAAGATTAGCTAACTAACCTTAATTTTATTTGATCAAGAACATGAAAATTTTATTTATTCACGAAATATTTTCAAAGCTGTGCATTAATGTTAGTTAATATTTTAGAATTACAAACAATCATTCGTTAAAAAACAAAATGGGCGGGTGGGCGGGACTAACTGCAGTTACTTGCAAAGAATGTTAGCTCCACCCACCCGTCCTATCTCTATTTCTATGACTCATTTTATTTCCTTTGAGAAGAGAGGTGTATCTTTTTTAACAAAGGGTGTGGTCTAAGGTAAGAATAAGTAGAATTAGCTTCACCCTATGGCAAATTTATTTGCATGGATTATCTATTGATAAATAGAAATTCATTTTAAAAATGCATAAGAACAGGGTAAAATTAGCCCCGCCCACCCACCCCTTCTTCATGAGAACGACTAATTTTATTGTTGTAAGATGAAACGTGGATTTTACATTAGCAAATAGTAGAATTTAAGATGAAAGTCACAAAATGAACCTAAAATAAAATCAAGCGTAGCTAATTTGAATTTTATTTTATATTCTATCTACATGATTTGAGTAATTCTAGAATATGAAAATTTTATTTATTCACTAAATATTTTCAAAGCGTTGTGTTAATGTTGGTTAATATTTTAAAATTACAAAAAATCATTCGTCAAAGAATAAAATGGGCGGGTGGGCGGGGCTAACTGCAGTTACTTTCAAAGAATGTTAGCTCCACCCACCCGCTCTACCTCTATCTATTTCCATGACTCATTTTTTACCTTTGAGAAGAGAGGTTATTTTAACAAAGGTTGTGGTCTAGTAGAATTAGCCCCGCCCACTCGACAAATTTATTTGCAGGATTATGTATTGATAAATAGAAAATCATAAAATGTATAAGGAGAGAGTAAAATTAGCCCCGCCCACCCACCCCTTCTTCATGTGAACGACTAATTTTATTACTGTGAGATGAAACGTGGATTTTACATCGGCCAATAGTAGTCTTAAGATGAAAATCACAAAATAAACCTAAAATAAAATTAAGATTAGCTAATTTAAACTTCCATGATTTGGGTAATTCAAGAACATGAAAACTTTACTTATTCATTAAATATTTTTGAAAGTGTGTATTAATGTTAATTAATATTTTAGAATGAAAAAAAAATCCTTCAAAAAATAAAATGGGCGGGTGGAAACGTAGATTTTGCATTGGCAAATCGTGAAGTCTAAGATGAAAACCACAAAATAAACCCTAAAATAAAATTAAGGTTAGCAAATCCTAATTTTATTTTATATTCTATTTAAACTTACATGATTTGAGTAATTCTAGAATATGAAAATTTTATTTATTCACTAAATATGTTCTAAGCCGTGTGTTAATGTTAGTTCATATTTTAGAATAAAAAAAATAATTCGTTACAAAATAAACTGGGCGGTGGGCGGGGTTAATTTCAGTTACTTGCAAAGGATGTTAGCTCCACCCACCGGCCACGAGTCATGTATTGATAAATAGAAATTCATTTTAAAAAAGTATAAGGAAAAAGGTAAAATGAGCCCCGCCCACCCACCCCTTGTTCATGTGAATGACTAATTTTATTGCTGTAAGATGGAACGTGGATTTTATATTGGCAAATAGTAGAGTCTGAGATGAAAACCACAAAATAAAGCTAACATTAGCTAATCTTCATTTTATTTTATATTCTGCTATTTATATTTCCATGATTTGGGTAATTCTAGAACATTAAAATGTTATTTGTTCATTAAATATTTTTAAAACCTTGTAATAATTAATGTTAACTAAAATGTTAGAATTACAAAAAATCATTCGTTAAAAGCAAAATGGGTGGGTGGGCGGGGCTAATTGCAGTTACTTGCAAACGATGTTAGCTCCACCCACCCGCCCTATCTATCTATTTCAATAACTCATTTTATTACCTTGGAGAAGAGAGGTATATCTTATTTTAACAAAGGGTGTGCCCTAAGATAAAAATACGTAGAATTAGCCCCGCCCACTTTGCAAATTTATTTGCACTAATTATGTATTGACAAATAGAAATTAATTTTAAAATGTTATAAGGAAGAGGGTAAAATTAGCCCCACCCACCTCCCACCCTTTCTTCATGTAAACGACTAATTTTATTATTGTGAGATGAGACGTGGATTTTGCATTGGCAAATCGTGAAGTCTAAGATGAAAACCACAAAATAAACCCTAAAATAAAATTAAGATTAACGAATCTTAATTCTATTTTATATTCTATTTAAACTTACATGATTTTGAGTAATTCTACAATATGAAAATTTTATTTATTCACTAATTATGTTCTAAACCGTGTGTTAATGTTAGTTAATATTTTAGAACTAAAAAAAGTAATTCGTTACAAAATAAAATGGGCCGTTGGGCGAGGTTAATTTCAGTTACTTGCAAAGGATGTTAGCTCCACTCACCCGCCCTATCTTTATTTCCATGATTCATTTTATTTCCTTCGAGAAGAGAGGCGTATCTTCTTATTTTAGCAAAGGGTGTGGTCTAAGGTAAAAATAAGTAGAGTTAGCCCCTCCCACTCGACAAATTTATTTGCACGGATTATGCATTGATAACTAGAAATTCATTTTAAAAAAATATAAGGAAGAAGGTAAAATTAGCCCCGCCCACCCACCCATTCTTCATGTGAACGACTAATTTTATTATTGTGATATGAAACGTGGATTTTGCATTGGCAAATCGTGAAGTCCAAGATGTAAACCATAAAATAAACCCTAAAATAACATTAAAATTATCTAATCTTAATTTTATTTTATATTCGGCTATTTAAACTTCGATGATTTGGGTAATTATAGAATATGAAAATTTTATTTATTCACTAAATATTTTCAAAACCGTGTATTAATGTTAATTAATATTTTAGAATTAAAAAAAAAACATTCGTCAAAGAATAAAATGGGTGGATGGGCGGGGCTAATTGCAGTTACTTGCAGAGGATCTTAGCTACCCCCACCCGCCCTGCCTCTATCTATTTCCATAATTCATTTTATTACCTTCGAAAAGAGAAGTGTATCTTATTGTAACAAAGGGTGTGGTCTAAGGTTAAAATAAGTAGCATTAGCCCCTCCCACTCGGCACATTTATTTGCACGAATCATGTATTGTTAAATAGAAATTCATTTTAAAAAGGTATAAGGAGTTTTCATGCTGAAAGATGAAAACCACAAAATAAATCTTAAAATAAAATTAACATTAGCTAATCTTGATTTTATTTTATATCCTGCTATTTAAACTTACATGATTTGGGTAATTCTAGAACATGAAAGCTTTATTTATTCATTAAATATTTTTAACAGCGTGTATTAATTAATGCTAATTAATATTTTAAAATTAAAAAAAAAACATTTGTTAAAAAATAAAATGGGCAGGTGGGCGGGGCTAGTCGCAGTTAGTTACCCACCCTGTCTCTATTTCCATGACACATTTTATTTTCTTCGAGAACAGAGGTGTATGTTATTTTAACAAAGGGTATGGTCTAAGGAAAAATAAATAGAATTATCCGCGCCCACTCGGTAAATTTATTTGCACGGATTATGCATTGACGCATGGAAATTCATTTTAAAAGAACATAATTAAGAAAGTAAAATTAGCCCCGCCCACCCACCCCTTCTTCATGCGAACGACTAATTTAATTACTGTGAGATGAAACGTGGATTTTACATTGGCAAATATGTAGTAGCGCCTAAGATGAAAAAATTGCAATCGATCCCGCCCACTCGTTATTTCACACTTTTAATAACCGATTTTATTGGCCGTAAAATGAAAAACAAATAGTAGAACGTAAGTGACTTTTATATTAATGATAATAGAGTATTGTTATGTTTTAGAGGTGAGGGAAGTAGTTTCCTCGTATTCCACTCCATTAACTCCAATAGAAACTGTGTATTTTTTTGTACACGCAAATTTTATTCATTCTTTAAATATCTTTAAAATATTTTTTTAAGTAAATTTATATTTGAGAATTAAAAACAATAAATAATTCGGCAAAAAACGAATTCGAATTGGGCGGGTGGGCGGAGCTAATAATAACTTTTTTTATTTTAGATTCTACTATTTAAACATGATTTAAGTAATTCTAGAACATGCAATTTTTATTTATTCATTAAATATCTTCAAAATAATTTATTTATGTTCATTTATATTTTACAGTTAAAGAAATCATTCATTAAATAAAAATGGGCGGGTGGACGGGGCTAATTGTAATCTTTCGTTTACGAAGAAATAAAGTGAATCCTTGAAACAAAAGAGAGGCATTTGGGTGGTGCTAATTTTAACTTTTTATTTTAGATTCTATTTAAGCTAACATGATTTAGTGGTGATTCCAGAACATGTAAATTTGATTTATTTGTGAAAAATAACTTCACTACCATTTACTTACGTAAATTGATGTTTCAGAGTTAAAATAACTTATTATGAAAGAGAAAACGCGAGGGTGGGTAAGACTAATTGCTATAATACTACTAATATGAAATAAAATGAATCCCTCAACGTGGATGATGGATAATTTAATGATTTTAGAACATGAAATACATATTTCAAAAATGTTAAAATTAAAAAAAAGCTTCAAATATTTTATTCATACTCTTAATATATTTAATTGCAATTATTTACAAAGGAGGTTAGTTCCACCCACCTATCAGTGACTCACTTGTTCCCTCCAAATCGAAAGATATGTTTTATGTTGATAAAGATCACAGTTTAAGCTAGAAATAAGCTAGTTAACACGCTCATTAAATGAAAATTAGCCCCGTCCACCCACCGCTTCGTCTTTCAAATGACTAATTCTACTGGCTTTGAAATGAAACGTTTATTTTATATTGGCGGATTTCATCAGTTAAATAAAAGGCGGATCTTACATTGATTTTTTTCTGTTCTTGACAGGAACTGACTGCACTATTATGCAATTTCTTTTTAAGTTAAATCTCATTGCTTACTATACCTTACCCTAATCTCACTTTCAGTCCCCTCCGCCCGTCTTCTCTTTCCGCAAGGGCACCAGATCCCGGCCCAACGTGAAAATCCCCAAGTACTACCACAGCGACTACAGCAACCCCACCAAGCCCGCGTCCAACGCTCAAACCGACCCCCTCCTCGACGTCGATGAGATCAAAACCGAGCCCATCGACGTCGAAGACAACCTGATCGTCTACAGCGACGAGGACCATTACATGGAGAACTCCCTGGAGCCGGCCAACTGCGACAGCCCCATCATAATAACGAGCACAAAACCGGCTGTCCCCCCTCAACCCGACAAGTTCAAAAAAATCAAACTCTCCAAGCCGATCATAACCGAAGTGCACACGATCGAGGAGTCGAACACGACCGCCGGCGGCTTGGAGGTGATCAAAATCACCGTCCAGCAGCCGGAGGAGTTGAACAAGAAGGTGGACAGAGGGGACGAGGGCGACCCGTTGCTGGGGGTGATCATAACGGAGAACGTGGAAGGGGTGGAAGAACCCGCGGTCGTCATGGAGACGGAGGAGGCACCGGCCGAGGTGGTCCGAGTCGCAGAGGACGGCCAGGTTGAGGAAGTGGAAGGGGGTCGAGAGGAGACTGAGACTGGGGAGGGGGTAGGAGAGAGTGGGACTGAGGAGGTAGCTAAGGAGGTTCCGGTGCCCGTACCGGAAATACCGGAAATAAAAATTGCTGATGTGAGTACGGTGGAAGAGGAGCAGCAGCCAGAGGGGGATGTGCAACAAGTGGAGGGGGTTGAGGTACAAGAGGGTGATCAGCAGGTTGATCAACCTGTGGAAGAGACTGAGCAGCAGAATGAGGTGCAACAGGAGACGGAAGAGGTCAATCAGCAGGAAGAGCAGCAGCCGGAAGAGGTCAATCAGCAAGAAGAGCCACATCCAGAAGAGGTCAATCAGCAGGAAGAGCAACAACCAGAAGAGGTCAATCAGCCGGAAGAACAGCAACCAGAAGTGGTTGAAGAGGTTACTCAAGAAGAGCCGGTGGAAGCGACTGATCAACCTCCAGAGGAGATTCCACAGCAAGAAGCAGAGGTTAATGAACATGTGGATGAACGTGTGGATGAACGTGTGGATGAAGGACTTCAAGAAATAGAAGGGATTGATCAGATTGATCAACCAATGGACGAGATGAGTGATCTTCAGCAACAATCATTGGAGGAGGTTGATCAGCTGGTGGAAACCGTCGAGCAGCAAATGGATGAGGACGATCCACAAGGAGGAATGACATCTCTAGATCACTTGGAGAAAGAAGCTATGAATGTAGTTAATGTAATCAATATGGAAAATCAAGCTGGACCGCCTGACATTGAATGATATCTCTCAGAATTAGGAATTGAGTTTTAATCCGTGGAGTCACTCCGTCTGATTAAAACTACTATCTGTACAAGAAACGAATGGTGGATAGTATGGGAAATGGCGCCCGATGGGAGGGTTTATGGTGCTCCCACTCTTCGTCCACAGTTCAAGCTTCATGTATAGATACGGTATTCCTAAAAGTGTTGTCACCTTGTAAATAAGATTTTGTTTTTATTTCAGCAAGAATGTGTATTACTTTGTTGTTTTATTTTATAGAATTTCAAAAAAAGTTCTTTTTATAATTGTAATTAGAGTGTAATAATATCGATAATGTTTACTGAAATGTGCTTTGTTTACCCGTTCTCCCGTAGGGTGGACTTCTCTCGAAATTTTTGTAATGTCAATTCAAGATGTGATACATGAATCTATTTGAGAATTTCACATAATAAAAAATACTAAAAGTGATTGGATTTTTCAAGTGATGGGTGTTCAGTGGTAATTTGGTGGAAATTCTGATCAATTGCTCTTCAGTAAAGAATTTTGATAGTGCAACAAAACTGCTCTTAAATCTACCACTATAAAGTAATTTCAATGTTAATTTTACAGCGCCATTGTGATTGGTAGTCACTGGTCAACAAATGTCAAGTATTGCAGAATCTTACTTGGTCGGCGGAAAATAACACAATAATGTTATGTAGTGCAATTATGAGTAAAAAAGTACTCCAAACTGAACTCTGTACGATATTTCCTAACTAAAGAACGAATAAATAGCCAAATTTGTCGATTTTATTGGTGTATAGGCAACCAGCAATACACTCACCTTGACATATGTCAAGTCATGTGCCCGAATTGTCAAACGTCATCGTTCCTTTCACTGGAACCGCAACAATGAGTGCTCCTGATAAAATTAATTAATAACAACACTACCAAAACCCGATAAAAAATGGGAAATTACCTTTTTCCTCGAATAGCCGCCAACCACTAATTAATCAACACATCCACAGGTATTGATTTTTACTCATTCACCAAACCCACACACAGCCGTCTCGATTTCAGTAAACAATGAACGACACCCTTGTGCAGGACCCCTCGGGGGCCAGCATCGAAAACCTGTATCCAGCTCTAACCAAATGTTTCGCCATCATCATCTGCGGCTACTTTGCAGGTCGTATGAACTTAATTTCAGAAACAGAAGCAAAAGGAATCAACACGTTCGTGGGCACTTTTTCCCTACCGTCGCTCATTTTTATGTCTTTGGCACAACTGGACCTGACTTCCGTGAACTGGTTGTTTTTGCTGTCCATTCTCATTTCAAAAAGTATTGTTTTTGTGGCGGTGATTGTGATTACGTTATTGGTTGGTCGACCGGTGAATTTAGGAAGGGCTGGAATTTTTGCGATTTTTTGTACCCAGAGTAACGATTTTGCGATTGGGTACCCTATTGGTGAGTTGTTTGTTTAGTTAGTTTTTTTGTTAATAAAGTGAGTTGTAGTGGCGGCCCTGTACAAAACTACACATCCGGATTATGCTTCATATTTGTATTTAATGGCGCCCATCAGTCTTGCCATCCTAAACCCCATTTCTTTTATTTTTATGGAAATCGGGCGCCGCAGGGCTGGCAACACGACTGATGTTTTAATGGACGGCGAATTGGCAACGTCTGACAGTATTCATAAACAAAGATTCAAGGTGGCTGTGTCTGTGGCTAAAAGCATTATTTTCAATCCTATAGTTTTTATGACAGTTTTGGGTATTCTGGGGAATTTGATTTTTAGACACACGATTCCTTGTTATCTAGGGGAAGTTCTAGATACTTTAGGGTCGGCTTTTTCGGCTAGTGCTTTATTTTTATTGGGGCTACGCATGGTGGGCAAAGTCCACCAACTACGTGGAGCCACTCTTGTAGTTCCTGGAATTTTAATAATGGTCAAACTGTACGTTCTACAAATTTTCTAAAAAAAAAAAATTTAATTGTGGATTTTAGAATCGTTCTCCCTCTAGTCACTAGGGAAGTCGTCAGCGTGATCCACGCTGGCTACAATGCAAGCGAAACGGTAGATCTGAGTACTTACGGGTTCCTTTATGGTACTTTCCCATCAGCGCCTACTGTGTTTGTTTTTGCGACGCAGTATGCCATAGACATCGATTTAGTAAGTCTTTGACTAACTGTTGAAATTATAATCAACAACAAAATGTAGATCGCTAGTGCTATGGTCGCTTGCACTTTCATCAGCGCCCCCTTGATGTTTGTATCCGCAAAAATGATAACCTTGACGAAAACCGATCCTTCTGAGTACATCAAGCAACTAGATTCGTTTACGCTAGATGTCAGTATTGTAGCCACCATTACTTGTTGTTGGGTGATTTTCGTCTTTATACTGACAAAGAAAATCTCTAGGTTACCCCACAAGGTCACTGCTTGTCTAGTCATATCGCAGGTGAGACTAAGCGAGCAACACGTCCTGAGTAGTAGTTTATATTTTTGTTTTAGCTTGTTAGTTGTCTTGGGGCCATTTTGTGGAATACTCTGGAACAAAAAGAGGGTTGGGCGGGATTTTTCCAATCATCCCTGTTTATTACAGGGGTGTACAGTTCACGGCTGTGGACCACAATCTTGGCCATCACTTTGTTATTTTTACAGTGTAGAAGTTTATGCTACGTTTTAAAACTACAACCGTTATTTTTTATTGTTGGTTGGGGAGTTCCCCTAACTGTGACTGTGGTATTATTGTTACTTGAAACGAAGACGAGTTTACCACTTGATAAAAGAAACCCGAATTTCGTATATGGTACGCCGCAGGCGATTATCGCAATCGCGTTGTTGGTGTTGTGCTTCATAGGTAAGTTAACATCAATCAGATCAATTTATCATTAAATTGAATTTTTACTAACACTTTTATTGCTACGTTTTAGTAACCGTCGGTTGCTTGATCCTACAACAGCGCCACCACCGCCGCTTTACCCGCTACCTAGATCTAGCTCAAGACGTTTCGTCCGAGCAAGAACCTTCACCTTCGAGCAGCACCGAGGTTGAAACCAACATAGAAAGTCCCAACCCCGGTACAAGCTCCGACAGCGGTATAAGTCCCGGTAAAAGTAACCTCTGTGGAGCCTTACCCACGATCAACGAAGGCTGCTGCGAGGAAAGTCCGGTCGTCGACATCGAAGACCTTTTCGTCGGTACCTCCAGCGACATCAAGAATCTCCTTCCGGCGATCGACAACGAAGGCCTTTGTCCGTCGCGGTTCGGCTGTCAAGGCCCGAAGCGGCGCCAATGCCAGGGCATTGTGCGCCAGTACCAGGAACAAATCGACGACGATCTCGAATACATCGAAGAGGAGCCGGAATCGCACGAACCCCAATTTTTGAGACACACGGTGTTGTTGATCTTGTTGTTGTGTTCCATGTTTGTGGTAAGTCATTTATGCGTAACTTTTTTTCGAATAAAAATGACGGTCACAGGGTCTGGCTCTGTCCATCTGGACCCTCGTCATGGAACAAATCTCTGGAATCTACGTCGAGTTGTCCTTCCTCGACGCGACTCTCAACTTCGGTCAAAGTATCATAGTTTTCGGTATTTTCGGTCTGGATTTGAAAGAAGTGGCCTTGCCGCTGCTGAAACTGCGCCGTTTGATTTGGTACGGTGCCAATACCTTGGTGCTGCCATCCTGGCACGAACTAACCCCAGAAACACGCCATATCTGCGACCAGTTCGTCACCCACCATTTACAGAGTTGTCGAAGTTCTATAGCTTCTGACAAAAGATGGCGCATCAAGGTTTACAGGAACGTGTTTACTGGTCACCAGTTTGTGGACTGGTTGATCGAGGTGGGTCTGGCCCGGGACCGAGGCGAGGCCGTGAATTACGCACGGCATTTGATCGAAGGGAAAGTCTTGAAGCACATTAACGGGGTTTATCATTTCTATGATAGGAATCTGTTGTATAGTTTTGTTTAAGCTTGATTGTTGATTATGTTAAGGCCAAAGAGTATTTTTGTAACGGGTTATTGAGTGTGTTTGTGTGGAATATGTGTAAAAAGTGTGTTGTATGGCGCCAATGCCGGGCTAGAGATTATTTTATTTTTAATATTGTTTGTATTGAGTGATACGACTGTAGCACTACTATAGGCGAATTCGGTTAAGTCTCCAAAAGACAATATTTATAAGTAAATATGTGTGATTGTTGCAAATAAAGCGATGTCAGTCGTGAAAACGACGTGTGTGGTTAGTGGTTTTTAGGTTTTCAGGGATTTTTACGTCGCAGGTAAGTTGCAAATAAACTCGAAAATACTGGGCTGAGATTTATACACCAAAATCAGAAAAATTTAGAAAAATCTTCAGCATCTTGTACGTCGAAACTATGTTTAGAAGTCCCAGCGATAAGTTTTTTCAAGAAATTCTCCAAGCGATTTCAATTTCTGTTATCAAAATGTATTTAATTTTCTTCGTATCTATTGGTGTATCGTCAAAGTTGGTAAAACTCTTCTCGTGCAACACTGATGATATTTTTAGTGTTTTCGTAAATCTTCTGCAGCAGAGGCGTGACGATTTTCATGATTTCGGACTCGATTTCCTAGTTAATGGTGTCATGTGAGCTACCAGTGAGGGCACTGTCAGAGTTTGGGAAAAAGTGTCTTGATAATTTCTTAAGTCGTTCGTCTACAACCCAGATACAAATTTCTCTGATCACTATGTCCACTGTTGTGGTCAGAGTAGCATTAATGTCAGTAATCTCCGAAAACGGTAGATTTGAAGTGGAATAGTTATTGGTAGACGTTTTCCGACAAAGAGGATACTTTCATTACCACATTAAACTCGACTTCGACCATCATTTCGCCAACATCGTTATTACAACTTCCTCCTTTCAAGCCATAATCAAGTTGGGCCGCAAAATTTTTGACGTAGTTGAAGATGTCATCCAATTCAAGTGTAAGATGAAAAATGGAAGACAATAACACGACCACCGATTTGCCCATTTCCTCTTCCAGCAAATTTAGACATTGTGGCACGAGTTTCCTAAACAGTCTTTCGAGTAACCCTTTCGCCAGAAGCTTTTTAACAGCTTCCACTATGAATTTTCTGTTCGTAGTTTGAAGTTTGAGCATGAACGGTTTGCGATTCTTGATGGAAATGTTCAAACGCTGCTTAAACTCCTCTAAAATCCTATCGGAAATTTCCTTCCACAAAAACTTCTTCGTTATGTCTAACACTTCTGGTGGACTTTTCAAGCTCTTGTCTTACTGTCAAGCAAAGTTCGTGCCGCTATTCAAAACTTCTTTTACTAGAGGTCCAACGAATTTGGACATTGCCATACAAACGTCGAAAATTATATCTTCCACGTAGTTATCTTCATTTCCAAGATGGAGACGAGCCTCAAGATCAAACACAAACTTGTCAACGTACAAAATAAACTGCGTTAAGTCGAGGCCCGCTCGAATTGCGGTAAATAACATTCGGAAGCGTGTGTACCATTTTGCAGGCTTTGACAAAGTTGCTGAAGGAACACCAAAATCTTGTTTCTTTCGGTGTTCATTACAATATTCACAATTGCTACGATTTCTTCGGACGGATTTGTGCGCAACTTTTCCTTCAAAGATTCGTTAGCATTTAACTTTTTTCTCAAAGAATTCTCGAAAAATTTCACCAGTTCGTTGGCATGCGATTCTTCAAATTCTGTTATTAAAATGTTTTTAATTTTCTCCGTATCTATTGGCGCATCATCAAAGTTGGTAGAATTAACTTTTTGTACAACACCGATGATGTTTTTAGTGTTTTCGTACATCTTCTGCAGCAGAGGCTTGACGATTTTCATGATTTCGGACTCGACTTCATCGATAATGGTGTCAACGTCGTTGTTATGTGAGCCACCAGTGAGGGCATTTTCGATAGCTTGGGCAAAAGTATCTTGATAATTTCTTAAGTCGTTCAAGTGGATACTGAGGTCAAAACTCAAGCTCAGTATTGCAACACCAGACTTACCGAATTCTCTATGGAAAGAGACTAATACTTCCGGAGCAAGCGTCGTCAGAAGTCTTTCAAACAAACTTTTCTTCAAAACATCGGTAAATTCTTTTTTGATATCAATGTAGTACGATATACGAAGTTTCTCCATTAATATATATCTCACTTTTCCTTATAGATCTGCGAAGATTTCTTTTAAATGCTTCGATTATCTTCGGTTGGAGTAAGTTCCAGACAAAATTGATTACTCTCGAAAACTTATCAGAAGTGCTCACAGTCACACCTGTATTGTTTCTTTGGAAAAACAGCTGTTCCAGGAGAGGTTCGACTGATTTCATTAGTTTTAAACAAATGTGTTCAATAATTTCATCAGTGTTGTTGTTTTCGTTTCCACCTTGTAGACGTTTTTCCAGAGAGAGCGCAAACTGGCCGATGTACACAGAAACCCCTGACATTTTAAAAATTGTTTCTAGACTTTCACTCAGTAGCTTTGTTTTTGACATACCTTCGAGTGTTTCGTACAGTTGGTAGAACGACTGTAGAATCTTGACGTTGTCATTGCTTAGCATTTCGCTTACTGTAGTATTAATTTCGTCTAAAGGCGTTGTTCGAAGCTTCTCCACCAAACTCGCCAATTTTTTACACTCAGAAATGAGCATCTTTGTTACAAGTTGGAAAAAATTTCCTCGAAATTCGTACATTAAAACATCGACCATGTTCGCGGCAATGGTGGGCAAATTGTCGACGATATCTTCAATACGAAAACTGTCCACACTCTGGACCGCCGAAACTATGTCTAGGGTTCCAGCGATAACTTCCTCCAGCAAAGGCAAAAGAAAATCCACCATCTTTGAAGAAATCATTTCAATAATATCCTCGACTTGTTTGTCGTAACAGTCACCTCTGAGAGCTGATTCCAAATCTGCTGCAAACTTGCTACTACATGTAACAAACTTGTAGGTACAGATGGTGACACTAAATCCAGAACTAACAACCCGACGTACGGGCACGACTTCCAATGACTTTAAAACGGCAAACGCGATCTGGAACTGTGCAATTCCATGGTCCCTTTGCAACTGATCGAGCACAGCAAAGATTGCCGCCTGCTCTGTCGTCCGAAGCTTCTCCATCAACTCTGAACGGCCTTTAATTGACTCCTTCAAGGCTCTCTTCATCTCGGATCGGAGTTTGTCCAGGATTTTTGCCGACATTTGCTCCATCACGAAATTTTCCGCAGTTGAAATGATCAGTTCTTTATTGAAACGCAGTTTTCTTGCGGTAGAAACGACCTTCTCTACGTTGTTATAACACTCCTTCAAGAAAGCGATAATTTTTGCAGCCACTTTCCCGCACACTTCTTCGATAATTTGGTCGACGTTGTTGTTTGCAGTTCCATCATGGTCCAGAAGCTTCTCAAGATTCTAAGCAAAGTTTTCAGCGTAGTTCAGAAAACTCTGCAAATTGGTGATTGCTGCAGCTGAAGATAAAATTTGGTTGAAAGGCACAACATCAAACTTTTCTGACAGTTTTGAGTAAATTGTGCCCACCACAGTCTTAAACTCGGTTCCGTTTAACAGTTCCTCTACTGCCTTGTTTATGTCGTTTCTTGGTGATGTGAGAAGTTTCAACCGTAAATCGTTGTTTTTATTAACCGAGTTTTGTAGTTCTTTCATAATTCCATTAAAAAGCTTCTCAAAAACTTGATTTTCTATGGGTTTTACAACGTTGTTGTAAAGAGCAGAGTGTTTCACGATTTTCATGCCGGTTTTCATCGTGAAGTCCAAAAGTAGTTCGACTCGTGATACCTGAAGCTTCCCCAGTTTTTCCAGTGCTTATAGCTTTTCCAGTTTAGCACCACAGTCGAGTTTTGCGAATAGCTCTGGATTGGTGCAACTCAATTCTTTCAATTTGGTTAACTGTTGAGTTTTGGTTAAGTTTTTCAGTTCAGCAGCCAAACGAAGCTTCTCGAAGTACTTTTGTATCTTATCTTTAGCCAAGCGTTCACAAATACTTTTGAAACGGGTGCTTCCACGTAAGAATTTTGACAATCTTTGACAATATTCGATGGCTTTGTCTAGGATTACTTTGGACTGCAAAGCGGCACTCAAACCGAAAGTGAGAATAGATATCCCATCGGAGATAAATTTGGACTTCATGAAAGCCTTTCTGTCGAATTCTTGATAGCCTTGTGATAGTACTTCAAATATGATGTCTAAGAGGCCTTCTGAAATTAAGGTTGCAGCGATTGGACTCATTATGGGAAAGACTGGAAGGAAAACGAGTCCAATGTTCAGGGCTGCAATTTCAGCACCAATTTGTATCTGAGCTGCACGAATGACAGTTGGTGGAACATCATGTATTGTACTTCTCTTAAAGCAAAAAGAGTATCAATTCCTATAGACTGTAACGAGCTGTAACTTCATGAAGTTCGTGGCTAGTGACTTCGTTCAACTGCAAGCTTTTAAAGACGTCTTGAAACTGTTCTTCCGCTGTTGGACTTTTACCTTGGATCGCCACTGCAGACAGCTGATTAATTTGTTCTGTTAAACTCTCAACGTTGCCCGTATGTAGTTTCAAGCAACTAAGGCGAGAACACATGTGCTTCAAAAACAAATTCTCATCTTCATTGTCTTCTAACGGTTCTTCTGTACAGAAACTGTTCTCTTCGCTCATTAAACGACTATTGATATAATTTATTTCGTTGTCGATAGCTTGTCCAGCTTTTTGCAAATATCTAATTGCGTCAATTTTATACTTCGTATTCTCTTTCACCTTGATGAAAAACAAATCTCCGACGGCTTTCTTAATTCTGTACATTATTTGTCGACCATCGAGTATCGCAATATGAAAAAATTTCAAATACGCTCCTGCCAATAAATTCAAGTTTTTGTCGTCACTCATTTCGATGGCCTGCTGTAACACCTGAGAAGCTTCCTTTCGGTCATCGTTCCTCAAATGGTACTCTGCTAAACCTAGACAATAATACGGATTATGACAAATCCTTCCACCAATGATGTACTTTGCGTCTTCACGAAATTTGTCAAAGTCAGCTTGTGCACTTATATTTTCTATTTCTTCAACTTTGAGTCTTTCTTTTCCAACCTAAAAGCCTAAAACTCCTTCAAATCGTCAAGAACAAACTTTTCCTGCTTCTTCCGCTTACTTCGCCTTTGGTCACCGTTGAATTTTAAAAAGAGACCGAAGAGTTGATTTTTGAATATCAGTTCTTTCACGAGAACATTTTTGATTTCTTCCAATCTTGCAGATTCCCAGAGGTCTCTTATTCGCTTGATTTCGTCGTCCCCAGGACGAACTTCTTCTATGTTCAAGTGTTCGATTTCGCTTTGACAGACGATGAGTTGAGCTGAACCTTTGTTACTTTGGCGAGACGTTCTACCAAAAGCTTGCTCTTCTACTCGTAGGTTGCATGGGAGAAAACCGACGCACACGTGTAGACCCCCTTTCATTCCAAATCTTCTTCTGTTCGGAAGTTGGTTCCGCGTCGCGCTATGTTTGTGGCCAAAATGATGTCGCCGATCTTCACCGGTTCTTCTGGTTCTTTCGCGTTGTCTTCGTTTGCGTAAACTGTGGTCTTTTGTATGGTGATAAGTTGCTGATTGAGGCTGAGAAGATCTTCTTCTGTTTCGCAGATTACTAGAACCGCTCTTTCGTTATTGATTTTTTTCAAAACTTCTGCGATGACTCGATCAACTCATTTGTCGTCGTCGACAACCACCATGGTATATTTCTCGAAGACCTTCTTTTTGTAAGTGGGGATTTTTGCGTAGTTCACGTTGTAGACTTTCGAGAGTAGTTGTTGCTCTGATTGAGAGCCCAAAGTGCCGGTCATTCCAAAGATGTTTTTGTCTTGGTATTTCTTGATGTAGCCGATGTTGGAAATGAAGCTGCTGGTCAAGCTTTCTGAAGTTACGTGAAGGTTGTGTTTGAGTTGCACGAATTGGTGTAAGCCTTTGGACCAGACTGTGTTATTCATGGTGACACCGGTGTTTAGGTAGTCCACCGGTGCTATGACTCTTTCGCCTTCGTCGTTAACAATGAGGCGATATTGATGTTCGTGACAGTGGTACTTGGCGTGAAGAGCTTTTGTAATCAGGAGGTCTAATTTACTTTTTGCGTAGTGCCTCAAACGGAACGGAATCAAAGCAATGTTTGTGGGGTCACTTGCTTTGATTTTTTCAGTCAAGTAGTTCTCCATTTCGAAGGTGGATTCTTCATGCATCAAATTATTAATTCCACAAGTGTGAGAATGGTTTTGGATTTTGGTTTGGACTTCTTCGCAATAACTTTTTTCAGCTTTGTGTAACTCTTGCCAGATTTTGATGTAGATGTACTTCAGGCTTTCCATTCATGGGTAAGGGGAGGCAAGTTTGGCAACAGATCCAAAATGATTGCGTAAATGATGGCCTACATTAAAAGCCTTGCTTTACCATAGTATAAATAATGATAAATCAAATTTATCCTTTTGTCCTCATCAGTGTTTACTTGTCGTGTCGGATATAAAACAATGGTCGCTGGTTTGTGGATTCGTTCAAGAATCCTGTCATTATTAGTATATAATAACGGCCAATATCAACAAGTATTGCATTTATTAACACAGTTTAGTTAAGAAATATTAGTGTATCAAATACATTGTTTTATTACAAAATACCCTGCATGATCACAGGACGTGACAGTACCTACATTTTACGCTACACGTTGACTTTTTGTTATAAAATATAGGGTGTCTAAATAAAAATCTGGTCAAGAGTGTTATGTCACCAGCTTTTGTTTTCTTCCGTATGTCGTTTTCAAAATCAATTTTGAAAGTTGTCATCCGTTTGTCACATCGACTTTTGTGAACTAACAATTTTTAAATACGAAAAAAAAATAAAATGAGGGGCAACTGCCTACACCAGCTTTTTTTTACACACCCGTTAATTATAATGTTTATAATACATATATACAGACAATTAGCTGTATCAACATTGAAGGACGTCAAATCTAACATAAAATATATGACATTTATGACATATGACATAGATTATTCCATAGAACTAAAAACTTTAATTAGATCCTACATACCTAACTGTGTTGTTAAACGCGGAAATATCTGGTCATTCCTCTATAAATTTTTATAATCTGATCTAAACATGAATAACTTCTATGATATACATTGTTTTATTGTTTTTCTGTTTAGTATGAATCATAGCTAAAAAAATGATAATGAAACTTAATTGTGACCTATGTGCTCATGCGATTCCGTATGTGCGAACATTTTCATCAATAGTACAGAGTCTTCGAGATCATGGTAACTTCAAGCCTCAAACTCGCGATCGTGGGCGTGATAGAACAGAAAGAATACTGCAAGCTGAAGAACAAATTTTGCAACGCGTCTAAGAAGAACGCGACGTTAGCACTCGCCGGCTAGCAATTGAAGTTGGAGTTTAACAGTTTGTAGTGCATCCTACTTTATCTTATTTATGTGTATTAGTAGCCATCATCACCATCCGGAACATCCACTTTCGCACCATTCTTGCACAAAAATAAAATTATTTCGTCTTTCCACCGGTCATTTCTAAACGCATAGTGTATCGGTAACTGACCATCTTCGTCCGGAATATCTAATGGCGCTCCATTCGTTACCAGTAATTGTACCATGTGTAAAGGTCCGCGTTCACAAGCATAATGTATTGGCAGTCGTCCAGCTCCATCCGGAACATTCACTTTCGCATCTTTTTCTTGCAAAAATAAAATTATTTCATTTCCCAACCGGTCATTTCTACACGCGTAGTGCATCGGTAGCTGACCATCTTTGTCCGGAACGTCAAATTTCGCTCCATTCGATGCCAGTGTTTCTATCATGACTAACTTTTCCTGTTCACAAGCATAATGTATCGGCAGCCGTCCATCATCATCCGGAACATCCACTTTCGCTCCATTTTTATACAAATATAAAATTATTTCATATCTCCCCCAGCGATTTCTGCTCGCATAGTGCATGGGTAGCTGACCACCTGTGTCCGGAGTATCAAATTTCGCTCCATTCGTTACCAGTAATTCTACCATGTTTAACTTACCGTGTTCACAAGCATAATGTATCGGCAGCCGTCTATCTTCATCCGGAATATCCACTTTTGCAAACTTTTTACAAAAAAATAAAATTATGTCATATCCCAACCAGTAATTTCTGCACGCATAGTGCATAGGTAATTGACCACCTCTGTCGGGAACCTCAAATTTCGCTCCATTCTTTAGTAGTAAATCTACTATGCTTAAATTTCCGTGTTCAGAAGCATGATGTATCGGCAGTCGTCCATTTCCATCAGGGACATCCACTTTTGCGCCTTTTTTACACAAAGAGAAAATTATGTCATCTCCCTCAATGCAGTTTCTACAAGCATAATGTATCGGTAGCTGACCATCTCTGTCCGGAACCTCAAATTTCGCTCCATTCGTTACCAGTAATTCTACTGTGCTTAAATTTCCGTGTTCAGAAGCATGATGTATCGGTAGTCGTCCATTTCCGTCCGGAACATCCACTTTCGCACCATACTTTAACAGTACTGATGCCACGTCTAAATCTCCGTCTTCACAAGCATAATGAAGCGGCAACCGACCGTCTTTATCTAAGACGTCGATTTGCGCTATGTGTTTTAAAAAAACTGAATGGTCTTTTTCAAGTGCAAGATGTATGGGACGTTTTCCATTTCCGTCTTTATCATTCGTGTTCACTTCCCTGATAATTAATGAACGTAACGTCTTAGTGAGATTTTTTTCACATGCGTAATGCATCAACGACTGACCTCTGGAATTTAACACATCTATTCGAAACTCCGGGAATTGTAAAGCAAAACTCAATACTCCATCAATTTCTGAATCCGCAATTAAAAGTTCTTCTACGCAGTCCCATCCGCAATAACTTCGTTCTTCGGAAAGTAATATTTTTAATATTTGCGTTGATCTATTAAAAAGAGCTAAGGCTAAAATACTTCTTGAACTAATATTATTGTATGTGTTTTTTAAAGGAATAGAATTTTCAATACACTCATAAATTATTGGAAAATCCAACCTAATTGCATAGTATAAAACTGCCACTAAATACTCCTCAGCGAACTGGTTCCCGTCATATAATGGAATCAAAAATGGTAACAAAATCATCAACTTTTTAGAACATGCATCACTCGATGCGCTAAATTTATAAAATTTTGGTTGTATATCACGATAACTGAGAGTTCTAACGACTTTTTTATTGTTATTGATTAACCATTCCGTATTGAAACTTTTACCATTCAAAATAACGTTGTTTTTAACAAGTGGATAGTTTTTATTCCAGGCGCAAGCCACTTCCAAAACGTTACGACCAATGGCGTCTTTTTGATTTAGATCTGTATGTATAAATTCTTCTAAAATTGTAAGATTTTTATATATAACACCTATTATACATTTCGAGTTTCTCGCTAACATCAAATCTAAAAAAAACCGAATGTTTTTGTATCTGCTGTCAGAAATAAATTCTCTTTCCCGTGCTTTAGATGGTTCGTATTCGAATAGATACAACGCTGCAAAATATTCACCGTACGAATTGTGAATGAATTCAACATCGTATTTAGAAATAACGCGACTTATAAATCCTACATCATCTCCTTCGTTTTTAATTTTTTCTACAAAACTGTCAGTTGTCTTGTCGGTAGACAAAAATTTACTTGCAATTCTGTGTCTTAAAGAGTTATAAATGTAATAACTCGCAGCTAAACTTTTATAGTGGTTAATTCTAGTGTTCTTTTCGTTTTCGAAACTCTGGAGATTTTGTTCACTTCTTAGTGGTATTTCGTTTTTGTCGTTGTATAAAACCCGAAACTTTTCGTCAATACAATGTTCGTATAGATCAAGAACAGTGAAAATACCGTCTAACAAACGTAGGTATTTGTCTCTGTCTTTTAAAAATAGTTCTGTAAGCATATAAATTTGTAGAGGAATGCCTAAAATTTCGTAATTTGGAAAAGACAATATATTTTTTCTTATTTTATTAAAAGTTTCATTTAACTCATCTTCGGTGATCCGTAACCGGCTTTTAATGTATTCTTGTTGTTCTTCTTCACTGAACTGTTCTATACTTCGTGCAAACGTAGCTAACTTATTTTCTAACATATCCTTCAAATTGTTACGAGAAGTCAACCATTGCTTGACTCCTTTTTCCGAAAACGTACTTACTAAAGTTAAAATGGAAGTTTGAGTGGCATCAGATGCTTCATCGACTCCGTCCCATATTAGTTGTATTTGATTTTCTTCTAGCATCGTTTTGAACACTCCCTGGTGGAACCGGCTTGTGCGTTCATTACAAGTATCTTCTAGGATGTATTTTAAAAAATTATCCATGTTGGATTCAGATTTCCTAAAGTGTAAGGCATGATTTCTAGCGTAAATTAAAATGGTCCATTTTGACGAAGAACTGCTACTTTTCAAGCTCTTCATTAACGTACTTTTTCCCATTCCAGGATCGGCACAGACAATGTTGATGTTTTGTCTAGAATGACTGAAGTATTCGTATTCGCTTATGGTATATTCCATGAATTCACTTTGTAGACGAAACTTCTCCAGCTCGTTGATGTATCCCCGTTTCGGGCCATAATTCTCACTGGCTATCCATTCCAAACAATGATTGTTTAAATATCTGAGGTGATGAAACTGAATTTTTGGATTTTGTTTGCTCAATGCAGAAAAGTTTTCCTGGGAAACTTCGTTCCCACAAACGTAGATCATTTGTTTATGAATTGTGCTCTGAAGGAGTTCATCGTCTTTCACTTCGGTGACCACTAAATTTGGTAAAAGTGATTTCAAAGAATTTACGTCATGGCAATCAAGTAAAACAATTGTCTGTTTACTGATATTTTTCAAAAATTTAACATCTATTAAAATTTTCGTCAGTTTTCTTTCAATGTGACTGGGTGGCAAAGCATCTTGGTGTTGTCCAATCAGCAATGGAGCTTCCATCATTTCAACTAAATCATCCGTAGTAACGAAGTTGGCGTTATCTTCACACATTTCTATCAAATATTTCAAATTAACGTCTTTTTGACCTTGCAACGAATATGTAAAATTCGTTAGAAGTTCTTCATACAACCGTGGGTGTTTTTTTAAGTCAGACAACTTTTCAAATACGTGTGGTTTTTGTTGATCGTCTGTATTGCCACTTCTAAGACCTTCAGTAAACGTTTCTTGATTATCTAGTACAATTAGATTTTGGGTTTGACATAGATTTATTACTCGATAAACTTGTGGACATTCTTCAACGACTAATGGACTTTTTCCCAGTAACCACATGAGCTTCGATACTTTCGTTACGTCCTTATCATACAGACTCTCTTTTGTTTCTATTCCGGTTTCGATAAGTTGGTACTTGTAATTAACTTTAATCGCTTCTTCCACATCAACTATATCGTCAATCGCATTTGACCAAATTGAGTCGATTTTCTCGAAACTGTTCTTATTTATAATAGTCAAATCAAATTTCGAAACTGCTTCTCGAAAAATTTTTCTTTTGGTGTTCATTGCTCCACCGGTAACAAAAGCTAACGGTCTGATATAAGGTGACAATACACAAAGGGTTATCATGTGTTTCATCCACGTTTTACTCAATTTGATTTTTTTCCGTTCCTTCATGCTCCACTGAGTTATAAAATGTAGATACTCCAGGAAAACGGTTTCGTTGCTGTTGAAATATGTCTTGAAACTCTCCAGTGTACTCGCTTCTAGTTCCTTGGCATCCGTTTGACCAGTGTAGAGGTAGAAATTTTCCAAAAAAGTTCCAAATTTTTTTAACTCATCTCCATTTTCGACAAATCTGTAACACCCTCCTCCCAGTTCTGAAGTACGAGTACTTAGCAAACTGTCTTGTTCACATAGCGTCAGTTTGCCATAGTTAAACCGATCCATGTGCTCATCGTTTAGTTTAGAATTGGTAAACAAGACCATCTTGGTAGACCGTTCAGACAACTTCGGCTCATTTTTGAAGTTTTCGTAGTACTTCTCAACGCTAAAATTTCCACTCGGTGCGTTTAACTGCTCAATTTTTATTCTTCCTGATTTGGTGACGTGTTTCAACTGAATAGCGAACCTTTCGGTGCGATCTTTGAATTTAATTTCAACTACAACGTCATCGAAAGCACCATATGTGCTATCGTTGGACGACAAATAAAAATTTTCCACGTCATCGTCGATTATTAATTTTAAAATTAAGTTTGCTATGTAGAGGTGTTCGTAGTCTCTGCCGGGGTCTGTGGTACCTCTTCTCTTCTTAAATTTCTGAAAAGAATGTATAATAAAGTAATACAGTTGACAGTACATCAAGCACACTAGTTTTGAAATTTTTTTTCAATGCAAGCATTGTAAATCGTTAATCAAAATTTATAGTGTTTCAAAGAAGCAAAATTAAATATTCTATAAACGGGTTCTTAGTGTGGAGAATAATTAATTAATCAGTCCTCTGCGTTGAGGAGACAAAACCATCAAATTTCATTTTCTTTTAACCGCTGATGCTTCCAATCTGAACGTGCTTATAGTCGAATTCTTTTGAAGTATACGCATAAACAGTCGAACATTTTTTCCCGTTTTCAAAAAGAAATCTTAACGAATTTTACCTATTAATTCCAAAGTAAAAACGATATTTGATTGAAATACAATCTAGGAAAATTATTATCGTGTGACCCGGTTTATTGCATAAGGTTTAATCCACTCATAAACATTTATCATTCAACTATTTCGTCCTAAAGTACAATCTTTATCATTTAAGTACCATGGTGTCATTAAAATGTTGTTGGGAATGATTACACAATACAGTGTGATCAGCAAGTGCTTTTCAGTTGTTAACAACGAATTTTGCATGAAACTGGTAGAGCTGTCACTCCACCTTACCTTCTGTTGACAAAACTGACATGGTTGACAGTGATATTTAATTTACGTCAACATTTGTTGTTTCAGAACTTAAATGGTACTTGTTGATCACGCTGTATTTACAATCTACAGTTACACGTTACTTGTAAAATATTAAATTAATATAAATATTAAACAAACTTACCGGAGAAAAATTTTCAGGTGTTTCATATTGTTCATCGATATTTATTTTACTCGAAATCTAAAAAATTCAATTGGAAATAATTTATTATAATATGTATACTTCACCAATAACTTACGGCTGCCATGTTTAATTAGAACAAAAAATAATAATGGTTACACAATTGAAACTTTTTTATTACGTGTATAAATGGACTATTCGTAAATCTATTTTGATAGAAATTTAGTGAAACAATCAACAGATACTAATAAAAAATAATCTTATCTCTTAAGTTGCGCTTCAGAAAAAATATTATGGTTATTATTCAAGGTTATTTACAAAATGGAGAGTACGCCTATGTTGTTCAATTTATTGTTAACGTATTATGATGTTTTATATCCTTTTATTCAAATTTTCTTTCGAACATGAATCAGTGTGCTAGAAAAAACGGACGGGATCGAATTAACGCGAACACCCAAATATCAGCTACGCGCACAAAAATTTTTGTAAAATAATTGTGATAAAAATCAAGGCAGATTTATAAATCACGAATATAGGAGTATGTTATATTATGAAGTAAAATATATTGTGAACAGAATCAAACACTAAATAAAACATAAAACATTTCTGCCTAAATACTCATGTAACATAGATACGGGGTGTTCCAACGGTCAAAGCCGAAAAATTAAATATTTGCTGCGGTCTGTAGTTTGGACGCTTTAAATAACTCAAGTTACGAAACCGACAAAACAACACCTTTAGTTGGTTTTTTGAGTTATATTAAAAATAATAATAGAAAAGAAAACGATGTTCCTAAAGGAAAAGAAAATTTAGCTTTACCTAGAAATTGGAATTTGAAGAAAAAAGAACTTTCTTTGTACAGTTACACAGGTTAGGTTGTTAAAAGCTTGATAAAAAATTGGTCTAAAGAGTTTAGACAGTACTTCCCTCGCTGTCGGAAACTTGACGACTGCATGCCTATTGTGTTTTTTTTTTCTCATTACATTTTTGTAGTAGGAATTTAAAAAAAAATTGTGATGACGTCATCAACATTTTTGCAAGGACACGTATATCAGTTGGGATAGATGTAGTGTAATACTAAGAATAAAATTATTGTATTCCCAAATTTTCGGGAAAATGAATTGGGTCGTTTTGAATATTGATTTCTTATAATCAATAAAATAACGAAACAATTTACTCACGTATACGGCGTCGGTGTGTAATATCTAGAGAGCGGATTTCTGTCGGGCTAGGCAAGGCCAAACTCGGTACGGCTCGTATGGGATGCGAATTCATTGCGGTTGCGGACTGCACTTCGTTTATTTGAGATTAGAATAACGCTGTTTCGTTGCACTCTGCTGTTAATTCCCGTTCTCATTTACTTAGCCGTTTGATTAATAAATCGTTAATTATATTTATGGAATTAGTACCGATTACACGTGACGTAGCCCGACAAAAATCCGCTGTCTAGTAATATGAAAGGCAACTGAAAATCGTTTATGTATAAACATTCTTAATTTATGATGACAAGCGTAACAGCATACGTGAGAGTCAAACAGAGAAACTGTAAACAAAACGACCATCGGTTTTATTGCTTCGACTTCCGCTTATTATATAAAACATTGGTTTTTATATTAATTCTTGACGGTGAAATTCACAATTGGTTAATTATAAACATGTCTATTTCACATTCGCGGAACCAAGTGAGCGCATAAAACAAATGCAGGTCTGTAATGTTAAAGTTGATGTAAATAAGCGTGCTACCCTTATGTTTCAACCGAATTTTTCCTTTAACAAATTTTGTGTCTACCAAATTGGGTTGGTTGGGGTGTAATACTAATAATAAATATAAATCGATAAAATAAATTCACGCCTTCATTAATTTTTTTGAGTCACCCTGCATATGCAAATCCAAAAATATGAATGGAATGATAAATCACAAGTACAGACTCATCATATTTTGTACATTTTAGATACGATTTATTCGGCAAACTTTTGAGCTGACGTCATCAGTTTTTTGTAGAAGATAACCAAATATATTTTGACTAAAAATTTATTATGCTCTTTATAACCTTAAAACATCTGCAAGATTTCAAAGCATTCGGTTTTGTAGTTCCTGATTAAATCAATAAAATAAATTTACGCATTCATTAATTTTTTTGAGTCACCCTGTATATGCAAATCGAAAAAATTTGAATGGAATGATAAATCACAAGAAGAGACTCACCATATTTTGTACATTTTAGATAGGATTTATTCAGCAAAATTTTGTGGTGACGTCATAAATTTTTTAGGGGGGACGACCAAATACATTTTGATCAAAAATTTACCATGCTTATGATAATTTTAAAATATCTTCAAGATTTCGAAGCATTCGGTTTTGTAGTTCCTGAGTAAATCAGTAAAATAAATTTACGCTTTCATTTATTTTCTTGAATCACCCTGTATATGCAAATCCAAAAAATATGAATGGAGTGATAGATCACAAGTACAGACTGATCATATTTTGTACATTTTAGATATGATTTATTTGGCAAATTTTCGAGCTGACGTCATCAAGTTTTTGGAGGGGATAAGCAAATATATTTTGACTAAACATTTATTATGCTCTTTATAACCTTAAAATATCTGCAAGATGTCAGAGCATTCCGTTTTGTAGTTCCTGATTAAATCAATAAAATATATTTACGCATTCATTAATTTTTTTGAGTCACTCTGTATATGCAAATCCAAAAAATCTGAATGGAGTGATAAATTACAAGTACAGACTCATCATATTTTTACAGTTTAGATAGGATTTATTCGGCAAACTTTCGAGCTGACGTCATCAATTTTTTGGAGGGGATAAGCAAATATATTTTGACTAAACATTTATTATGCTCTTTATAACCTTAAAACATCTGCAAGATTTCAAAGCATTCGGTTTTGTAGTTTCTGAGTAAATCAGTAAAATAAATTTACGCATTCATTAATTTTTTTGAGTCACCCTGTATATGCAAATCCAAAAAATATGAATGGAGTGATAGATCACAAGTACAGACTCATCATATTTTGTACATTTTAGATATGATTTATTCCACAAACTTTTGAGCTGACGTCATCAAGTTTTTGGAGGGGATAAGCAAATATTTTTTGACTAAAGATTTATGATGCTCTATATAACCTTAAAAGATCTGCAACATTTCAAAGCATTCTGGTTAGCAGATTAAAAATTAAATTTCAAAATTTTGTTTTATAATTTTGATTTTTTTTCCAAAAATCTGGACGTTTTGGGTGAAAAGTCGATTGAGAGTTGTAAACTACATGTGTAGGACTATGTTATTTTATACAATTGAAAACCCATTTACTATGTACAATTTTGAAGTGACGTCATCGCATTAGTGGTGGGGATGATTAGACAAATTTTGGTTAGCGTTTTACCATCTACATGATATTCTTAATATAAGTACAAAATTTCACAACAATCGGTCGAGTACTTTCGGAGATTATCTGTCTAATAAAAATCCGGGACGGAGAGACGGACAGACGGACGGACAGACGGACAGACGGACAGACGGACAGACGGACAGACAGACGGAAATGGGAGACCTATTTCTTCGTCTTCTAGGGGTCATGAAAGATCGAGAAAACGTAAAAGTAGAGAGTCGGCCGACGGACTCGATTACAATACTTCCTTTGCTTACGCTCGGGAAGTAAGAATCAAAATTTTTGCAAAAATGTATTGTTGCTTTGGTATCTAAGAAGAATTGTATAATGAACACATTTTTGGTTCAACTTTGCCAAAGCAGGAATGAGCTGATTAACCACCCAATTTTGAAAATCTGGTGATCTTATTTTATATACTGCTCCCAAAAAAACAAGGAAGAGATTTTTGTACGTCAATATTTGCTTATTTTCACTGTTATTTACAAAATCAAAAAACAAAGAGATTAGATAAGACTTTATTTTTAAATATAAAATATTTGTGATTAGGTCATTTTTTAAATGCATGTATTCCTTATTGTCTAAATTACTGTTATGTTAGGATATCCTGAAGTTGAAGGTACCTACCGTAGAGGCCATTGCTGAAGATCATCAACAAAAGGTTTCAAAAATAAAAGTGGTGATGTTTGTTTTTTGTCCTTTTGTTTGTTAAAAATGAAAATATATTAAATTTTCTTAAAAATCTCACACGACCACAAATATGATTTAGCATAACTGATGAAGTTTTTTTAACGACATTTAACTTCTCCACAAGATGACAAAAGTGAATGACAATAGCATGATAACTTGAATATGCCATAACATCGAAACCCGCGAAAATTTAAAAAGTGACCATGACCTACGTTGTGTTTTCAAATGTCGGAATTCGTTCACTTGTAAAGCCCAAGGGTGGAAAATGACCTTGAACGAAGATACAAGAAAATGAAGGCAACATCTTTTATTAATTTTATGCGAAGGCTGTCAAAAAAGTGTAGTTCGTTTCTGGAAAAGCGAAAAGTTGCAAAGGCCAAAAATTTAGAAATGTTACTTTTTCTTGTGTTTTGTTGCGTTTCCGGCACCCAACGGGCCCGAAATTACCAAGAAAACAATCAAATTTTACTAAATAGTCGATGAGTGACGAGGAAGGGATTTGGGGTCCATCGAGCCTGGAAGTAAGGAGAGTTTAAGGTGGCGATTCGTCGGTTTGAGGTTTGTTCAAGAAACGTGGTATTAGTGTATAACAATGATCAACACAAACAAATATCGCTTTTATTTTCATAGATTACGTAGTTATTAATATACACTATACACATCTTGATGTAATAAATACATGGTTTTGTTACAAAACAGCTTGTATGGTCATAAGGCGTGACAGTACATTTTATGCTACACGTTGACTCTTTGTTGTCAAACATTGGGTGTCTAAATAAAAATCTGGTCGAGAGTGTTGTCACCAGCTTTGAAATGAATTTTGAAAGCATCACATCAACTGTTGTGAATTAATAACCTTTAGACTGAGTTACTGACAACTGTCTGGAATACAATAATTACAAACACTATGTCATACTCAAAACAAAAACAATAAAGTAGGAGACAGCCTTGACCAGGTTTTTATTAACCTCGACAACCGATGATTTTAATGTTCATAAATTCATAATACATAAAAAATAAACATAACCGAGTCAGCGTCGATGGACGCCAATTATACATAAAATATTTAACATTTAAAACATAACATATTCTATTTCCATAGAAGTAAAATTTTACGAATTCGTCAAATCGATTAATATGCGTATAAACCTAAAGAAAACAGTGCAGGTTTCAGTCTTTGACAAATCCTGTACATTTATATTTAAAACATATACATTGATTAGAAGACATTATTAACGTTTTAAAAATAATTAGATACAACATAACTATGTCGCAAATCGTTGAAATATTTGGTCATTTCTCTACATTGTTTTATTGCTTTTGGTTTCAGTATAACTCATGCCTAAAAAATTGATAACGAAATTTAATTCTGATCTATATGTCCACTTCCGTTCGTTCGTTAAGGTGCTTTATACTATGATGCACTACAATAATCGTGATACATCTTAAAAGAGTTATGAATGCAATAGTTTAAACTAAAAATATTCCTTTAGCATGTAAACTAATTTTCTTAATTGTGTCTTTATAATGTCGTTTAAAAGGAATCGTACGCTTAATGGCAGTTTAGCAAGTTTTTCACATACAACATTTTTACTTTTAATAGATTTTGATAATTTATAAATACTTTAATCCATATAATATTTTAATTAAAAATAACACAGAAACTGAAATGCAACAATAATTGTTTTTAGATTTTGAACTAGAATATTGCTTTCGCTGATATTCTTAGAAAACTTTGATTAAATGCACATGTAGTTAGTAGTTCATCTTACCAGCTTGGTCCCAATATTTCGCAGCTGTCTGTTTCGATTATAGGGCATGAATATTGCAACTGGTGTATTATGGCCTCAGCGTTTGTTTGAACTATATTCAAATGAAAATGTTTACTAACTATAAAACAGTGGTCACTGGCTGGATTTACTATAAACAAGTCAAATGAAATATAATCCCGCTTATGTATCTACGTAACAAAAATTGCTATTGAATTAACACGACCTCTTACAATCGGTGCACAGTTACGTTTCGTAACTACGTATTTTACGTTTCATGCATTCTAACAGAAATCTTTTTATCTCACTGTCAAAATTTCGATTTTTACACGCGTAGTCTATCGGCAGTTTACCACCATTTTTACACAAAAATAAAATTATTTCATATCCCCCCGAACGGTTTCTGCAAGCATAGTGCATAGGGAGCTGACCATCTCTGTCCGGAATATCTAATTTCCCTCCATTCGTTGCCAGTAATTCTACCATATCCAACCATCCCTGTTCACAAGCATAATGTATTGGCAATCGTCCATTTTGATCCAGAACATTCACTTCCACACACTTTTTATACAAAAATAAAGTTTTTAGATGTCCCGTCCGGAGATTTCTGCTCGCATAGTGCATCGGTAGCTGACCACCTCTGCCCACAACATCAAATTTCGTTTCATTCGTTGCCCGTAATTCGATTATGTTTAATCTTCGTCTTTTAAAAGCATAATGTAATCGTCCATCTCCATCCGGAATATCAGCTTTCACACCCTTTTTACACAAATATAGGGTTATTTCATATCCCCACCGGTTATTTCTACACGCACAGTGGATCGGTAGCTGACCACCTCTGTCCGGAACATCAAATTTAGCTCCTTTCGTTGCCAGTAATTCTACCGTGGTTAAGCGTCCGTGTTCACAAGCATAATGTATCGGCAATCGTCCATCCCCATCCGGAACATCCACTTTCTCACCATTTTTACACAAAAATAAAATGATTTCATATCCACACTGGTCATTTCTACACGCATAGTGCATCGGTAGTCGACCACCGCTGTCCGGAACATCAAATTTCGCTCCATTCGTTGCCAGTAATTGTACCATGCTTAGCCTTCCTTGTTCACAAGCGTAATGAATCGGCAGTCGTCCATCTCCATCCGGAACATCCACTTTCACACCTTTTGTACACAAATATACAATTATTTCGTATCCCTCCGAGAAATTTCTGCACGCAAAGTGCATCGGTAGCTGACCACCACTGTCTGGAACATCAAATTTCGCTCCATTCGTTGCCAGTAATTCTACCATGGTTAAGCTTCCGTGTTCACATGCATAATGTGTCGGTAATCGTCCATCTCCATCCGAAACATCTAATTTTATATCTTCTTTACACAAAAATAAAATTATTTCATATCCCTCCCAGAAATTTCTGCACGCAAAGTGCATTAGTGGCTGACCACCTCTGTCCGGAACATCAAATTTCGCTCCATTCGCTTCTAGTAAGTTTACCATTTTTAGCCTTCCTTGTTCACAAGCATAATGTATCGGTAGTCGTCCATCTCCATCCGGAACATCCACTTTCACACCTTTTTTACACAAAAATAAAATTATTTCATATCCCTCCGAGAAATTTCTGCATGCATAGTGTATCGGTAGCTGACCACCTCTGTCCGGAACATCAAATTTGGCTCCTTTCACTGCCAATAATTCAATCAATTTTAAACTTCCGTGTTGACAAGCATAATGTATCGGCAGCCGTCCATCTCCATCCGGAACATCCACTCTGGTACCATGTTGTACCAGTAATATTATAGTATCTGTATCAAATTTTTGAAATGCGTAATGTATCGGAAGCCGTCCATCTCCATCCAGAACATCCACTTTCACACCGTTTTCTAGCAAAAATAAAATTATTTCATATCCCTTCCGGTAATTCCTGCACGCATAGTGGATCGGTAACTGACCATCTTTGTCCGGAATATTAAAATTCGCCCCATTCGTTGCCAGTAATTCTACCATGTTTAATCTTATTGTATGTGGTTTTTAAGGAAACGGAATTTTCAATGCACTCATAAATTGTTGGACAATCAAATCTAATTGCATAATATAAAACTGCCACTAAATATTCTTCATCGAACTGATTCCAGTCATATAATGGAATCAAAAATGGTAAGAAAATCATCAACTTTTTAAAACACACATGACCCATTGAGCTGAATTTATAAAATTTTGGTGCTATATTGCGATAATTTAGAGTTCCAACGACTTTGTCTTTTTTATTGATTAACCATTCAGTGTTGAAACTTTTGTCATTCAAAATAATATTGTTTTCAACAAGTCGATAACTTTTATTCCAGGCACAAGCCACTTCCAAAACGTCACGACCAATAACGTCTTTTTGACGTAAATCATCAGGTATACATTCTTCTAGAATTGTAAGGTTCTTATATATAACTCCTACTAAACATTTCGAATTTCTCGCTAACATTAAATCTAAAAAAAATCGAATATTTTTATACCTGGTTTTAGAAATAAATTTTCTGTCGCGTACTTTAGATGGTTTGTGTTCGAATAGATATAATGCTGCAAAATATTCACCGTACGAATTGTGAATGAATTCAACATCATATTTAGAAATAACGCGACTTATAAATCCTACATCATCTCCTTCGTTTTTAATTTTTTTTACAAATCTGTCAGTCGTCTTGTCGTTAGAGAACAATTTGTTTACAATTTTGTATGTTAAAGAGTTATAAAGGTAATAAGTTGCAGCTAAACTTTTATAGTGATTCATTCTAGCGTTCTTTTCGTTTTCGAAATTCTGGATATTTTTTTCGTTCCTTAATATTATTTCGTTTTTGTCGTTATATAAAACATGAAATTTTTCATCAATAAAATGTTCATATAGATCAAGAACAGTGAAAATACCTTCTAACAATGGTAGGTATTTGTCTTTGTCTTTTAAAAATAATTCAGTAAGCATATAAATTTGTAGAGGAATGCCTAAAATTTCATAATTTGGAAAAGACATTATATTTTTTCTTATTTTATTAAAAGTTTCATTTAACCCATCATCGGTTATCTGTAAACGGTTTTTTATATATTGTTTTTGTTCGTCTTCGGTAAATTGTTTTATATTTCTTGCAAACGTACCTAACATGTTTTCCAACATATCCCTCAAATTGATTCGAGAAGTCAACCATTGCTTTACTCCTTTTTCCGAAAACGCATTTACTAAAGTTAAAATGGAAATTTGAGTGTCATCAGATGCTTCATCGAGTCCGTCCCATATTAGTTGTATTTGGTTATTTTCCATCATTTTTTGGAACACCCTGTGGTGGAATTGGTTCCAGCATTCCAGTAAAGTATTTTCCAAGATGTATTTTAAAAAATTCTTCACGCTGGATCCATGCTTCTTGAAGTGTAAGGCGTGGTCTCTGGTGTAGATTAAAATGATCCAGTTTGTCGACTTACTACTCTTTTTTAAACTCTTCGCTAATGTGCTTTTTCCCATTCCAGCATCGGCGCATATTATGTTGATATTTTGTCGAGAATGATTAAAGTACTGGCCCTCGCCTATAGTGTACTCCATAAATTCACTTTGTAGACGAAACTTCTGAAGTTCGTTGATACATTTTCGTTCTAGGCCATAATTCCCACTTTCCATCCATTCCAAACGATGATTGTCTAAATATCTGAAGTGATGGAACTGAATTTCTAGATTTTTTTTACACAATGAAGAAAAATTTTCCTGTGAAACTGCCTTTCCACAAGCACAGATCTTCTGTAGATGAGTTGTTGTCTGAATGATCTCAGTATCTTTCACTTTGCTGACTATTAAATTTGGTGAAAATTGTTTGAAAGATTTCACATCTGTTACGCAATCAACTAAAGCAATTGTATTTTCACTAATATTTTCCAAAAATTTTACATCTATTAAAACTTTTGTCAATTTTCTTTCGACATGACTGGGCGGCAGAACATCTTTGTATTTTCCAATCACCAATGGAGCTTCCATCATTTCAACTAAATCATCTGTAGTGATGAAAGTGTCACTATCTTCGTAGATTTCTAGCTAATATTTCAATGCAACATCTTGTTGACCTTGCAATGAATATGTAAAACTCGTTAGAATTTCTTGATACAATTGTATGTGTTTTTTTAAGTCAGAGAACTTTTGAAACACGTGTAGATTTTTTTGGCCACCTGTACTGTCTCGATCAGAATCATTACTAGGCATCTCATTAAAAGTTTTTCGGTTATTTAGTATAATTAGATTTTTAGCATGGCATACTTCGACTGCTTGATAAACTTTTGGGCATCCTGCAACGACTAACGGACTTTTTCCCAGCAACCACATGAGCTTCGATACTTTTGTTGGGTCTTTATCATAAAGACTATCTTTTGTTGCTATTCCGTTTTCGATAAGTTGGTACCTGTGATTAACTTTAATTACTTCTTGCATATCATCTATATCGTCGACAGCATTTGACCAAACTGAGGCGATTTTCTTGAAATTGTTTTTATTTATATGAGTCAAGTCAAATTTCGAAACAGCTTCTTTAAAAATTTTTCTTTTGGAGTTCACTGTTCCACCGGCAACAAAAGATAATGGTTTGATAGAAGATGAAAATACACAAAGGCTTATCATGTTTTTCATCCATGTTTTATTTAACTTGAATTTGATTCCTTCCTTCGCACTCCAGTGGGTTATAAAATGTAGGTACTCCCGGAAAACGGTTTCGTTGCTTTTGAAATATACCTTGAACATCTCAAGTGTACACGTTTCCAGTTCTTTGGCATCTGTTTGACCAGTATAGAGATACAAATCTTTAAAAAAAGTTCCATATTCTTTGAATTTATCTTCTTTTTCTTCGAATTTGTAACACTGTCCTCCCAACTCGGAAATTCGAGTGCTTAGCAAACCGTCTTGCTTACATGGAGTCAATTTGCCAAATTTAAACCGATCTATGTGTTCATCGTTTAGCTTAGAATTGGTAAACAAAACCATCTTGGTAGGACGTTCAGAAAACTTCGGCTCTTTTTTGAAGCCTTTATAATACTTCTCGATGCTAAAGTTTCCACTCGATGCATTTAACTGCTCAATTTGTATTCCTCCTGTTCTGCTGACGTGTTTCAACTGAATAGCAAATATTTCGGTGCGATGTTTGTATTTAATTTCAACTACAACGTCATCGAAGGAACCATATGCACTATCGTTTGACGATAAATAAAAATCTTCTACGTCACCATTAACTATTAATTTTAAAATTAAGTTCGCTATGTAGAGATGTTCGTAGTCTTTGCCTACGTCTGTCGTACCACTTCTCTTCTTAAATTTCTGAAAAAAATGTTTAATAAAACAAGAGTTCCAATTTAAAAAAAAAAACACAACATATTAGTTAATCCATAATGGTTGTCGTCGCAAGTGTCTGTAAAAATTCTAAATAAAGTTGGTAGTACTTCAAGCACAGTACCTTTGAAATTCTTTGTTTTCTACTGACTTGTCAGAAATACGCGTGGTGTAATCTTCGTCGGTTTGAATTTGCTTATTTTTACAAATTTTTATAAAAAAAGCATGTGAGGGTGAGGCACACTGATCATTGCCTAATGCGTGACAACCATGGACGAATGAATATATTATATTCTTTCCTGCATGGTGACAATCACTATGAAATATTATTGACATATAGTAACAAATGCAGAGTGCTAGAAAGACGTCGATATTTGAAAATTGTACAGACACCAGATAGACAGACAAACCGAAACGGGAGACCACTTTTTTTGGATGTTAGAGCTTTGTTCCACATATACAATACGTTTTTAGTAACGCAGCACAAATTTTAGGTCCTGTAAATAGACAATATTGTCACATTTTTCCTATCATTCAAATAAACTTATTTATTTTTATTTACTTAGACTTCTTTTGGAGACTTCTACAATTCAATCATTTGTCACACATCTACATACGTCTATCTACATATCAAAAAATTAGAAATTCATTGAAAATTAAGAGACTTCGCACAGATTTCACATTTGTTTTTAGATTGTTTATAATTATTACATCCAATTAGATTTTTCTGGGATTTTATTTCACGTTTTAAGCGATAAGCTACGACATATTTAATTATATTAATGTGCTTTTTCTTTCTTTTGTATATTAGTTAATTGTAGTTGCTTGCAAAAAATTAATACCTTATTAAGGGTTGTGATAACCTTTTGTAATAAATAATAATTATCAATAAATGCTTGCATAAAACTTAATTAATTAATATTTATTTCTGACTTACTTCAGAAGAATCCTGCAACGAGTCGGTTGTATTGACAGCATTTTCATGTATGATCTGCAAGGCAGTAGATGTTAAAGTAATAACTGAATTAAAAAAAAACCTGAAGTTATTTAACCAGAACTTCCTCTGTTTCTGAAGAACAATCAAACAAATTAATCAGTTTGGATTAATTAAAACATCTGATTTAGCGAATCTTAGTTTTTATATGACAACCCCTATAACGCAAAATAAAGATATCGATGAGTCGATGAATTAGTCTCAATTACTTATACAGAGCGACTTAAAATCATAATGAACGAAGAAGTTTATTTTATTGATCAAATCAAGAAGGGCTCACCACATTTTCCAAAAAATTTGGGAATACAAATTGATATACGTGTCCTTGCTAATATGTTGATGACGTCATCGCAAAATTTTGTAATGCTAAAACTCATTTGAAATGTACGCGTAGCATGCCTCTTTACTTCTGCTTTAACTATACGTACAACTTTATTTTAACTTATAGAGGTTATCGAAAAAACATCAAATTCGTAGAACTACATTTTAGAATTTTTCACAAAAGCTAGATTTTGTTGTATCTGTGTTGTCCTTTTTCACAAAGTAGGTCCACTATCAACAAACAGATATAAATCTACCTGTGTTTTAATTTTTCGTTTATAATAGAATTCATTTTTTTGCAAAATGGAATAAACACAGAGAAAATAAATTTGTTTGATTGATCGAATTAAACGATAAATTAAGATATGTATTTAACTTACCGATGAACAATTTTGAGGTATTTCGCTCCGGTCTTCAACATTTCTTCCTTTCGCAGCCTGCAGATATAATTGAAAATAGTATGTTACAAAATAGATCCATAATGAGGAACTTACCGTTGCCATGTTTAATTACTATAAAAAATATTCGTCATATAATTAAAATTTGCAATTAAAGTCATGCTGTTTCAATTGCTGTTATGGTATTAAATGAATTATTTGGAACCTACTTTGAAGATACTCAGAAAACACGGGCGTAAATATTTATTCATACGAAATAATGTTATCTTTTATTAGGATATTTCCATACATCATGAATGCGAAAAAATGGCGAAATTTGTTTATTTTCTTCTAAATTCAGGACATACATAAATAGAAACAATAGTTAAAATGTGGATTACATGGCAAATTGCAACATATTATTTATTTAAAAACTTTTAAAGTGTGGTCTTAGGTTAGATACACAAAACTTAATACGTGGTGTGACTGGTACAAAACTGAATTTGAGACCACAAATTAATTGTTTTCTCTCTAACGTATCCGCATACTTTAACTTTAAGTGTTTGCATAAATAATAATATGTTGCGTTGTACCCTACATTTTACCTGCCGTTTCATTCGTCCGATTGTCACAGTTGGAATTACCCATATAATGTTTAACGAGTATTTTTTGGATGACCAATGGGAGAAGATAGAATTGTAAAGGTACCTAGTACTAGGGAGCAATCACCAATGGGAAAAAATTCCACGGAAAAACAGCCCAAAAGATGGCGAGAATCATTATAGGTTTGGAAGGAACAAGTTGCAGCCTACATAGAAGTTACCAGAAGAAGATATTCAGTCCTAGAAAATGTATCTATTTTTATTATCATACACGAAAAAATGTAGTTTCTCTTTGAAGAAGCGAAAAGAGAGAGACCGAATTTTCTCAGCTACAGCAGGTCTCGTTGTTTCAAAAACAAGATTATAGATCCATATTACAAATTATTATTATTATTATTATTAAAATGACGCGTTCGGGGAGAGACCGAAGTCTGTTATGTCCGCGCAAGACGACAGTTGGCATTACTAATTATGGATATACAACTACCTACGGTTTCGATAGGTGTCGTAGTTGACCTCAAAATTTAGGAACGGACGCACTTTCGACAACTTCAGGGGTAATGCATTCCATTCGGTGAACACCCTGTTAGTAACGAACGTCTGTCGAATGGAATTTGTAAAAGCCTGAAATGTCGTCAACATGTCACCTCTTACACGCCAGTCGACTAATGATGGCAATTTCATAAGATTAAATTTGTCAGGGTAAGAGGGGAGCACTTGTCCATACGGCATTCTTGTGGCACGACGCTGGACAGATTCTAGTAAATTAATATTACGTTGTAATGTTGGAACCCAAACGCAGTTAGCATATTCTAATATCGGTCTAACATAAGTTTTATACAGTTTAGTTACAGTAGTTACATCAGCTTTAGCAAATGTGTTTCCGAGAAGATATAGTAGCTTGTTGGCTTTTTTCATGACTTCTGCGAAATATTCAGACCACGTCAGAGTAGACGTTCAAAGAATCACACTTGGTAAGCTCAATGTCGTTGATATATTAATAAGTTTGCTTCGCATTGTCGCTGCCTAAATAAAGGATATTACACTTGTCCGTTTTAACTGGAAGTAATCATTTTAGTGACTATCTATAAATAGTTGCTATATCCTTCGTTAAGATTTCATAATTGGAACAAATACATAATTGTAGATTTTTAAATCGTCAGCATACATTGCCCAAGAAGAAATTAAGTAGTCTTTTATATCTGATACATACGTTAAAAATAACGGGGGTCCTAATACAGAGCCCTGTGATACACCGCTCAAAACTGGAATAGAAGAACTAAACATATCACCAACCTTAATCTTAAATGTTCGGTCAGAAATAAAAAATTCAATCCACCTGAGAAGACTATCTTGGATTCCATAATCTCATAATTTCAAAAAGAGCCGGCGTGTCGGCACCCGATCGAAGACCTTCGAAAAATAAAAATAAAAATATGCGATATCCACTGAGCCACCAGAATCGAGTACTCTGGTCCAGTTGTCTAAGCAACAGATTAAACTGATCGTAGATGATACATTCCATTAGTTTGACTACAACTGAAGTGAAACTTATAGGCCTATAGTTCGCCGGAGTAATGGTATCAGACCGAAATGATTGGTTCGTCAAGCGGGTGAGCAAGAGAACTAGCACACACTTTTAAAATTTTTGAACTAATAACGTCAGGACCAGGAGATTTGGTAATATCTAATTTGTGCAACTTATCTTTTATTAAATCGTAGGAGAAGCATATGCCATAAATTCTCCACCCTATTTTTTAATGAAAGTTGAGAATTTATATGCTTGTTGTAATAGTTCTTACAAAATCCCCATGCCATTTCAATTGGATTATATTGACAATGATATGGAGGTAGTCTAAGAACATCATGGCCACTTTCTCTTAATGTCTCGTCTATCAAATATCTTTTTTTCTATTGTTTCTGAAGGGTTTATTTAACTCCTACAACTGTTTCATCGAAAATTTTTTGTCAAATTCAACACTATGTTTAAAGAGCCATTCATGCATTTCACTTTTTTTACTAGAAAAAGTGGGTGGTGCCTAAAACCACCACACATTTTTGGTTCAACTTTGCCAAAGCAGGAATCTTATACTATTAAACGAGCGAAGTTTGTATATATAAATATATAATGGGTTTCCCGAAAACGGCTCTAACGATTTCGATGAAATTTACAGGTTGGGGGTTTTTTGGGTCAAGAAATCGATTGATCGTAGTTTTAACTTCTGAAAATTACAGCTTCATACATTTTCAGCAATTTTCAGGCAGTGAATTATATTTGTTGCTAGGCAACATCAGATGACACTACACGAACACGAGATTGTTTTATAAGAGAAGTTTGGGTGACAGTCTGAGACAGTACGTTTGACGTACATTTTTATCTTCAATTGTACGTACCGAAACATACTCCACTGTATAGAGGACGTTAAAATTCACCTTCTGAGGTGAGACAATTTACGGAAAACTAAACAGTGAGCGCATAAAAGGCACACGAAAGTGCGTTGAATTGACGTTATGTTGTCAAGCATCTTTTTCTAGAGTTGAGAGAGAGAACTAGGAAAAAAAAAGAACGACAGAGAGAGAACTTGCGTAACAAATGAGATTGTAATAAATGTCAAACAATCATTCCAGTTTTCTATTCTTTAATCTCTACATGTCACTCATCAGTGTTTAAAACAAAAACTGCTTATGGAATTTCTTTTTTAATGTGTATTTTTAATTAGCGCGTGTACTTCAAAATGCATACTATACGCGTATTTATCTGTTTTAATCTGATCTAATACTACCAAACAAGCCGAGTGAAGCTGATTAATCACCCAATTTTGAAAATCTGGTGATCTTATTTTATATACTGCTCCCAAAAAAACAAGGAAGAGATTTTTGTACAACAATATTTGCTTATTTTCACTGTTATTTACAATATCAAAAAACAAAGAGACTAGATAAGACTTTATTTTTAAATATAAAATATTTGTGATTACGTCATTTTTTAAATGCATCTATTCCTTATTTTTTAAATTACTGTTAGGATATCCTGAATTTGAAAGTACCTACCGTAGAGGCCATTGCTGAAAATCAGCAACAAAAGGTTTCAAAAATAAAAGTGGTGATGTTTGTTTTTTGTCCTTTTGTTTAACACAGACCTTCATTTTGTTACATTTCTTAAAATTTTTGTTACTTGGGTATACAACTAGCTTTACATCTATTAAATATGAAAATATATAAAATTTTCTTGAAAATCTCACACGACCACAAATATGATTTAGCATAACTGATGAAGTTTCTTTAACGGCATTTAATTTCTCCACAAGATGACAAAAGTGAATGACAACAGCATGATAACTTGAACATGCCATCAACATCGAAACCCGCGAAAATTTAAAATGTGACCATGACCTATGTTGTGTTTTCAAATGGCGGAATTCGTTCACTTGTAAAGTGGTGAAACCCCAAGAGTGAAAATGACCTTGAGCGAAAATGCAAGAAAATGAATGTAACATCTTTTATTAATTTTATGCGAGGGCTGTCAAAAAAGTGTAGTTCGCTTTTGGAAAAGCGAAAAGTTACAAATAGGTTTGAAGGACCGTGCTTTCTCAGCCAAAAAAGGCCAAAAATTTAGAAATGTTACTTTCTCTTGTGTTTTGTTGCGTTTCCGGCACCCAACGGGCCCGAAATTACCAAGAAAACCATCAAATCTTAGTAAATAGTCGGCGAGTGAAGAGGAAGGGATTAGGGGTCCATCGAGCCTGGAAGTAAGGAGAGCTTAAGGTAGCGATTCGTGGATTTGCAGGTCTCTTCAAGAAACGTGGCATCAGTATGTAACAATGATCAACACAAACAAATATCGCCTTTATTTCCATAGATTAGTTATTAATATACACATCTTGATGTAATAAACACATGGTTTTGTTACAAAACACCCTGTATTTTACCTTTGTTGTCAAACATTGGGTGTCTAAATAAAAATCTCGTCAAGAGTGTTATGTCACCAGCTTTGAAATGAATCTTGAAAGCTGTCCTCCGTTGTCACATTGACTGTAGTGAATTAATAACCTTTAGACTGAGTTAATGACAAGTGTCTTGAACACAATAGCAAATACTACGACATACGAAAAACAAACAATAAAGTAAGAGGCAGCCTCGAGTAGGTTTTTAATTACCTAGACAATCGATAATTTCAATGTTCATAATACATAAATAATATATATAAATAAACTTAACCGTGTCAACATCGAACGAGGCCAATTATACAAAAAATATACAACTGATATGTAAAACATATAAATTGATTAGACGACATTTAAACTCTTAAAAATAATTAGATCCTACATAAACATAACTACGCAAACCGTTGAAATATTTGGTCATTCCTCTACAAATTTTTAGAACTAGATTTGAATATTAATAACTTCTATGATGTATATTGTTTTATTGTGTGTTTTTTTTAGTATAACTCATACTTAAAAACGTGATAACGAAATTTAATTCTGATCTATATGCCCATTTTCGTTGGTCGGTTAACGTGCTTTATACTACGATGCACTACAATAATCGTGATACATCTTAAAAAAATTACGAATTCAATGGTTTAAACTAAAAATATTCCTTTAGCATGTAAACTAGTTTTCTTAATTGTTTCTTTATGATGTTCAAAGTGATGTCGTTTAAAAGAAATCGTATGTTTAATGGCATTTTAGCAAATATTTCACATACAACATTTTTACTTTTAACATATTTTGATAATTTAGTCCTAATATATTTCATTAAAAATCACACAGGAACTGAAATGCAACAATTGTTTTTAGATTTTGGACTATAATTTTGTTTTTGCTAATATTTTTAGAAAACTTTGATTAAATGAACATATAGTTAGTAATTCTTCTAACCAGTTTGCTCCCTATATTTCGAAGCTGTCTGTTTCGATTATAGGGCATAAAAGAAGAAAATATTGTAGCAAGTGTATTATGATTTAAAAGTTTTACGTCTTATTTAAACGCGCATAGAAGTGGCACTAGTAAATGAAAAAGATTAGTAACTATAAAATAGTAGTCATTGACTGAATTTAATATAAACAAGTCAAATGAACGCAATAAAAGTTGCTACTGGAACTACACGACGTCTTTAAATCGCTAACTGACCATTGTCCATATTAAGTTTCGTGGGCTATTTTACGTTTCATGCATTTTAACAGAAATATTCTTATTTCACTATCAAAATTTCGATTTTTACGGGCATAGTCTATCGGCAGTTTACCACTTTGATCCGGAACATACACTTTCGCACCATTCGACGCCAATAATTTTACAATATCTAAAGTTCCGTGTTCACAAGCGTGGTGTATCGGCAAACGTCTATCTCCATCCGGAACATTCACTTCCGCACCTTTTTTACACAAAAAGAAAATTATTTTATATCCCTCCCACCGATTCCTGCATGCATAGTGTATCGGTAGCTGATCACATTTGTCCGGAACATCAAATGCCGCCCCATTCGTTGCCAGTAATTTTATCATCTCCAAATTTCCGCTTTCACAAGCATAATGTATCGGCAGCCGTCCATCTCCATCGAGAACATCCACTTTCGCTCCATTTTTACACAAAAATGAAATTATTTCATATCCCCCGCAGCGATTTCTGCTCGCATAGTGCATCGGTAGCTGACCTCCACTGTCTGGAACGTCAAATTTCGCTCCTTTCGTTGCCAGCAATTCTACCGTGTTTAACTTTCCGTGTTCACAAGCATAATGTATCGGCAGCCGTCCATCTTCCTCCGGAACATCCACTTTCGCACCTTTTTTACACAAAAATAAAATTATGTCATATGCCTTCCTGCCATTTCTGCACGCGTAATGCATCGGTAGCTGACCACTTCTATCTGGAACATCTAATTTCACTGTATTCATCATTTTTACCAGTAATTCTACCGTGTTTAAGTCCCCGTGTTCACAAGCGTAATGTATCGGTAATCGTCCATCTTCATCCCTAACATCCAGTTTCGCACCATTTTTACACAAAAATATAATTTTTTCATATCCTCCCCAGTGATTTCTTCTTGGATTTTGCACCGGTAGCTGACCACCTCTGTCAAGAGCATTAACCGTTGCCAGTAATTTTATCATATCTACCCATCTCTGTTTACAAGCATAATGTATGGGCAGTCGTCCATTTTCATCGGGAACATCCACCTCCACACCTTTTTTACACAAAAATAAAATTATTACATGTCCGTACAAGATATTTCGGATCGCATAGTGAATCGGTAGCTGACCACCTCTATCCGGAACATCCAATTTCGCTCCATTCGTTGCCAGTAATTCTACCATGGTTAATCTTCCATTTTCACAAGCATAATGTATCGGTAGTCGTCCATCTCCATCCGGAATATCCACTTTCATACATTTTTTAAACAAAAATAAAATTATTTCATATCCCCACAGGTTATTTCTACACGCATAGTGCATCGGTAGCTGACCACCTCTGTCCGGAACATCAAATTTGGCCTTTTTCGTTGCTAGTAATTCTACCATGGTTAAACTTCCGTGTTCACAAGCATAATGTATCGGCAACCGTCCATCCCCATCCGGAACATCCACTTTCACACCATTTTTACACAAAAATAAAATTATTTTATATCCAGACTGGCCATTTCTACACGCATAGTGCATCGGTAGCTGACCACATTTGTCCGGAACATCAAATTTCGTTCCATTGGTTGCAAGCAATTGTACCATGTGTAAAGATCCGCGTTCACAAACATGATGTATCGGCAGTCGTCCATCCCTATCCAGAACATCGACTTTCACACCACTTTTACACAAAAAGAAAGTTATTTCATATCCCCGCCAACGATTTCTACAAGCAGAGTGGATCGGTAGCTGACCACCTCTGTCCGGAACATTAAATTTCGCTCCATTTGTTGCCAGTAATTTTACCATGGTTAAGCTTCCGTGTTCACAAGCATGATGTATTGGCAGTCGTCCATCTCCATCCGGTTCATCCACCTTCACACCTTTTTTACACAAAAATAAAATTATTTGATCTCTTAGAAAGATATTTTTGGTCGCATAGTGCATCGGTAGCTGACCATTTCTGTCCGGAATATCAAATTTCGCTCCATTCGTTGCCAATAATTCTACCATGGTTAAGCTTCCCTGTTCACAAGCATAATGTATCGGCAGTCGTCCATCTCCATCCGGAACATCCACTTTTACACCTTTTTTACACAAAAAGAAAATTATATCATCTCCATTAATGCAATTTCTGCAAGCATAATGTATCGGTAGCTGACCACCCCTGTCCGGAACATCATATTTCGCACCATTCGTTGCCAGTAATTCTACAATGCTTAATCTTCCCTCTTCACAAGCACAATGTATTGGGAGTCGTCCATCTCCATCCGGAACATCCACTTTCACACCTTTTTTACACAAAAATAAAATTATTTGATATCCTTCCAAGAAATTTGTGGTCACATAGTGCATCGGTAGCTGACCACCTCTGTCCGGAACATCAAATTTCGCCCCATTGGTTCCCAGTAATTCTACAATGCTTAATCTTCCCTGTGCACAAGCACAGTGTATCGGCAGTCGTCCATCTATATCCGGCACATCCACTTTCACACTTTTTTTACACAAAAATAAAATTATTTCATATCCCCCCCAAAGATTTCTGCTCGCATAGTGCATTGGTAGCTGACCACCTCTGTCCGAAACATCAAATTTCGCTCCATTCGTTGCTAGTAATTCTACCATGTTTAACCTTCCTTTTTCACAAGCATAGTGCATCGGCAATCGTCCATCTCCATCCGGTACATCCACTTTCACACCCTTTCCACACAGAAATAAAATTATTTCATATCCCCACCAACGATTTCTGCTCGCATAGTGCATCGGCAGCTGACCACTTCTGTCCGGAACATCAAATTTCGCTCCATTTAATGCTAGTAATTTTATCATGCTTAGTCTTCCTTTTTCACAAGCATAATGCATCGGCAACCGTCCATTTTCATCCGGAACATCCACTTTCGCACCATTTTTTAACAGTGGTATTATAATATCTGTATCAAATTTTTTAAACGCATAATGTATCGGCAGTTGACCATCGCCATCCGGAACATCCACTTTCACACCATTTTTACACAAAAATAAAATTATTTCATATCCCCACCTGTTATTTTTACACGCATAGTGTATCGGTAGCTGACCACGTCTGTCCGGAACATCATATTTCGCTCCATTCGTTGCCAGTAATTCTACCATGGTTAAGCTTCCGTCTTCACAAGCATAATGTATCGGCAGCCGTCCATCTCCATCCGGAACATCCACTTTCGCACCATACTTAACCAATAGTATTATAATATCTATATCAAATTTTTGAAAAGCATAATGTATTGGCAGTCGTCCATTTCCATCCGGAATATTCAATTTCGCTCCATTCGTTGCTAGTAATTCTACCATGTTTAATCTTCCTCGTTCACAAGCATAATGTATTGGCAACCGTCCATCTCCATCCGGAATATCCACTTTGGCACCATATTTTACAAGTAGTGCTATAATATCAGTATCAAATTTTTGAAAGGCATAATGTATCGGCAGTCGTCCATCTCCATCCGAAACATCCACTTTCATACCATTTTTACACAAAAATAAAATTATCTCATATCCCCATCTGTTATTTCTACACGCATAGTGCATCGGTAGCTGACCACCTCTGTCCGGAAGATCCAATTTGGCTCCTTTCGTTGCTAGTAATTCTACCATGGTTATGCTTCCGTGTTCACAAGCGTAATGGATCGGCAGTCGTTCATCTCCACCCGGAACATCCACTTCCACATCTTTTTCTAGCAAAAATAAAATTATTTCATATCCCTTCCGGTGATTCCTGCACGCATAATGCATCGGTAACTGACCATCTTTGTCCGGAACATTAAATTTCGCTCCATTCGTTGCCAGTAATTCTACCGTGTTTAAATTTCCGTGTTCACAAGCATAATGTATCGGCAGCCGTCCATCTCTATCCGGAACATCCACTTTCACACCTTCTTTAAACAAAAATAAAATTATTTCATATCCCCACCGATCATTTCTACAGGCATAGTGCATCGGTAGCTGACCATCTGTGTCCGGAACAACAAATTTTGCTCCGTTCATTGCCAGTAATTCTACCATGTTTAATCTTCCCTTTTCACACGCATAATGTATCGGCAGCCATCCTTTTAAATGTGGAACATCCACTTTCGCACCATTTTTTACAAGTACTATTATAATATCGGTATTCCATTTTTCAAATGCACAATGTATCGGCAGTTGCCCAATTCCGTCAGGAACATCCAATTTCGCTCCATGAGTTGCTAATAATTCTACTGTTTTTAAACTTTCGTTTTCACAAGCATAATGTATAGGTAGCCGTCCATTTCCGTCCGGAACATCCACTTTCGCACCATTCTTTATTAGTACTTCTATAATAGCTTTATGCCATTTTTTAAATGCATAAGGAGTCGGCAGCTGGTGATTTCCATCCGGAAGGTTAACTTTCGCAGTGTTGTTTTGCGGTATCTCATCTACAGCTAAATCTTGATAGTCACAAGCATAATGTATCGGCAACCGTCCATTTTCGTCCGGAACATCCACTTGCGCACCATTCTTTAGCAGTATTTCAACTACAGCTAAATGTCCATGTTTACAAGCATAATGTAACGGCAGCCGTCCATTCCCATCCGGAACATCCACTTTCACACCTTTTTTAAACAAAAATAAAATTATTTCGTATCCCCACCGGTCATTTCTACACGCATAGTGCAACGCTAGCTGACCACCTCTGTCCGGAGCATCAAATGTGGCTCCTTTTTTTGCCATGAATTCTACCATGGTTAAGCTTCCGTGTTCACAAGCATAATGTATCGGCAGACGTCCACTTGCATCCGGAACATCCACTTTCGCGCCATTCCTTATTAGTACGTCTATAATAACTGTATGCCATTTTCGCAGTGCATAATGAATCGGCAGCTGGCGATTTCCATCCGGAACGTCAACTTTAGCACCATTCGCTAACAATATTTCTATTATACCTAAATCTCCATCCTCACAAGCGTAATGAAGCGGTAACCGACCGTCTTTATCCAAAACGTCAATTTGCGCAATGTGTTTGAAAAAATCTAGATGCCCCTTTTCAAGTGCAATATGTATGGGACGTTTTCCGTTTCTGTCCTTATAATTCGTGTTCACTTCTCTGAGAATTAATGAACGTAACGTCTTGGTTAGATTTTTTTCCAATGCATAATGCGCCAACGACTGACCTTTCGAATTTGGCACATCTATTCTAAACTCCGGGAATTGTAAAGCAAAACTCAATATTTCGTCAATTTCCGAATCCAGAATTAAAAGTTCTTCTACGCAGTCCCACTCGGAATGATTTCGTTGTTCGGAAAGTACTTTTTTTAATATTTTCGCTGACCTGTTAAAAAGGGCTAAGGCTAAAATGCTTCTTGAACGAATATTATTGTATGTGGTTTTTAAGGGAACGGAATTTTCAATGCACTCATAAATTGTTGGACAATCAAATCTAATTGCATAATATAAAACTGCCACTAAATATTCTTCATCGAACTCATTCCCGTCATATAATGGAATCAAAAATGGTAAGAAAATCATCAACTTTTTAAAACACACATGACCCGTTGAACTGAATTTATAAAATTTTGGTGCTATATCGCGATAATTTAGAGTTCCAACGACTTTGTCTTTGTTATTGATTAACCATTCAGTGTTGAAACTTTTGTCATTCAAAATAATATTGTTTTCAACAAGTCGATAACTTTTATTCCAGGCACAAGCCACTTCCAAAACGTCACGACCAATAACGTCTTTTTGACGTAAATCTGCATGTATACATTCTTCTAGAATTGTAAGGTTCTTATATATAACTCCTACTAAATATTTCGAATTTCTCGCTAACATTAAATCTAAAAAAAATCGAATATTTTTACACCTGGTTTTAGAAATAAATTTTCTGTCGCGTACTTTAGATGGTTTGTGTTCGAATAGATATAACGCTGCAAAATATTCACCATACGAATTGTGAATGAATTCAACATCATATTTAGAAATAACGCGACTTATAAATCCCACATCATCTCCTTCGTTTTTAATTTTTTTTACAAATCTGTCAGTCGTCTTGTCGTTAGAGAATAATTTATTTACAATTTTGTATGTTAAAGAGTTATAAAGGTAATAAGTTGCAGCTAAACTTTTATAGTGATTCATTCTAGCGTTCTTTTCGGTTTCGAAATTTTGGATATTTTGTTCGTTCCTTAATGTTATTTCGTTTTTGTCGTTGTATAAAACATGAAATTTTTCATCAATGAAATGTTCATATAAATCAAGAACAGTGAAAATACCGTCTAACAAAGGTAGGTATTTGTCTTTGTCTTTTAAAAATAATTCAGTAAGCATATAAATTTGTAGAGCAATGCCTAAAATTTCATAATTTGGAAAAGACATTACATTTTTTTTTATTTTATTAAAAGTGTCATTTAACTCTTTATCGGCAATCTGTAGACGGTTTTTAATATATTCTTTTTGTTCGTCTTCACTAAATTGTTGTATATTTCTTGCAAACGTACCTAACTCGTTTTCCAAGATATCCTTTAAGTTGGTTCGAGAAGTCAACCATTGTTTCACTCCTTTTTCCGAAAACACATTTACTAAAGTTAAAATGGAAATTTGAGTGGTATCAGTTGCTTCATCGAGTCCATCCCATATGAGTTGTATTTGATTTTGTTCCAGCATTTTTTCAAACACTCTCTGATGAAATTGGTTCCGGCATTCCCGTGAAGTATCTTCTAAAACGTATTTTAAAAAATTTTCCAGGTTTGATCCCTGCTTCCTGAAGTGTAAGGCGTGGTTTCTGGCGTAGATTATAATGATCCAGTATGTCGACTTACTACTGTTTTTTAAACTCTTCGCTAATGTGCTTTTTCCCATTCCAGCATCGGCGCAAATAATGTTGATATTTTGTCGAGAATGATTAAAGTATTGGCCCTCGCCTATAGTGTACACTGTAAATTCACTTTGTAGACGAAACGTCTTAAGTTCGTTGATAAATTTTTGTTCCGGGCCATAATTCCCACTTTCCAACCACTCCAGGCGATGATTGTCCAAATATCTGAAGTGATGGAAATGAACTTCAGATTTTTTTTTACACAATGCAGAAAATTCCTCCTGTGAAACTTCTTTTCCAAAAAACATATATCTTTCGATCATGAACTGCGGGCTGAATATCACAACGTCATTTACTTCGCTGATTACTAAATTTGGTAAAAACTGTTTGAAAGAATTGACATCTGTTGCGCAATCTACTAAAACAATCGTATTTTCATTAATATTTTGCAAAAATTTTACTTCTATTAAAACTTTTGCCAATTTTCTTTCGACATGACTGGGCGGCAAAACATCTTTGTATTTTCCAATCAGTAATGGAGCTTCCGTCATTTCAACTAAATCATCTGTACTGATAAAGTTGCCGCTATCTTGGCAGATTTCTAGTAAATACTTCATTGCAACATCTTTTTGACCTTGCAATGAATATGTAAAATTCTTAAGGATTTCTTCATACAACTGCACGTGTTTTTTTAAGTCAGATAATTTTCCAAACAAGTATAGTTTTTGTTGACCATCTGTACTGTCGTGACGTGGGTCAGTTTTACTTTTTCCAACACACTCATTAAACGTTTCTTGATTATCTAGTATAATTAGATTCTGAACTTGACATATTTTTATTGTTTGATATACTTGTGGGCATCCTTCAACGACTAACGGACTTTTTCCCAGCAACCACATGAGCTTCGATACTTTTGTTGGGTCTTTATCATAAAGACTATCTTTTGTTTCTATTCCGTTATTGATAAGTTGGTACTTGTAATTCACTTTAATCGTTTCTGCCATATCATCTATATCGTCGACAGCATTTGACCAAACTGGGGCGATTTTCTCGAAATTGTGTTTATTTATAAGAGTCAAATCAAATTTTGAAACAGCTTCTTTAAAAATTTTTCTTTTGGCGTTCACTGTTCTACCGGCAGCAAAAGATAATGGTTTGATAGAAGATGAAAATACACAAAGGCTTATCATGTATTTCATCCACATTTTATTTAACTTAAACTTGTTTCCTTCCTTCATGCTCCAATGGGTTATAAAATGTAGATATTCCCGGAAAACTGTTTCGTTGCTTCCGAAATACGCCTTGAACATCTCAAATGTACACGTTTCCAGTTCTTTGGCATCTGTTTGACCAGTATAGAGATACAAATTTTTAAAAAAAGATCCATATTCTTCGAATTTATCTTCGTTTTCTTCGAATCTGTAACACTCTCCTCCCAACTCTGAATTACGAGTGCTTAGCAAACCGTCTTGTTTACATGGCGTCAATGTGCCAAATTTAAACCGATCTATGTGTTCATCGTTTAGCTTAGAATTGGTAAACAAAACCATCTTGGTAGGACGTTCAGACAACTTCGGCTCCTTTTTAAAGCCTTTGTAATACTTCTCGACGCTAAAGTTTCCACTCGATGCATTTAACTGCTCAATTTGCATTCCTCCTGTTCTGCTGACGTGTTTCAACTGGATAGCAAACGTTTCGGTGCGATCTTTGAATATAATTTCAACTACAACGTCATCGAAAGAACCATATGCGCTATCGTTCGACGACAAATAAAAATTTTGTACGTTACCGTCATTTATTAATTTTAAAATTAAGTTCGCTATGTAGAGATGTTCGTAGTCTCTGCCTGCATCAGTGGTACCACCTCTCTTCTTAAATTTCTGAAAAGAATGTTTATTAAAATATTGCGTCACAACAATAGACGTATGAATATATTTTATTCTTTCCTCCATGGTGACAACCACTTTGAAATATTATTGATATACATTAACAAATACATAGTGTTCTATTTGAAAAAACCGGAAATATCGATATTTGAAAATTGTACCAAAATAGTTATTTTTGTAAATACTCTGTATATGAGAAGTCTTTTGTGTTTCACCATAGCAAGCGGGTATATTATAGACAGACGATATACAGATGAAAACGGAAGCTTTATTATTTCATACTCTAGGGGTAATTCAACCTCGAGGGAACATGAAAAATCTCTTCCTTAACTTACGATTGTAAGATAAAAATTAAAGAATTTTCGTCTACAACTACAGATTTGGCAGTGGGGGCTACCATATTTGCAGAAAGTATGTCGATATCGGTAGACGTAAAACCATCAATCTTAAAGATTGTCAAAACATGTACGTGCATGTAACTAATGTACTGTGAGTTGTAACTAATATTTTAATAAATAAATTGTGCGTACCTACTCAATGTTACAGCTATAATAGGTTTTCAAACTTGTTACAATCTATCTACAGTATCACAATCCACAAATGATCAAATTAATGATCGATCAGAATTTTATTATTAACCGTATAGAAGACGGAATTCAAGTTGATTCTACTTACGATAATTTCTTGAAAGGTTTTGTTAGCAGTCACTTCGTAAAAACGTAAAAATAAGTGGTTGTATTTCTAACACTAAGGGCCGGTTTATAGAAACGCGAGTTAAATATTTAATCCTCGATTAATTTAACACTGGATTAAAATGTAGAAAGGGAACTCGTGATTGGTTAAAACCTGCACGTCGCCTAGCAACGAACCTCAATTAAAAGTTAATCGCGAATTAACTTTAACTTCGGTTTCTATAAACCAGGTCTAAATCTGTGAATTCAGGAATTCCACAGGGTTGTCATCGTGGACCACTATTATTCAAACCTACAAATATTGTCAACACTGTTATTACAAGGGATAATAGTGACGCCAAATCGTTAATCCAGTTTTCTGAAAGTTGTTCTAATTTTATATTTAATATAAATTTTAAAATTTAGAAATTATGTAATCTATTTAATTATTTATAAAATTATAAAATGTTAAAGACAACATTATTAATATTTTCAAAATTGACGAAAAAATATAGTTTGAGATTATTTATTATTTGTTTTTAATCCTAGCATTTAAAAGCCTTTTAAATCCTAGGATTAAAAGTGAATGTTGCCTTAGTAACGCAAGTTTTATTTCCTCATTACAAAAACGTCTACTTTTAGTGTTGACATTGTCATTAAAAGTGTCATGTTTTAAGACGGCTGGAGAAAAATACTTTTTTCGCACTTGTGCCTGGAAGATGTTAAGAAATTAGAAATTTACTGGAAAGTAGGAGGCTTAAGGCAAACTTCACATTTGTTTTTAGAGTATTCAATGGGCTCATTGTTTGTAAGGACATACTTAAAACTTCCAGACCAAATTATTGAGAAATTATCCGACTTTTAAGACACAGCTGCACAGAACAAATAGCAGATTTCTTTGGATTTCACGTTTTAAGTCAGAGTGTATAAACATATTTAATAATTATTACTCTTTTTTCCTTTTGTAAATCTCGTTTACGTCCTATTTATATTCTTATACTTTTTTTACAAAAATAAATAAAAGCAGTAAAAAAATTGTTGTGTTGTGATAGATGATACCTAATGATGTACAATATGCTGATTGAATTTTAAACAATAAATTAACATAATTATGTATCTAACTTACCGATGAAGAATTTTGAGGTATTTCGCCCCGGTCTTCGACACTTGTTCCTTTCCCAGCCTGCAGATATAATTGAAAACAGTGTATTACGAAATAGATCCATAATGAACAACTTACCGTTGCCATGTTTAATCACTGTAAAAAATAATCCTTATACAATTGAAATTTCCAATTAAAGTTATGTCGTTTCAGTTACTATTATGGTATTAACTGCCTACTACGGAGCCTACTATCACAGATCTGTATTCAGAAAACAAGGGAATCAGTATTTATACGAAATATTCTTATCTTTTATATGGGCAATTCCATGCATCACGTGGTGGAAAATGACGTGTATTTGCTTATTTTCTTCCAAATTTATAGTTATTTACATTCGAGTTGCTGTAAGTGGGATTTTACCGCGCGACAGCTTCGTTTGCCGCCTGAGCCGATGGCGATAAATCGGTAATTAATAAAAGAATCGAGAAGGTTTCACATTCTTAAAAAACGAGATTTGGGGCCCCCGAGAGGATTTTACATTTTTAAAAAAGACAGTTGGGGCCCCCGAGAACTCGAGAAGGTTTTACATTTTTAAATAAAGAGGGGCGTATTCTCACCTTTTTGAGAAAATGGGGTAATTTCATCAATAAAAAATTTGTTATGCCGTCATAAACATAGATAATACACAATGCGAGAGGAAAAAAACGAAAGACGAAATTTGGAATCGAACGCGCGACGTCTGGTCTGCATTCCTGACTCGTAACCACTAGACCATGTGTGTGTGAATTGTGTTTTTGCAAAAATTTGGACGTCTAGGGAAAACTTCGGATTCACACACACCACACTTAGGTATACGACTATATTGTTGTATAACAGTTAAATCAAATAAACATACAATTCTTTGAAATGACGTCATCAAATTGTTGGTGGGGATGATTAGCAAAATTTTGGTTAGCATTAACAATCGGTGCAGCAGTTTCGGATATTACTTGTCTAATAAAAATGGATACTCTACACCCGACAAACAGACAGACAGACAGACAGACAGAAAAACAGATGGAAACGGGACTACTTTTTCGTACTCTAGGTGTCATGAAACGTCGAGAAACTATAAGTGGCCATTCATCCGATGGACTCAATTAAGTACTATACTTCCTTTTTTTGTTACGCCCTTAACATTTGGAATTGTCCATATAAGGCTTAACAAATTTTTTTGGATGTCTAATGCGGAAGATGACGAGAATCACTGTAAGTTTTAAGGGAACAAGTTGCAGTCGAACTAAAAGTTACCAGAAGAAGAAAATATTAAGTACTAGAGAATTTATCTGTATGTGTGAACATACAGATAAATGTACTACAAAAATCGTTGTTATTTCGATTTATGCTCCGTAACGGTATCGATATGATTAAATTTATAAATTAAAGCTGATGATCTTATCTCTTATACTGCGCCTAAAAAAAATGAGGAAAAATTTTTTCTATGTCAGTATTTGCTTATTTTTAATTGTTATTTACAATGAACAAACAGTTAGATAAGAGTTTATTTAAAAATATAAAATATTTGTGATTACGTAATTTTTTTAATACACACTTGCACACAACTGATAACTCAAAATAAATTATTAACATATTTAATGAAGAAAACGTGGACAAATTTTCACCTCTAGGTAAAATAGTGGCAACAAATAAAGGGCATTAATTTATAATTTTATAAAAGAGCTGTGGAAAAAATGTAGTTCGCCTCTGGAGAAGCGAAAAGCTACGAAATTGGTCTATAAGGGAAGTTTCAGGTGGTGACAGGTGAGTGGTGGGTTTGCGAGTCTCTTCAAGAATCGTAACCAGTGTTGGGAATAGATACTTTTAAAAGTGTCTGGATACAGATATAGATATATGGAGGATAAAAGTATCTAGATACAGATTGTTTTCGATTTTTTCGAAATGTATCTAGATACAGATACAAGAAAACAGATACTTTTTGAAGGTTTGGCGAATAAAATAACTGAAAACATGTTTATATATTTTTTATGTATTGTTTAATGAATTTTTTAAAATTAGCAACATTTCGAACGTATTGTCACCTAAATTATTTCTTCTTGGTGTCAGAATTTGGTTTCCGCTACTAAACACCCGTTCCACAGGTGCAGAAGAAGGGATTGTGGTATTAAATTTAAAAAATAAACATTTTACTGTGGCATAGTTATTCAAGACTGAAAAATCTTTTCTTTTTTCCTGCAAATAGGCCATCGCTTCGCTGTCTGATGTGTCGCAAATCGTGCAATATTTATTAAGTACGCTTAAAAAGTATATTTTTTTTGCCTTTGTACCCATACTACAGTGTCCAAATTGTGTTTGAGTACATCTAATAATTATCTCCAGCATTAAGATTAATGTTTCAAAAGAATACGGGAAATGATTATTCTGTGCTGAAGGTCTGTTGTCGGCAACCTGTCATAAATTATTATTCTTCAATATCGGCTTACGATGTTTTTATGACCATGTCCGGTAATCGTCTATCCCGGTGCGACAGGTATATACATTTTAGGAAGAATTGCTGGTTCCGTTTAAGGCAAAATAAGTACAATTTCTTGGAAAGGCATTTAAACCACTATAGGATCAAAGGCTGCCTGGCAGGCCGCAATCACCAGAGTGCAACTTTAAATTTTCAGATTTTTGTTGAAACTCATTTTGTTTTAATCTCGTTTCCTGATTTCTGAGAATATATCACGATAAATTATTCTACCGAGGGTTGTAAAAGTATTAATTTTATTGCCCAAGATTTACACTTAAACATTATCGGCACATTCTAGGGCAAAACGGACCTGCCAAGCCCGCCTCGCGTTAGGTCCAACAATGAAAAAGTGAAGAAATAACACATGTTGCAACAGGAAAAGATGAAGTTTGTCTGAAAAATAAAGGTATAAGACAGTAACAAATATGCGATTTATGCGAGAGAAATGTATGTATTGAACATTCGATTAGTCGATTACAGAACTAATTTGTGCTAATTGTAAAAATTAATCATTATGTAACACGTAATTATTATTTTCTAAAAATAATAACATACCTTAAACAAATATTTTTACTATTAAACTTACTCTTATTTAATAACACAAATACAACCAGCGGGCCTACCGGAACCGGGTTGAACAGGTGCACAGATAAAATGCATTGCCCCGATAAGCATAAAACGCAGTGAATAGTGAATTGTGGTTTATGGTTTTTAAAATACCATCTTACCATGGCTTAGATTTATTACCCCTCAGGATTATATTTAAAGATGTATAAGTACTGAAGGCTGCAATGTAGGAAATGATGGTATTTAAAATACGAAAATTTCCGTGACAGAACACTATTAGTCGACCTCTTACCTCTATTTTTGTTTATGTGACCAAAATCACCAACATGAAGTATCAAAAATTACTACTAGTATAACTCAACTAATAACTACTGAAAAAAAAGTGAAATTAAAAAAATGTATCTGTATCTGCGCCATTAATTTTGTATCTAGATACAGATACTAGATACCCAAAAATGTATCTAGATACTTTATTTAGATACAAGTATCTAGATACTGCCCAACACTGATCGTAACATGAGTATGTAACAATGATCAACACAAACAAGTACCTATCGCTTTTATTTTCTTAGTGCAATAAATAAAAATATATATTCTTTTATTATAAAACACCCTACGTGGCAGTCCATTTTGCTACTTATAAAGTACTTTTTAAGACTTATTCATAACCATAATACATAAATACATAAATTTAACCTTGTCAACATCGATGGACACCAATTATACATAAAATATAGGAGTATAATATTCAAGACACATAAGACTATTTCCATAGAATTAAAAATTTAAGATTTCATCAAACAGTGCAGGTTTCAGTGTTTGACAAACCCTGTACGTTTATACTCAAAACATACATACTGAATAAATTACATTTATTAGGGCCGGTTTATAGAAGCGCGAGTTAAATATTTAATCCTCGATTAATTTAACACTGGATTAAAATGTGGAATGGGAGCTCGTGATTGGTTAAAACCTGCACGTCGCCTAGCAACGAACCTCAATTAAAAGTTAATCGCGAATTAACTTTAACTTCGGTTTCTATAAACCAGGTCTTAACGTCTTAAAAATAATTAGATCCTACATAAATATGATGCAAATCGATGAAACATATGGTCATTCCTCTAGACATTTTTAGAATTCGATCTAAACATTAATAACTTCTATGATGGATATTGCTTTATTGTTTTTCTATTCAGTATAACTCGTACCTACAAAATTGATAACTAAATTTAATTCTGATCTATGCGCTCATTTTTGTTAGTCGATTAAAGTCAATTATACTACGATGCACTAAATAAATTGAAACGTTTAACAATCAATATTTTATAAATTCCCTTAGAGTGTAAACTAATTTTCTTAATTATGTCATTACGGTGTCCAAAGTGATGCGGTTTAATTGGAATCGTGTCATTTTAATGGTGTATTTAATGGCAGTTTGGCAAATTTTTCACATAAAAGTGATTTCGAAATGTGTGCAATAAAAAAAGTCTAAAATTCACGTTCATTCAGTGATAGCAATGTCTAGAAAAAAATATTTGAAACTAAAAAATTAGTTAGTAAAGTGTAAAAACACGATAAGGGCGAGTCATGTATCAGTTGGTTGCCGTCGTGTTTTCAGTTAACGTCTTTGACAATGGTGAAGTCAAATTCAGAGCGTCTCGACATGGTAATGCTTTATGGCGTAGTTGATGGCAACGTCAGATTGGCCCGCGTTCATGGGGGTTTTGCTCCATTCCACTTTTAATTTGTTTTTTCTATATTTCCACATTACTACAGTGCGTGATGCCGTGGTTACAATTTTTTCATATGTTTCGAAATCATCCTCAATATGCTGTATCTTTAATGCATATCTACCCGTCTCTGTAATAATTGTACTACATTTAAATGTCCGTGTTCACAAGCGTAGTTTATTGGCAGCCGTCCATCTCCATCTGGAACATCCACTTTCGCACCTTTTTCTAACAAAAATAAAATTATTTCATATCCCTTCCGGCTATTTCTGCAAGCATAGTGCATCGGTAGCTGACCATTTTTGTCCGCAAAATCTAATCGCGCTCCATTCGTTACCAGTAATTCTACCATGCGTAAAGGTCTGCGTTCACAAGCATAATGTATCGGTAGTCGTCCGTCTCCATCCGGAACATCCACTTTCGCACCTTTTTTGCACAAAAATGGAATTATTTCATATCCCCCCCACTGATTTCTGGTCGCATAGTGCATCGGGAGCTGACCACCTCTGTCCGGAACATTAAATTTCGCTCCATTCGTTGCCAATAATTCTACCATGGTTAAGCTTCCCTCTTCACAAGCATAATGTATCGGTAGTCGTCCATCTCCATCCGGAACATCCACTTTCACACCTTTTTTACACAAAAAGAAAATGATTTTACATCCCTCCCACCAATTCCTGCATGCATAGTGTATCGGTAGCTGACCACCTCTGTCCGGAACATCCAATTTCGCTCCATTCGTTGCAAGCAATTGTACCATGTCTAAAGATCCGCGTTCACAAGCATGATGTATCGGCAGTCGTCCATCCCTATCCAGAACATCCATTTTCACACCATTTTTACACAAAAATAAAATCATTTTATATCCCTCATCGTAATTTTTGCACGCATAGTGCATCGGGAGCTGACCACCTCTGTCAGGAACATTAAATTTCGCTCCATTCGTTGCCAATAATTCTACCATGGTTAAGCTTCCCTGTTCACAAGCATAATGTATCGGCAGTCGTCCATCTCCATCCGGAACATCCACTTTCACACCATTTTTACACAAAAATAAAATCATTTTATATCCCGCATCGTAATTTTTGCACGCATAGTGCATCGGGAGCTGACCACCTCTGTCAGGAACATTAAATTTCGCTCCATTCGTTGCCAATAATTCTACCATGGTTAAGCTTCCCTGTTCACAAGCATAATGTATCGGCAGTCGTCCATCTCCATCCGGAACATCCACTTTCACACCTTTTTTACACAAAAAGAAAATGATTTTATATGCCTCCCACCAATTCCTGCATGCATAGTGTATCGGTAGCTGACCACCTTTATCCGGAACATCAATTTCCGCTCCATTCGTTGCCAGTAATTCTACCATCTTTAATCTTCCCTTTTGACAAGCATAATGTATCGGTAATCGTCCATCTCCATCCGCAGTATCCACTTTCATACCTTTTTTACACAAAAATAAAATGATTTCATATCCCCCCTTGAAATTTCTGCTCGCATAGTGCATCGGTAGCTGACCACGTCTGTCCGGAACATCAAATTTGGTTCCTTTCGTTGCCAGTAATTCTACCATGGTTAAACTTCCGTGTTTACAAGCATAGTGGATCGGCAGACGTCCATCTTCATCCGGAACATTCACTTTCGTACCATACTTTATCAAAACTGATGCTACGTCTAAATTTCCGTCTTTACAAGCATAATGAAGCGGCAACCGACCATCTTTATCTAAGATGTCGATTTGCGCTATGTGTTTTAAAAAATCTGAATGCCCTTTTTCATATGCAATATGTATAGGACGTTTTCCGTTTGTATCCTTACTATTTGTGTTCACTTCTCTGAGAATTAATGAACGTAACGTCTTCGTTAAGTTCTTTTCACATGCATAATGCGCCAACGACTGACCTTTCGAATTTGGCACATCTATTCTAAACTCTGAGAAATGTAAAGCAAAACTCAATATTTCGTCAATTTCCGAATTTTGAATCAAAAGTTCTTCTACGCAATCCCACTCGGAATGACTTCGTTCTTCGGAAAATACTTTTTTTAATACTTGCGCTGACCTGTTACAAAGAGCTAGGGCTAAAATACTTCTTGAACTAATATTATTGTATGTGGTTTTTAAAGGAACAGAATTTTCAATACACTCATAAATTAGTGGACAATCAAACCTAATTGCATAATATAAAACTGCCACTAAATACTCCTCAGCGAACTGATTCCCTAGATACGAAGGAATCAAAAATGGTAAGAAAATCATCAACTTCTTAAAACACGCATGATCCGATGTGCTGAATTTATAAAATTTGGGTGCCATATTACGATAATTGATAGTTCCAACGACTTTTTCATGGTTTTCGATTAACCATCCTGTGTTGAAACTTTTGTCACCATTTAAAATAACATTGTTTTTAACAAGTGGATAGTTTTTATTCCAAGCGCAAGCCACTTCCAAAACGTCACGACCAATGACGTCTTTTTGACTTAGATCTGTATGTATATATTCTTCTAAAATTGCAGGGTTTTTATATATAACACCTATTAAACATTTCGAGTCTCTTGCTAACATTAAATCTAAAAAAAACCGAATGTTTTTGTATCTGCTGTCTGAAATAAATTCTCTCTCGCGTGCTTTGGATGGTTCGTATTCGAACAGATACAACGCTGCAAAATATTCACCGTACGAATTATGAATGAATTCAACATCATATTTAGATATAACGCGACTTATAAATCCTACATCATCTCCGTCGTTTTTAATTGTTTCTACAAAAGTGTCAATCGTCTTGTCGTTAGAAAATAATATATTTCCAATTTTGTATATTAAAGAGTTATAAAGGTAATAAGTTGCAGCTAAATTTTTATAGTGATTCATTCTAGCGTTCTTTTCGTTTTCGAAATTCTGGATATTTTTTTCGTTTCTCAATGTCATTTCGTTTTTCTCATTGTATAAAACATGAAATTTTTCATCAGTAAAATGTTGGTATAGATCAACAATAGTGAAAATATCATCTAACAAAAGTAGGTACTTGTCCTTGTCTTTTAAAAATAATTCTGTAAGCATATAAATTTGTAGAGGAATACCCAAAATTTCATAATTTGGAAAAGACATTATATTTTTTTTTATTTTATTGAAACATTCATTTAACTCATCATCTGTAATCTCTAAACGGTTTTTGATGTATTCTTGTTGTTCTTCTTCATTGAATTGTTTTATATTTCGCGCAAACGTACCTAACTTATTTTCTAACAAAGCCTTCAAATTGTTACGAGAAGTCAACCACTGCTTCACTCCTTTTTCCGAAAACGCAGTTACTAAAGCCAAAATTGAAGTTTGAGTGGCATCAGACGCTTCGTCGAGCCCATCCCAGATGAGTTGCATTTGATTTTGTTCCAGCATCCCCTTGAACACTCTCTGGTGGAACGGGTTAGTGCATTCGTTAAAAGTTTCTTCTAGGATGTATTTTAAGAAATTCTCCATGTTTGATTCGTGTTTCCTGAAGTGTAAGGCGTGATTTCTAGCGTAAATTAGAATAACCCATTTTGACGAAGAACTGCTACTTTTTAAGCTCTTCATTAATGTAGTTTTTCCCATTCCAGAATCGGCGCAGACAATGTTGATATTTTGTCGAGAATGACTGAAGTATTCTTGCTCGCCATATTCTATAAAATCACTTTGTAGACGAAACCTCTGGAGTTCATTGATATATCCTATTTTCGGGTCATAATTCCCACTTTCTACCCATTCCAAACGACGATTCTCTAAATATCGGAAATGATGAAAACGTATTTGCGAATTTTGTTTACACAACGCAGAAAACTTCTCTTGCGAAATATCGTTTCCACAAATATAGACCTTGTGTTTAGGAATTATGTTCTGAATGTCAACATCACGTGCTTCGTTGATTTCCAAATTTGGTGAAAACCGTTTGAAAAAATTTACATCTGCTACGCAATCAACTAAAACAATCGTATTTTTACTAACATTTTCTAAGAATTTAACATCTATTAAAATTTTCGTTAACTTTCTTTTGGTGTGACTTGGTGGCAGAGCATCTTTGTATTTTCCAATCAGCAATGGAGTTTTCGTCATTTCAACTAAATCATCCGTAGTGATGAAATTGTCGTTACCTTCACACATTTCTATCAAATATTTCAACTTAACGTCTTTTTGACCTTGCAATGAATAGGTAAAATTCATTAGGACTTCTTCATACAACTGTACGTGTTTTTTTAAGTCAGATAACTTTTCAAACAAGTGTAATTTTTGCTGTGCACCTGTATTGTCGAGGTGGAAATCAATACTGATTGTGTCATTAAACGTTTGCTGATTATCCAGTATAATTAGGTTTTTAGTTTGACAAATTTTGACTGCCTGATAAACTTGCGGGCATCCTTTAATGACTAACGGACATTTTCGGAGCAACCACATGAGCTTTGATACTTTTGTTGCGTCCTTATCATAGAGACTTTCTTTTGTTTCTAATCCCTTTTCGATAAGTTGGTACATGTTATTAACGTTAATCGTTTCTTTCATATTATCTATATCGTCGACAGCATTTGACCAAACGGAGTGAATTTTCTCGAAATTGTTTTTGTTTATTACAGTCAAGTCAAATTTTGAAACAGCTTCTCTAAAAATGTTTCTCTTGGCGTCCATTGATCTACCAGGAACAAAAGATAACGGTTTGATAAACGGTGAAAATACACAAAGACTTATCATGTATTGCATCCACATTTTATTTAATTTGGTTTTGTTTCCTTGCTTCATGCTCCACTGGGTTATAAAGTGTAGGTACTCCCGGAAAACGGTTTCGTTGCTTTCGAAATATGACTTGAATATCTCAAGTGTAGACATTTCTAGTTTTTTGGCATCTGTTTGACCAGTGTAGAGATACAAATTTTTAAAAAAAGATCCGTATTCTTTGAATTTATCTTCATTTGCTTCGAATCTGTAACACTGCCCTCCCAATTTTGAAATACGAGTGCTTAGCAAACTGTTTTGTTCACATGGTGTCAATTTGCCAAATTTAAAATGATCTATATGCTCCTCGTTTAGCTTAGAATTGGTAAACAAGACCATCTTGATATGCGGTTCAGACAACTTCGGCTCTTTCTTGAAGTCTTTATAATACTTCTCGATGCTAAAGTTTCCACTCGATGCATTTAACTTCTCAATTGGTATTCCACCTGATTTACTAACGTGTTTCAGCTGAATAGCGAACGTTTCCATCCGATCTTTGAATTGAATATCAACAACAACGTCATCGAAAGAACCATATACATTATCGTTTGACGACAAATAAAAATTTTCCACGTCATTGTCAATTATTAATTTTAAAACCAAGTTCGCTATGTAGAGATGTTCGTAGTCTTTGCCTACGTCTGTCGTACCACTTCTCTTCTTAAAATGCTGAACAGAATGTTTAATAAAGTAAGAGGTCCCATTAAAAAACAAAGCATATTATTTTATCCATAATGGTTGTCGTTGCAAATGACTGTAGAAATTTTAAATAAATTTGGCGGAACATTGTTTGTTTTCGATTTTCTTATCAGAAACGCTTGTCAGTCCTTGGTGTAATCTTCACGGTTTTGAATTAGTATATTTTTACAAATTATTTATTTATTTATTATATTTACAAGGAACATGAGGCACAAACTCTTGACTTCTCGTTTCTTTTAAATCATAACTTCAAACTTATCATTGTCTAATGCGTCGACAACCACTTTGAAATTTTGCAGTAACAAATACAGGGTGTTCTTGGAAAATTTTGTTTTTGTAAACACTCTGTGCATTAAGACTTTTTTATTTGTACCATAACAAAGCGCGTATCTTTTATCTATAGAATATTGTAGCACTGATTTTAAAAATTAAAATTAAAACTTTGTTATAACGTGACAACATTGTAACTATAAATATTTTTAAAGTAAACTGTATATTTTTATTTTTATTTTCTTGTCTCGTTCACGAACAACAACGCAAATTATTTTCAAATTCTAATATTGAACGAATGTAAGTTTTATAAATTTTTGCTGTCACATTAATTCATAAATTACAGGTATAAGAGTATATGATTTAAAAAAATTTAAATAGCAGCTGCTATGATTAGACAAATTTTGGTTGGTGTTTTACAATCCATACCATATTCCTAAAATACATATAAGATTTACAAGTCAATTTCCAAAATGGTTCTCTTTTAAATTGAGAAAAATCACACCATTAATAAAGGAACTTCCCCAAAATTAAAAACAAACAAATAAAAAAAAACTTGTTATCTTTCCTTTAAAAATATCAGTTCGTCTGTCTATAATGTATGTAAACCTATTCAAATCGTGTTTAATTTGTCAATGAAATCTGGAATAGTTGCTGTCTTCTGGAAAAATAGTTACGTTATTTCAATTCTCAGCTCTCTGCTATAACGTAAAACAAAGATACTGATGACGTAGTTTGCCGAATAAATCGTATCTAATCAATAACTTGTGGTTTATCAATGTATTTTAATTTTTTATAATTGGTTATAGACAGTGACTCAAAAAATAATGAACGATGCAGTTTATTTTATTAACCAAATCAAGAACGTCTCACCACATTTTCCAAAAAATTTGGGAATGCAAATTGATATACTTGTCCTTGACGTCATTGCAAAATTTTGTAATGGAAAAAGTCACTTGAAACATACCTATAACATGCTTCTTTACTTTTACTTTAACACTTCATAAAGTTTTATTTTAACTAATAGGGGTTAGCATTAAAAATCAAATTGGAACAACCACATTTTATAATTTTTCACAAAAGCTGGATTATGTTCTTTGTTTTTTCACAAGATATAAATCTGCCTGTTTTAATTTTTAGTTTATGATAGAATTCAATTTTCTGCATAAACAAAAAAAATTAACGATACCAAATGATGCACAATATGTTGATTGATTGAATTTTAAACAATAAATTAACGTATGGATTTAACTTACCGACGAAGGATTTTGAAGTGTTTTGCCCCGTTCTTCGACAGTTCTTCCTTTCGCAGCCTGCAGATATAATTGAAAATAGTGTATTGCAAAATATGTCCACAATTAACAACTTACCGTTGCCATGTTTAATTATTACTGTAAAAATTTGCTTCAAAAGTGAAGACGTTTAAATCAGTGTTATGGTATTAGCTGAATTATTTGGAAATTACTCGTACTTTAACTGATACTCAAAAAAAGCAGCCAATAAGATATTTAATCTTATCTTTTATCAAAGCTTAACAAATACTTATTTTTTGAAACATCGATATATGGTTACTCAAGGTTATTTATAAAAAAGAGAACAAACAGATTAGACTTTTATCTAGAAAACTTACGCAGTTGCTGCTCCTACGGCAGATTTTTCAGAAAAGGTGTGGGACATATAGAACTCAAGTAGGGGGAAGAATCATCGGTGAATGCGAAGTTACTTTGTCTTCACGCTGATATGATTTACTTTTAAAGTATCCAGAATCGATGGAATCTTAGGTTTTTTGCCTTTTTATGTTTACTTCAGGCATTGCAGCGAAATTTATATATTTATCCGAATTTAAAAAATTCTGTTTATTTAACGCCCACTTATTACTACCTAAAATGCCTAATTTATCGTTAGAGACCTAAAGTGTTAATTGAACGACCTAATTGTAAATTTTAAAAGGCTTAAAATAGGATTCCACGACCAACGAAGCGGACGTGCTTGCACAATAGAGATTTTCCGTGAATTCATTGCTTTGGCTGGCAGATTGTTTAAAAATGGGTTTTAAACAACGCCCTTGAGTTTAATGGTACGGGTTGGCGTCGCCAACTGACAACGCTGGCCTGCATTTCATTTAGATTATAGCCGGAAGGAGGTGAATCTCTGAAAAAGCATTTTATTTTAGAAGTTTATTGTTAGTGATACTGAGTGTCTTTGCGTGTTAGTGAGTGTGCTGGGGCCGGTTTTGATTTTTGTGCATACAGTAAAGAATCCTCAAAATGCCTAAGCTAAAATCATCCATGAAAGATAAAATCAAATTATGGTTAGGGAATAATTTGGACACTAATTTTCAAATTTCTTCTTCAACCAAAGACAATGAGTTATTCTACAAAGTGTGTGGAAAAGTTGTAAGTAAACATTTAAAATACTGAAGCTTGAATTATGTTCACATTTTTGTTTCCTAGTTTAAGTGCGAAAAAAAAAATCACACTTTGAACAACACTACAGTGGCGATGCACATAAAAAGAACGAGAATAAATCTAGTAAACATTCGTTCCGACAATGATGGTGCTTCATACATGATCAAAACTGGTACTAATTTGAAGGTGTTTTATGAAAATATAACACACTTAACATGTATGGCACATGGGTTACATTTAGTGTCTGAAACAATGAGACTCAATTATCCAGATGTCAATGGGATAATTAGCGATGTTAAGAAAATCTTTTTTAAAGCACCAATAAGAGTAGAGTTTTATATAAACAGTTTACCTGAACCTGCATTAACCAGGTGGGGCACTTGGATTCAAGCAGCATTGTTTTATGCAGAACACTTTGATGTTTTAAAACAAGTCAGTAAATGTATAATGGTTTTTTTACTATCATTCTTATATTGAATATTTTTAGGTTGTAATGTCATTTGAAACCACAGTTGCACAGAGCATTAAAAAAGCTCAAGAATTCCTGAATAAAGCAAACGTTAAAAATGAACTCTTGTACATTAAAACTCACTTTAAAATTATTGCTGATGCAATAGAACAATTAGAAACTATAGGTTTAAAATTAAACCAAAGTATGGAAATTGTGGAAAAAGTGTATATATCTTTAAAAAACACATTAGGAAAGGTGGGGGAAATGGCGTTCCAAAAATTATGTTCTCTATTAAAATAGAATCCAGGATACAATTTTATATGTTCAGTAAATAACGTAATTTGCGGTAATGGAAATGCTACCAACAATACATACATAAATGAAAACGTAGACTGTTCAATATTTAATTTTGCACCCATCACTTCTTGTGATGTGGAACGCACGTTTTCAAAACTTAAAAGTGTTTTAAGCGATCAAAGGTGTAAATTTACAATCAAAAATTTAGAGAAATATATAGTTTGCTTTTGTAATTCATTTTAAATACCTGAATTAATATTTTATTTTGATTTTATCTATAACCACAAAGTCAAATTTCGTAACAGCTTCTCTAAAATTTTTACTTCCCGAGCGTAAGCAAAGGAAGTATTGTAATCGAGTCCGTCGGCCGACTCTCTACTTTTACGTTTTCTCGATCTTTCATGACCCCTAGAAGACGAAGAAATAGGTCTCCCATTTCCGTCTGTCTGTCCGTCTGTCCGTCTGTCCGTCCGTCTGTCCGTCTGTCCGTCTGTCCGTCTGTCCGTCCGTCTGTCCGTCTGTCCGTCTGTCCGTCCGTCTGTCCGTCTGTTGTCCCGGATTTTTATTAGACAGATAATCTCCGAAAGTACTCGACCGATTGTTGTGAAATTTTGTACTTATATTAAGAATATCATGTAGATGGTAAAACGCTAACCAAAATTTGTCTAATCATCCCCACCACTAATGCGATGACGTCACTTCAAAATTGTACATAGTAAATGGGTTTTCAATTGTATAAAATAACATAGTCCTACACATGTAGTTTACAACTCTGAATCGACTTTTCACCCGAAACGTCCAGATTTTTGGAAAAAAAATCAAAATTATAAAACAATATTTTGAAATTTAATTTTTAATCTGCTAACCAGAATGCTTTGAAATGTTGCAGATGTTTTAAGGCTATAAAGAGCATCATAAATCTTTAGTCAAAAAATATTTGCTTATCCCCTCCAAAAACTTGATGACGTCAGCTCAAAAGTTTGTGGAATAAATCATATCTAAAATGTACAAAATATGATGAGTCTGTACTTGTGATCTATCACTCCATTCATATTTTTTGGATTTGCATATACAGGGTGACTCAAAAAAATTAATGAATGCGTAAATATATTTTATTGATTTAATCAGGAACTACAAAACCGAATGCTCTGAAATCTTGCAGATGTTTTAAGGTCATAAAGAGCATAATAAATGTTTAGTCAAAATATATTTGCTTATCCCCTCCAAAAACTTGATGACGTCAGCTCGAAAATTTGCCGAATAAATCATATCTAAAATGTACAAAATATGATCAGTCTGTACTTGTGATCTATCACTCCATTCATATCTTTTGGATTTGCATATACAGGGTGATTCAAGAAAATAAATGAAAGCGTAAATTTATTTTACTGATTTACTCAGGAACTACAAAACCGAATGCTTCGAAATCTTGAAGATATTTTAAAATTATCATAAGCATGGTAAATTTTTGTTCAAAACGTATTTGGTCGTCCCCCCTAAAAAATTTATGATGTCACCACAAAATTTTGCTGAATAAATCCTATCTAAAATGTACAAAATATGGTGAGTCTCTTCTTGTGATTTATCATTCCATTCAAATTTTTTCGATTTGCATATACAGGGTGACTCAAAAAAATTAATGAATGCGTAAATTTATTTTATTGATTTAATCAGGAACTACAAAACCGAATGCTTTGAAGTCTTGCAGATGTTGTAAGGTTATAAAGAGCATAATAAATTTTTAGTCAAAATATATTTGGTTATCTTCTACAAAAAACTGATGACGTCAGCTCAAAAGTTTGCCGAATAAATCGTATCTAAAATGTACAAAATATGATGAGTCTGTACTTGTGATTTATCATTCCATTCATATTTTTGGATTTGCATATGCAGGGTGACTCTAAAAAAATAATGAAGGCGTGAATTTATTTTATCGATTTAATCAGGAATTACAAAACCGAATGCTTTGAAATCTTGGGAATATTTTAAAGTTATTATAAGCATGGTAAACTTTTGTTCAAAATGTATTTGTTCATCCCTCCTAAAAAAATTGATGACGTCACCCTTAAATTTTGCTGAATAAATCCTATCTAAAATGCAAAAAATATGATGAGTTTGTACTTGTGATTTATCATTCCATTCATATTTTTTAGATGTTCTTAAGAGGTGGTTCAAAAAAATTAATGAAGTCAATTTATTTTATTGATTAAATTAAAGGCAACACTTATTATTAGTATTACACCCCAACCAACCCAATTTGGTAGACACAAAATTTGTTAAAGGAAAAACTCGGTTGAAACATAAGAGCAGCACGCTTATTTACATCGACTTTAACATTACAGACCTGCATTTGTTTTATGCGGTCACTTGGTTCCGCGAATGCGAAATAGACATGTTTATAATCAACCAATTGTGAATTTCACCGTCAAGAATTAAAATAAAACGCAATGTTTTATATAATAAGCGGAAGTCGAAGCAATAAAACCGATGGTCGTTTTGTTTACAGTTTCTCTGTTTGGCTCTTACGTATGCTGTTACACTTGTCATCTTAAATTAAGAATGTTTATACATAAACGATTTTCAGTTGCCCCTCATATTACTAGACAGCGGATTTCTGTCGGGCTACGTCACGATTATAGGGGGGGGACGTGCTGGATTCCATAAATATAATTAACGATTTATTAATCAAACGGCTAAGTAAATGAGAACGGGAATTAACAGCAGAGTGCAACGAAACAACGTTATTCTAATCTCAAATAAACGAAGTGCAGTCCGCAACGGCAATGAATTCGCATCCCGTGCGAGCCGTACCGAGTTTGGCCTTGCCTAGCCCGACAGAAATCCGCTCTCTAGATATTACACACCGGCGCCGTATACGTGAGTAAATTGTTTCGTTATTTTATTGATTATAAGAAATCAATATTCAAAACGACCCAATTCATTTTCCCGAAAATTTGGGAACACAATAATTTTATTCTTAGTATTACACTACATCTATCCCAACTGATATACGTGTCCTTGCAAAAATGTTGATGACGTCATCACAATTTTTTTTTAAATTCCCACTACAAAAATGTAATGAGAAAAAAAAACATAATAGGCATGCAGTCGTCAAGTTTCCGACAGCGAGGGAAGTACTGTCTAAACTCTTTAGACCAATTTTTTTCTTTGCCGTTAACAGCTCCACGGGCAATAAAAGGTAAATGTTGGATTATCTTCTGTATTCATTTCAAACTTATCGAAAAAGAATATTTGTGGTGTTCTGTCTTAATGATTGACATTTGTTGTCCACGTAGGCTGTAAAACTAATAGCGAATAACTGACCCAAAAATGTACCATCTTCACTAATAATAATCTATTGTGGCCATATTTTAATTCAAAGCAAAAATAGCCGCTAAGTAACTAAAATTGACAATTAAAATGATACAAATCCAATATTGTATTTTGCATTTCCAATGTCGAATTTGTATGACTTTAATTGCAAATTTTAATTATTTTTAATATAGTGAATATTAGCGCACTGATTCGTTTTACATACAGTCAAAATGTACTACAAAAGTCGTCGTTTCAATTGTCGCTCCGTAACGATATCGATATGGTTTATAAAGTTAACCTGGTTATCTTACCCCTTTCACTGCGCCTAAAAAAAATGACGAGTAGAGATCGGATGATATTTTATTTGAAAATATAAAATAATTTTTTGAATAATGCACACAACTAATAACTCAAAATAAATTATTAACAGAATGAAGAAAACGTGAAACAATTGCACTTCACTTCTTGGATAAAATAGTGGAAACAAATAAGAGATAAAGCCTAATCGTTAAAAATGTGTATTAAAATATTAGGATATCTTGAAGTTAGAATGACTACCAAAAAAGTTTTTTTTTGTTTAACACATACCTTCACATTTTTTTTTAATTTTAATTACGTGAGTATGCAACAAATTTTACATCTATTAAAAATGAAAGTAAAAAAGTCAAATTATTTTAAGCTGCATAATTTAAAAATCCCACACGACCACAAACATGATTTCGCATAGCTGATGAAGTTTTTATCACGCTTTTATTTCTTACCATACTTAATTTCTAAATTGTCCTGTAACTGGAAAATATTCTGTAGGACAATTAAATATTTATTTATTTATTTATTTATTCTCTACAAGATGACAAAAGTGAATAGACAATAGGATCTTTAAAACTGTGTTAACTTGAACATTCTGTCAACATTGCTGAATAAAAATAAAATACTAAAAACTTAAAAAAAATCAGAAATGTTACTTTACAATTTTTTTTTTTTGTATTTTACAGCTTTTATAGCGACTTGTTTTGACGATTCTGTGACATGACGTACTTAGGTGTTTGCAATATGCAGAAACGACATATTTTGCGAAAAAAACTTCAGAAATATTATTTTTCAAGGTTTTGCTTGTGTTTTCTAGCATTTCCGGCACTCAAAATTACCAAAGAAACTATTAAATTTGACTAAATCGTCGGCAAGTGAAAAGGGAGGGATGAGGGGTCCAGCGAGCCTGGAAATAAGGAGAGTTTAAGTCGTGGGTTGGCAACTCTGCTCAAAATCGTGGAATCGTAGTATGTAACAATGAGGAACACAAAGAAGTATCGTTTTTGTTTTCATAGATTAGTTAATATACATACTTATCTTGATGTAATAAATACATGGTTTATTATAAAACAGCCTGTATTGTCGCAGGGTGTAACAGTACATTTACGCTTCACATTGACTTTTTGTTATAAATTTACTTAACCATGTCAACATCGATGGCCGCCAATTATACATGATAAACATAAAATATATAACATGACACATAACACAGAAAAATCGATTGATATACGTATAAACTTAAAGGAAACAATACAGGTTTCAGTGATTGATAAATTCCGTATGTTTCTACATACTTATTTAAAACATATAAATTGATTGGATAACATTTAACGTCTTAAAAATAATTAGATCCTACATAACTAATTCCCAAACCGTTGAACTATTTGGTTATTCCTCTACAAATTTTTAGAACTGGATTTGAACATTAATAACTTCTATGATGCATATTGTTTAATTGTTTTTTTGTTAGTACTTATAACATATAACACATACTTAAAAAATTAACAACAAAATTTAATTCTGATCTATGTGGCCATTTTCGTTGGTCGGTTGCTTTATACTACAATACACTACAATAACCGTGATACATCTTCGCAAGCAATAAAAGTTTAGAAACTAATATTTTTTAAATTACCTTAGCAAGTAAACTGATTTTCTTAATTAAAATTTTGCACATACATCATCTTTACCTTTAGTAGATTTTGATAAATTATAAATAATTTAGTCGTCTTATATTTTAATTAAAAATAACACAAACACTGAAATGTAACAACTGTTTATAGATTTTAGACTATGCTATTGCTTTCGTTAATACTATTAGAAAAATTTGGTTAAATGCACATACAGGGTTATTCAGCTAAGATGACCCATTTGTGTCTTTAAAATAGTTAGTGGTTCATCTCACCAGTTTGCTTGATATATTTCGGAGCTGTCTGTTTCGATTATAGGGCATAAAAAGAAGAACATATTGTAACTATTGTATTATGGCCCCAAAGTTTTACGTCTTATTTAAGTGAGCATAGAAGTGACAATAATAAGGAGAAAAGACTTCAGTCATTGTTTCTGCCGTATTCAATTGAAGACGATTACTATATGAACAAGTTAAATAAAATATGATCACGCTTGTGTATGTATACGTAACAAAAATTGCTACTAAAACTACACAATATCTTGGTATAGGTATGTGAGCAACGCTTTTAGTCGGTAACTGTCCATTTTACGTTTCATGAACTATTTTACGCGTCATGTTTTCTAGCAAAAACATTCTTATTTCACTGCCAAAATTTCGATTTCTACGTGCATAGTCTATAGGCAGTTTACCATTTTCATCCGGAATATACCCTTTCGCACCATTCGACGCTAATAATTTTACTATAGATAAAGTTCCGTGTTCGCAAGCGTAGTGTATTGGCAACCGTCCATCTCCATCCGGAACATCCACTTTCGCCCCGTTTTTACACAAAAAGAAAATTATATCATATCCCCCCGAACAATTTCTGCTCGCATAGTGCATCGGTAACTGACCACTTCTGTCCGGAACATCGAGTTTCGCTCCATTCGTTGCCAGTGATTCTATCATCTCCAAATTTCCGTCTTCACAAGCACAATGTATCGGCAGCAGTCCATCTTCATCGGGAACATCAACTTTCGCGCCTTTTTTACACAAAAATAAAATAATTTTATGTCCCTCCCAGTGATTTCTGCACGCGTAGTGCATAGGCAGCTGACCAGCTCTGTCCGGAATATCAAATTTCGCCTTATTCGTTGTCAGCAATGCTACGGTGTTTAAACTCCCGTATTCACAAGCGAAATGTATCGGCAGCCGTCCATCTCCATCCGAAACATCCACTCTCGCACCTTTTTTACACAAAAATAAAATTATATCATATCCCTTCTCGCTATTTCTGGACGCATAGTGCATCGGTAGTTGACCACTTCTGTCCGGAACATCAAATTTTGCGTTATACCTTGCCAGCAATTCTACCGTGTTTAAACCCCCGTGTTCACAAGCGTAATGTAAGGGCAGCCGTCCATCTCCATCCGGAACATTCACTTTCGCTCCTTTTTTACATAAAAATAAAATGATTTCATATTCCCACCTGTAATTTCTGCACGCACAGTGCATTGGTAGCTGACCACGTCTATCTGGAACATCCAATTTCGCTCTATTCTTTGCCAGTAACTCTACCATTTTTAACCTTCCGTGTTCACAGGCATAATGCATCGGCAGCCGTCCATCTCCATCCAGAACATGCATCTTCGCACCTTTTTTACACAAAAATAAAATTATGTGATATCCCTCCCGGTAATTTCTACAGGCATAGTGCATCGGTAGCTGACCATCTTTGTCCGCAATATCGAATTTCGCTCCATTCGTTGCTAGTAATTCTACCATTTTAAACTTTCCCTGTTCACAAGCATAATGTATCGGCAGCCGTCCATCTCCATCCAGAACATGCACTTTCGCACCGTTTTTACACAAAAATGAAATTATTTCATATCCCTCCCAGTGATTTCTGCACGCATAGTGCATCGGTAGCTGACCATCTTTGTCCGGGACATCGAATTTCGCTCCATACGTTACCAGTAATTCTATTATGATTAAACTTCCGTATTCAGAAGCATAATGTATCGGTAGTCGTCCATCTCTATCCGGAACATCCACTTTCGCACCTTTTTCACACAAAAATAAGATTATATTATATCCCTCCCAGTGATTCCTGCACGCATAGTGCATCGGTAGCTGACCATCTCTGTCTGGAATATCAAATTTCGCTCCATACCTTGCCAGTAATTCTACCATGTTTAAACTTTTTTGTTTACAACCATAAAATATCGGGAGTCGTCCATCTCCATCTGGAACATCCACTTTCGCACCATTCGTTAATAGTATTTCTACTACACCTAAATCTCCATCCTCGCAAGCGTAATGAAGCGGCAACTGACCGTATTTATCTAAAACGTCAATTTGCGCTAGGTGTTTTAAAAAATCTGAATGTCCCTTTTCACGTGCAATGTCTATAGGACGTTTTCCGTTCCCATCCTTATCATTCGTGTTCACTTTTCTGATGATTAATGAATGTAACGTTTTAGTTAGATTTTTTTCCAATGCATAATGCGCCAACGACTGACCTTTCGAATTTGGCACATCTATTCTAAACTCTGGGAACTGTAAAGCAAAACTCAATATTTCGTCAATTTCCGAATCTAGAATTAAAAGTTCTTCTACGCAATCCCACTCGGAATGACTTCGTTCTTCGGAAAATACTTTTTTTAATACTTGCGCTGACCTGTTATAAAGAGCTAGGGCTAAAATACTTCTTGAACTAATATTATTGTATGTGGTTTTTAAAGGAATGGAGTTTTCAATACACTCATAAATTAGTGGACAATCAAACCTAATTGCATAATATAAAACTGCCACTAAATACTCTTTAGTGAACTGATTTCCTAGATATAAAGGAATCAAAAATGGTAAGAAAATCATCAACTTCTTAAAACACACATGATCCGATGTGCTGAATTTATAAAATTTGGGTGCCATATTACGATAATTGATAGTTCCAACGACTTTTTCATGGTTTTCGATTAACCATTCTGTCTTGAAACTTTTGTTATTCAAGATAGTATTGCTTTTAACAAGTGGATAACTTTTATTCCAGGCGCAAGCCACTTCCAAAACGTCACGCCCAATGACGTCTTTTTGACTTAGATCTGCATGTACAAATTCTTCTAGAATTGTAAGATTCTTATATATAACTCCTACTAAATATTTCGAATTTCTCGCTAACATTAAATCTAAAAAAAAGCGAATATTTTTATATCTGCTGTTAGAAATAAATTTTCTCTCACGTGCTTTGTATGGTTTGTGTTCGAATAGATACAGCGCTGCAAAATATTCACCGTACGAATTGTGAATGAATTCAACATCATATCTCGATGTAACGCGACTGATAAATCCTACATTATCTCCTTCGTTTTTAATTTTTTTTACAAAACTGTCAGTCGTGTTGAACGAGAATTCATTTACAATTTTATGGATTAAAGAGTTGTAAATGTAAAAACTTACAGCTAGACTTTTATAATGATTCATTCTAGCATTCTTGTCGTTTTCAAAATTCTGGATATTCTGTTCATTTCTTAATGTAATTTCATTTTTGTCGTTGTACAGAACATAGAACTTTTCTTCAACGAAATGTTCGTATAGATCAAGAACGGTGAAAATACCGTCTAGCAAAAGTAGGTATTTATCTTTGTCTTTTAAAAATAATTCTGTAAGCATATAAATTTGTAGAGGAATACCTAAAATTTCATAATTTGGAAAAGACATTATATTTTTTCTTATTTTATTAAAAGTTTCATTTAACTCATCATTAGTAATGCCTAAACGGTTTTTAATATATTCTTTTTGCTCGTCTTCACTAAACTGTTTTAAATTTCTTGCAAACGTACCTAACTCGTTTTCCAACATTTCCCTTAAACTGATTCGAGAAGTCAACCACTGCTTCACTCCTTTTTCCGAAAACGCATTTACTAAATTTAAAATGGAAACTTGAGTGGCATCAGATGCTTCATCGAGTCCATCCCATATTAGTTGTATTTGATTTTGTTCCAGCATTGTTTTGAACACACTGTGGTGGAACGGATTAGTGCATTCCTGACAAGTTTCTTCTAAGATGTATTTTAAGAAATTCTCCACGTTTGACCCATGTTTTCTGAATTGTAAGGCGTGGTTTCTGGCGTAGATTAAAATGATCCACTTTGTCGACTTACTACTATTTTTTAAACTCTTTGCTAATGTGCTTTTTCCCATTCCAGCATCGGCGCAGATAATGTTGATATTTTGTCGAGAATGATTGAAGTACTGGCTTTCGCCTATAGTGTACTCCATAAATTCGCTTTGTAAACGAAACCTCTCAAGTTCGTTGATATATTTTCGTTCCGAGCTATAATTCCCACTTTCCATCCACTCCAAACGATGATTGTCTAAATATGTTAAGTGATGGAACTGGATTTGTGAATTATTTTCACACAGTGCAGAAAATTCCTCCTGTGAAATTTTTCTTCCACAAATATATATCTTCTGTGCATGAATTGTGGACTGCATTAGCTCAACGTCATTCACTTCACTGATTAGCAAATTTGGTAAAAATCGTTTGATAGATTCCACATCTGTTACGCAATCAACTAAAACAATTGTATTTTCACTAATATTTTTCAAAAATTTAACATCTATTAAAATTTTCGTCAATTTTCTTTCAACGTGACTGGGTGGTAGGGCGTCTGTGTATTTTCCAATTAGTAACGGAGCCTCCATCATTTCAACTAAGTCGTCTGAAGTGATGAAGTTGCCGCCATCTTCGCAGATTTCTAGTAAATATTTCAGTGGAGCGTCTTTCTGCCCTTGCAGTGAATATGTAAAATTCGTTAGGATTTCTTCATACAACTGTACTTGTTTTTCCAAGTCAGATAATTTTACAAACAAGTATGGTTTTTGTTGACCATCTGTACTGTCGTGACGTGGGTCAGTATTACTTTTTCTAACACACTCATTAAACGTTTCTTGGTTATCTAGTATAATTAGATTCTGAACTCGACATATTTTTATTGCTTGATATACTTGTGGGCATCCTTCAATGACTAACGGACTTTTTCTCAACAACCACATGAGCTTCGATACTTTTGTTGGATCTTTATCATAAAGACTATCTTTTGTTTTTATTCCGTTTTCGATAAGTTGGTACTTGTAATTCACTTTAATCGTTTCTTCGATATCATCTATATCGTCGACAGCATTTGACCAAACTGGGGCGATTTTCTCGAAATTGTCTTTATTTAAAAGAGTCAAATCAAATTTTGAAACAGCTTCTTTAAAAAAATTTTTTTTAGCGTTCACTCTTCCACCGGCAGCAAAAGATAATGGTTTGATTGAAGATGAAAATACACAAAGGCTTATCATGTATTTCATCCACGTTTTATTTAACTTGAATTTGTTTCCTTCCTTCGCACTCCAGTGGGTTATAAAATGAAGATACTCCCGAAAAACTGTTTCGTTGCTTCCGAAATATGTCTTGAACATCTCAAGTGTACACGTTTCCAGTTCTTTGGCATCTGCTTGACCAGTGTAGAGATACAAATTTTTAAAAAAAGATCTATATTCTTTTAATTTATCTTCGTTTTCTTCGAATCTGTAACAATGTCGTCCGAACTCTGAAATACGAGTGCTTATCAAACTGTCTTGTTTACATGGCGTCAATTTGCCAAATTTAAACCGATCTATGTGTTCATCGTTTAGCTTAGAATTGGTAAGCAAAACCATCTTGGTAGAACGTACAGACAACTTCGACTCTTTTTTGAAGTCTTTGTAATACTTCTCGACGCTAAAGTTTCCACTCGATGCATTTAACTGCTCAATTTGTATTCCTCCTGTTTTGCTAACGTGTTTCAACTGAATAGCAAAGGTTTCGGTCCGATCTTTGAATTTAATTTCGACTACAACGTCGTCGAAAGAACCATATGCACTATCGTTCGACGACAAATTAAAATTTTCTACGTCATCGTTAATTATTAACTTTAAAATTAAGTTAGCTATGTAACGATGTTCGTAGTCTTTGCCCGCGTCAGTGGTGCCACTCTTCTTCTTAAATTTCTGAAACGAATGTTTAATAAAGTAAGAGGTTCAATTTCAAAGACAGGATGTTTTATACATGATAGTTTTCGTGACTGTAAAAATTTTAAATAAGCTTGGTAGAACATCAAGTGTAATAATTTTCAAATTCTTTGTTTTCAGTCTTTGAGTTGACGTGATCAAACTGTTGATAGACATGATTAGACAAATTTTGTTTGGCGTTTTACTAGCCATACGATATTCTTAAAATATATATAAAATTTTACAACCATCAGTCTTGTAGTTCAGAGACTATCTTCCTAATAAAATTGTCAACAGACGACAGACAGACAGGCAAACAGACACATAATAGACAGGCAACATAGAGTTGAATACTAAGGACCTATTCTTTCATGCTCTAGGAGTAACGAAACATCAAGAAAACATGAAATACCTGTGTGCCAGATGGATCCTATAACAATAATTCTTTAGCTCACGGTTGGAAAATAAAAATCGTTGTAACAACTAATATTTTCTAAATTGTTGAAATATTATGTTGAAATATATATTGTGTTAATCAAAATAACATTTTGATTAAAAAGAAGAGTGGGATGATTAAAAAAAAAAGTTTGACAGATAGAAAATAGTATCTGAATGTTTAATTTTGTTGATGCTTTTGTACATTTAAATAAATGAATCATATTATGCAATTAATATTAATACATGCTTGACATAAAGAGATCATAAGAGTAAATGATAAAATTACGTTTGCTCATACATGAAAATAATTGTGCATAAATGTGATATTTATTTCTTACTTACCTCTGAAGAATCTTGCAATGAATCGGTTTTAATGGAAGTATTTTTATGTTCTTCAATCTGTAACACAATAAGAGTTAAAGTTATAAATACTGAAATAAGAAAAAAAATTTATGTTGCACTAAACAGGCAAAATTTCATGGGATTTATCCACCATAATATTGGGATGCTAATATTAATTATATACTATTGGTGCGATTTAATTAAACAGAAAATCTTCGAAGCAGCTGAACCTATTGTTGTCAAATGTTATATAATTTCAGAATATCATGTAGATGGTACAATAACGTTAATCAAAATTTGTCTATTGATCTTCATCAACAATTTGATGACGTCCCATTGTTATTTTGCGTAGTAAAGTTTATCTAATTTTTTTAATAAAATATTTCTCTACCGGTGGTTCATGAATCCACCTTGATGTTTAAGAAAATTACTCTAGATTTTTCGTGTTTCATGTAACCTAAATCTCATCAAATCAAGAAAATTTGATTCACAGAAATTTTTGCAGTGGCAATGTTTTGCAAATTATGGAAGAAGTAATTAGTACTGATGTATTTTTTCCGGTGACAAAATTTCTTCCGTCTTGTAGTCAGTTTACAGAAAGAATGGTTACGTACCGCCTAAAAATCTACAGTAAAAGAACAAAAATTCAAATAAGGAAACAACACAAACTCAAATAGTCCAGCAAAAGCGACGCAGTGCGAGATTTGGTGGAAATTTAAATAAAAATATTCGAGGCTTAAAATGAAAATATCTTGTTGACTGAGTTATTTTAAATACAATATAGAATATTTTCGTCAAATTTTAACTTAATAATTCATTGAATTCATTTATTACAGAATATGAAAATTTAATATCATTAATTATTATTATCATCGGAACTATTTTCTCTTTTTACTCAATATCTAAATTTTACTTGTGACGCTACTGATTATTTGACATAAAACTGAAAAAAATTTGGATCAGCCATTAGCATTTTTTATAATATTTTCTATTGCAGTGTTTCAGAGGTTGATCTTTGTGTAAAATGTTATCTGAGGAATGTTAGAATTCGTATATGTCTAATGTTGAACGAGAATTAAACCGTGACCCACAATCGGTTTGGAAATTTTGAAGAAATAACAATAAAACTAAAGGCATCCGAATGTTATGAACATGTGCAAAACTCTATACTTGTGGTTTATCAATGCAATTTAATTTTTTATAACTGCTTATATAGCGTGACTCAAAAAAATAATATACAATGCAATTTAATTTATCGACCAAATCAAGAACGTTTCACCACATTTTCCAAAAAAAATTGGGACTATTAATTGATATACTTGTCCTTGCTAAAATGTTGATGACGTCATCGCAAAATTTTGTAATGTGTAAACTCATTTGAAACGTACGCATATCATGCCTCTTTACTTCTACTTTAACTCTACGTACAATTTTATTTTTACTTATAGGGGTTATCATAAAAAAAACAAATTTGTAGATAACTACATTTTCTAATTTTTCACAAAAGCTGGCTTATGTTGCATCTGTGTTGTATTTCAGGGGAGAGGGAAGTTCTCTCTAAATAATCATAGGCCAGTTTTTAACAAAATAGATTCATTATCACTAAACAGATATAAATCTACCTGTTTTAATTTTTAGTTTATAATAGAATTAGTTCTTTTGCAAAAACAAACAAAAATTATATCTAACTTACCGATGAAGGATTTTGAGGGATTTCGTCCCGTTCTTCGACATTTCTTCCTTTCGCAGCCTGCAGATATAATTGAATATAGTGTATTACAAAATATATCCATAATTAACAACTTACCGTTGCCATGTTCAGTTACTTTAAAAATTAATTATTGGGTAATTGAAAATTGCTATTAAAGTGATGTTTCAATTACTAATGTGGTACTAGTTGAATTATTCGGAAACTACTCGCACTTTAACTGATACTCAAAAAATAAATCAATCAATATTTATAAGATATTTAATCTTATCTTTTATCAGGGTAATTCTATATAACATGGATGTGACAAAATAACGAGTATTAGCTTATTTTCTTCCAAATTAAAGACATTTATAAGTAGAAACCAAAGTTGAAATGTAGATTACAGTGCCAACATATTACTTATTTAAAAACTTTTAAAGTGTGGTGGTAGGTTAGAGATAGAAAAATTATTTTTTCTGCTTTGCGTCAATAATATCTTCATTATGAAACGCATTTGCGTTTGGAAGGAACAAGTTGAAGCCTACATAGAAGTTACCAGAAGAAGAAGATATTCAGTAAAAGAGAATTTATATGTTTTTAATATTAACATACAGATAAATGTACAACAAAAATCGTTGTTATTTCGGTTTCCGCTCTGTAACGGTATCAATATGATTCATAACTTAAAGCTGGTGATCTTATCTCTTCCACTGCGCCTAAAAAAAAACGAGGGAAGTATTTTTTGTACGTCAATATTTGTTTATTTTCACTGTTATTTACGAAGTCAAAGAACAAACAGATTAGATAAGATGATTTTATTTGAAAATATAAAACATTTGTGATTACGTACTTTTTTGAATGCACACTTATTTATTACACATAACTAATAACTTAAAATAAATTATTAACGTATTTAATGAAGAAAACGTCAAACAATTGCACTTCACTTCTTAGGTAAAATAGTGGAAACAGAAAAGGGATAAAGCTGTAACTTTAAAAACATGTATTATTGATTTTTAAAATCATTAGGATATTCTGAAGTTGAAAGTACCGAAGCACCAACGAAAAGTTCCAAAAAGAAAAGTGGTTATTGTTATTTATTGGAGTTTTAACTCATTTCTTGTCGTATTATAGAACACGTATACGCACTGGAATAGGATGTGGAGGTCCAGTTACGAGCTTGGTGTCGGTGTCGGTGTCGAGGTCACCGAGAGCGGTCTCAACTGAGTCTGAACCTCGGCATATAACGCTGCGCTATAGAAAGAATGAAAGAGAAAGAGAAAGAGAAAGAAAGAGAAAGAGAGCGAGAGAGAGAAAGAGAGAGAATGAATAGGAAAACTATCAAACAATATGTACATGAAACGCCTCATAAAGTAGTGCTGATACCGTCTCTTAGCACCCCCAGGATGTTCTAAGAAAACAGAACCTGTCAGCATTCAAACAGTATGTAGACCACAACGATCCTCAGGATGCAGAAGTGTCCCTGGGTCGACGAAATTTTTTTTATTTATTTTTTTGTTTAACGAAGGCCTTCATATTGCTATTTTTTTAAATTTTTGTTACATGGGTATGCAACACGCTTTATTATTTCTCTTAAATAAATATGAAAATTTATAAAATACATGTGAAATTATTTTAAATCACATAACTTAAAAATCCCACACGAACACAAACATGATTTAGCATAGCTGATATCCTGAAGTTGAAAGTACCTACCGTAGAGGCCATTGCTGAAGATCACCAACAAAAGGTTTCAAAAATAAGAGTGGTGATGTTTGTTTTTGTCCTTTTGTATGGTAAAGATGAAAATATATAAAATTTTCTTAAAAATCTCATACGACCACAATTATGATTTAGCATAGTTGATGAAGTTTTTTTAACCACATTTAATTTCTCCACGAGATGACAAAAGTGAATAGACAACAGCATGGTAACTTTTGAACATGCCGTCAACATTGAAAATTTAAAATGTGACCTTGACCTACGTTGTGTTTTCAAATGACGTGGGTTTGCGGGTCTGTTCAAGAGTCGGAATATTAATATGTAACAATGATCAACACAAACAAGTGCCTGTCGCTTTTATTATCATAGTTTAGTTACCCATTTTAGTGTAATAAATACATAGTTTGATTATAAAACACCCTATATGGTTACAGGGTGTGGCAGTACATTTTATGCCATTTGTTGATTTTTTGCTACATATAAAGTATTTTTTAAAACTTCTTCATAATCATAATACATAAATACATAAATAGCTAAACTTAGTCTCGTCTACATCGATGGACACCAATTAAGTATACATAAAATATATAACAGTTAAGACATATAACATATGTCCAAATAATTAAACATTTAAGAATTCAAACCGATCGACATATGTATAAACTTAAAAAAAAAACAGTGCAGGTTTTAGTCTTTGACAAACTTAAAACATACGAATTGATTAGACTACATTTGTTAACGTCTTAAAAATAATTAAATCCTAAATAGATATGTCGCAAATCGCTGAAATACTCGAATCTGGTCATTCCTCCATAAATTTTTAGAATTCGATCTAAACATTAATAACTTCTATGATACATACCTATAGCTTTATTGTTTTTCTATTCGATATAACTCATACGCAAAAAATTTATAACAAAATTTAATTCTGATCTATGTGCTCATTTTCGTTGATCGATTAAAGTCCTTTACAGTACGAAGCACCAAAAAAGGTGATGCATCTTGAAAGCAATAAAATGGGACGCTTAATAACCAATATTTTATAAATTCCCTTAGAGTGTGAATTAATTTTCCTAATTATGCCTTTTAAATTATGTATTTAACGCAAATTTAGCAAATTTTTCACATATGATTGAATTCGAAATGTGTGCAACAAAAATAATGGGGAATAATTCATAATAAGATTTATAGCACTGTATAGAGTTCACGTTCTTAAATGATACCAATATCCAGAAAAAAATATTTGAAATTAAACATGAATTGTTATATACGCTACTGGCCCATTGGTAGTGTCTCTTGACCAACCACAACTACTATTCAATAAATGGTACAAAACGACTAGGATTAAGAACCAAAAAAGTGGCGCACTGATAAGTAACGTGCAAAATCACGATAAGGGCGAGTCTTTGACAAAGTAAATTTTTCCAATTCAGTGCGTGTCGACAGGGTATTATTGGTTATTTTTTCGAAATCACCCTGTACATGCTTTATCTTTAATGCATATCTGCCTCCCTCTGTAATAATTGTACTACATTTAAATTTCCGTGTTCACAAGCGTAGTCCTTTGGCAGCCGTCCATCTTCATCCGGAATATCCACTCTCGCCCCTTTTTCTAACAATAATAAAATTATTTTATATCCATTCTGGAAATTTTTGCACGCATAATGCATCGGTAGCTGACCATCTTTGTCCGGAAAATTTATTCGCGCTCCATTCGATACCAGTAATTGTACCATCTGCAAAGGTCCGTATTCACACGCATAATGTATCGGCAGTCGTCCAGCTCCATCTGGAACATCCACTTTCGCATCTTTTTCCAGCAAGAATAAAATTATTTCATATCCATTCTCGAAATTTCTGCAAGCATAGTGCATCGGTAGCTGACCATCACTGTCCGGAATATCAAATTTCGATACATTCGTTGCCAGTAATTGTACCATGTGTAAAAGCCCGCTTTCACAAGCATAATGTATCGGCAGTCGTCTGCCAGCATCAGGAACATTCACTCCCGCATGTCTTCCTAGCAAAAATAAAATTATTTCAGATCCATTCTCCAAATTTTTGCAAGCATAGTGGATCGGTAGCTGACCATCGTTGTCCGGCAAATCTATTCGCGCTCCATTCGTTACCAGTAATTTTACAATGTGGACAGATCCGCGTTCACAAGCATAATGTATCGGCAGCCGTCCGTCTCCATCCGGAACATTCACTTGCGCACCTTTTTTATACAAAAATAAAATCGTATTATATCCCTCATCGTAATTTCTGCACGCATAATGCATCGGTAGCTGACCACCTCTGTCCGGAAGATCAAATCTCGCTCCATTCGTTACCAATAATTCTACTATGCCTGAACTTCCGCGTTCAGAAGCAATATGTATCGGCAGCCGTCCATCTCCATCGGGAACGTCTACTTTTGCACCGTTTTTACACAAAAAGAAACTTATACCATATCCGCAACAGTTATTTCTGCACGCATAGTGCATCGGTAATTGACCACCTATGTCGGGAACAGAAAATTTCGCTCCATTCGTTACCAGTAATTCTACCATGATGAAATTTGCGTGTTCACAAGCATAATGTATCGGCAGCCGTCCATTTCCATCTGGAACATCCAATTTTGCACCTTTTTCACACAAAAAAAAAATAATTTCATATCCCTCAAAGTAATTTTTGCATGCATAGTGCATCGGTAGCTGACCACCTCTGTCCGGAACATCGAATTTCGCCCCATTCGTTGCCAGTAATGCTACTAGGTTTAAATTTCCACGTTTACAAGCATAATGTATCGGCAATCGTCCACCTGCATCCGGAAGATCGACTTTTGCACCATTGCTTACTAGTTCTTTTATAATATCTGTATGCCATTTGTGAAATGCTCGATGAATTGGAAGCTGTCCATTTTCACCTGGAACGTCAACTTCCGCGCCATTCTTTAACAATAGTTTGACTACTGCTAAATCTCCATGTTCACAAGCATAATGTATCGGCAACCGTCCACCACCATCCGGGACATTCACTTTCGCACCATTGCATACTAGTAATTTTATAATATCTGTATGCCATTTTTGAAAAGCGTAATGAATCGGCAGCTGGTTATTTCCATCCGGGACATCCACTTTAGCACCATTCTTTAACAGTATTTCTACTACACCTAAATCTCCATCATCACAAGCGTAATGAAGCGGCAAACGACCGTCTTCATCTAAAACGTCAATTTGGGCTATGTGTTTTAAAAAATCTAAATGCCCCTTTTCAAGCGCAATATGTATAGGACGTCTTCCGTTTCTATCCTTATTATTTGTGTTCACTTCTCTGAGAATTAATGAACCCAACGTCTTAGTTAGATTTTTTTCCAATGCATAATGCGCCAACGACTGACCTTTCGAATTTGGCACATCTATTCCAAACTCTGGGAAATGTAAAGCAAAACTCAATATTTCGTCAATTTCCGAATCCAGAATTAAAAGTTCTTCTACGCAATCCCACTCGGAATGACTTCGTTCTTCGGAAAAGACTTTTTTTAATATTTGCGCTGACCTGTTGAAAAGAGCTAAGGCTATAATACTTCTTGAACTAATATTATTGTATGTGGTTTTTAAAGGAATAGAATTTTCAATACACTCATAAATTATTGGACAATCAAACCTAATTGCATAATATAAAACTGCCACTAAATAATCTTCTCCGAACTGATTCCCATCAAAAATTGGTATCAAAAATGGTAAGAAAATCATCAACATTTTAAAACACACATGACCCGTTGCGCCGAATTTATAAAATTTTGGTGCTATGTCACAATAATTGAGAGTTCCAACAACTTTTTCATTACTATTGATTAACCATTCCGTGTTGAAACTTTTGTCATTCAACAGAATATTGTTTTTAACAAGAGGATAATTTTTATTCCAGGCGCAAGACACTTCCAAAGCGTCACGACCAATGACGTCTTTTTGACTTAGATCGATATGTATAAATTCTTCTAGAATTGTGGGATTCTTATATATAACTCCTACCAAATATTTCGAATTTCTCGCTAACATTAAATCTAAAAAAAAGCGGATATTTTTGTATCTGCTGTTAGAAATAAATTTTCTCTCACGTGCTTTGTATGGGTTGTGTTCGAATAGGTACAGCGCTGCAAAATATTCACCGTACGAATTGTGAATGAATTCAACATCATATCTCGATGTAACGCGACTGATAATTCCTACATCATCTCCTTCGTTTTTAATTTTTTTTACAAAACTGTCAGTCGTGTTGAACGAGAATTCATTTACAATTTTATGTATTAAAGAGTTATAAATGTAAAAACTTACAGCTAGACTTTTATAATGACCCATTCTAGCATTCTTGTCGTTTTCAAAGTTCTGGATATTCTGTTCATTTCTTAATGTAATTTCATTTATGTCGTTGTACAGAACATGGAACTTTTCTTCAACGAAATGTTCATATAGATCAAGAACAGTGAAAATACCGTCTAGTAAAAGTAAGTATTTATGTTTGTCTTTTAAAAATAATTCTGTAAGCATATAAATTTGTAGAGGAATACCTAAAATTTCATAATTTGGAAAAGACATTATATTTTTTCTTATTTTATTAAAAGTTTCATTTAAATCATGATTAGTAATGCCTAAACGATATTTAATATATTCTTTTTGCTCGTTTTTACTAAACTGTTGTAAATTTCTTGCAAACGTACCTAACTCGTTTTCCAACATATCCCTTAAACTGATTCTAGAAGTCAACCACTGCTTCACTCCTTTTTCCGAAAACGCATTTACTAAATTTAAAATGGAAACTTGAGTGGCGTCAGATGCTTCATCAAGTCCATCCCATATTAGTTGTATTTGGTTTTGTTCCAGCATTGTTTTGAACACACTGTGGTGGAACGGATTAGTGCCTTCCTGACAAGTTTCTTCTAAGATGTATTTTAAGAAACTCTCCACGTTTGATCCATGTTTTCTGAAGTGTAAGGCGTGGTTTCTGGCGTAGATTAAAATTATCCACTTTGTTGACTTACTGCTGTTTTTTAAACTCTTCGCTAATGTGCTTTTTCCCATTCCAGCATCGGCGCAGATAATGTTGATATTTTGTCGAGAATGATTAAAGTACTGGCCTTCCCCTATAGTGTACTCCATAAATTCGCTTTGTAAACGAAACCTCTCAAGTTCGTTGATATATTTTCGTTCCGAGCCATAATTCCCACTTTCCATCCACTCCAAACGATGATTGTCTAAATATGTGAAGTGATGGAACTGGATTTGTGAATTATTTTCACACAATGCAGAAAATTCCTCCTGTGAAATTTTTCTTCCACAAACATATATCTTTTGTTCATGAATTGTGGACTGTATTAGCTCAACGTCATTCACTTCGCTGATTAGCAAATTTGCTAAAAATCGTTTGATAGATTCCACGTCTGTTACGCCATCAACTAAAACAATTGTATTTTCGTTAATATTTTTCAAAAATTTAACATCTATTAAAATTTTCGTCAATTTTCTTTCGACGTGACTAGGTGGTAGGGCGTCTGTGTATTTTCCAATTAGTAACGGAGCATCCATCATTTCAACTAAGTCGTCTGTAGTGATGAAGTTGCCGCAATCTTCGCAGATTTCTAGCAAATATTTCAATGCAGCGTCTTTCTGCCCTTGCAGTGAATATGTAAAATTCGTTAGGATTTCTTCATACAACTGTACCTGTTTTTCTAAGTCAGATAATTTTACAAACAAATATGGTTTTTGTTGACCATCTGTACTGTTGTGACGTGGGTCAGCATTACTTTTTCTAACACACTCATTAAACGTTTCTTGGTTATCTAGTACAATTAGATTCTGAACTCGACATATTTTTATTGTTTGATATACTCGTGGGCATCCTTCAACGACTAACGGACTTTTTCCCAGCAACCACATGAGCATCGATACTTTTGTTGGGTCTTTATCATAAAGACTATCTTTTGTTTCTATTCCGTTTTCGATAAGTTGGTACTTGTAATTCACTTTAATCGTTTCTTCGATATCATCTATATCGTCGACAGCATTTGACCAAACTGGGGCGATTTTCTCGAAATTGTGTCTATTTATAAGAGTCAAGTCACATTTTGAAACAGCTTCTTTAAAAATTTTTCTTTTGGCGTTCACTGTTCCACCGGCAGCAAAAGATAATGGTTTGATTGAAGATGAAAATACACAAAGGCTTATCATGTATTTCATCCACGTTTTATTTAACTTGAATTTGTTACCGTCCTTCGTATTCCAGTGGGTTATAAAATGTAGATACTCCCGGAAAACTGTTTCGTTGCTTCCGAAGTATGTCTTGAACATTTCAAGTGTACACGTTTCCAGTTCTTTGGCATCTGTTTGACCAGTATAAAGATACAAATTTTTAAAAAAAGGTCCATATTCTTTTAATTTATCTTCGTTTTCTTCGAATCTGTAACAATGTCCTCCCAACTCTGAAATACGAGTGCTTATTAAACTGTCTTGTTTACATGGCGTCAATTTGCCAAATCTAAACCGATCTATGTGTTCATCGTTTAGCTTAGAATTGGTAAACAAAACCATCTTGGTAGGACATTCAGACAACTTCGGTTCTTTTTTGAAGTCTTTGTAATACTTCTCGACGCTAAAGTTTCCACTCGATGCATTTAACTGCTCAATTTGTATTCCTCCTGTTCTGCTGACGTGTTTCAACTGAATAGCAAAGGTTTCGGTCCGATCTTTGAATTTAATTTCGACTACAACGTCTTCGAAAGAACCATATACACTATCGTTCGACGACAAATTAAAATTTTCTACGTCATCGTCAATTATTAATTTTAAAATTAAGTTCGCTATGTAGAGATGTTCGTAGTCTTTGCGTGCGTCAGTGGTGCCACTCCTCTTCTTAAATTTCTGAAAAGAATGTTTAATAAAGTAAGAGGTTCAATTTCAAAGAAAGAATGTTTTATACATAATGGTTTTCGTGACTGTAAAAATTTTAAATAAGGTTAGTAGAACATCAAGTGTAATAATTTTCAAATTCTTTGTTTTCAATCTTTGAGGTGACCTGATCAAACTGTTGGTAGACGTGATTAGACAAATTTTGATTGGCGTTTTACTATACATACGATATTCTTAAAATATATATAAAATTTTACAACCATTACTTTTGCAGTTCGGAGAATATCTTTCCATTAAAATTGTCAACAGACGACAGACAGACAGGCAAACAGACACATAATGACATAATAGATAGGTGAAATACAGTTGAAAACTGGAGACTTATTATTTCATGCTCTAGGAGTAATGAAACATCAAGAAAACATGATGTTTCATTCGCCAGATAGATTCTAAAACAATAATTCTTTAGCTTAGGGTTGGAAAATAAAAACCGTTGTGTTATGAGTTGTAACTAATACTTTATAAATTGTTGTAATGTTATGTTCTAAAATAATAATTAAGTAATATCAATACATGCTTGACATAAAGAGATCATCCTACTAAATATTTCGAATTTCTCGCTAACATTAAATCTAAAAAAAAGCGGATATTTTTATATCTGCTGTTAGAAATAAATTTTCTCTCACGTGCTTTGAATGGTTTGTGTTCGAATAGATACAGCGCTGCAAAATATTCACCGTACGAATTGTGAATGAATTCAACATCATATCTCGATGTAACGCGACTGATAATTCCTACATCATCTCCTTCGTTTTTAATTTTTTTTACAAAACTGTCAGTCGTGTTGAACGAGAATTCATTTACAATTTTATGTATTAAAGAGTTATAAATGTAAAAATTTACAGCTAGACTTTTATAATGATTTATTCTAACATTCTTGTCGTTTTCAAAATTCTGGATATTCTGTCCATTTCTTAATGTAGGAGTAATGAAACATCAAGAAAACATGAAATAGCTCTTCGCTAGATAGATCCTACAACAATAATTCTTTAGCTTAGGGTTGGAAAATAAAAACCGTTGTGTTATGAGTTGTAACTAATACTTGTTAAATTGTTGTAATGTTATGTTATAAAATAATAATTAAGAAATATCAATACATGCTTGACATAAAGAGATCATAAGAGTGAATGACGTAAGATTACGTTACATGAAAATAATTGTGCATAAATGTGATATTTGCAATTTCAACTATGGATTCATAAGATTTCTCACATTTTAGACAGGATTTATTCACCATAATATTGGGATGATAACATTAAGTTTTCGAAAGGATAAATTTTAATTATATACTATTGGTGCGATTTTATTAAACAGAAAATCTTCGAAGCAGCTGAACCTATTGTTGTTAAATGTTATATAATTTCAGAATATCATGTAGATGGTACAATACCGTTAATCAAAATTTGTCTATTGATCTTCATTAACAATTTGATGACGTCCCCTTGTTGTTTTGCGTAGTAAAATTTATATAATTTTTTTAGTAAAATATTTCTCTACCGGTGGTTCATGAATCCACCTTGATGTTTAAGAAAATTACTCTACATTTTTCGTGTTTCATGTAACCTAAATCGCATTTTATGATGAAAATTTGATTCACAGAAATTTTTGCTGTTACAATGTTTTGCAAATTATGGAAGAAGTAATTAGTACTACTGATGTATTTTATCCTGTGACAAAATTTCTTCTGTCTTGTAGTATAAAAACGATCTGAGGACAAAATTTAAGTGTTTTGTGGTTCTGAATCATAAATTAGTCATATTTTTGTCGGCTAAAGATTGGTAATTTACTAAATGGGGTGATAGATTTGACACAATGGGATTCCGACAGTACGACAAGTTTATTAGAAACAGATGCTGATGCATTTCTGGCCGCGTGACCCGACCGTAACTACCAGTGTTCCGGCGAACACATGGAACACTGGTAGTTACGCCACTGGTTTACAGAAAGAATGGTTGCGTACCGCCTAAAAATCTACAGTAAAAGAACAAAAATTCAGATAAGGAAACAACACAAACTCACATAGTCCAGCAAAAGCGACGCAGTGCGAGATTTGGTGGAAATTTAAATAAAAATATTCGAGTCTTAAAATAAAAATATCTTGTTGACTGAGTTATTTTAAATACAGTATAGAATATTTTCGTCAAATTTTAACTTAATGGATTCATTGAAGTCATTTAAGTATTACAGAATATGAAAATTTAATGCTTATCATTAATTATTATTATCGAAACTATTTTCTCTTTTTACTCAATAGCTAAATTTTATTTGTGACGCTACTGATTATTTGACATAAAACTGAAAAAAATTTGGATCAGCCATTAGCATTTTTTATAATATTTTCTATTGCAGTTTTTCAGAGGTTGATCTTTGTGTAAAATGTTATCTGAGGAATGTTAGAATTCGTATATGTCTAATGTTGAAGAAGAATTAAACCGTGACCCACAATCGGTTTGGAAATATTGAAGAAATAACAATAAAACCAGTCATCCGAATGTTATGAAAATATGCAAAACTCTATACTTGTTGTTTATCAATGCACTTTAATTTTTTATAACTGCTTATACAGTGTGACTCAAAAAAAATACACGATGCAATTTATTTTATTGACCAAATCAAAAACGGTTCACCACATTTTCCAGAAAATTTGGGAATACAAATAGATATACCTGTCCTTGCAAATACGTTGATTACGTCATCGCAAAATTTTGTAATGGAAAAACTCATTTGAAACGTACGCACATCGATTCTACGACAACTGGTCGCAAACAATTGATCGCGCGACAATTGATCGCAAGCAACTCGTCGCAGCACAATTGGTCGCACGCGACAATTGATCGCGGCGACAATTGATCGCAGCGACAATTGATTGCACGTAAATTGATCGCAGCGACAATAGATCGTACGTAAATTTATCGCAGCGTCAATTGATCGCAAGGTAAAATTCATCGGGAACTATTTTCTTTTATTAAAACTAAATATTTTGTATTCTGAATTTTAAGTTGCAATAAATTTAGCAACCAGGTAAGGTGTAAATATCGAATTAAAAACAATTTGAATATAGATAAGTGACGAAGTTTGTAGTTGCACTTTAAAAATTAAAAAATACGAGCGTAAACACCTTGTTACATAAGATTTTTTATTAATAAATTGTCATTTTGGTTATTTTTTTTTAAGAGATTGTTTCTATTTATCTCGTTTCTTATTTTACCTATTATATTATAGGAACTAGCTTCATTATAATAAGTACTCAACATAAAAACAAGTGTTTATTGTTCTTAACTAGATTACAGTTATTTAAAAAATCATATTTTTAACAACCTTTAAATTTTAACACATTTTGATACAGAATAATAATAGTACATCTAGAGTATCCATATGCAGCGAATATAAATTCCACTGGACGGATATATAATACTTATTTTAATACCTTGTAAATTGCAACGGATCTTTTACAGGGTTTGAGAAAGGTTTACGTGTATTGTAAATATGTATATATTGCAAAAACTTTTGTTAGAGCGTCAAGAATAATTTTGTGTTACCGGGAAATCTAAGAAATGTAGGTACTTATGCAACTAAAAACTTATTTTTTAATTATTATTATGTGACTAGTATTGTACTGAAGAAAAATTCAGTTGTACCATATGTGGGTGTAAAAAATACATATACAGGGTTAGTCACGAGAAAATTATTTCTGAAAATTATTTTTACGCAACCCAAAATACGAATACCATGTACCACTTGATACTAACAGAATTTAAAATGAAATGCTTAATTCATGATTGCTTTGAGTTTGGCAATGTCATTTTGACAATTCTGGAAAAGGAGGTTACGCGAGTGTCCATGGTGGTACCGCAGCCAATTGGAGATCTCCGCTGGCGCCGCTAATAAGTTTGTCAGGGCTTGCTTCGAGTGCCTCTTGATCTTTTGCAACCGATTAATGACGAGAAAATTATTTCTAAAAATTCCTTTTACGCAGCAAATTTATTAAAAAATATAGGTATATATTTAATTTTTTAAACTAACAAACGTAATGAAAATAATACTTTTTCACTTAAAACTGTAACGAGAGTTTTTTCACGATTTATCTATAACTTTTTAATTTGACAGTTGTAATAATTTTAAAACCATTTTTTATTAAAGAAAAATGACGTCTAACACGTTTTGAAAGCTATTTTTTTCACTCGTTTAATTGACAAACTTTAAACTTGTGAGAAGAAAAGCTTGAATCACTTACTTGAGCGTCTAATCAATAAGACGAATAATCCAAATGAACATTACAGTAGCATACCGAGAGATGTGTCAGCATTAAAAAAAATATTTTACAATATTTTCACTTTTTTGCACTTTGGTTTAGTCGGAAATGAGCCTAATAGTTACCGTTTTTATGGAACTCGTATGTATTTATTTTGACACTTTTTTTAGAAATAATGAAATTTTTGAGAATATAGCACATTAATTTATTTTCCTCATTCTTAACAATTACTTATTTCTCTATAAACGCTATCATTTTTCGCCTGCGATTAATCGTCGCATGCGACCAGTTGTACTTGCGACGAATTGTGTTGCGATCAATTGTGACTGCGACCAGTTGTCGTTGCGACCAGTTGTCGCTGCGACCAATTGACGCTGCGATCAGTTGTTTGCGATCAATTGTCGCGCGACGAATTGTGCACGACGAATTGACGCGGTACCTGTTTACTTTTACTTTAAATCTACGTACAATTTTATTTTAGCTTATAGAGGTTATCATAAAAAAATCAAATTCGTAGATAACTACATTTTATAAGTAACTTTTCACAAAAGCTGGATTATGTTGTATCTGTGTTGTATTTCAGGGGAGAGGGAAGTTCTCTTTAGATCATAGGTTACTTTTTCACAAAATACCTGTTTTAATTTTTAGTTTATAATAGAATTAGATTTTTTGCAAAAGCAAACAAAAATTAATTTGTTGTGTTATGATAAACCGATACCTAATGATGTTGATTGATCGAATTTTAAACAAATAATTAACATATATATATCTAACTTACCAACGAAGGATTTTGAGGGATTTCGTCCCGTTCTTCGACATTTCTTCCTGTCGCAGCCTGCAGATATAATTGAAAATAGTGTATTACAAAATATATCCATAATTAACAACTTACCGTTGCCATGTTCAATTAGTTTAAAAATTAATTGTTGGGTAATTGAAAATTGCGATTAAAGGGGTGTTTCAATTACTAATGTGGTATTAGTTCAATTACCCGCAAACTACTCGCACTTTAACTGATACTCAAAAAATAAAGCAATCTATATTTATAAGATATTTAATCATACGAGTACCTTTTATCAGGGTAATTCTATATAACATGGGTGTGACAAAATAACGAGTATTTGCTTATTTTCTTCCAAATTAAATAAATTTATAAGTAGAAACAAAAGTTGAAATGTAGATTACAGTACAACATATTATTTATTTAAAAATTTTAAGTGTGGTGGTGGATTAGAGATAGAAAAATTATTTTTTCTGCTTTGCGTCAATAATATCTTCATTATCAAACGATTTGCGTTTGGAAGGAACAAGTTGCAGCCTACATAGAAGTTACCAGAAGAAGAAGATATTCAGTAAAAGAGAATTTATATGTTTTTAATATTAGCATACTGATAAATGTACAACAAAAGTTGTTTTTTTTCGATTTCCGCTCTGTACCGGTTTCGATATGATTCATAACTTAAATCTGGTGATCTTATCTCTTACACTGCGCCTAAAAAAAAAACGAGGGAAGTATTTTTTGTACGTCAATATTTGTTTATTTTCACTGTTATTTACGAAGTCAAAGAACAAACAGATTAGATAAGATGATTTTATTTGAAAATATGAAACATTTGTGATTACGTACTTTTTTGAATGCACACTTAGTTATTACACACAATTAATAACTTAAAATAAATTATTAACGTATTTAATGAAGAAGACGTCGAACAATTGCACTTCACTTCTTAGGTAAAATAGTGGAAACAGAAAAGAGATAAAGCTGTAACTTTAAAAACATGTATTATTGATTTTTAAAATCATTAGGATATTCTGAAGTTGAAAGTACGGCAGAGACTATTGCAGAAGATCACCAACGAAAAGTTCCAAAAAGTGGTTATTGTTATTTATTGGAGTTTTAACTCATTTCTTGTCGTATTATAGAATACGTATACGCACTGGAATAGGATGTGGAGGTCCAGCTACGAGATTGGTGTCGGTGTCGGTGTCGGTGTTGTTGTCGAGGTCACAGAGAGCGGTCTGAACCGAGTCTGAATCTCGGCATATAACGCCGCGTTATAGATAGAAAGAAAGAAAGAGAAAGAGAAAGAGAGAGAGAGAAAGAGAGAGAGAAATAAACTGTCAAACAATATGTACATGAAACGCCTAATAAAGTAGTGCTGATACCGTCTCTTAGCACCCCCACAATGTTCTAAGAAAACAGAACCTGCCAGAATTCAAACAGTATGTAGACCACAACGATCCTCAGGATGCAGAATTGTCCCTGGGTCGACGCACTATTTTTTTTATTTATTTTTTTATATAACGCAGGCCTTCATATTGCTATTTTTTAAAATTTTTGTTACGTGGGTATGCAACAGTTTATTACAGCTCTTAAATAAATATGAAAATTTATAAAATTCATGTCAAATTATTTTAAGTCCCATAACTTAAAAATCCCACACGAACACAACCATGATTTAGCATAGCTGATGAAGTTTTTTTAACCATATTCAATTTCTCCACGAGATGACAAAAGTGAATAGACAACAGCATGGTAACTTTTGAACATGCCGTCAACATTGAAACTCGTGAAAATTTAAAATGTGACCTTGACCTACGTTATGTTTTCAAATGACGTGGGTTTGCGGGTCTGTTCAAGAGTCGGAATATTAATATGTAACAATGATCAACTCAAACAAGTACATGTCGCTTTTATTATCATAGTTAAGTTACTCATTTTAGTATAATAAATACATAGCTTTATTATAAAACACCCTATATAGTTACAGGGTGTGGCAGTACATTTTATGCCATTTGTTGATTTTTTGCTACTTATAAAGTATTTTTAAAAATTTCTTCATAAGCATAATACATAAATACATAAATAGCTAAACTTAGTCTCGTCTACATCGATGGACACCAATTAAGAATACATAAAATATATAACAGTTAGGACATATAAGATATGTCCATTGAATTAAACATTTAAGAATTCAAACCTATCGACATATGTATAAACTTAAAAAAAACAGTGCAGATTTTAGCCTTTGACAAACTTAATACATACGAACTGATTAGACTACATTTGTTAACGTCTTAAAAATAATTAAATCCTAAATAGATATGTCGCAAATGGCTGAAATACTCGAATCTGGTCATTCCTCCATAAATTTTTAGAATTCGATCTAAACATTAATAACTTCTATGATGCATACTTATAGCTTTATTGTTTTTCTGTTCGATATAACTCATACGCAAAAAATTGATAACAAAATTTAATTCTGATCTATGTGCTCATTTTCGTTGATCGATTAAAGTCCTTTATAGTACGAAGCACTAAAAAAGGTGTTGCATCTTCAAAGCAATAAAATGAGACGTTTAATAACCAATATTTTATAAATTCCCTTAGAGTGTGAACAAATTTTCCTGATTATGCCTTTTAAATTATGTATTTAACGGAAATTTGGCAAATTTTTCACATATGATTGAATTCGAAATGTGTGCAATAATAAAAATGGGGAATAATTCACAATAAGATTTATAGCACTTTACAGAGTTCACGTTCTTAAATGATACCAATATCCAGAAAAAAATATTTGAAATTAAACATGAATTGTTATACAGCGCATCTTTTTTGAAAGTGGCCATAGGGATTCCCATGTTAACTTATGTTTGAGTAAAGATTCAGAGCTGAAATTTTTACTGGATCTAGCTTGCGTTATCTTTTGTCGATTTTATTAAAAATCATGTTTTAAATTTGTTGGATGTATGATTGTTATTCATACATACGTACCGAAAAAGATTGATATAAATGAAACACAAACATGTGCTGTGTAACACTGTATTTTTTTGTTGTTGACGCTTCGGAGTCTATGTACAAAGTGTTAAATTCGGAGGAGATACATTGCAGGCAGAAGAGAAAGTGGGGACGCTTGTGACAAGGGTCCACAACCCGAACAAAATTAAAGTATATATCTTTAAAAAAATTACAATATTTGGATATTTTTGTCGCTAATATTGTAGGCAGCCATGTAAAAACAAACATTTACCTGACGTTTCTAAACTTTGATTACTCGTTCAATTACTGGTTTTTAGTGACCGAAATTGGTCAACATATCGCAGTACACAATTAATGAAAAAGTAGAAATGGTCACTGATGGATACATTAAAGCCTTATCGACAACAGAGAAACTCCGCCAAATTTTGCTGCAGCATTCCCACATCGTTCCATACCCGACAAACCACAACCACATTTTGAAAATTTTGTGGCAGATTTATAAACACAGGTTTTTTATTGGACATTAAAAACGCAATTTCAGTGAAATTATCTTTTATTATCTTCATTTATGTTTGAATTCCATCATTCTGTTTCTTTTCTAAAAACTGCAATTAAGGTATTTAATGATTAAATTAAAATTATGCTGTCAAAAATGACAAGTTAAAATGATAAGTCAAAACCGTCTATGATGTACCAAACTTTTTTAATCAAAATAATTTTTATTTTTTAAAGCACAAATTAGCAAATTACTGGAAAAAGTGGTAGTGGAAATTAAAGTAGAACCCGAAGGTTATTTTCTCCGCAAAAATCATATCTGGGTTTTCACCCTAGCAAAAGTTAACATGGGGTCTAAAATTTAACATGGGAATCCCAATGGCCACTTTTAAAAAAGATGCACTGTATACGCTACTGGCCCATTGGTAGTGTATCTTGACCGACCACAACTACTATTCAATAAATGGTACAGAACGACTAGGATTAAGAACCAAAAAAGTGGCGCACTGATAAGTAACTTGCAAAATCACGATAAGGGCGAGTCTTTGGCAAAGTAAATTTTTCCAATTCAGCGCGTGTCGACACTTCATCTTTAGTGCATATTATCTGCCTCCCTCCATAACAATTGTACTACATTTAAATTTCCGTGTTCACAAGCGCACTCCATTGGCAGCCGTCCATCTTCATCCGGAATATCCACTCTCGCGCCTTTTTCTAACAATAATAAAATTATTTCATATCCATTCTTGAAATTTTTGCACGCATAGTGCATCGGTAGCTGACCATTTTTGTCCGGAATATTTATTGGCGCTCCATTCGATACCAGTAATTGTACCATCTGCAAAGGTCCGCGTTCACAAGCATAATGTATCGGCAGTTGTCCAGCTCCATCTGGAACATCCACTTTCGCATCTTTTTCCAGCAAGAATAAAATTATTTCATATCCATTCTCGAAATTTCTGCAAGCATAGTGCATCGGTAGCTGACCATCACTGTCCGGAATATCAAATTTCGCTACACTCGTTGCCAGTAATTGTACCATGTGTAAAAGCCCGCTTTCACAAGCATAATGTATCGGCAGTCGTTTGCCAGCATCAGGAACATTCACTCTCGCATGTCTTCCTAGCAAAAATAAAATTATTTCAGATCCATTCTCCAAATTTCTGCAAGCATAGTGGATTGGTAGCTGACCATCGTTGTCCGCCAAATCAATTCGCGCTCCAATCGTTACCAGTAATTTTACAATGTGGATAGATCCGCGTTCACAAGCATAATGTATCGGCAGCCGTCCGTTTCCATCTGGAACATCCACTTTCGCATGTTTTTTATACAAAAATAAAATCGTATTACATCCCTCATCGTAATTTCTACACGCATAGTGCATCGGTAGCTGATCATCTCTGTCCGGAAGATCAAATTTCGCTCCATTCTTTACCAGTAATTCTACTATTTCTGAACTTCCGCGTTCAGAAGCAAGATGTATCGGCAGCCGTCCATCTCCATCGGGAACGTCTACTCTCGCACCGTTTTTACACAAAAAGAAAATTATACCATATCCGCACAAGTTATTTCTGCACGCATAGTGGATCGGTAATTGACCACCTCTGTCCGGAACAGAAAATTTCGCTCCATTCGTTACCAGTGATTCTACTATGAATAAATTTGCGTGCTCACAAGCATAATGTATCGGCAGCCGTCCATTTCCATCCGGAACATCCAATTTCGCACCTTTTTCAAACAAAAATAAAATTATATCATATCCCTCAAAATAATTTTTGCATACATAGTGCATCGGTAGCTGACCACCTCTGTCCGGAACATCGAATTTCGCCCCATTCGTTGTCAGTAATGCTACTAGGTTTAAATTCCCACGTTCACAAGCATAATGTATCGGCAATCGTCCATCTTCATCCGGAAGATCGACTTTCGCACCATTGCTTACTAGTTCTTTTATAACATCTGTATGCCATTTGTGAAATGCTTGATGAATCGGAAGCTGTCCATTTTCATCTGGAACGTCAACTTCCGCGTCTTTCTTTAACAATAGTTTGACTACTGCTAAATCTCCATGTTCACAAGCGTAATGTATCGGCAACCGTCCACCACCATCCGGGACATTCACTTTCGCACCATTGCATACTAGTAATTTTATAATATCTGTATGCCATTTTTGAAAAGCGTAATGAATCGGCAGCTGGTTATTTCCATTCGGGACATCCACTTTAGCACCATTCTTTAACAGTATTTCTACTACACCTAAATCTCCATCATCACAAGCGTAATGAAGCGGCAAACGACCGTCTTCATCTAAAACGTCAATTTGGGCTATGCGTTTTAAAAAATCTAAATGCCCCTTTTCAAGCGCAATATGTATAGGACGTCTTCCGTTTCTATCCTTATTATTTGTGTTCACTTCTCTGAGAATTAATGAACCCAACGTCTTAGTTAGATTTTTTTCCAATGCATAATGCGCCAACGACTGACCTTTCGAATTTGGCACATCTATTCCAAACTCTGGGAAATGTAAAGCAAAACTCAATATTTCGTCAATTTCCGAATCCAGAATTGAAAGTTCTTCTACGCTATCCCACTTGGAATGACTTCGTTCTTCGGAAAATAATTTTTTTAATATTTGCGCTGACCTGTTAAAAAGAGCTAAGCCTAAAATACTTCTTGAACTAATATTATTGTATGTGGTTTTTAAAGGAATAGAATTTTCAATACACTCATAAATAATTGGACAATCAAACCTAATTGCATAATATAAAACTGCCACTAAATAATCTTCTCCGAACTGATTCCCGTCAAAAATTGGTATCAAAAATGGTAAGAAAATCATCAACTTTTTAAAACACACATGACCCGATGCGCCGAATTTATAAAATTTTGGTGCAATGTCACCATAATTGAGAGTTCCAACAACTTTTTCATTACTATTGATTAACCATTTCGTGTTGAAACTTTTGTCATTCAACAGAATATTGTTTTTAACAAGAGGATAATTTTTATTCCAGGCGCAAGACACTTCCAAAGCGTCACGACCAATGGCGTCTTTTTGACTTAGATCGATATGTATAAATTCTTCTAGAATTGTAGGATTCTTATATATAACTCCTACTAAATATTTCGAATTTCTCGCTAACATTAAATCTAAAAAAAATCGAATGTTTTTATATCGATTGTTAGAAATAAATTCTTTATCACGTGCTTTAGAACTTTCGTGTTCAAATAGATACAAAGCTGCAAAATATTCACCGTACGAATTGTGAATGAATTCAACATCATATTTAGATATAACCCGGCTTATAAATCCTACATCATCACCTTCGTTTTTAATTTTTATTACAAAACTGTCAGTCCTGTTGAACGAGAATTCATTTACAATTTTATGTATTAAAGAGTTATAAATGTAATAACTTGCAGCTACATTTTTATAGTGGTTCATTCTAGTGTTCTTTTCGTGTTCAAAATTCTGGATATTCTGTTCATTTCTTAATGTAGTTTCTTTTTTGTCGTTGTATAAAACATGAAATTTTTCGTCAACAAAATGTTCATATAGATCAAGAACAGTGAAAATACCGTCTAACAAAGGTAGGTATTTGTCTTTGTCTTTTAAAAATAATTCTGTAAGCATATAAATTTGTAGAGGAAGGCTTAAAATTTCATAATTTGGAAAAGACATTATATTTTTTCTTATTTTATTAAAACTTTCATTTAACTCATCATCAGTAATGCCTAAACGGTTTTTAATATATTCTTTTTGCTCGTCTTCACTAAATTGTTTTATATTTCTTGCAAACGTACCTAGCTCGTTTTCCAACATATTCCTTAAGTTGATTCGAGAAGTCAACCATTGTTTCACTCCTTTTTTCGAAAACGCAGTTACTAAAGTTAAAATTAAAATTTGAGTGGCATCAGATGCTTCATCGAGTCCATCCCATATTAGTTGTATTCGGTTTTGTTCCAACATATTTTCGAATACTTTCTGGTGAAACTGATTCCGGGATTCCCGTAAAGTATTTTTTAGGATGTATTGTAAGAAATTCTCCACGTTTGATCCATGTGTCCTGAAGTGTAAGGCGTGATTTCTGGCGTAGATTAAAATGATCCACTTTGTCGACATACTACTATTTTTTAAACTCTTCGTTAATGTGCTTTTTCCCATGCCAGCATCTGCGCAGATAATGTTGATATTTTGTCGAGATTGATTAAAGTACTGGCCCTCGCGTATACTGTACTCCATAAATTCACTTTGTAAACGAAACCTTCTAAGTTCGTTGATACATTTTTGTTCTTGGCCATAATTCCCACTTTCTATCCACTCCAAACGATGATTGTCTAAATATCTGAAGTGTTGGAACTGAATTTCCACATTTTTTTTAAACAATGCAGAAAATTCGTCCTGTGAAAAATCCTTTCCACAAACATATATGTTTTGTTCGTGAATTGTGGACTGAATGAACTCAATTTCACTCACTTCGCTGATTACTAAATTTGGTACAAAATGTTTGAAGGAATTGACATTAGTTACGCAATCTACCAAAACAATTGTATTTTCAGTAATATTTTTCAAAAATTTTACATCTATTACAATTTTCGTCAATTTTCTTTCGACATGACTGGGTGGCAGAACATCTTTGGATTTTCCAATCAGCAATGGAGTCTCCACCATTTCAACTAAATCATCTGTAGTGATGTAATTGCCGCTAGTTTCGCAGATTTCTAGCAGATATTTCAATGCAACGTCTTTTTGACCTTCCAATGAATATGTAAAAGTCTTTAGGACTTCTTCATACAACTGTACGTGGTTTTGTAAGTCAGATAATTTTCCAAATAAGTATGGTTTTTGTTGACCATCTGTACTGTCGTGACGCAGGTCAATACTACTTTTTCTAACACACTCGTTAAACGTTTCTCGATTATCTAGTATAATTATATTCTGAACCTGACATATTTTTATTGTTTCATAAACTTGTGGGCATCCTTCAACCACTAATGGACTTTTTCCAAGCAACCACATGAGCTCCGATACTTTTATGGTGTCTTTATCATAGAGACTATCTTTTGTTTCTAGTCCATTTTCAATAAGTTGGTACTTGTAATTCACTTTATTCATTTCTTCCATATCATCTATATCGTCGACAGCATTTGACCAAACTGAGGTGATTTTCTCGAAATTGTTTTTATTTATAAGAGTCAAGTCAAATTTCGAAACAGCTTCTCTAAAAATCTTTCTTTTGCCGTCCAGTGATCCATCAGCAACAAAAGACAACGGTTTGATAGAAGATGAAAATACACAAAGGCTTATCATATATTTCATCCACGTTTTATTTAACTTGAATTTGTTTCCCTCCTTCATACTCCACTGTGTTATAAAATGTAGGTACTCCCGGAAAACGGTTTCGTTGCTTTTGAAATATGCCTTGAACATCTTAAGTGTACACGTTTTTAGTTCTTTGGCGTCGGTTTGATCAGTATAAAGATACAAATTTTTGAAAAAAGATCCATATTCTTTGAATTTATCTTCGTTTTCTTCGAATTTGTAGCACTGTCCTCCCAACTTTGAAATACGTGTACTTAACAAGCTGTCTTGTTCGCATGGCGTCAATTTGCCAAATTTAAATTGACCTATGTGCTCATCGTTTAGCTTAGAATTGGTAAATAAAACCATCTTTATAGGGGGATTAGTCAACTTTGGCTCTTTTTTGAAGTCTTTATAATACTTCTCGATACTAAAGTTTCCACTTGATGAGTTTAACTGTTCAATTTTTATTCCTCCTGATTTACTGACGTGCTTCAACTGAATTGCGAACGTTTCGGTGCGATCTTGGAATTTAATTTCAACTACAACGTCATCGAAAGAACCATATATCGTTCGACGACAAATAAAAATTTTCTACGTTGTCGTCAATTATTAATTTTAAAATTAAGTTCGCTATGTAGAGATGTTCGTAGTCTTTTCCTGCGTCAGTGGTACCACTTCTCTTCTTAAATTTCTGAAAAGAATATTTAATAAAGTAAGAGGTCCAATTTCAATAAAAGCATATTATTTATTATTCTAAAATAGTTGTCGACACAGGTGGCCGTAAAAATTCTAAATAAAATTTACAATACATCAGGCATAGTAATTTTGAAATTCTTTATTGTCAGTTGACTTGTCGGAAACAAGTGTGTTAATGACTTAACATCTGCACGGTATTCGTAATACACATATAAAATTAAAATTAGAATTAATAAAAAAATTTTAATTGGTTTAGTAGTTCGGAGCAGGCATGCAGACACACGATAGACAGACATCACACAGGACAAAAACGGGAGATCTATTATTTCATACTCTAGGGATAATGGAACGTCGAGAAAATATGAAAGATCTATTCCCCAGATGAACCCTATTACAATATTTTCTTAACTTACGGTTGTAAAATAAAAACAGTAAGAATTTTCATCCACAACTACAAATTTGCCAGTGGAGACTCAATTTTGATATCTCTAGAAGGAATGGCAACGGCGATATGGGTAAAACCAGTCTTACAGATTGTCAAAACATGTAACTAATATACTGTGAGTTGTAACTAATATTTTATAATTGTTGTAAAATTATGCTTTAAATAAAGAAATCATAACAGTGAATGTTAAGATTTGTAAATTTGTTAATAATACATAATTATAATTAAGCCTAAATGTAATATTTCTTTCTGACTTACCTCTGAAGAATCTTCCAACGGGTGAGTTTGAATGGAAGTATTTTCATGTTCGATCTGTAACACAACGAGAGTTAAAGTTACAAATACTGAAGTAAGAGTATAGAACAAATTGTTTTTTTGCGACGCCGATGCTATATGGATAAAGCATTTCCAATGGTACGCAACAACAAGGCGCATTCTATTATCAAAAACAAATGGATTACGAAAGGAATTCGAATCTCATCGGTAACACTCAAAGAATTATTTAGACTGTCGATTAGATACTGAAGTAACAGTATAGAACAAATTGTTTTTTTGCGACGCCGATGCTATATGGATAAAGCATTTCCAATGGTACGTAACAACAAGGCGCATTCTATTATCAAAAACAAATGGATTACGAAAGGAATTCGAATCTCATCGATAACACTCAAAGAATTATTTAGACTGTCGATTAGAAATCGCGAAAATAAAGAATTTTATGATAAGTACAAAAAAATTTATACCAAGGTTATCAAACAGGCAAAAAAAAAATATAACAACGACTTACTACGCAATGCTTCTAATAAGAATAAGACTGCTTGGCAAATCATTGGCAAAACAAAACCAAAAGAGAAACACATTGAACTTAACATAAATTCAGGACTAATTAAAGACGAAATAACATGTGCAAATTATCTGAATAAATACTTTAACGAAATCGCAAGTACTTATTATAACACCAAAATTAGTAATAGTAAGCCTAATAAAACTACTATTAATATAAATTCATTTTATTTTGAAAATGTATCAGAAACTGAAGTACTGAATGTAATTTATGAGCTAAAAAACAGTCATTCGAATGGGCCCGATGAAATTAATACCATATTACTAAAAGAGTGTGCCACTAATGTAGTTAAACCTTTAACAACAATAATAAACAACTCATTAAACAAAGGTGTTTTTCCAGAACAGCTCAAAGTGTCTAAAATATATCCACTCTTTAAACAAGGAGATCGTAGAGAAGCTACCAATTATAGACCAATTTCTATCTTAAATTGTTTTTCTAAAATTATAGAAAAAATAGTGGCCAAAAAAATAATTGTTTTTTTCGAAAAGTATCATCTTAAAAACGAAAAACAACATGGGTTCACTAAAGGTAGATCAACAACATCAGCAATTACAGAGTTCGTCACCAAATTGTTTAACTGTCTTGATAATAACAAAAATACAATTGGCTTATTTTTAGATCTGAGCAAGGCATTTGATCTTGTAAATCACGAAATACTACTACATAAACTGTGGGCATTAGGAATAAGAGGTAACATATGGGACTGGTTTAAGAGTTATTTAAAAAATCGACAGCATTATGTTGAGATAGGCGGTAAAATATCTAAACGATTGATAGCCGACAAGGGAGTTCCACAGGGTTCTGTTTTGGGACCTCTGTTAAGGTAAGTGTCCACTTGCGAGAAATCGCCTCAAAATCAGCCCTGGAGAGCTCCGAGTCCAGTCGAGTAAAGACGAAACACTGATCGGCTGATCTCGCCGCGAACGATATTCTCTCCAGTGGACAAGCCAAACTGCGTTTACTTGCGAGAGATACTGTCCGTGTGAAGAAGCTTCGAATTGGGGAAGTATTCCCCGAGAGTAAGCAGTTCATCATAAATTATTTCTCGAGTAAAGCCGACTTATTTTACACGTTTATGATTCTATGCAAACAGTCGTGAAAACGACTACGCAATTCGGCCAAATCTGATCGTTTACCTGACTTCAACATTTATACAGCGTTTTGAGATAGGTAACACATTTTTATGAAATTATTAAATACTAAAAAAAATGTAAAACGAAAATAAATGACTAAATTATGTTCATTTGTCGTAAATCTGAAGCAAGTAATGTGAAAAGTAGACTAGATTAACTTTTTTAATTTATAATTAAACATCATAGTTTGTATAAGTGATTCTGATTATAGTTCATTATTATTATTATTATTTTGTTGTAGTACGAGATTGAACTATGCACAACGAAGTAAATTCAATTTTTATTATTCAAATAACGTTTTTAAATGAATTTTTAATAATAATTTACATATTAGGTACTACAAATGTATTGTTAAGTAGCATGAGTATTCAAAAATTAATATTTATATTTATTTTCGGTGTTTATCCACAAGTGCTTTTATAAATTGATACCTGCCTCACCTGAAAATATAATTATTAGGGACAATAATTTTATAGATGTTTTTACACACTACAACATTGCATGTAATTGTCCTTTGATGAATCATAACCTGCCGGGATGATAATCTTCAGGTGCCGGTCGTATTAAGCGCTCTTACCAATCTAACCCGGGAGACGATTTACCTATACCCTTTTTGCTACCTGTTTTCCCAGCATTTACATTTCAGTTGAATTTCTTGAAAGAGGATTAACAAAAAGCTCATAAAATCATAAATTATTTGTCGGTCGAGTACAAATCGCTCGTTTCTCTCGCTAGTGTACCCGAGCAGTGGACAGGGTAGCAAATTTGCTAGAACTTGGGCTCTAGTTGGAAACCAAAGCTGTGCCTCTCTGGAGGTACTTTCACAATACGAACACGTTTCGAATTCCTACAGTTCTGTCCGCGAGTGGTGAGCTTTGCCATGGCCAAATTTGGATGGTCAAAAGACCAAACTGCAGAACTAATTGCACGATATGGAAAAAAAGGACTATAGAAATCGCGTAGCATACACTAAAATTATTTTCAACTATACAGAGTGTTCTGTTTTTGAGGCGTAATATTCAACGTACTTTTTTAAATAGAATGCCTAATTCTAATTTTCTAAAAAATTTTTGTAATGAAGCGGTTCACAAAAAAATCGCAATCGTATTAATTTTAAGATCTGTGTTATAATATTTTATGGGGAGGTAAACAAAAGTACGTGCTTTGCTATGGTATCAATTAAATTAATTTCTAATATGCTGAGTGTTTATAAAAACAAAACTAAAATATTAACAATTTTCAAACATCGTTATTTCCGTCAGCCCATTCTCTACTTTTACGTTTTCTCGACCTTTCATGACCCCTAGAGTACGAAAAAATAAGTCTCTAGTTTCCGTCTGTCTGTCTGTCCGTCTGTCTGCCGTCCCGATTTTTATTAGACAGATAATCTCCAAAAGTACTGGGTCGATTCCAGATTTTTGGAAAAGAAAACATAAAACAACATTTTACAATTTAATTTTGATTCTTACAGCTGTTTTAAAGTTATGATAAGCATAATAAACTTTTAATCAAAATATATTTGCTTATCCCCTCCAAAAAATTGATAACGTCAGTTCAAAATTTTGCCGAATAATTTCCACCCGAAATGTGCAAAATATATATGATCAGTATAATACTTGTAATTTATTGTTGTGTTCATATTTTTTAGATTTGCTTATACAGGGCGACTCAAAAAAAAATGAATGCGTGATTTTAGTTTCCTGAATAACACAAGAATTGCAAAACTGAATAGGTACTTTGAAATCTTCCAGACGTTTTAAGGTTATTGTAAGCGTGGTAAATTGTTAATCAAAACATATATGTTTATTCCCAACAAAAACTTGATGACGTCATCTCAAAATTTTTCAGAATAAATTCTATCCAAAGTGTGCAAAATATGTTGAGTTTTTAATTGTGATTTATCACTGCATTCATATTCATCTACTGTTATTTTTAGTACTATACTGCACCAATCCAAGTTGATATACGTGACCTTGCAAAAATGTTGATGACGTCATCACAAAATTGTGTAAAGAAAAAACTCAACTCGAAAATGTTAGATATGTTTCATAGTTCTTTCGGTGCGAGGGAAGTTCTATCGAAACAACTTTCGACCAATTTTTTACATTTTTAAGAGATATGTGGAAAGAAGATTTTACATAATATTAAATAAGAGTAATAATTGCAATGTTGATTTAATCAAAATCAACTCTACATTAAAATTATATGACATTATAATAGAGGGTGGGATCATATGAATGTGACAACCTGTGACACAGAAAAGAAAGGTCCAAAAACCCCAAAATGTACGTGACATAACCTATGGAGAACACCTTATTTTGTTCAATGATTTACATAATACTTTTACATATGTACCTGATACAAAAAAATCGTAATGTTACTATTACTCTTTCATGAATAGAAATAGCATCGTGCATTTGCGTATTTCTTAGCACAATTTTAGGTCCAGATAATAATTTATGTCCTCTTACTACCTGTTTTCACAGCTGCAATATTTTACCTTATTTCGTGAAAAATAAATTAACAAAAGGCTCGTAAAATCATAAATTCTTTGTCGGTTCGAGTAAAGAGGGTCCATTTTCCTCGCAAGTGCAACTGTGTAGTGGACAGGGTTTTGAGAGCTTTGTCTGATCGACATCTATCGGCGAGCAAAATTTGCCAAAATATCCTCTCAAATCGACAAGCCCTTGAAAGTAACTCTCGCGAATTCTCGCCAAGTCACTCTCCAGTGGACACGTACCTTAATATATCATTTACACTAACGATTTTAATTTCAAAGACATCATAATGTTTGCTGACGATACTTCAGCTATTATATCTGTGGAAAAGGATCATTCAATCTCTCTCCACACTAGTAAAACAATAACAGATCTAAGTCAGTATTTTGATAATAACAACCTATATATTAATAACAAAAAAACGAAATTTATGAAATTTGAAAAAACGATTAAAAACAGAGAATTTAGTTACCTAGTGAAAACTCCTTTGGGATCTATAGAACAAGTAGATTCTCATTTATTTCTAGGTGTTACTATAGATCGAAATCTTGCGTGGACATCTCATATTAATAATATCTGTCAAAAAATGAATACCTCATGTTTTGCCTTAAAACAGTTAAAACAATATGTAAGTACGGAATTACTAAAAATGTATTACTTTGCCCATATTCATGCAATACTAAACTACGGGATAACTGTTTGGGGCTCATCATCAGACTTACCTCGAGTTTTTAGATTACAAAAAAGGGCTTTAAGAACTATTGTAGGCATAAATAGTAGAACCAGCTGCAAACAATACTTTGTCGAACTTAAAATTATGACTGTACCATGTTTGTTCATTCTTTACCTTGCAATATATGTGAAAAATAATTTGAATAATTTTAATACTTTAAAAGGACACCACAAGTATTCCACCAGAAATGAAAATGTCCTGAAAATACTCAAACATAAAACATCATTTTTCGAAAAGAGTCCTGCTTATTTGGGTATTAAATGTTTCAATAAGATTCCAAATGATGTAAAAAAATTAAACGTAAAAATTTTTAAAAAAACATTGAAAGGCTGGCTAACAAATAAAGCTTACTATTCGCTTGATGAATTTCTCCAAGATAGTGTTTTAACTTAAATGTGTTTTTATAGTATTTGAGTACACAAATATATGTAAATATATGTGAAATGTGATATGTATATGTTTTGATTTGACGTATTCTATACAACTTGTAGTTGTCGTATGAATAAAACTATATTATTATTATTATTATAAGTATGTACGTCATACTTATTTGTAATGTACTAAGTTAATATTCCTCCTTCAAGCCCTCAAAATTTCATATAAATTTTCCATTACGTAGTAAATGTTATCACTTCGATCGGTCACAATAAAATGTAACTATTTACTTAAGCCTTAAATAATAAAACTGAGAGATCCATGTCTAATAATGTTGAGTTATGAGTGTTATCAGATTATCATTAATCCTTTATGATCAGAATCCGGACTGGAACTAGTAAACAGGTACAATTAAACTTCGCGTCGGAACGATTAACGTTCAAGTGGCTAACTATACTGTACAAAAAAGAGTTAGTTTGCCTTCAAATTCACGCAACGATTATTGCTTATAAAAGTTTTACACAGTGAAACTTAAAGAAAACAATAACTGTTAACGTATCTTATAGACCATTTGCAGGTTGCTGCTCCCTCTTACCCGAGATCTGCTAACAATCCACTTTATTAGTGTCGCATAGTGCTGACTGATCGACTAATAATAATAACTAATAATAAACTAATATTAGTATCTAACTTACCGAGGAAGAATTTGCGGGTATTTCGCTTCGTTCATCGACACTTGTTCTTTTCGAAGTCTATAAATAAATGCAATTGCAAATAATTTGTTATAAAATGTATGTTTCAGCAACAACTTACCGTTGCCATGTTTAATCACAATAAAAAATAACGTAATGCAATTGTAGTTTGCAATTAAACAGAGCTGTACTTATTATTATAGTGTTAATTTGATCATTCGTAAAACAATTCTGATAGAGACTCAAGAAAGCAATCAATACTTATAAAAAAATAATCTTATCTTTTAATACTGTTATTATTGCATGGGTTACTTTATGATACGGTACATCGTGAAATATGTTGAATGCCCTTTTTTTTCAAGTCAAGGCTAACTAAGATCACAAAAGTTGCGTAAATATGCGAAAGCCAATTTTAATTGGTAGTTTCGGGGATGGTTTATAAATAAAAAAAACAGGGAAAACTTAAAAGAACAGCTAAAAAATCAAAAAATTCTAAAAATTTTGTATGGCAATCGCCACTTCGAATTAATTTCAATAGTTAGCGTTCCTGACGGACCTGTCGTCTAACTAATGTGTCATATAGAACTATTTCGTCCGTGCGATTGTGAAAAGTATATTGCATGTCAAATCGTTCTTTGTTTTTTCGTAAAAAAACGTCCTTTATTTAAAAAAAAAGTCTTGGTTAAAATGAATTTAGTTACACATTGCGAAAGTTTCTTATGAATTTTGATCTGCCATTCTATTTACTTATATTCACTTTGTTGGTTTCGACAAAACCTCAAACTTTACCGTTATTCGAGGATTTAATTTGAAGTTTTCAATATTTTAAAATCCTCAAGACAAAATTTACAGATTTGATTGACTGTGAAAATAATTCTGTGTAGTTTTATGAAGTTCATTACAATGCCGAGAAGACGACAAGCTGACAAACCGCAATGATTTATTTCATGGGTAGAATTACTGATCACCGTTGTCCTCATAATCAACATAATCAAACATTGAGGCGAGACATTCGGTGGTATGAATAAAACTGAGTAGATACTCATACTCGAAGTACGAAGTACCTTCTTCAGTATTACCCTTATATACCTGAGCATCTACTCCATGTACTGAGTACCTACTTGGAAACATTGTATCTCCCCTGACACAAATTGAACATCTACACGTTTTGTGACCATTTAATCTAAAAATGAGCATCGGCGTGGCAAATGACTGAGCTGTCTGTAAAGCAGCTTAGACAACGAATAGGATCGTTGTAAGAGTGAATTTTGACTAAACATTGCGACTTTCATGAACGTAGAATGTCGTCAAAAGGTGCATTCAGTTTGAAAAACACATTAGGAGCGGGAATATCGAAAACTTTTCAGGTAATTAACTTTTATTTATGCATAAATTGTACAGTGCGTTTTTTATAACACTGGCCATAGAGATTCCCATCTCAAGGTGTCTACCCCATACTAACTTATATTTTGGTGAGTCGATTTTTGCTTTGATGGTTGAACACTGTCACTGTTGTCCTTTTTTGTTATATCGAGATGCTACTTGAGCATCAACTGTTACCTACTGAACTATTAATATCATCTAGAAAAACTAGAAATATTTTGATTTGATATTCAAGTAGATACTTCGTATTTCGAGTGTGAGCATCTACTGAGTTTTATTTATATCAACCATTGTCAAAAAATTGATCGAACGTTGTTTCGACAGAACTTCCTTCGCACCAAAAGTATAATGAAACATATTCAGCATTTTCGAGTTGAGTCTTTTCTTCACACAATTTTGTGATGACCTAATCAACAGGTGGTAGAAAGGTGAAAATTTAGCGTTATATGTATTTCTTGATGCCAATTCTTAAAAAAAATAAAAATAAAAAATTTTGTCCAAAAAATAGACAAAAATTTTTTAGGGTGGGCCACTCTTATCACTTAGGGGTTTAAAAATAATTTACAACCTATTCTCAGACCTACCGAATATACATAAAAAATTTCATACAAATCGGTCAACCCATTTCGGAGAAGTTCGGTTACAAACACTGTGACGCCAGAATTTTATACATAATGCATTATTATTTTAGAAGAAATTTCATTACCATAAAAAAGGTTATACTGACTCGACCTTAAAAGATAGACATATGCTGTCGGACTTTTCTTTAGAACTTTTGGAGGGGAACAATTTCGTCATACATGATTTTTACGTAACTTTAACCGTTTAAGCAACGTAAGCAACGGAAGCTGTCAAAGTAGGAATAATTTTCCCGTTTTTCCGAATTTTTCATTACTTCGCTCCTAATGATCGTAGCGTGATGTTATATAGCCAATATGTAGATATGATACATGGACTATCCAACACAAAAAGATTTTTTGAATTTGAACCAGTAGTTTCTGAGATTAACGCGTTCAAATAAACAACAGATTCAGCTTTATTATATAAGTATAGAAGTATAGATAAATTGTGCAGTGCGTTTTTTCTAACACTGGCCATAGAGACTCCCATCTCAAGGGGTCTACCCCATATTAACTTATATTTTGGTGACTCGATTTTTGCCTTGATGGTTGAACACTGTCACTGTTTCCCTTTTTTGTTTGCATGGAGATGCTACTTGAGCATCAACTGTTACCCACTGAAGTATTAGCATCATCTAGAAAAACTAGAAATCTTTTCATTTGATATTCGAGTAGATACTTCGTATTTCGAGTATGAGCATCTACTGAGTTTTATTTATATCAACCATTGTCAAAAAATTGATCGAACGTTGTTTCGACAGAACTTCCTTCGCACCAAAAGTATAATGAACCATATTCAGCATTTTCGACTTAAGTCTTTTCTTCACACAATTTTGTGATGACCTAATCAATATTTACGGTCAACACGTATACCACCTTGGATTGGTGCAGTGTAATACTAAAAATAACTGTATTGTATTCCCAAAATTATCTGCGAAAATCGAGTGAGCCATTCCATCAATTTTTGGGGGGGAATAAATAAATATTCTTAACAATTTACCACGCTTACAATAACTTTAAAACGTCTGCAAGATCTCAAAGTATTCATTTTTGCAACTCTTGAGTTATTCACTAAAATAAATTGACTGAACCATATTTTTTGAGTCACTGTAAAAACAAATCTAAAAAATATGAATGCAATGATAAATTACGAATATATACTGATGATATTTTGCACATTTTAGATAGGATTTATTCGGCAAAATTTTGAGATGACGTCATCAAATCATCAAAAGCTACCATGCTATACAGTAACTTCAAAACGTCTGCAATATTTCAAAATTCAGTTTTGAAATTCTTCACTCAATCAATAAAATAAATTGACTCAGTGATTAATTTTTATGAGACACCCCCTATAAGCAAAACTAAAAAATATGAATGGAATGATAAATCACAAGTATAGCCTCATCCTATTTTGAACATTTTAGATAGGATTCATTTGGCAAAATTTTGGGCTGACGTCATCAATTTTTTGGAGGGGATAAGTAAATATATTTTGAATAAAAATTTATTATACATATCATATGTTTAAAAAATCTGCAAGATCTCAAAGTATTCGGTTTTGCAGATTCAAAATTAAATTGTTGGTGAAACGAAGTTCACGAAGTCAGTTAGTAACTGAGTAAGGGGAGTTTAAGGTAGTGACACGTAAGTGATGGGTTTGCGGGTCTCTGCAATGATCAACACAAACAAGTATCTATCGCTTTTATTATCATAGTTTGGTTACTTATCTTAGTGTAAAAAATACATAACTACTTTTATAAGGATAAAACACCCTACGGGGCAGTACATTTTGCTACTTACAAAGTATTTTTTAAGACTTTTTTATAATTATAATACAGAAATACATAAATGTAACCTTGTCAACATCGATGGCCACCAGTATACATAAAATATAAGAGTGTAACATTTAAAACACATAACATAGACTATTAAAAATTTAAGATTTCGTCAAACCGATCGATATGCGTATAAATACTTAAAGAAAACAGTGCAGGTTTTACTCTTTGACAAACCTTGTATATATATACTCAAAACATACAAACTGATTACATTACATTTATTAACGTCTTAAAAATGATTAGATCCTACATAAGTATGTCGGAAATCCCTGATATATGGTCACTCATTCCTAAAAAATTGATAACTAAATTTAATTCTTATCTATGTCATTTGTACTACGACGCACTAAAAAAAGTGATGTATTTTGAAAGCAATAAATTGAAACGTTTAACAACCAATATTTTATAAATTCCCTTAGAGTGTAATATAATTTTGTTAATTACGTCATTACGGTGTCCAAAGTGATTCGGTTTAATTGAAATCGTGTCATTTTAGTTAATTTGTATATAATAATAATAATAATAATAATAATAATAATAATAATAATAAGTGGTGGGTCTTAAATAATAATGTTTATTCTAAACCAACAGACATAATGTCTATACAGGTAACACAATAACACAAGTGATTAAAAAAAGAAAAAAAAAACAATAATATTAATAAAAGATATAACATAAATATATATAGACCAAAAACAAAAAAATTACTAAAATGACCTAATCAAATTATTGCTTATTGTTTCTTAACTTCGGCATGAGTTCTTAAGACCCAGTACACATACATAGCGATAAAAGTTTCTTTCTAATGTTTTTACTACAGAAATCATGAAAAAATATATCGATGTCATGGTGCATTACACAATTATACAATCTAAGACTACTTACAAGGGGGCTGTTAAAATGCCGATAGGTGTTCGGTAATACATAATAGAATGTTATAGGAGATCTTACATTAATTCGAGGAACTCACATTTTAATTTCACTTAACAAGTTGGGGACTATCACTGCACCTTTTAAGATTTTTTGTAAGAATATTAAGTTAGAAACATTTCTTCTAGCACACAGGGGGGTCTCATTAACTAAATTTAGTAGAGCATTTTGATCGCAGTGTCGTGGTGGATAACACTTGAACATTTTGAAATAAAGATATTTACAGTATTTACGAAGAACATTTTCAAATAACATTACATATATATGTTGAAAGGGGTTCCATATAACAGCACAATATTCAAGCTTACACCTGACCAAACTGTGGAATAATGACCTTATAATGGAAATGTCATTGAAGTCTATAGTATTCCTTATAATAAATCCTAAGATTTTCATTGCATTTGTCACAATAGCCTCAAAATGCGGTATAAATGATAAAGTACAATCCATTATAACCCCAAGATCAGAAACACGATCAGATCTCTTAAGCATAGTACCATTTATGTTGTAATCAAAAACAAGCGTAACTACTTTCCTAGTGTAAGACATAATTAAGCATTTACCATTATTAATCGGAAGATGGTTATTTTTACAGTAGGAAGTAAATTTATCAATGTTTTGCTGCAACTTTTCGCAATCAGAAAGATCTTTTATAATATTGACAATTTTTAAATCGTCCGCATAAATATAAAATTAAATATAATGGCAGTTTGGTAAATTTTTCACGTACAGAATAGTGGGGAATAATTCTCAATTGCACTGTTCATGTTCATGGGGGAACGCTAGACGAGAGACAAGTTTGAATTGGGCCCCATTTGTTGCCTTAAACGCAACCAGCAATTCTTCTTTTAATCTACCTGACGCGCTGGGATAGACGACTACCGGACGTGGGTCATAAAAGTATCGTAAGCCGATAATGCAGAATAATGATAATTTATGACAGGCGGCCCACAACATACCTTCAGCACAGAATAATCATTTCTCGTATTCTTTTGACATATTAATTTTAATATTCGAGATAATTATTATATTATTCAAACACAATTTAGACACTGTAGAGCAAACAAGGCTTATCAAGCCCGTCTATTAATTTATTCGCCTAAATGTATTATTAATACCGTTTTCAAATTACACCAAAATTGAAAAATCGAAAACTTAATAATTGAAAAATTGAAACATTTTAAATGAAAAAAATCGGTAAACCGAAAAATTGAGAAATCTATAAATCGAGAAATTGAACAATCTAAAAATTAAAGAATTTAAAAATCGAAGAATTGGAAAACCAAAAAATCTAAACCGAGAACTTGAAAAATCGAATAATCGAGAAATCAAAACATCAAGGAAAACTATAAAATTAACGGAAAATCTAGAACTTAAAAATTGAAAAATTAAAATACCTATCGAAAAATTGAAAAACCGAGAAATCGAAACATCAAAAAATGGAAAAATTGAAGAACCGAAACATTGCAAAATCTCAGAACTGAAATACTGAAAAACCGAAAAATGGAAGGAAAATTGAAGAATCGAAAAAGTGAAAAAATTGAAAACTGAAATCTTGAAAAACTGAAAAATGGAAAGAAAATTGAAGAATCGGAAAAGTGAAAAAATCCAAAACTGAAACATTGAAAAATCCAGAAATCGAAATATTGAAAAATCACAATTGAAGAAAGAATTGAAAAATCAAGAAATAGAGAAATGGGAAAATCAAAAAATCAGTTAATCGAAAAATTGAAAAATCGAAAAATTTAGAAACGTCAAAAATTGAAAACTGAAAAATAAAAAAATTTAAAAATCGCAAAACTGAAATATCGTCAAGTTAATAAATTGAAAAACTGAAAATTTTTGAAAAAAAAAAATCGCACCAAAAACTAAAAATTCAAAAAATCGAGAAATTGAACAATCAAAAAATCAAAACATTGAAATCCCAGTAAGTTGATAAATAGGAAAATTTAAAAAACAAAAATTTTAAAAATCCAAGAATTGAACAACAAAAAAATCTAAGCCTGAAAACTCAGAAAATTGAATGGTCGAGAACAAAAAATCTAAAATTTAAAATTTCGACAAATTGAAAAATCATGGAACCGAAAAATCGAAAAACCTAAAACTTTAAAAACTGAAAAATTAAAATATCGAAAAATTTAAAAACCGAGAAAACACAATATAAAAAATTTGAAAAATTGAAGAAACGAAATATTGCAAAATTCCAAAGCTGAAATATTGAAAAACCTAAAAATGGAAGGAAAACTAAAGAATCGAAACAGTGAAAAAATCCCAAACTGAAACATTGAAAATTGAGAAATGGAAAAATGGGAAAATCAAAAAAATTGGTTTAAAGAGTTTAGACAGTACTTCCCTCGCTATCGGAAACGTGACGACTGCATTCCTATTATGTTTTTTTTTCACATTAGATTTCAAAGCATTCGGTTTTGTAGTTCCTGATTAAATCAATAAAATAAATTTACGCATTCATTAATGTTTGGGGTCATCCTGTATATGCAAATCAAAAAAACATGAATGGAATGATAAATCACAAGAAGAGACTCATCATATTTTATACAATTTAGATAGGATTTATTCAGCAAAATTTTGAGGTGACGTCATCAATTTTTTAGAGGGGATAAGTAAATATATTGTGATTCAAACGGTATTGGTTTAATAACAAAAAAATATTGTTCGTCTATAAAACAAGCTCGTCTTAGACAAAGTATTCGTAAAAAAATGTCGTAAAAAAATTTACGTAGAAAATCCTGTCATGGATGTAGAAACATTTGTGACAGCCAAAGAGGTTTTTTTGAGAAAATTATCTTTGAATTTAGACCAAATTGAAATAGAATAGACACTAGGCAATAGGCACATTTGGGCAAAAGAAAGAGAAATTAGGGTTACGGCTTCAAATTTTGGACGTATTTACAAACTTAGACCGACTACAGCAATAGCTAAAACTGTGGAGTCTCTATGGACAGCAAAGTGAGGAAAAAGCTGTCAAGTGTTTTGAAATAAATAAAAATATAAAAACTAAACGGTGTGGCTTGTTTATTTCAAAACAATTTCCTTACTTGGCTGCTAGTCCAGACAGGGTTGTAGAGGATAGGAGTGCATTAGTCGAAATTAAATGCCCTTCAAAATCGCAAGATTTGTCTCCCGAAGAAGCGGTTAGAAAAAAAATAATCAAATTTTGTACATTGACAGACAGAGAATTGAAACTAAAAAAAGAATCATGACTACTACTTTCAAATCCAGGGACAAATGCTTGTTACGGGTGTTTCACAAGTTTATTTTGTTGTATGGACACCCAAAGGAATAAATATAGAAAAAATTTATAAAGACGAAGAAATATATGTAAAAATTTGGCAGATTTTGCTTTGGCGCTTTATTGCCCGAAATAATTGATTCAAGAAGAAAGAGGAACCTGCCTTTGCGAGAGATTTTTTTTAAATAATTAAAATTTGGTTCTTTTTTTATGTACTTTAATAATTTATTAGGAGTACATTTTTCATCACCAAGACTTGCATATTTTTATTATAAATATATTTTGAAAATGATCTCTCGGCAAATGAAAACATATACGAGCACTTTTTTCGAGTAAACAATGAAGGGAGAAGTTACTGGACGTAGGGCTTTTTTAAAACACCTCCTTTCTGGAATAACTAGTAGATACACTTAGCTACTTATACGTGTTAAACAAAAGCTGTATTTTATTTTTTTTTATTATTATAAATATGTTTATTAGTTTTATTAATTAAGAAAGCAAAATATATATTAACAACAATATTACAATGAATTTTTAGTAATCATGTGTATTGAATTCAGGATCCTGAGTGCAGTAAAAATATTATAGTTCCCCAGTTTTAATTCGGTTTTATGACAGTACCTCATTGCGTAAAAGTTAATTTCCTTAAAAATAGATAACTACGGCCGGCCCTGGCGGCTTGTTATAAAACTGAGTTCCTTGCCATAAATTAGAAGAAAATCAGCTTATGGTAAAGTAGGCAATAAGGGTTATATTGCCTGCTTTACCATTGGGTCCCCTGCTGTTTATTGTATTCATAAACGATATTGTTGATGTCATAAATAAACATTCTCTTCTATTTGCAGATGACTTAAAGATTTACTCTCTAATTAATAGTTATGATGACGCCGCACAATTACAAAAATGTCTAGACAGAGTTTATCAGTGGTCTGAAAACAATAATTTAAAACTTAACAAATCTATATGTTATGTTATGACATTTACAAAACGAACTGAGTCTCTATTGTTTAATTACAATATTGATGGTACCACGCTTAATAGACCAGAAGTGATATGTGACCTCGGTGTAATTTTTGACTCTAAACTTTCATTTTCACATCATATTCAGTTTATTTCAGAGGCAGCTTATAAATCCTTAGGTTTTGTTATACGCAATGGCCGTGAGTTTGGTGATGTTGAAACATTAAAAACTTTATATCTCAGCTACTGTAGGTCGCGAATGGAATACGCTTCTATTATATGGTCTCCTATATATAATATTCATATTGCTTCTCTTGAGAGAATTCAAAGAAGATTTTTAAAAACGATGGTTTATATTTTGGATGGTACTTATCCACCCAGAGGTTTTTCTCAGCAATCGCTGCTTGCTAGATTTTCTTTTTCTTCCTTGTTGACCAGACGTATTGAACATTCCTTGATATTTCTTTTTAAAATTCTTCAAGGTGTACATGCATGTCCGGCTATACTCTTCAATTTAAACTTTAAGATCAACAGAGCAAATGCTCGAAATAAAAACACTTTTTATCTTCCTGCAGTCCGTACTCTCAGTGCTGTTGCTTCTCCTTTAATGCAAATGCTATCTAACTGTACAAGCCTAGAGAAGAATGACATAGACATATTTAATTGCACGATTAATGACATAAGACGATATCTTAATAACTCTCAGTTCTGATTGCTTGTTGAATTTGCTTGTTCCCCTTGTCCTGTAATTGGGTTATTACCCGTTGGACACTGTAATCAATAATAATAATAATAATAATAATAATATTATTATATTATGTCCTTTGGTATTGAGAAATGTAAGACCCAAGCAATCAGAAAAGGCGTGTTTCACCAAGTACCACATATAACACAGAATAAGGAAATAATTGAAGCCCAAGAACGAAACGATACATACAAATATCTGGGTTTCTGTCAATCCTCCCACATCAATCATACCAAAACGAAAACACAGTTGAAAGATCAATACGTAGCGAGATTATAATTAATATTGAAGACACAGTTAAATGGAAAAAATTTAATGAAAGCAGTAAATACATTCTGCGTTCCACTGCTAACATATTCTTTTGGAGTCATTAAATGGTCCAAAACTGATCTTGAAAATTTAAACATCGCAACAAGGAAAATCTTCACACAGTATAGAAGGCATCACCCAAAATCATCGATTGAAAGATTCTCATTACCAAGACAGAATGGAGGAAGGGGTTTCCAGAACTTAGAAAACTTATATCAGAGACAAATCTCAGATTTGAAGAAGTATTTCTTGAAACGAGCGGAAAGAAATGAAATGTTTCGCACCATCACAAGAGCAGATTTGAACCACACACCCTTAAATCTGTCGAACACCGAAGAAATCCACACCCCCCACACAGATAAAATAATAAGTGGGCTAAAACAAAAACAACTACATGGAAAATTCTACAAAGACTTAGAAGAAAATCATGTCAATAAGAAGATGTCATTGATTTGGTTAAAAAAATCAAGTTTGTATGCCGAAACAGAAGGATTTGTGTTTGTTATTCAAGACCAAGTAATCAATACCAAGAATTATAGAAAATACATCATCAAAGATCCGAACATAAAAAACGACTGCTGTCGCCTATGCAAAGCAAAACCTGAAACGATCCAGCACATAATCTCTTCTTGCAGCATCCTAGCACAAACTGATTACAAAGCTAGACACGACAACGCAGCCAAAATCATTCACAAAGAATTAGCAACACTTATGAACTTAATCGAAGATACGACACCCTATTACACTTACATTCCGTCTCCATTCCTTGAAAATAACAAATACAAATTATACTGGGATCGCACAATACTTACAGACTTAAACATTACAGCTAACAGACCAGACATCATACTTATCAAAAAACACACGAACGAAGCCATTCTCATTGACATTGCTATTCCCAACACAAACAACATTATTCAAACATACGACACCAAGATTTCCAAATATCTACAATTATCGATAGAAATGAAATCCATGTTAAATCTTAAAAAAATTTCAATTCTACCCCTAGTTATCTCTAATGTAGGTGTAGTTCCAAATAGCTTAGTTGAGAATTTAAAGTCTTTGCACTTGAATGATTCAATAATTGTCAAAATTCAAAAAGCTGTTTTGTTAGGAACATGTCATATTGTTCGTAAGTTTTTTGAACAGTCTGATCATGTCAGTCAGATTAGATTAGCACCAGTAGGTCAGAGTAGTGTAGGTCACTTTTCATGTGATGCGCGGATAAATGATCGGTAGTTACGCTTGACTTTTGGGGATGGGGTGAGATTAGAGAATAATAGCAGACTAATTTGTATGCTGTAATTCTAGAATCTCGAAAGTTGTTCTGTTAATCTAATCAAAGCATATCATTACTTGGTCTTAGTACCCGTAATGATAGAAGTCTTGCCTGAATGCCGGTCATTTCCGGGTCAGTGGTGGGTCTTAACATAATAATAATAATATCTGGAAAGTGGCTTCCGTAAATTTTAGTGGCGCTCCTATCGGCAAAGTACTGAACTAACTGCTCAAATTCTGTCGAATTGATACCCATTTTTTTCAATAATTGTTAGTTTTTGTTAAAAACTCTGCTAACCAATAGATTATTAATTTTCCTCTGATATTCCTGTTAAAATTATTCGATGTATTTTGCATTAATTTGTGGTATATTTTGATTTTAATAAACGCATTATTATTTAAACAAATTGTACCACTAACAAACATTCAATGACTCTGCGCCCTGTAAAAGTGATGTTTTATCCATGTGCGAATTTTCAAGCGATTCTATGATGGTTATGACTCAAAAAACTTGAAAAGAAAACATACAATGGTGCTTTTTTTACGATATTTCTCAGCCATATTTTTTTAGTTCATTTAACTGGTCTCTGCGCTCTAGAATATGAAAAAAGTTGTAGTTTGATGTATGATACATCTATATTAATATCATTTTTTAATACAAAAAACCAAAAAAATGTTATACCTCCTCTAGCGAGTCCCCTTAAGTGGTATCAATATCTAGAAAAAATCATTTGAAATTAAATATAAGTTGCTATACAGGCCACTGCTTGTGTCTCTTGACCACCACAACTACTACATAATGAATGGCACAGAACGACTAGAATTAAGAACCACAAAAACGGCGCATTGATAATCAATGTGCAAAAACACGATAAGGGCGAGTCATAAATCAGTTGGTTTCCGTCGTGTGTTCAGTTAACCTCTTTAACGAAGGTGATAGAACGTGTAGCTGATGTTTTTTCTATATTTCCACTTTACTACAGTTGCTATAGATACATAAAGAAATTTAAACTTTTAAAAATGTTCACTTTTTTAAGAAAACTAACCGATTTTTTTTAGATTTAAAAGTATGTCACGTAGATTAATTTTATTTCTAAAAAATACAGATCAAGTGGGATATTTAAACTTATTACCATTTTTCAAAAAAAATGTCAATAGACAAAATAAATATTTTTTTTTATTTACGAGTGTATTATCCTGTAAAAGGTGGAGAAATGCAGTCATAAAAACCTGCCACGCTCCTGAAGTATGCAACACCGGCAAGTACGCAGGGCGTATATTTCGATATAAATTATTGTACAGTGACAATGTTCCCTTTGTATACAATCAAGTTTTATGATGGCCAGTTAACTTCACAGCGATTCATACCTACCATAAAGTGCAATTTTAAAACCGAACAACTAGAAGACCAATAATCCGAGCGGTCCTTAACTACCTTTCTTCTGGTTGAACAACAGCGACTGTAAACAAATTTTTTTTTAATAAAGTAACTGAATGCACATACACAAGTTATTACGGACGTGCGCCGGCAAATTAAAAATTATGGCAGTCAACAAGAGAACAAAAATTTTAATAAAACCCTATGCACCAGAGCGCCTCCCCGTGAATGCCTATGACTCCAAAAGTTGAGGGGGCACCCGGATGGCTAAAAGAGTGTGGCGATCGAACTATTCGAACTATATCAATTTCATTCTAGAGCACAGCACAATTTCCCATAGGTGGCGTTGTAGAACGAGTGGAGTTTGGACCTCCTGGTTGTGGTTGTTCTCCCAACACGACGGTGATTCTACTCTATCGACAAGCACATGCCGCCCAGCACCCCTCTATCTAACAAAGAAACGTGCCGCCGTAACCGGCCGTTACAGTCGCAAACTCGTAGTTGGAAATCTCGACTATTGGGACAAGCGGTGAGCGTCACGCGATAAATCCCGCCAGCTCGACTAGGAACCGCGCTCTCCGTTTCCACACCACATGTTCCTGTGTTATTAACCCCAATTCTATTTAAATTTTAATGTTCAATTTCTATGACTCTGATATTGAACTACAACCGAACAAGTGTAGCATACCATGTCTTCTTGTTCTGGAGTATATCTCGACTTGTTTTGACGACTCTGATCTAGTAGTCTAGTAAGTGTTTATTTTTACCCTACAGGCTTAAAAGATTCTTGACACTACAATTTTTTTCCTAATTAACAAAACCAAATAAATACATTTTATAAACCAAATAACTCATTTTTTTTTCTTTACACCATCCCCCCTTGCCTCAGCCTTACTCTTGTTCTCTCCACTTCTTTCATCGATTCCACCCCTCTTCCGTCTTCATTCAATATCTCTGTCACACTCTCCTCACAGTCATGCAACATGTGCTCTATCGTCTCTCGCCCTTCTCCACACATCCTACAGATTCTCTCACTTTCGCTTACCCAAAACTTATTATTTTTTTCTTCATTTCCACACCTAAATCTCGCAATTATTTTTTTTTTCTTTCGCGCTTTCTCTGTCTAGGTACTTTGGTATTGTTTCTGTTATTATCTTTCCATAGTCTGCATTGTACCTAGATTTACTTACACTCGCTCTTCTCTCTTGTTTATTAATGTCTCTGTCACGCATACACAACTCTTCTCTCATACTCACCCCTATTTCTCTCTTTCTCTCTATTTCCATCCATGCGTATCCTAGTCTTTCATAATATCCTTGTCTATCCTTGTGATGTTCTTTCCCTGCTTCCTTTTTTTTTCCTTCCAGCATTCATACAATATCCTACATTCTTCTCTTTCTTTCAACCTTTCATCATACTTTACAGTCCTTTTCCCAGTGTATACTCTTAATTTCTCTCGTTTACATTCTTCTATTACTATATAGCCTGGCGTCTCTTTCCGTAGCCCTAACATCCACCTCAAATATTTTTCTTGTACTGCGTCAATCTCTGCATATTCCTTCCATCCCCATATCTCCACTCCATACATTAATACACTCCTAACTAAACTATCAAACATTTTCATCCTTCTTCTTACGTCATGCCCAAATATTCTCTCACCTCTACTCCACACCATTCCCATTATCTGCATTGCTTTGACCCTTCTTTCTCTTATGTGTGCTTTTACCGTGTTAGTTGTTGTAAACTTAAATCCTAAATATTTAAACTCCTTTACTGTGTCTATGATTCGATCTTCCCAACGCCACACTTTTTCCTCCCCTTTTCTCCTTTTTTTCTAAACACCATCATTTTTGTTTTTTCTACATTTACTTCCAGTTTCTTTCTTTTAAAGTATCTTTGCAGATTTTTTTTCATCTCATTCATTCCACATTTATCCTTCGTCAATATTATCAAATCATCTGCAAATGCCAAACACCATACCTTTTCTCTCCTCACCACAATTCCTCCCGCTTGTACTCCTCTAAACATTTCCTCGATATCACTTATGTAACAAGCAAACAGACTGGGACTTAATGGGCATCCCTGTCTTAATCCTTTCGTCATCCAAAACATTTCACTTTCTATTCCTCCCACTCTCACACTAGTCACTGTCTCTCTATAAATCTCTCTTGCTGCTACAATTAACTTTTCACTCAGTCCTCTTCTCTCCATGCATTCCCACAAACACTCTCTGTCCACCGTATCAAACGCTTCTTTTAGGTCTACAAACAGTGCATATACCCGACCTCTTTCCTTTAGCAACTCTTTTTCAATTAGATCATGCAGGATATACAGGGACATTTTTTTAACTCTGAACATACACCATAAAATCCCTATGTTCAATCTGAAAAAAAACACATCAATGTCACACGGATATCCGTAATCTGTGTCAATGTATTGGAAGTATGCAACCAATATTACATGGAACCTACGTGATAAGTAGAAAAAACATATTTAAACTTGTCAACTTGTCAAAATATAATTTGAAAATTTGAGAATACAAACAATGTTTTATACAACGGAAGAGAAAGTACAAATTTTAACTTGGTATCGTAGGCACAGATTGTACGTGATCTTTTTTCAGTCAATTATGCCAATAGACCCACGGATGCGTCGCTAGAGAAACAGATCAAATTATGTCCTAACTGAAGAAGTACGAGTATACAATTAAACATCTTATGTTATCCCCGCAAAGTTTTAAAACAGTTTAAAACAAATGTTATAGATTCACCAAATCATCAAAACTAAGTCCAGAAGTAAAATTAAAAGAACGGATTTTTGAGAAACAGTATTTAATTTAAGAAACAATAAAAACATTTTACAAAACATCGTATTTGCAGATGAAGCATTATTATCATTAGATGGTGAAGTCTATTCCCAAAGTTATCGGTTAGTCCTGTTAACTCCCTTGTCCCTTCATATCTTTTTCTTTTCTTTACAGATATTAGTCAAATGCTAATCCTCGTCTGTAAAATTTGACAAGAGCATAATATAACCGTAGGGCTAAAATGTTGGAAGGAAATATAAACCAAACCTTAAACCTGGCCCATTTTTTATTGAAGAAAATTTGAATTCTGATTCCTTTTTATGACTGCTTCGTTACCACATAGTGCACCAAATTCAAAACTTAAATATTAATGATGACTGGTTTCGTTTCAAATGAATGGAAGTCCTCCACATCCAACTGCAATAACACATTATTTACACGAAATTTTTAGAGCAATTGAGCAAAAAAATAATACGTACCTACCCACAATTCGAATGATTACATGGCGATAGAACCAATTTAATATTTGTACATTTTCTTCTGTTGTATTCATTTCTTAAATTTCCAAATTATATTTTGACAAGTTGACAAGTTGGCAAGTTTAATTTTTTTCTATTAATCACGTAGGTTTGATGTAATCTTGGTTGTATACTTTCAATACATTGATGTGTTTTTTTTTTTTTGTTCAGATTGAACATAGGGACTTTCTGGTGTATGTTCAGAGTTAAAAAAATGTCCCTGTATACATTGTCCATAGCCCCTCTACCTCTTCTAAATCCCGCTTGACTTTCCGGTAATATAGTCTTTTCGTTCATCTCTGTCACCAACTTTTCATTTAACACCATTGCACAGTGTATATGCCGTATTTAGGAGAGTTATTCCCCGATAATTCTCTGCTTTTTCTTTACTACCTTTTTTATGAATTGGGCATATTTGCCCTACTCTCCATTCTCTGGAAAAACCTTTACCCGTCCACACATCATTCATTAACTCGCTCAATCTTTCAATCATCCCATCTGTCCCAAATATTCACACTTCGTTTGCCAACCCATCCCTCCCCGGTGCTTTTCCTCTTTTCAGTCTTCCTACTTATTTTCCTATTTCCTCTACTCGAATCTCAGCCTCCCTTTCTCTACCACCAACCCCGGTTTTACTATCTTGCACTACAATTCTCTCTTCCTGTCCATTCAACAGTTCCATAAAATGTTTCGTCCACTGCATTATAGGTATGTCTTCACTAATCGTGATTTTGTTCTTGCGTTCTTTATTTACATACTAACATGCCTCTTGCTCAGTTCTTATGGCTTTAATTTTTTCTTCTTCTTCTTGCTGTATCTCTTCTTTCTTTTTTTGCATCGTTTTCTATAATTATTTTTTGCTTGCCAGTACTCTTCTTTTATACCTTTCCCCTTTTTCCACCTTCGTAAACATTTTCTTGCTTCTGTTTTTAAATCTCTGCATCTGCTATCCCACCATCTGTTTCTCTTTTCTAAATTTCTCGTTAAAATTGCTTTTCTTATGGCTGCGTTTTCAATTTCTCTTTTTAATTCTTCCATCTTCTTTTCAGTTCCTTTTTCTTTAAATTCCACTTCCAACATTTTTTTTTATAATGGTCAATTCCTTTTCCATTCCATACCCATATCTTCTTCTCTTTTCCTACTTCATTCCTTAAGCATCCGCTCCCTCTACATATTCCCCTCACTTTTACTTCTAGTGGCATGTGATCGGAGTCCACTCTTTCTCCTATCTTGAATGTTTCTACCTCTTCTTCTGCTAATCCGTTTACTATTACGTAGTCGATTACCATTTCCCCTCTTTTACCTATCCAGGTAAATTCCACCTCCTTGTCCCATTCCTTCACCCCATTCAAGACTTCCCAACCTTTCTTCAATTAATTCCCATAGCAATTTTCCGTCTTTGTTTTCTACTTTATCTTTCGATTTTCGTGTGTTTTCCCCGTCTTCTTCCCTGCTTCTGTTCCCTATTCTGGCATTAAAGTCCCCTTCTAACAATAGAACTTCTTCTTCGGACTTTTCGATTTTTGCTTGTATTTCCTGTTTCGTGTTTCTCATTCTTCTACTATATATTGTGTAGATTCTCCATCTTTTTTATTTACAGTCAGTTTTCTCTCAACTATGCCTTCCATTTCTATTGCCCCCTCTTCTATTTCTTTTATATCTTTCTTCACTCCTGTTATGATTCCACCTTTTGCTCTACCCTTGCGTTTTTCTTTTTTTGCCCCTTGCAATTTCCACTGAAATTCCTTTGGCAACACGTCTTTCAGTTTGTTCCAGTCTCTCTCTAGTATCCATGTTTCTGTTAGTTCCACAAAATCAAAATTTTTCACGTAGTCCCAAAATAAATTATCTTTCTTTTTCAAACCCGCAATATTCCAAAAGAGTAATTTTAAGCCACGTTTATCTTCCCCATTCTTCTTTCCCATTCCCCTATTATGTACAAAATCTACATTTTTAAACCTAAAGTCTTTATTTGTAACATCATTACTACCCCTCCCCTTTTTTCTTCCAATCTTCGTTTATTTTCATTCCATGTATACATTTTGTCCCCTACTTCCAGCTTCTTATATCGCACCCTTGTTGTGTATCCTTTTTTTCTTTCCTCTTTAGCTATCTCCCTAATTTCTTTTTGAATTTTTTGCTCTTGTACTGTCCAATCATTATCAATATTTATTCTTTTTCCTCTCAGTTTATTTTTATTCTTCATCACCTCTTGTTTTTCCTCCCAAAGCGTCTTAACCAGTATTTTCTTGCTTTCCTCTTTCCCTATAATTATTGTTTCCAACACTTTTACTTCTACCTCAATTTCTTTTTTCAAAAATTCCTCTACTTCTTTTGCATCTGTTTTTTCCCTTATTTCCATACCCGTAATTATGAAATTGTTTCTTCTTTCTTGCCACTCTTTTGTTTCCAACTTCTTCTCTAAATTATTGATTCTTTCTTCGAAGCTTCTCTCCTTTTCTGTCCATTCTTGTCTTTCTCTTTCCAGTATTCCATTTATTGTCTGTAATTCTTTTTTTACCCCTCTATTTTCTTCTCTCAGTTGTTTCATTTCTTCCATTTGTTGCTTCATCATTTCCATCAACGGCTCTGGTCCTTGCTTTATTTGTTCTCTTTCTTCCATTTTCAATGTTTTTGCTGGCTCACTGTTTACTATGACTTTAACTTCAGCTGTTGCTAACAATGTGCACTCGCTCGCCGCTCAACCAGACGACTCTGATCAATATGACGTACTTGCGATATGCACCTTATTTTGCGAAAAGGAGACGATTGGATTAATTTTGCACATTCTGGCGTTTGTAGGTTAAACAAAGGCTGATTACCTTATTTCTAACTACCAACGTGCATTTTGTCGCAAGTAGCAAGAAGTTGAGTAAAACAATAAATGTTTTGTTGTAAAAAAGGTTTAGCTCATAATCCAGGTGCCTAGATCTAGATATGTAGAAGCAAGGAGAAACGCTTGGGGCAGCTAAATCGTCGGCGAGTGAAAAGGGTTCATCGAGCCTGAAAGTAAGAAGAGTTTAAGGTGGTGACAGGTGAGCCGTAGGTTTGCAGGTGTGTTCAAGAATCGTAGTATTAGTAGGTATCAAGGATCAACGCAAACAACTGCAGGAACAATCGCAACCTGTCCTACTTTCTCTTCCAGTTTCTAGAATTTTCTAAACTCTTTCTTTACCTACTTCCACCTCTCCAAAACCGAACTTACCTGTCGACAATTGTTTAACCTTCCTTCTTCTTCCTCGAGCCTTCAAACCGTAAGCTTCTAATAAAAATCTGAAAACCGTAACCGTGGCTATTTCTGAAAATCACCAACGATACCAACACAACTATCGCTTTTATTTTCATACTTTTATTTATATACTTATCTTAGTGTGATAAATAGGTACATGTATTTTATTACAAAACACCCTGTATAGTCACAGGGTGTTTTGTATTAAAAAAAAAAGTAGGAGACAGCACCTTTGACGAAGTTTTTAATTACCTAGACATCCGATAATGTTAATGTTCATGATACATAAATACATAAACATAAAATAACAATATAACATTTATAACACATAACACAGAATATTTACATCGAGTTTAAAATTTAAGAATTGGTCAAATCCATCGATATACACGTAAGAAAACAGTGCAAATTTCAGTGTTTAACAAATATTGTACGTTTATATTTAAAACATCTTAAAATAATTAGATCCTACATAACTGTGTTGCAAATCGCTGAAATATCTGGCCATTCCTCTACAAATTTTTAAAACTGGATTTGAACATTAGTAACTTCTATGATGCACATTGTTTTATTGTTTATGTTTTTCTTTTATATAACTCATACCTACAAAATTGTTAACAAATTTAATTCTGATCTATGTGCTCATTTACGTTGGTCGGTTAAGGTCCATTTACCACGATGCACTACAATAACTGATATATTTATAAAGCAATAAATTCAGTGGTAGTAGACTAATTTTTCGTAATTATGTCTTTTTGGTGTTCAAAGTGACATCGTTTCGATGGAATTGTGTAATTTTAATCGTGTATTTAATGGCAGTTTGTCAAATTTTTCACATGTATCTTTACTTTTAAAAGATTTATGAAAATTTTTAAGAATTTATAGTTCTAATATGTTTTATTTAATAGTAATAGTAATAGTAATAGTAATAGTAATAGTAATTTATTCATGACAAGAATTACATAGTAATTTTTGATACGTCAAATATAAGTAGGTACACTAGCGAAAATTAAATTTTACAAATTCTTCTAAAGAATAAAAAGCATTCTCAATTAATAAGGTTTTTACACAAAATCTAAAACTGGCGTAATTTCTGTCTTTAAGACTTGGTGGAAGACTGTTAGGGAGCTGATAACAAAAGATTAGGGGAAGTAGCTATAAGTGTTGTATCGTCTGCATACAATATAAAGTTAGTATCATGATCGCAGTCAGGTAAATCGTTAATCAAGATAAAACATAAAATCGGTCCTAAGACCGACCCTTGGGGTACGCCTTGCTGCACAGTTAGACATGACGAATTTACATCATTAAAATGAACAAATTGTTTACGTTCGTGCAACTACGATTCTAACAATTTAATACATGAGTTGTCTAAATTATAATAGGATAATTTTTTTAGAAATAAGCTATGTGAAACACAATCAAATGCTTTTGTTAAGTCTAGGCATAAAGCGTGTGCATACTCTTTGTTCTCAAAGGCATTTAAGAGTATATCACTTAATCTGTTTATAGCTAGGTTTGTTGACGAATTGCGACGAAAACCAAACAGATCTTTATTGAATAAGTTATTGTGTTCAAAATGAATACAAATTTGAGTTTTTAAAATAATATACTTTGCCTAGAATGGGAATTAAAGAAATTGGCCTGAAATTCGATGGATCATTCAACGATACCTTCTGATGGATTGGTATAACTTTTGATAACTTTAAAACATCAGGGAATATACCTTTGTTAATACAGATATTGATAAGTTTGGTAAAGGGAGAAACGATAACATCAATTAAGGTTTTTATTATTTTAACGTTGGTACCATAAGCATCATAACTCCACTATTTTTTAAAGTATTGATAGCATCTCTCACATTATTAAATGTCACTTCTTGAAAGATAAATTTAGGAATATTATTATTTGAAAGAAAATTGTAAGATATCTTATTAGCTTGTGGTAATTTATTAATGATATCATCGGCTATACTAACGAAATGTGTTAAATTGCGTTGATGTTATTTCAGAGTTCGATAATTTATTATGTTGCTTATTAGGATTAATAATATTCGACATTGCTTTTTGTTTATTAATAGAGTTTGCAAGGTATGTATCGTGTGATGCTTTTTTTGCTTTTTGTAATTCACTACGGTATTTCTTTCTGAAAATAGCAACTTCTTTTTAGTTATTAAACTCTTCTTGTTAAGTTCACATAGAAATTTTGAGTGTATCTCTCATATGACGTAAACTGTTGTTGAACCAACTTATTCCATATTTCAGGAACAGTTTTAGTTGGAAAACATGTATTTATAGCTCTAAGAATAGTGTCATTATTAAAGAAATCAAACTTATTATTTACGTCCGTGTCATGATCATTTATAAAACTCCAATTTTCTAATTCAATTATATTGTAAAGTTCTATATTAGTAATTGGTCTGTATGAAGTTAATTGTGTACTGCTTGTTTTGTTATTGCTTAACCAAAAACTGATACACACACCACTATGGTCAGAAATATTAGGATCATGTAAGCATCATTTCTCGTTATATCGAAAACGGTTTGCTTTAAATTGAATGACATCATATTCACAACCGTTTGTGTCTGGTAATTACGACTATTAAGAAAATGCACATTAAAATCCCCTACTATAATGATCAAGTTATTCTTTAAAATTTCTTCCAACAATAAGTTTAGTTGTTCGATAAAAGTGTTAAAATCACCTATACAGACTTATTATGAGTACACTGTCGATTTGTATGCCAGCAAATTCACATTGTTTTCTTGAGAGTATTTGTTCAAATCTATCCTTTTTATCCTGTCTAAAAATGAATTTATTGCATAAATGCTTACTCCACCATGTGTGGAGACACTTCTACTGAAGAAAGAAATCAGCCCATAACCTTCCAAACAAGTCTGATTACAATCAGAATTATTGAGCCAGTGTTCATTGAAACATAAAATCTCAAGAGGTTGTGAACATTTTAAAAATGACTCAAGTTCTATGAGTTTATTATTAATGCTTTGGATATTAAGATGATATACATTAATTAGATAGTTACGAGAAGAAATTTTGTTGGAGTTTAATTGTTGTTGTTTGACCGTTGATTCACTAAAAAAGACTTAACATTGAATTCTCTTAAACAAACAGATTCAGGCCATCAGCGTTGTAAATTTTGTCATAAAGTTCTGTTGGAACATCGATACTAAAAGCAGAGTTTTTTCCCTTCGTTTGGAGCTTCTTAATCTCAATGTTTTTAATTTCGGCAAATTCACGGATGTGATCGGCAATGTCTTGGACGGATGCAGTGTTTCCGGAGATATGTCCTACATAAATCCATTTGCGTCGAATAGCGCCCTGAATGCTCGAAGACGACGACAATTTTCCAGTACCATATAAGGATTTACCCCTGGATATCCCACCTTTACGAGTATTTTTGTTGCTATTGCTGGATCTACTTTCTACCGTTTTCCACTTTAAATTTTCTTCAGGAACATCGATTTTTGTTTGTCTGTCTTCAAATGTGCTTTTTTTATTTACAATGATATTATTATCTGGTACCTCAGCTGAACTGTAGATTGCAGTAAAATTTCCGTTCCCATGGTCTGAAATTCGACAATTCCATTTCTTTTTTGTCATCACCTTTAAAAAGCGAAGTGAATGTCGGCTTTTCTACTTCCATTGAAGAAGTTGGCGGGATATTAGCCGGTTTTTCTTTATCAATTAACTGAGTTTTTATGTCAGCGACTTCTCTATTGAGTGATCAAATTTCCTCATTTTGCTTGGTAATGATCGCTTTTAGTTTTACAATTTGATCTTGGCAGGATAACAAAGAGGACTTAATGGACATCAGTTATGAACTTACGTTTGTTCCGACGATACGACACTGGTCGCAGAACCATAACAGCGTACCATCGAGAAGGATCTTCAGTTCGGATTTTTTTAGACCCGTACATTTGATGTGATATATTATATTACATATACCACTACACTCAACTGTGTCTTCGTTTTCTTTAAATTGGAGATTGCAAACGGAGCACTTAGGTTCATCGACGCTCATCGTTGCTTACGATGCTAACTTTAAATCTTTTTTTTATGTTCCGTCAAGGATTTCGTGTTTTATGTTATTTAACAAAAAATTTCTCATTTTACTGTCAAAGTTTCGATTTTTATGCGCGTTGTCTATCGGCAGTTTCTCACTCTGGTCCACAACATACACCTTCGCACCATTCGATACTAATAATTCTAATGTCCTTAAAGTTCCATGCTCACAGGCGTAGTGTATCGGCAGTCGTCCATCTCCATCCGGAACATCCACTTTCGCACCTTTTTTGCACAAAAATAGAATTATTTCATATCCCCACCGGTCGTTTCTACACGCATAGTGCATCGGTAGCTGACCATCTTTGTCCCGAACATCAAATTTGGCTCCTTTCGTTGCCAATGATTCTACCATGGTTAAGCTTCCGTGTTCACAAGCATAATGTATCGGCAGCCGTCCATCTCCATCCGGAACATCCACTTTCGCACCTTGTCTCCACAAAAATAAAATTATTTCGTCTCCGTACCAGTCATTTCTACACGCATAGTGCATCGGTAGCTGACCACCTCTGTCTGGAGAATCAAATTTCGCTCCATTCGTTGTCAGTAATTCTACCAAGTTTAATTTTCCCTTTTCACAAGCATTATGTATGGGTAACCGACCATCTCCATCGGGAACATCCACTTTCGCACCATACTCTACTAGTAGTGGTATTATATTTGTATTAAATTTTTCAAACGCATAATGTATAGGCAGTCGTCCATCTCCATCCGGAACATCCACTTTCGCACCTTTTTTGCACAAAAATGAAATTAGTTCATATCCCCCGCACTGATTTCTGCTCGCATAGTGAATCGGTAGCTGACCACCTCTGTCCGGAACATCAAATTTGGCTCCTTTCGTTGCAAGTAATTTTACCATGGTTAAGCTTCCGTGTTCACAGGCATAATGTATCGGCAGCAGTCCATCTCCATCCGGAACATCCACTTTCGAACCATTCTTTACCAGGAGTATTATAATACCTGTATTAAATTTTTGAAATGCATAATGTATAGGCAGTTGTCCATCTCGATCCAGAACATTCACTATCGCCTCTTTTTTATGCAAAAATAAAATTATTTCATATCCCCATCGGTCATTTCTACACGCATAGTGCATCGGTAGCTGACCATTTTTGTCCCGAACATCAAATTTCGCTCCATTCCTTGCCAGTAATTTTACCATACTTAACACTCCCTGTTCACAAGCATAATGTATCGGCAACCGACCATCTCGATCCGGAATATCCACTTTCGCACCTTTTTTGCACAAAAATAAAATTATGTCATCTCCCCATCGGTCATTTCTACACGCATAGTGCATGGGTAATTGACCACCTCTGTCCAAAACATCAAATTTCGCTCCATTCGTTGCCAGCATTTCTATCATGTTTAACCTTTCGTGTTTACAAGCATAGTGTATCGGCAACCGTCCATATTCATCCGGGACATCCACTTTTGCTCCATTTTTACACAAATATAAAATTATTTCATATCCCCACTTGTAATTTCTGCACGCACAGTGTATTGGTAGCTGACCACCTCTATCTGGAACATCCAAATTCGCTGTATTCGTTGCCACTAATTCTACCATATTTAACATTCCCTGTTCACAAGCATAATGTATCGGTAGCCGTCCATCTTCATCCGGAACATCCACTTGGGCACCATTGTTGACCAGTAGGATTATAATATCTGTATCAAATTTCTGAAAAGCATAATGTATCGGTAGTCGTCCATCTGCATCCGGAACATCCACTTTCGCACCATTTTTAACTAGTACCATTATAATATCGGGACGCCAGTTTTGAAATGCATAATGTATTGGCAGTCGCCCATCTCCATCCTGAACATCCAATTTCGCTTTATGAGTTACCAGTATTTTTAGTGTTTTTAAACTTCCGTATTCACAAGCATAATGTATCGGCAGCCGTCCATCAGCATCCGGAACATTCACTTTCGCACCATTCGTTACTAGTGCTTTTATAATAGCTGTATGCAATTTTTTAAATGCACTATGAGTTGGCAACTGGCGATTTTCATGCGGAACGTCAGCTTTCCGTCTATTCTTTAGCGGTAACTCAAATAGAGCTAAATCTTTAGGTTCACAAGCATAATGTATTGGCAACCGTCCATCTTCGTCCGGAACATTCACTTTCGCACCATTCATTAGCAGCATGTCAACTACAGCTAAATCTCCATGATCACAAGCATAATGTATCGGCAGCCGTCCATCTGCATCCGGAACATCCACTTTCGCACCATTCTTTAACAGTATGTCAACTATGGCTAAATCTCCATGTTCACAAGCATAATGTATCGGCAGCCGTCCATCTGCATTCGGAACATCCATTTTCGCACCCATTCTTACTAGTACCAGTATGATATTTGGACGCCATTTTTGAAGTGCATAATATATCGGCAGTCGCGCATCTCCATCCCGAACATCCAATTTCGCTCCATAAGTTACCAGTAATTCTAGTGTTTTTGAACTTCCGTGTTCACAAGCATAATGTATCGGCAACCGACCATCTCTGTGCGGAACATCCACATTTGCACCATTCTTTAGCAGTATGTCAACCACACCTGAATCTTCATGTTCACAAGCATAATGTAAGGGCAGCCGTCCATCTGCATCCGGAACATCCACTTTAGCACCATTCTTTAACAGTATTTCTACTACACCTAAATCTCCGTCATCACAAGCGTAATGAAGCGGCAAACGACCGTCTTCATCTAAAACGTCAATTTGGGCTATGTGTTTTAAAAAATCTAAATGCCCCTTTTCAAGCGCAATATGTATGGGACGTCTTCCGTTTCTGTCCTTATTATTCGTGTTCACTTCTCTGAAAATTAATGACCGTAACGTCTTGGTTAGATTTTTTTCACATGCATAATGCGCCAACGATTGACCTTTCGTATTTGGCACATCTATTCTAAACTCTGGGAAATGTAACGCAAAACTTAATATTTCATCAATTTCCGAATCCATAATGAAAAGTTCTTCTACGCAATCCCACTCGGAATGACTTCGTTCTTCGGAAAATACTTTTTTTAAAATGTGTGTTGACTTGTTAAAAAGAGCTAAGGCTAAAATACTTCTTGAACTAATATTATTGTATGTGGTTTTTAAAGGAACAGAATTTTCAATACACTCATAAATTATTGGACAATCAAACCTAATTGCATAATATAAAACTGCCACTAAATACTCCTCAGCGAACTGATTCCCGTCATATAGTGGAATCAAAAATGGTAACAAAATCATCAGCTTTTTAAAACACACATGACCCGATGCGCTGAATTTATAAAATTTTGGTGCTATATCATGATAATTTAGAGTTCTAAAGACTTTTTTATTGTTATTAATTAACCACGCTGTGTTGAAACTCTTTCCAATCAAAATATCATTGTTTTTAACAAGTGGATAGCTTTTATTCCAGGCGCAAGCCACTTCCAAAACGTCACGACCAATAACGTCTTTTTCAGTTCGATCGGTATGTATAAATACTTCTAGAATTGTAAGATTCTTATATATAACTCCTACTAAACATTTTGAATTTCCCGCTAACATTAGATCTAAAAAAAATCGAATGTTTTTATATCTATCGTCAGAAATAAAGTTATTATCACGTGCTATAGATGCTTCGTGTTCAAATAGATATAGCGCTGCAAAATATTCACCATAGGAATTATGAATGAATTCCACATCATATTTAGATATAACGCGGCTTATAAAACCCAAATCATCTCCATCGTTTTTAATTTTTTCTACAAAACTGTCAGACGTCCGGCCATAACAGAATAATTTATTTACAATTTTGTATATTAAAGAGTTATAAATGTAAAAACTTGCAGCTAGACTTTTATAATGGTTCATTCTAGCGTTTTTCTCGTTTTCAAAATTTTGTCTATTGTGTTCATTTTCTAATGTAATTTGTTTCTTGAGGTATAGAACATGAAATTTTTCTTCAACGAAATGTTGATATAGATCAAGAACAGTGAAAATACCGTCTAACAACGCTAGGTATTTGCCTTTCTTTTTTAAAAATAATTCAGTAAGCATATAAATTTGTAGCGGAATGCCTAAAATTTCATAATTTGGAAAAGACATGATATTTTTTCTTATTTTATTGAAAGTTTCGTTTAACTCTTTATCTTTAATCGATAAACGGTTTTTAATATATTCTTTTTGTTCGTCTTCACTAAATTGTTTCATATTTCGTGAAAACGTACCTAACTCGTTTTCCAACATACCCCTTAAACTGATTCGAGAAGTCAACCATTGCTTCACTCCTTTTTCCGAAAACGCATTTACTAAATCTAAAATGGAAACTTGAGTGGCATCAGATGCTTCATCGAGTCCATCCCATATTAGTTGTATTTGATTTTGTTCCAGCATTGTTTTGAACACTTTGTGGTGGAACGGGTTAGTACATTCTCGACAAGTATCTTCAAAGATGTATTTTAAGAAATTCTCCACGTTTGACCCATGTTTCCTGAAGTGTAAGGCGTGATTTCTGGCGTAGATTAAAATGATCCACTTTGTCGACTTACTACTATTTTTTAAGCTCTTCGCTAATGTGCTTTTTCCCATTCCAGCATCGGCGCAGATAATGTTGATATTTTGTGGGGATTGACTAAAGTACTGACCCTCGCCGATAGTGTACTCCATAAATTCGCTTTGTAAACGAAACCTCTCAAGTTCGTTGATATATTTTCGTTCCGAGCCATAATTCCCACTTTCCATCCACTCCAAACGATGATTGTCTAAATATCTGAAGTGATGGAACTGAATTTCTGAATTATTTTTACACAATGTAGAAAATATTTCCTGTGAAACTTCCTTTCCACAAACACATATCTTCTCTAGATGAATTGTTTTCCGAGTGATCTCAACGTCATTCACCTTGCTGATAACTAAATTTGGTAAAAATTGTTTGAAAGATTTCACATCTGCTACGCAATCAACTAAAACAATTGTGTTTTCACTAGTGTTTTGCAAATATTTAACATCTATTAAAATTTTCGTCAATTTTCTTTCGATATGACTGGGCGGCAGAACATCTTTGTGTTGTCCAAACAGCAATGTAGCTTCCATCATTTCAACTAAATCATCTGCAGTGATGAAGTTGCCGCTATCTTCGCAGATTTCCAGCAAATATTTCAATGCAACGTCTTTTTGACCTTGCAATGAATATGTAAAATTCGTTAGAATTTTTTCATACAACTGTGCGTGTTTTTTTAAATCAGATAACTTTTGAAACAATTGTGGTTTATGCTGGCCACCTGTACTGTCTTGTTCGAAGTCAGTACTAGTCGTCTCATTAAACGTTTGTCGATTATTATCTAGTATAATTAGATTTTTAGCTTGGCATATTTTGACTGCTTGATAAACTTGTGGGGATCCTTTAACGACTAACGGACTTTTTCCCAACAACCACATGAGCTTCGATACTTTTGTTGCGTCTTTATCATAGAGACTATCTTTTGTTTCTATTTTGTTTTCGATAAGTTGGTAGTTGTGATTCACTTCAATCGCTTCTTCCATATCAACTATACCGTCGACAGAATTTGACCAAACTGAATTGATTTTGTTGAAACTGTTTTTCTTTATAAGAGTCACATCAAATTTCGAAACGGCTTCTCGAAAAATTTTTCTTTTGGTGTTCACTAGTCTACCGGTAACAAAAGATAACGGTCTGATAAAAGGTGACAATACACAAAGGGTTATCATTTGTTTCATCCAGGTTTTATTCAATTTGATTTTTTTCCCCTCCTTCATACTCCACTGAGTTATAAAATGTAGATACTCCCGAAAAACGGTTTCATTGCTTTCAAAATGTGTCTTAAACATCTCACGTGTACACGTTTCCAGTCCTTTGGTATTTGTTTGACCAGTATAGAGATACAGATTTTTAAAAAAAGGTCCATATTCTTTGAATTTGTCTTCGTTTTCTTCGAATCTATAGCACTGTCCTCCCAACTTTGAAATACGTGTACTTAACAAGCTGGCTTGTTCACACGGTGTCAATTTGCCAAATTTAAACTGACCTATGTGCTCATCGTTTAACTTAGAATTGGTAAACAAAACCATCTTGGTAGGACGTTCAGACAACTTCGGCTCTTTTTTGAAGCCTTTATAATACTTCTCGATGCTAAAGTTTCCACTCGATGCATTTAACTGCTCAATTTGTATTCCTCCTGTTTTGCTGACGTGTTTCAACTGAATAGCAAACGTTTCGGTACGATTTTTGAATTTAATTTCTACTACAACGTCATCGAAAGAACCATATGCACTATCGTTCGACGACAAATAAAAATTTTCCACGTCATCGTCAATTATTAATTTTAAAATTAAGTTCGCTATGTAGAGGTGTTCGTATTCTTTGCCTAGATCTGTGGTACCACTTCCCTTCTTAAATTTCTGAAAACAATATTTAATAAAGTAAGAGGTCCAATTAAAAAAAAACATTATTTAATCCATAATGGTTGTCGAAGTAGGTGACGTAATCAAACTCATCATGATGACCATGGTCTAATGCATCGACAACCATTTTGAAATATTGTTAAAATGCAGTTAAAATGATTGAAACATTTTTCATAAACACGCTGTACATTATTTCTACTTTCTCAGTTAGAGCAGCTTTAATGTGTAGTTTTAACCCAACCCAAATTCAATTTCAGTTGCCAAATAAAATTTGAGTGAGGGCAAATATTAACATGTTTTTCATTAGATATGTGCCATCTTGATGTTGCAAAAAGTCTGTTAGAAAAAAACATAGATATGGCAGTTTAGTTCTTTACTTAATCTCAATTAAAACATTCTATAAACTGGACTTTAGTGTGGTTAATTAATTAATCAATCTTCTCCTGCGCACTGAAGAGTCAAAATCAATCAAATTTCATTTTTTTTTTTAACCGCTAATGCTTGAAATTTGAACGTGCCAATACTTAAATTCTTTCGAAGTATTCACAAAAGAGTTGAAGTTATGCATGTACTGAGCAATTGAGAATATTGTATTCTTTGCCGTTGTATTAAGTAATCTTAACGAAGGTCAAAAGGATGTTTAATTGAAATAATTGATAGAACCCTGCGAAGATAACGGCCACTTTACCACAGACGATTTTGTTGAAACAAATTCCGCTTGTTTGAAAAATTATAGAAAGTTTCTGTTTTCTGATAACCTTTACACATAGGTATGTAGTAAAAACCAGTGGCAAATAACCAACGGAAAAGGGTGTATTATTGTCAATGTACATGCATAACTTCGATTGTTTATGTTTATACATCGAAAGAATGTCACGTAGAAATTTGTTGAATTTGAATGAGTTGTCTCCTCAAAACAGAATACAAAAATTATTAATTAAGACGCAAAGGAACAAAATATCTTGAAAATGATTATTCTTATTTTATCATAATTAAATAAGGACGTGGGAATTCTCACATTTTCTAAAAATGAGGTTCTGAATTTGATCATCCACGTGATATTTTTAATATGTATACATACAAAATTTGACAGCAAACGGTTCACCAGAGATTACGTGTCTGATAAAAATGGATACAGACAGACAGACGAATGGAAGCAGGAGACTGCTTTTTTCGTATCGTAGGGGTCATGAAACGTCGAGAAATCATAACAGTGGCCATTCGTTCGATGGACTCGATTACAATACCTCCTTCACTTACGCTCGGGAAGTAAAAATACCATCGAATATGCATTCAAAATGATTTGTACCTTAGGATTGAAGAAAGTTGTGTTGAAATACTTTTGGGCCAACTTTCTAAAATTTCATTTATTTCATTTAAACAATAATCTAAAATTATTACCGTGTGACGCAGTTTATTGCAAAAGGTTTAATGCACTCATAAACCATTAATCATTTAACTACTTCGTACTAAAATGCAATTTTTATTAGATAGATTTTTAATAGATCTTACTTTCATTGTGTGGATTAATAAAGCATAAATATAGAAATTATTAATTAAATTGTTGTTGGGAATGATCAGATAATACAGCGTGATCAACAAGTACATTTAAGTGGGTACCAATTAATTTTGCTTGAATTTTATTTACGTCAAAATTTGTTATCCATTATCATTTAAATGATAATGATAACTAGAGAGCGGATTTTATGAAATTTGCGTATCCGTTGTAGTTTGCATATAAGTCTTGATATGTAATAATATGTGCACGAATTATGCTAGTTAGAAATAAATATAGCTACAAAAAAATATTTCACGTAACCCTAATGTAGAAATACGAAATTTCATGAATTATATTGTAAATATTCTCCGGAGTTTCAAATAACCAGGAAAGGTTTGGGTTTTATGGTACTTTGGAAAGACCACTCGGTGTTAAACCGCCCTTCCAGGTAAATTCAGCCCCTAAACACGTGTCAATATATCGAACATAACTCGAATGAATTGTTTCTGGATTAAACAAGTTTGGAAGTGTGCTATTACCTAATTCACCTCAATCTCAAGGGTAGAAAGTGGCATATGTCACTTATTTGTCACTTTCCACCCAAGAGATGGAAGTGAATGTCACTTTCGACCCTAAAACGTTACGTATGTGTAATTAATGGTAGATGGAAATCTAAAAATAAATTGTTACCAAAATAGTAATTAAATAGTCGATTACTACTATTTTTTAATTTGTTCTGTTTATATTTATTTTTTAGGATAAGAATATTATCTTTAAAAATGTTATTTATGTATATTTTGTAATAAAACGTTAGCTTGAGAAACCTGTTTTTGTAATTTGTAAATAAATTCAGTTCGATTAGTGACGTTTTTTTTTTTATTTTTGGAGCATATGCAACTGCATTTCTCTGCATATATTAATAAAGTTACTGCATATTATATTAATAGTCATCATTCTCAAAATGTTGGTGCATATTTCCGCTTTCTAGTTATAACTAAATCAACTAAACTGTCTTCAGCGCTTTAAAGTTACATAGCGCCAAGCATTTGACAATAGCAGCCTAAGAAAGTTCCCTCAGAATTAGTAATTTTATTGCCAACTCAAACAGTACCTGTCGATCCCACTGTATTTACCACCTACAGCTACACAATACTTGTAAAATATTAAATTAACATTAATATTAAACAAACTTACCTGGGAAGAATTTTCAGGTGTTTCACATTGTTCATCGATATTTGTTATTCTCGAAATCTAGAAACGCAATTGCAAATAATTTATTATAAAAAGTATTGAGCACCAATAACTTACGGTTGCCATGTTTAATTAGAACAAAAAATGCAATGAAAATAACTTTGGTCACTGTTATTGTGGTACATGTAGACTGTAAAGCCATTTTGATAGAGATGCAATAAAACAATCAATAGGTATTATAAAAAAAATAATCTTATCTCTTAAAAAGCTTCTAAGAAAAATGGTCCTCCTAAATCCCCCGTTTTGATCGCCCATGTTAAGGCCCATTTTAGCTTTTTACTTTCCGAGCGTAAGCGAAGGAAGTATTGTAATCGAGTCCGTCGGCCCACTCTCTACATTTACGTTTCCTCGACCTTGCATGACCCCTACAGAACGAAACAATAGGTCTCCCGTTTCCATATGTCTGTCTGCCGTACCGATTTTTATTATACAGATAATAAAATACTGGGCCGATTGTTGAATTTTGTATTTATATTGGGAACGTAAATAGGTTTTAAATTGTATGAAGTAACATAGTCCTACACATGTAGTCTATGATTCCGAATTGAGTTTTTACCCGAAACGTCCAGATTTTTGGAAAAAAAAAATTAAAATTATAAAACAACATGTTGCAATGCTTTGAAATCTTGCAGGTGTTTTAAGGTTACAAAGAGTATAATAAATTTTTAGTCAAAATATATTTGCTTATCCCCTCCAAAAAATTGATGACGTCAGCTCAAAAATTTGTCGAATAAATCCTACCTAACATGTACAAAATATGATGAGGATGTACTTGTAATTTATCATCCCATTCATATTTTTTGGATTTGCATATACAGGGTGACTCAAACAATTAATGAATGCGTAAATTTATTTTATTGATTTACTCAGCAACTACAAAACCGAATGCTTTGAAATCTTGAAGATGTTTTAAAGTAATAAGCATGGTAAATTTTTGATCAAAATATATTTGTTCATCCGCCCTAAAAAATTGATGACGCCACCCCAAAATTTTGCTGAATAAGTCCTATCCTAAGTGTACAAAATATGATGAGTCTCTTCTTGTGATTTATCATTCCATTAATATTTTTTGACTCAAAAAAATTAATCAATGCGTGAATTTATTTCATTGATTTAATCAGGAACTACAAAAAACAAACAATTATTTGTGATTCATCATAGCGTTCATATTTTTTATTGATGAAATTAAGAACGAGTCACCCCATTTTCACGAAAATGTGAAAATACAGAGGTCTTTATTTAATAAGAATTGTAATAATTATATTCAGGACATTTTGTCGATTGTAGCTTACTACTTAATAGTTTTGCATTTGCTCCACTGTTTTGAGGGGACGAACTCATTAAAATCAGACTAATTTCTACCTGATATTCTTCCGATGTATAAACATAAACACTTTCAAGTTATTTTTCTTGTCGAGGATAACCTAAGGACGTACAGTAATGGAGTCCATCGACAATTTAGTACTTTTATATTTTCTCCTTCAAGTTGAAGTATGCAACCAAATATGAGTCGTTCAATTTCTGTATTATATTCACTCATTTCAAAGTCCAATTGGCAGATTATTATAATCAAGAAAACAATAAATTTGTGTGAGATAAGGGAAAACAGTTTTTAAAGTGATTACTAAAGAGCGGATTTTAGGCAAAAAAAAATATATATCGCTTTCCCAAATTAATTAATTGATGTCAGATTTGCAGGATGTAACCCCCCGTTCGTTCTCGTTTTATTCGTAGTTCGCTGACGGGGAATTCACCAGTTTTTTACCAACGCGTCGCCCGGAGTGCTGATTGGATGACGACTTTTACCGAAAGTGGTTCGTGGGAGTTCGGTGCCACTTGATGTTGCGTTGTAAAACAATTCGACAAGTTTTTTAGTTGTGGGGTGTAGGAAGAAGGACGTGGACGTACTCTGTAAATGTAAGTAAAGATGTGGATGAAAGTTGTGTAATAGTGTTATTATTGCATGGGTTACTTTATGATATGATACATTGTGAAATATGTTGGATGCCCTTTTTTTTCAAGTCAAGGCTAACTAAAAATCACAAAAGTTGCGTAAATATGTGAAAGGCAATTTTGAATTGGTAGTTTCGGGGTGTAATAAAATTGCAAACAGACGAAAATGGGGATATAAATAAAAAATGACGACTTGCAAACTCCAGAATTTTTTTATTTCGCACTTTGAGTAAGCACGTAATGAAGAATTTTTATAAATTGAACGTAACATACATAACATTTTTATTATGTTATTAATAAAATAATAGTCATATAGTCTACAAAAGTGCTTTTAACAAACTTACTACAAATTAAAAAAAAAATCTATGTCTGCCCGGAATGTACGATTGTCCATTTTTTAAGACCGGATTGACAGGATAAAGATAAACAAAGACAACTTTAAACATGGTTTACGATTAATGAAACAATGTTAGTTAATATCTCAACAATCTTATCACAACGTTTAAGCTCTGCGATAATAGCGATAATTTCAATACAAGTAGAGGTCATCAGCTTCTAGTGGGGACATATATATAATCAATCTCCCTTACCAAAATTGCTAACACAAAATTGTAAAATTTCAATCGATATATATATATATATATCACGATAGCCGAGTGTTTAAACAATGCTTTTATTATTTATCTATTAAAGAATTGTAGATGATTGCATTATAGATTTATAGAATTGACGGTAAATAAACATTTAAAATACGTAGATCAATATATATGAGAGCTATATTTGTATATCGCATACGTTGCATCATTTCATAAAAATGATATTAAAAACTGCGCCTTAATTTTTGGATTTTTCAATTTCCCGATATTCAGTTTTTCGGTTACTGAATTTTCCGAAATTTTACTGTTAGGATTTTTCAAATTTTCGATTCTTCAATTTTTCAACTCTTCAAATTTTCGATTTTTTGATGTCTCAATTTTCCTATGTTATGTTTAAAATTATAGATTTTTCTGCATTTTGAAGTTTCGATTTTTCAGTTTTTCAATTCCTTAATTTTTCGATTTCTAAGTTTGCGGACTTTTCGATTTTTAGATTTTTGATTTTTCATTTTTTTTATTTTTTGTTACATATCTGAGCATTGACTGTCCGTACATGCTCAGGTATATATAAAAGCAAATACTCGCTAATACTCAAGTAGGTACTTCGTACTTCGAGTATGAACATCTATTCAGTTTTATAAATACTACCCATTGCGTTGTATTAAAATTTTAGATTCGTTTCAAAAAAGAAGACGGTGCCCGACACCATTCTCCGCAAAAGTGTGTGTACTCGTCTGAGGTGAGTTTTCAAATAGTGCAAACCAAAAATGTACAAATCGGAAATTTTAGATTACGCTAACGAGTGTAATGAAGTGAACATGCTGCTGAATAACATCAAGAAAGCCAAACCCTTGAGAGTGTCTTATAAATCGTTCCTCGAAGAAGAAGTCGACAATGAAGAAATTTTATGGAAATTTATATCGATACAACCCTACAACAGGAAGGATGTAAAGAAAGCGTCAAAGTTTTTGATGAAGAGAAGCAAATTTAACTACAAGGGGCAGTACCGCATTTTTAAGAGTCTCGACGAGTTTGTGGGGAAATTCAGCGTTCCTGAAAACGAGGGGCCGCTGTTTGTCGTTTTGCCAAAATCGGTAGATCTTTGGGTTGTTTTTTGTCTGATATGGGCAGATCGTGGTGAAAGCACAGTTTTGTACAAGGACTCGTCCGGTGCTTCCGTTCCTCTAGAAGTTAAGAAAACATTGACAAATCTAGTGCCAGACGTGGAATTTATTGTCCACAAGAACCAAGACCACGAAGAAGACGAAGATTTCCTTTATGGACCCCTCTGTCTAAGAAACTTGGAAATCTTGTTGAAGTTTTTCGCGAAGAAACCACGCGATGTAGCTAACGAGTTTCTTGAAATATCGTTTTGTAACGGATCCGAAATCAACAAACAAAAATTCGATGCTGCCGTCAGCCTTACTTTTCATTTGTCGAAGAATGCCGAATTCAAAGCGTATTTGCAACAGTTCGTAAAGAAGTTGCCAAGAAAACTGGCAAGTGACGTCGCCGACTATCACAAAATTTTGAAAGAAGAGCTCGAGAAAGACGAAAAGGACGTAAACCACGTGAGACTCGAAGAAGCCAGAAAAAAATGTCTCCAAGAAGAGCACATTAAGAAGTTTTCCGAAGACTTCAAAATCCGTGTAGACGATAAAGCGCAGGAGTATCGACTAGAGGCTGCTGAAGATTTTTCCAAAGAAATGAAACGCTTGCGGCAAATTTTTCTGATTCTCCAATCCTGCAAAAATGACGAACGATTCCCAGAAACACTAGAAATGGTACACAAACGGCTTGGTGTCGATTACAACGAAATAAAGTCGCTTGGGCAACAAATCACAGAACAAGAAGAAACAAAAGAAGATGATTCTCTCGTCCCTGAAGATATCAGCACCCTTGTCGAAGACATCGCCAAAAATGGTCAACACAACGAAGAAATTCCATCAGTTGAGTCTACCCCGATGGAAGATTTGTTGCCTCAGATTCACTTTCACATGGACCAAGACGATCCACAACAAGAACAAACTGATCTTAAACGGATACAAGACAAATTGTTATTAGTTAAAACTAAGTACGAAAAGTGGAAAGATAATGGTCTTGAAGCTATCAATAAGTGGGCGAAAAAGAAGAAAGGTCATTTGGGTACTGATGACAACTCTGTTTGTGAAGCAATTGCCGTCATGGATAGAGCTTTCAATTTATTAAAACATAGACGTCGACTTCGTTCAACCCAAATTTTGTCAATACTAATTTTTTTCCACGATCGGAAGAATAAAGGCCAGTTGTGTCAAATACAAACCGGCGAGGGCAAAACGCTCATCGTTTGTCTACTGGCTGTTATTAAGGCACTCCAAGGTTTGACAGTCGATGTTATAACCAGCAATCCAGTTTTAGCCCAAGATGCTGTCAACGAAAACAAAGATTTTTACAAGGTGTTTGGGTTGACTGTTGCCTGCAATAATTACGGTCAGTCTAAGAAATGCTACACCGCCAATATTCTTTACGGATCAATCTGTAGCTTTCAGTTTGATTTTTTGACCGATAGTTGTGAAGGAACTAACATGAGACATGGTAGAGGTTTCGGCCAAGTAATTCTAGACGAAGTTGATAGCATGTTGATCGATAATGGAGGACACATTGCCAAACTTGCCTCACCTTACCCAGGAATGGAAAGTCTGAAGTACATCTACATCAAAATCTGGCAAGAGTTACATAAAGCTGAAAAAAGTTATTGCGAAGAAATCCAAACCAAAATCGAAAACGATCCTCACACTTGTGGAATTAATACTTTGATGTATGAAGAATCCACCGTCGAAATGGAGAACTACTTGACTGAAAAAATCAAAGCAAGTGATCCCACAAATATTGCTTTGATTCCGTTCCATTTGAAGAACTACGCAAAAAGTAAATTAGACGTCCTGATTACAAACGCTCTTCACGCCAAGTACCACTGTCACGAACATCAACAATATCGCCTCATTGTTAACGACGAAGGCGAAAGAGTCATAGCACCGGTGGACTACCTAAACACCGGTGTCACCATGAATAACACAGTCTGGTCCAATGGCTTACACCAATTCGTGCAACTCAAACACAACCTTCACCTAACTTCAGAAAGCTTGACTAGCAGCTTCATTTCCAACATCGGCTACATCAAGAAATACCAAGACAAAAACATCTTTGGAATGACCGGCACTTTGGGCTCTCAAGCAGAGCAACAACTACTCTCGAAAGTCTACAACGTGAACTACGCAAAAATCCCCACTTACAAAAAGAAGGTCTTCGAAGAATTTCCCATGATGATTGTCGACGACGACAAATGGGTTGATCGAGTCATCGCAGAAGTTTTAAAAAAAATCAACAACGAAAGAGCGGTTCTAGTAATCTGCGAAACAGAAGAAGATCTTCTCAACCTCAACCAGCAAATTATGAACATACAGAAGACCAGAGTTTACGCAAACGAAGACAACGCGAAAGAACCAGAAGAACTAGTGAAAATCGGGGATATCATTTTAGCCACAAACATAGCAGGACGCGGAACTAACTTCCGAACACAAGAAGATTTGGAATTGAAAGGGGGTCTACACGTGTGCGTCGGTTTTCTCCCATGTAACCTACGAGTTGAAGAGCAAGCTTTTGGTAGAACGTCTCGCCAAGGGAACAAAGGTTCAGCTCAACTTATCGTCCGCCGAAGCGAAATCGAACATTTGAACATAGAAGAAGTTCGTCCAGGGGACGACGAAATCAAGCGAATGTGAGACCTCTGGGAATCTGCAAGATTGGAAGAAATCAAAAACGTTCTCGTGAAAGAACTGATGTTCAAAGATCAACTCTTTGGTCTCTTTTTAAAATTCAATGGTGATCAAAGACGAAGTAAGCGAAAGAAACAGGAAAGGTTTGTTCTTGACGATTTGAAGGAGTTTTGGGCTTTTTGGTTGGAGAAGAAAGACTTCAAAGTTGCAGAAATAGAAAAGACAAGTGCACAAGCTGAATTTGACAAGTTTCGTGAAGACGCAAAGCACATCATTGGTGGAAGGATTTGTCATAATCCGTATTATTGTCTAGGTTTAGCGGAGTACCATTTGAGGAACGATGACCGAAAGGAAGCTTCTCAGGTGTTACAGCAGGCTATCGAAATGAGTGACGACAAAAACTTGAATTTATTGGTAGGAGCGTATTTGAAACTTTTTCACATTGCTATACTCGACGGTCGACAAATAATGTACAGATTTAAGAAAGCCGTAGGAAATTTGTTTTTCATCACGGTGAATGAGAATGCGAAATATAAAACTGACGCAATTAGATATTTGCAAAAAGCTGGACAAGCTATCGACAACGAAATAAATTATATCAATACTTGTTTAATGAGCGAAGACAACAGTTTCTGTGCAGAAGAAGCGTTAGAAGACAATGAAGATGAGAATTTGTTTTTGAAGCACATGTGTTCTCGCCTTAGTTGCTTGAAACTACATAAGGGCAACATTGAGAGTTTAACAGAACAAATTAATCAGCTGTCTGCAGTGGCTATCCAAGGTAAAAATCCAACAGCGGAGGAACAGTTTCAAGACGTTTTCAAAAGCTCGAAGTTGAATGATGTAATCACTAGCCACGAACTTCATGAAGTACAATCTATAGGAATTGATACCCTTTTTGCTTTAAGAGAAGTACACGATGTTTCACCGACTGTCATTGGTGCAGCTCAGATACAAATTGGTGCTGGAATTGCAGCCCTGACCACTGGTGTTGCCTTCCTTCCAGTCTTCCCCATGATGAGCCAAATCGCTTCAACCTTATTCTCAGAAGGCCTCTTAGACATCATATTTGAAGTTCTATCAGAAGGCTCTCAAGAATTCGACAGAATGGCTTTCATGAAGTCCAAATTTATCTCGTATGGGACAGCTATTCTTACTTTCGGTTTGAGTGCCGCTTTGCAATCCAAAGTGATCCTAGACAAAGCCATCGAATATTGTCAAAGATTGTCAAAATTCTTACGTGGAAGCACCCGTTTCAAAAGCATATGTGAACGCTTGGCTAAAGTTGTTGATAAGATACAAAAGTACTTCGAGAAGCTTCGTTTGGCTGCTGAGCTGAAAAACTTAACCAAAGCTCAACAGTTAACCAAATTGAATGAATTGAGTTGCACCAATCCAGAGCTATTCGCAAAACTCGACTGTGGTGCTAAACTGGAAAAGCTACAAGCACTGGAAAAACTGGGGAAGCTTCAAGTAACACGAGTTGATTTACTTTTGGACTTCACGATGAAAACCGGCACGAAAATCGTGAACCACCCTGCTCTTTACAACAACGTTATAAAACGTGTAGAAAATATAGTCTTTGAGAAACTGTTTAATAGGATTATGAAAGAACTACGAAACTCTCTTAATAAGAACAACGATTTGAGGTTCAAACTTCTAAGATCACAAAGAAAGGACATAGACAAAGCAGTAGAGGAACTGTTAAACGGGACCGAGTTTAAGACTGTAGTGGGTACAATTTACTCAAAACTGTCAGAAAAGTTTGATGTTATGCCTTTCAACCAAATTTTTTCTTCAGCCGCAGCAATCACCAACTTGCAGATTTTCCAGAACTACGCTGACAACTTTGCTTCGAATCTTGAAAAGCTTCTAGACCATGTTGGAAATGCAAACAACAACGTCGACCAAATTATCGAAGAAGTGTGCGGGAAAGCGGCAGCAAAAATGATCGCTTTTTTGAAGGAGTGCTACAACAACGTCAAGAAGGTCGTTTCTACCGCAAGTAAGCTGCGTTTCAATAAAGAACTGATTATTTCAGCAACGGAAAATTTCGTGATGGAACAAATGTCGGCAAAAATCGTCGACAAACTTAGATTCGAGATGAAGAGAGCCTTGAAGGAGTCGATTAGAGGCCGTTCAGGCTTGATGGAGAAGCTTCGGACGACAGAGCAAGCGGCAATATTTACTGTGGTTAAACAGTTGCAAAGGGACCATGGAATTGCACAGTTCCAGGTCGCGTTCGCCGTTTTAAAGTCGTTGGAAATCATACCCGTAGGTCGGATAGTGAGTTCTGGATTCAGTGTTACCATCTGTACCTACAAGTTTGTTAAATGCAGTATCAAGTTTGCAACAGATTTGGAAGCAGCTCTCAGTGGTGGCTGCTGCGACAACAAAGTCGAGGATATTATTGAAATGATTTCTTCAAGGATGGAGGATTTTCTTTTACCTTTGCTAGAGAAAGTCATCACAGGAACCCAAGACATAGTTTCGGCGGTTCGGAGTATGGACAGTTTTCGTATTGAAGATACTGTCGACAAATTGCCCTCCATTGCCACGAACATGGTCGATGTTTTAATGTACGAATTCCGGGGAGAGTTTTTCCAACTTTTAACAAAGATCCTCATTTCTGGGTGTAAGAAATTGCCGAGTTTGGTAGAGATACTTCGAACAACGCCTTTAGACGAAATTAATACTACAGTAAGCGAAATTCTAAGCAATGACACCGTCAAGATTCTACAGTTGTTCTACGAACTGTACGAAACACTCGAAGGTATGTCAAAAACAAAGCTACTGAGTGGAAGTCTAGAAGCAATTTTTAAAATATCAGGGGTTTCTGTGTACATCGGCCAGTTTGCGCTCTCACTGGAAAAACGTCTACAAGGTGGAAACGAAAACAACAACACTGATGGAATTATTGAAGACATTTGTTTAAAACTAACGAACCTCTCCTGGAACAGCTGTTTTATCAACGAAACAATGCAGGTGTGAGTGTAAGCACTTCTAATAAATTTTCGAGAATAATCAATTTTGTCTGGAACTTACTCCAACCGAAGATAATCGAAGCATTTAAAAGAAATCTTCGGAGATCTATAAGGAAACGTGGAATATTAATGGAGAAACTTCGTACAACTTACTACAATGTTATCAAAAAAGAATTCAACGATATTTTGAAGAAAAGTTTGTTTGAAAGACTTCTGACAAAGCTTGTTCCGGAAGTATTAGTCTCTTTCCAGAAAGAATTCGGTAAGTCTGGTGTTGCAATCCTGAGCTTGAGTTTTGACATCAGTATCCACTTGAACGACTTAAGAAAATATCAAGATACTTTTGCCCAAGCTCTCGAAAATGTCCTCACTGGTGGCTCACATAACAACGACGTTGACACCATTATCGACGAAATCGAGTCCGAAATCATGAAAATCGTCACGCCTCTGCTGCAGAAGATTTACGAAAACACTAAAAATAGCATCGATGTTGTACAAGATGATAATTTTACCAACTTTGACGATACGCCAATAGATACGGAGAAAATTAAAAACATTTTGATAACGGAAATTGAAGAATCGCTTGCCAACGAACTGGTGAATTTTTTCGAGCATTCTTTGAGAAAAAAGTTAAATTCTAACGAATCTTTGAAGAATAAGTTGCGCACAAATCCGTCCGACGAAATCGTAGCAAATGTGAACATTGTAATGAACACCGAAAGAAACAAGATTTTGGTGTTCCTTCAGCAACTTTGTGAAAGCCTCCAAAATGGTACACACGACTTCCGAATGTTATTTACCGCAATTCGAGCGGGCCTCGACTTAACGCCGTTTATTTTGTACGTTGACAAGTTTGTGTTTGATCTTGAAGCTCGTCTCCATCTTGGAAATAAAGATAACTACGTGGAAGATATAATTTTCGACGTTTGTATGGCGATGTCGAAATTCGTTGGACCTCTAATAAAAGAAGTTCTGAATAGCGGTACGAACTTTGTTCGACAGAAAAACAAGAGCTTGAAAAGTCTACAACAAGTGTCAGACATAACGAAGAAGTTTGTGTGGAAGAAAATTTCCCATACGATTTTGGAAGAGTTTAAGCAGCGTTTGAACAGTTCTATCAAAAATCGCAAATCATTGTTGCTCAAACTTCAGACGACGAACAGAAAACTCATAGTGGAAGCTGTTAGAAAGCTTCTGAAGAAAGGTTTGATTGAAAGACTGTTTAGGAAACTCGTGCCACAATGTCTAAATTTGCTGGAAGATGAAATGGGCAAATCGGTGGTCGTGTTGGTGTCTTCCAGTGTTCAACTTACACTTGACTTGAATGATATCTTCAACTACGTCAACAATTTTGCTGCCCAACTTGAATATGGCTTGAAAGGAGGGAATTTTAATAACGATGTTGGCGAAATGATGGTCGAAGTCGAGTTTAATGTGGTGATGAAAGTATCTCCTTTGTTAGAAAACGTGTACCAACAACTAACACACTTCAAATCTGCCGTTTTTGGAGAAGTAGAAGACTTTACTGACATTAACGCTACTCTGACCACAACCGTGGACGTAGTGATCAGAGAAATTTGTATCTCGGTTATAGACCAAATGGTAAAGATGATCATCCAAGCGCTGAAAAACTTCTTGGAGCAAAATTCATCGCTACAAATCAAACTTCAAACAGCTACTATGGTCGATATTAATACAGTAGTTGCAAAGATCTTGACGGAAGATGGAATCAAAACAAGAGTACTTGGTTTCACCAACAAAATCTTAGAACACTTAGATACTGGCTTGGATGAATCAGCTACCAATTTTCTAACCCAAGGGATCGCTGATCTGACAAAAACTGTCCCTCTTATTGCATCTTTTGCGTCTAAACTTGAGGAACGCCTTTCCATTGGAGAAAAAAACAACGATATTGACGAAGTAGTAGAAGAAATTTGTTTGGAGGTTACAATTGCGATTCGTGACTGTTTGAAAAATGTTTATGAAAATATGGCGGATGTTGTGGGTAATATAGAGGCAGTCAAGAAGAAAAAGAAGATGTTTGTAGAAGAGTTGGAGAAACAGTTGTCTTGCCTGAAAACTAGGCTGAAATCATAGTTATCAACATAAGTTTTTTGTATTTTGCTTTTCATGACATTTGATAAACAATTTTACTGTAATCCAAGTTATATTATATTAAATGTTTTTACGCTTTTAAACTTTGTGTGTTTTTGTTGTCAATTTTTAAAATTCTCATTTGAAGAGATTCTTGCCTCTTCTATTGTAATGGTAGTCCTCAGGTTTTATTTTGAAAAAGAATCTTTTTCTTTAGTTATAGATTCATACAAGCCCCTGCCTCAAGATTACTTCTCAACATAAACAACGTATTTAAAGTGAAATTCCAGGATTAGCTTCTAAAAAATTTCCAATTTCCATAAACGTTAAAACACGCACCCAACCATCAAGATCGTTGACGACACAAAATCGACACTGTAAAAGTTCCTACCTTTGGTTCATGGGGTTTTTAGTATATTTTCAGAACGTAATATCTTATGTTTTATGATATAATGTCCTATTGTTATGAAATTTTAAATATAATAATCTTTCTATACCTTACGCTACATAAGATTAGAACAGTTTCTTTAAAGCAGTTTATTGTCATCTTCTTTTTAGCACTCTGGTGAAATTTTTGTCATGAATTTTTAAAAAACAGTATTTCTATTATTTATGGAGATTTCCTAACGTAGTTTTCACCACTGTTTTCCGCTAACAGAACTGTATTCGTTACTTGGGAAACATTGTCGATTTCTTACGTCGGAAATGTGATGCACTAAAACGAAGCTTTAGTTACATCGTTTTCAATAAAAGAAATCGACAGTGTTTTTCACGTAACATATTGCATACTGCTATCTTTGATAAAAACTTTACTGTTGTAATCCACTTTTACCAATATTAAATATTTTTATACTTTTAAAACTACTTATTTTGTTCTTACTTGTCTTTTTACATGCTGTATTTTTGATAAAAGCTTTTACTGTAATTTAGCTTTGCAAATATTAAATGTTTTTGCATTTTTAAACTTTGTTACTTCCCGAGCGTAGGCAAACAGTTTGAATGTCGTCACGCCAACATTTTGCCTGGTAGACTATTAAATTAAAAAAAATATCATGATCCTGAACTTGTGGTTTATGGATCTACCTTGATGTTTAAGCACAATTGCTTTACAGAAATCTGCATTATATTTACCACGGGTTTCACGTTCACATACGAAACACGCAGGTCGCAGAGTGATTAATGCATTGAAATTGAACAGTTTGAACTCTGCGCTCATGGTTTGAATCCCATCTTCGTTAACTTTTTTTTTTCTAAGACAATGAATTTATTTAAATGTTTAATTTCAAGTGCAAAGGAAATTTTGTCCAAATAAATAATTTTAGAGCAATTCTATTTTAGTGTACAAAATTTGTGTTTCCTGAGATCCTTGCCTTCTTTTTAGAGGCAGCACCTTGCTATAGTGACAAAAGTATAAGGGTGGTCCGTAGGTTTTGTTTTCAAATAAGATTCTGTACATCTTCCTCTGCAACTAAATTCATTCGACACTTCTAGGGGAAGTTACATGACGAAAGACTAAATCTTAACTTTAACAACTTCGAAGTGGAGCTTTAGAATTAACATTCACAAAGTTTTTAACCTTCCAGTTTCCACAAAAATGGGCACCACGTCCTCAACCATCAAAATCGTCAACGACACAAGCACGGACATCGTCAACACTTCTGTATACGACTTTGATAGTTTCGATTTTGTGAAGAGTAATGATCCAAGCAGCAATCTAAACGGCTTATCCATAAATGCCAAACGATCAGTAGAACGCATCGTAGACCTCTTCTCACCTGCAAGCCATTGTCCTGTGACTGTCACGTTAACTTTCAAAGACAAATCCGAAGACACTTTCCGCATAGATCTAAAATATGCTGAGGGATGTTGCGCACGATTCGACCATAGCAGAAGATCACACAAAATGACATACAGACTTGACAATAAGAAGATCATTGTAACGATCGAAAATACTGCCGAACAAAACAAGAACGAAGAAGCTGAAGAGTCGTTGAGGAGAGCTAGACAGGCGATGAGGCGGCGGTTGTATGACCAAGCTCTTGACCATCTTAGTCACGCTAAGAATTTAGCAAGTAAAGCTGATATAGTTAGGGAAATCAGGAGTGAAGAAAGTGAGGTTTTTAGTTCGTATGGAGAAAGTATGTTCGAAGAAGGTTTATTTATGGAAAGAACAGAACGCTTCCAAGCAGCAGAAGGTAAATTTTCGAGTGCGAAGTCTTTCTTCCAACGATCGTTGGAGTTGGTGTATAGTGGAGAGACACAGGAGAAGATACGTTTTTCCGAATTGAAGATAAGTGGAAACAGAAGTACCAATACAGCTACGGAATTAGAAAATGAAGCTTCTGTGATGGTTGCGAACGAAGAATATGAAACAGCGTTGGACAAGTACGAGGCAGCGTTGCGCAAATATAAAGAAGCTAAAAGAAAATTTGAAGAAGGTCGAAGATCTAGGGATGTATATTTTTCAGATTCTGTGGAAGCTACAGAAGATCGAATCGGACAAGCTGATGGTTTTATAGAACGCACTAGAGACGAGAAACAAAATAAAGAAGCCAAAGAATTGTTGCGGGAAGCTAAGAGAGCAAAGTCTCAACGTTTGTACGATTTTGCTCTTGACTGCCTTGATCGTGCCGAAACCTTAGCAGTTCGATCCGATACCCTCGACGATATTGAAAACGAAGAAAGCCGAGTTTGTAGTTTATATGGGGAGACAATGTTTGAAGAAGGTTTGGATTATGAACAAAGAGAACACTCAGAAATGGCCCAACAAAAATTTGACAAAGCCGAGTCCTTGTTACGACGATCATTGACATTAGAAAGCAGTAGGGAAACTCAACAGAAGTTGCGTTTAGTCGAATTGAAAATTAATGGTAATAAGAGTTTGCGGCAAGCAATGGAGTTAGAAAATCAAGCCTGGGAGATGAGCGAGAACAAACAATATAAAGAGGCTTTGAATATTTACCTTGCCGCGCTTACTACATACAAAAATGTTAAAGAACAGTATTTAGAAGGTGCTAGGTATCGACAACAGTACTTCTCTAATTCCGTAAACATGGTGAACGAACAGATCAGACAAGTAGAGGCCACTATCAAAAAGACTACACAACAGCAACAGAATGAACAAGCTAAAGCATTGATGAAGAAAGTCAAAGAAGCAATGAAGCAACGATTATACAATTTAGCGCTTGAACACCTTGAGGGTGCCAAAAAATTAGCAAATCAGTCGGATACACTTGAGAACATTAAGAACGAGGAAAGTCGGATTTGTAGTTTGTACGGGGTGACGCTGTTCGAAGAAGGTTTGGACTGGGAACAGAAAGAACATTCAGAAATGGCGGAAAGTAAATTTGCCAAAGCAGAATCTTTGTTTCAACGATCGCTGAGGTTGGTGAACAGTAGTGAAACTCGACAGAAGTTGCGTCTGGTCGAGTTGAAAATTAATGGCTGTAAGGGTTTAAGCCAAGGTGTAACGTTGGAAAATCAAGCTATGGTGATGAGCAACGACAAAGAATATGAATTGGCGTTGAATAAGTATCATGCGGCTCTCACCATATACCAAGAGGTTAGAGACAAGTATTTAGAAGGTGCCAAAAATCGCAAAAGCTATTTCTCCAATTCCTTTAATGCCGTAAATAAAAAAATCGAACAAGTAGAAGCCGCAATCGAAAACACTACAAAACAACAACACAATGAAGAAGCGAAAGCATTGATAAAGGAAGCTAAAAAAGCGACGAAGCAACAGTTGTATGACTTTGCGCTTGAACATCTTAAGGGTGCTAAAAGTGTAGCAAATCAACCGGATACACTTACGACGATCAGAAATGAAGAAAGTACAGTTTGTAACTTGTATGGTAAATCTGTGTTTGTAGAGGGTTTGAAGTTAGATACAGAAGGACACTCAGAACGAGCACAAAGTAAATTTAAAAGAGCAAAAACTTTTTTCCGAAGAGCAGCGAAATTGGTGAGCAATAAAGAGCTTCAGCAGAAGTTGCAACTCGTCGATTTAAAGCTTAGCGGAATCAAAAGTTTCGCCGAAGCTGTCACATTAAAAGACGAAGGTGTTGAAATGATTAAAAAGGAAGATTATGACTCTGCGTTGGATAAGTATGTTTCAGCTTTAGCTAAATGTAAAGAAGCTAAAGAAAAATATAAGGAAGGTGCCGGTTGCCGAAAAGAATATTTCTCTAATTCTCTAGAACTGATAAATGAGCAAATTGAACAAATTAAAGTTACCATTAGAAACACTGAAGCACAGATGCGGGATGCAAACGCCAAAGAACTTATAGAAAAAGCTAAAACAGCAAGAAGTCAAAATTTCTATGACGTCGCTCTCAAACTTCTTAGTCAAGCTAAATTATCGGCAAATCAAACTACGATGACCAGCATAAGAAAAGAAGAAAGTGAAGTTTGTTGTTTGTATGGGACAATGTTGTTTGAGGAAGGTCTGGATTCGGAGAAAGGAGGATATGTGGAACAAGCAAAAATAAGATTTCATAAAGCGAAATCCTTGTTACAGCGGGGGATGAAATTGGTAGATTGTGAAGAAACAAAAAGGAAGCTACATCTTGTCGAATTGAAGATCGGTGGAGATAAGAAATTTAACAAAGCTGTGGAGTTCGACAACGAAGCTTCTTTATGTCAAGATGATGAACAATATAAGGAGGCTTTAGATCAATACGACGTCGCTTTGGGTAAATATAAAGAAGCTAAAGAAGACTACGTGGAAGGTGCCAAACACGAGGAAGAATATTTTGCACGCTCCGTGAAAATCGCGGATGCACAGATCGAGAGAGTTGAAGATACCGTAAATGAGATAAATAGTGTGCAGATGTTGCAAGGTCAAATCAGTGGGCTTAGAATCGATAACAGAACAAGTGAGACAGTAGAAGATGATAAGGAGGAAGTTGAATCTAAGTTGCAAAATACATTTATTCAACGTTAAATTGATAACGTATTGTAGAATTTGTTGTGATGTATTTTAATAAAATGTCTTTTGTTTTGGTTGTTGTTATTTGGTTTACTCATTTTCGACGTTTGAATGACGATATCCACGTTCATTCAACCTTTAATAAAAGAACTTCGAAATACTTTGAAAACTCTAGTAATGTGTACATGGTCCATTTTGCCCTCTCTCTGCAGAAAGGCTGCTGATACTATCGACGATATTTGATCAAAACTAATGAAGTCAGTCGAACCCCTGCTGGAACAGCTTTCGAATATTGTCAAAGATTGTCAGAGTTCTTACATACTTAGAAGCACCCGTGTGAAAAGCATCTGCGAACGCTTGGCTAAAGTTGTTGATAAGTTACAAAAGTATTTCGAGGAGGTTCGTTTGACTGCTGAACTGAAGAATTTAACCAAAGTTAACCAAACTGAAAGTAACACGCGTCGAGTTACTTTTAGACCTCACGATAAAAACCGACATGAAATTCGCGAAGCACCATGCCCTTCACAACAACGTTGTATAACCTAGAGAAAATTAAGTTTTTGAGAAGCTGTTTAATGGGATTATGAAAGAACTACGAAACTCGGTTGATAAGAACAACGATTTGAGGTTGAACCTTCTCACAGCACAAAGAAAAGACGTAGACAAAGCTGTAGAGAAATTGTTAAACGGAACCGAGTTTAAGACTGTAGTGGGCACAATTTACTCAAAATTGTCAGAAAAGTTTGATGTTGTGTCTTTCAACCAAATTCTATTTTCAGCAGCAGCAATTTTCTAATCTAAGGAATCGCAAATCTGGCAAACATTGTCTGTCTTATATATAATTTTGCGTTTAAAATTGAGGAACGTCTTTCCATTGAAGAAGAAAACCACGATATTGACGAAGTAATTGAAGAAATTTGTTTGGATGTTGCAATTGCGATTCGTGATTGCTTGAAAAATGCTTATGAAAATATGTCAGACTTTGTGGGTAATATACAAGCAGTGATGAAGAAAAAGAAGATGTTTGTGGAAGAGTTGGAGAAACAATTGTCTTACCTGAAAACTAGGTTGAAATCATATTTGTAAATGTATGTGCTTTTATATTCTACTTTTGGCGACATTTTATAGACAGTTTTACTGTATTCCAGGTGTATATACCATCTCCATCTAGAACCAACTCTAATTAGGGAGGAATCCGCGATAATAGTTTGGAAGAAATTTTTTTAATTATTTGTAATATCACTGCGCTGTTGCCAAGTTCGTCGACGAATGAGGAATGAATTTGGAAATCTAAAAATGAAACACTTACAAATCCATTCTAGAGTGTCCATTTCTTCCAACTCCTCGTTAAATACATTTGCAGAACTATCTATATTTACAACATCCAGCTTAGAGGCTGTTAAGTAAAGAATTTCTGTAACACGCCAAATTGGGGGTGCCCATAAATGAAGTCTTGGAAAAACCCGTCCGCATTACTGGAAAAGGTCGGTACTTATTTACTTGCATACTGCCAATAACCAACTGTATTAAAATTGTATTAAAATAAAGATTTTCACCAATTACCACGAAAAATTCAGCAAAAATTTTAAAATATTCATAAAAGTGCACTTACGAGTACCATTAGTTAAATATGCCGAATATGCAAAAACATGCATTTTGCATATTATCCGAGCTTTAATTATTATTAGTGTACAGATAATGGAAGGTCAAGTTAGTGGGCTCATAATAAATAACAAAAAATAGAGGTGGTGGAGGGTGAAAAGGAGGAAGCTGAATCTAAGTTGCATTCAACGTTAAAGTGAGAGTTATTGTAAAATTTATGGTAGCAGGAAGTATTGTAATAAATCTCATTTACTTAGCTTGTCATATGTAGATCTATTTTTTGTATTTTGCCTTTTAGTAGTATTTTTGATAAATTATAATCCAGTTTTGTCGATATTAAATATTTTTAGATTTTTAAAACTTCTTGTTTTGTTTTTCTGTCGTTTTACGTGTTGTATCTCGACATGATGCCAAAAGTCTAGTGGTGGCCCCCAGTTTTTATTTGTAAGTAAAATCACATGACATCTCTAGAGGAAGTCAGACGACGAACGCCTGAGATGCTTTGAATGTCAATTACCAGTACAAACGCCCTTCTCATACTCTGTGATAAATATTAACAACAATATCTTTAAACTAGAGTCCTTGAATCTACGTTCGTCTTTTTTTTTCCTTCCAGTTTTCACAAAAATGGGCACCACGTCCTCAAATAACAAAATCGTCAACGACACAAGCACTGACATCGGCAGCATTTCTGTATCAGGGTTGGATGGCTTCGATTGTGAAGAGTAATCATCCAAGCAGCAAACAACGAGACTTATCCATAAATGCCAAAGAATCAGTAGAACGCATCGTAAACCTCTTCTCACATGCAAGCCATTGTCCTGTGACTGTCACGTTAACTTTCAAAGACGGATCCGAAGACACTTTCCGCATAGATCTAAAATATTCTGTGGGATGTTGCGCACGATTCGACCATAGCCAAAAATCGTACAAAATGTCATACAGACTCGACAATAAGAAGATCATTGAACGGTCGTAAACAATGCCAAACAAAAGAAAAACGAAGAAGCTGACGAGTTGTTGAGGAAAGCTAGAGAGGCGATGAGGCGACGGTTGCATGACCAAGCTCTTGACCATACTTAAGTTGTTAGGAAAATTAGAAGTGAAGAAGGTGAGGTATACAGTTCGATTGGAGACAGTATTTGCGCAGCAGGTTTAACTATGGAGAGAGCAGAAAACTTACAAGCAGAGGAAGGCAAATTTTCGAAAGCGATGTCTTTCTTCTAATGATCGTTAGAATCGGTGTATAGTGGAGAGACCCAGCAGAAGATACATTTTTCCGAATTGAAGATAAGTGGAAACAGAAGTGTCACTGAAGCTATGGGACTAAAAGATGAAGCTTCTAAGATGGTCCAGAACGAAGAATATGGAACGACCTTCGATAAATACGAGGTAACTTTGCGCAAACATAAAGAAGCTAAAAGAATATACGTGGAAGACTCCTGATTAAGAGAACAATATTTTTCTGATCCTGTGAAACGTGTAGAACAGCAGATTGAAGAAATCAGTGCTGCAACAACAATTACCAAGGAACGGAAACAGGATCAAGAAGCTACAAAATTGATAGAAATAGCCAAAACAGCAACCAATCAACATTGGTATTATCATAGCCTTGACTATCTTGCCGGGCTAAAACACTGACGATCCAAAGTGATGCAATTAAAATCATTAAGAACGAAGAATGTCAAGTCTATTGTCTACTCGGAGAAACTTTATACCAAGAAGGTATGAGCCTGGAGAACGACGGATCATCAAAGAGGGCACAAAAAAATTCGATGAGGCAAAGTCTTGTTTTCAACTATCTGTCAACTTGGACATATTTGGACAAGAGGCGGAAAGTCTCTTTCACAGAACTATGTCTTGGGTCCAAGGAAAAGTTGGGTTGTTTCAAAACAAGCCTCAACAAAATTTGCACATCTCCGAACTGAAGATCAGCGGAAATAACAGCTTCTTTCAAGCGGCGAAGTTAAAAAACCAAGCCGTTGACATGATTAGAACTAGAAATTATCAAATGGCTCTGAATAAATATCCCGCCGCTTTGAGTAAATATCAAGAAGCTAAAAAAAATCCGCGGAAGGTGCTAAGTATCGAAAACAAGATTTCTCGAATTCTTTCACTTATGAGCGAAAAAGAAGTGAAGACTTCAAACAGTTACGAAAGAGCAACGTAAGTATGATTTTGCTTTTAAATGTCTTGAACGCGCTAGAATCTTGGCAAATCAAGTTAGTACAATCGAAATTAACAACGAAGAAAGCGACCCAGGCAACATGATGTCGTCTTTTTCACGTGAATAAATGGTCATCATTTACGTCATAGTGACCAAAAATTTCATGTGATGTTGACGTACCAATGACGGTCAAATGTCTCGTCTAAATGACGTCATTTTCTCACGAACTATTGACGTGATGTACTGACGTTTTAGAGTCGTCATTTTGTAAAGAATTATTGACGTGATTTACTGACGTCCTAGAGACGGCATTTATTGTCCATTTTAAGGGTGGCGTCTGGTTCGGTTTCGCCCAATACTAAATACATTGAAAACATCGTCGTAGTTTCCGGAATTGCATTTTTAAAATATTGAAATCTCCAACCAAGTCAGAATCTAAGTAAACCTGCATTCTGCTACCGCATCACAGCTCGTTTAATGCCGATTTCTCGTTTCAATAGATTTTGACTTTTCGCGAGTTATTTACCTCAGTGGATTTTTTAATATTATAAATGGTATCAAAAGAAAGCTGACACTTTTCCCCAGGGGACCTCCTATCTCAGAATGCAAAAAACTTCAGCACTTCGTCAAAAAATGCATCAATGTGCCGGTTAAAATGTGATGTAAAAGTTGTTCAACTTTATAATTTTTTTTTGTAAAAACTGCATACTAGATATGAATATAAATATGGAGGTCCCCTGGACTGAAGTTTGTTAATTCGAAATATATTTTTTTTAAAGCGATATATCTCATATTTTTAAAATGCAACTCCGGAAACCGCGACGATGTTTTCAATGTATTTAGTATAGGGCTAAACCGAACCAGACGCCAGCCTTAAGACGTTTTTTGTATTTTGATTTTTAGAAAAAAATATGCAATAAATAAAACACTGAAATAATTTTATTTTTTTATATTGTTTAGCTTAAATAAAATATTATAATTCGTTATAATCACTAAGTAAAGCCCAAAACAAAGTATATATTAATTAAAGTTAAAACAAATTAGTGTAAAAAAATTAAATTTACTACAATTTTGTACAACCAACAATGAACTTCAATAAACAAATAAAAAATATGTCAATTAAACAAATTAAAGATAAACCACTCTTAAGAACACAAACAAATCTACATACAGGTAATTACGAGTTTAATTAGTATAAACAAAAAAAAAAGGATATTGTACAATATACCGGCTCTCTGGAAAATGGCGGATTAACTCTTCAGTACGATATACACGGGAGCATTAGGTGTGTACAGTGTTGCCAATTTTACTTTTATAAAATCACGTTTTCTTCGTTATCTACATTATAAAGAATTTTTTTATTATTTTTTGGGACTCCCGAAAAAAACCAATTTTAAAATCATTATAACTCCACCAAAATGTGGGAAGGATTTTTTTTATTATTTTTCCCAGACTCACCAGTTGATTGTTAAGAACGTAGCGGAGAGGTAAGCCGCCATTTTCCAGACACCCGGTATAATCAAAAATAAACGTTACAATAAAATATGCTATTTAAAGAAAAATCAGTTTTAAAAACACAAAGAAATCTATTTAGTTACAAAGAATATTAAAAAGAAACTATAATAAAGTATAGATCAGTCTTAGAAACACAAACAAATCTATTTACAAAAAATATTAAAAAAAAAACTAGAATAACGGGAAAAGACAATTGAATAGCATTGTTGGAGTTACTTGATTGAAAATGCACTGTAAAACCACAGTATATGTAATTAATTCTGTTTTAACAATCATATCAATAACCTAAGTTTTTTAAGTTTGCCTCAATTTATTGCACTGGAAAGAAAATCCCGTTAGAGTGCATGGATTAATGGAAATGCAATCATTTTTTCATCTATGGGCAATAGCAAGCATTTGACTATTATTAAATTTAAGGGATTACAGCTTAAAGCAGAAGACAAATTCTGTATTTTAAAAATGCTAAATTTATCTACTTGCATCTAACGGATAATCGTAAAATGGTCGCATTGACAAAAACGTACAGCCTATCAGGAAAATCTCGTCAATACTTTTTACAATGAAGGGAAATGTGTATGTGTAAATAGTAAGTTACCAAAAAGTATCGTAATATATTACAGGCATCTACCGGTATATACCTAATATCCAATATTAATGCTATATATGTATATATGAATTCATTGTATTTTTTTAACTTACAAAGAAATCTGCTTGTTGTAATATGCAAACATAATCATGTAATTCGTCACAATTTGTTTAGGTGTGGTTTTGGCGGCATAATTTCTGTTTTTGTTTTCTTTTTCAGTTGTCAGATTTCATGACGTTTTCATGTTGGAGATTTTTTCACTCGTTTCCTTTAGCATTTCTTTCGTTTCGCACATGTGTTTTGGATTTGTTTCAAATCTAAAATAAAATTATGTTCATTAGCATTAGTTCATAAAAAATTGCAGTAACATACCTTTGCAATATTTTATAGCGCCTCATTTTCAAAAACAATCACCGTAAGTTCTTCATAATCAGTAGGAGTATCTTCAGTGATTAATGGTGGTCTTTCCAGCTTATCTGAAAAAACTGCTTTTGTTATCTACGTACAGTTATCAAAAATAACAGAAACACGTAAAAATTAAAATGATTACTTAATTAGATATTAACTTACCTACTATAAATAAGTACAACCCACACTGAATGGCATAAATTTGCACAAAACTGAGTTAAAAATGAAGTGAGTAACGGATACAAGAGAAAGTTTCGGTGGTTGAGAACCAACTGGAAATATTGGAATGCTTCTCTGTGAAGTGCAATAAACATAAATACCGAAAAAAGGGAAAGTCCGAATGCACACCCCAAACATCTGATGTATTGTATAGTAAATACGGACAAGAATAAATTTAATAAAACTGAATATTAATCACTCTCGAATTTTTTTGGTAACCGTCATCAATTTATAAACGTCTTTATAAAATCAAAATTCGACGAAGGAATTCTTCAAAACCTTGTCCCGTTTTAGGGACAATGGACAAAGAATTTTTATGACTTTGTTTGTGTCGTTGGGTCTTTTCGCTCAACCCCAGATGTTCTATTTATAATTTGCCAAGCAGGTACTTACAAAATAACACTTCCAGAGTAAACAACAAGAAATAATTATTTTATTAAAAATTATTAGAATGAAAAAACTTGTCTTTGGTGTATTTCTAATTAAGCCGTTGTGTTTTTTGCTCTAAATATAATCAAGCATTATAAAGGCCACTTTTTAAAGAATACGACAACCCACATTTAATTGATCATATAATCTATAAAAAATGACGAAGAAAGGACGGTCTTTTGACGTCAGAAGTAAGTCATAAAAATGTCGTCATTTTCACGTGATTTTTTGGGCGAATGACGCCGCCGACGAGTTATGACCAAAAATTGACGTGAATTAGACGACAGTCTGCTGCTTGGGGTGTTTACGCTCGTATTTTTTAATTTTTAAAGTGCAACTAGAAACTTCGTCACTTATCTATATTCAAATTGTTTTTAATTCGATATTTACACCTTACCTGATTGCTAAATTTATTGTAACTTAAAATTCAGAATACAAAATATTTAATTTTGTAGCGGAGCTTTCAAAGCGCTCCGCTAGTACCCTCTCGAGGGCGCTGTCCTCGGCAGCGCCAGTATCAACCCCACCAAGCTCACCCCCACTGGAACGCACCCCACCTGAAGCTACTTCATTGTGCAGGTACTCCCACGCATCTCAACCCTGCCTATAAAAGGGCAACTCGGACGCTTTTCAGGCAGATGGAACTCCACCATCTCCACCTTAAGGGCTGCACTGTCTCGGTCCCCTTCTGGTGATCACCAGGGCTGCACTGTGTTACGGTCCCCTGCGCCGCTTCGAGATTATCACCAGGGCTGCACTGTTTTACGGTCCCCTGCGCCGCTTCGAGATCATCACCAGGGCTGCACTGTTTTACGGTCCCCCTGCGCCGCTCCAACGACGTCATCTCCAGGGTCGCACTTTCTAGGTCCCCTGTGCCGCATCGCCGACGTCGTCATCTCCAGGGTCGCACTCTCTAGGTCCCCTGTGCCGTATCGCCGACGACGTCATCTCCAGGGTCGCACTGTCTAGGTACCCTATGCCGCATCGCCGACGTCGTCATCTCCAGGGTCGCACTGTCTAGGTCCCCTGTGCCGTATCGCCGACGTCATCATCTCCAGGGTCGCATTCTCTAGGTTCCCTGTGCCGCATCGCCGACGTCGGCATCTCCAGGGTCACACTGTCCAGGTGCCCTGTGCTACATACATCACCGCCGTCATCCCCTACGACGCTCTGAGTCCCAGGAGCCGCCACCATCCCCGACGAGAATTGCCACCACTTCGAGAACCCATACCCTACTTTTGCTTTGTATTGTTTGCTTATTATCAATAAACCGCTGAGCTACCACAATTTTAATAAAAGAAAATACTTCCCGATGAATTTTACCTTGACGCGCGATCAATTTACGTGCGATCAATTGTCGCGTGCGATCAATTGTGCTGCTACGAGTTGTTTGCCATCAATTGTCGCGCGATCAGTTGTTTGCGACCAGTTGTCGTAGAATCTGCGCTCGGAAAGTAAAAAGCTAAAATAAGCTTTAAAATGGGCAAACAAAACGGGGGATTTAGGAGGACCATGTTTCTTAGAAGCTTTTTAAGAGATAAGATTATTTTTTTATTAATACCTATTGATTGTTTTATTGCATCTCTATCAAAATGGCTTTATAGTCTACATGTACACAGTAACAGTGACCAAAGTTATTTTCATTGCAAGTTTCAATTGTGTAAGAATTATTATTTTTTGTTCTAATTAAACATGGCAACCGTAAGTTATTGGTGCTCAATACTTTTTATAATAAATTATTTGCAATTGCATTTCTAGATTTCGAGAATAACAAATATCGATGAACAATGTGAAACACCTGAAAATTCTTCCCAGGTAAGCTTGTTTAATATTAATGTTAATTTAATATTTTACAAGTATTGTGTAGCTGTAAATGGTAAATACAGTAGGATCGACAAGTACTATTTGAGTTGGCAATAGAATTAACTAATTCAGAGGGAACTTTCTTAGGCTGCCATTATCAAATGCTTGGCGCTAAGTCACTTTTAAGCGCTGAAGCCGGTTTAGTTATGACTAGGGAGCCGAAAATATGCAGCAAAATGATGCAAATATGCAGTAACTTTATTAATATATGCAGAGAAATGCAGTTTCATATGCTCCAAATATTAAAAAAAAGAAATGTGGTGTCGTGGGACACCAGGTAGGAACGAAGTTCCTTCGGCTAATGTAAAATCGACACAATTTGCAAAAAAAAACGTGCTCAATTTTATGCAGGTTTTCTTGATTTTTCTCTTAAATTTTGCTGATTAGTTTTTATTTAAGTACAGGAAAATATTTAGGAAATTCAGTATTTTAGGAAATAATAAATTACGTAAAATAGGTAGAATTATCAAAATATATATATATATATATATATTTAAATGTTTGGAATTGAAGGGAGAATTTGTTTTAATTATTTAAAAAAACAATCAATAAACTTTTTAAATATTGTCACTAGTTTAGAGGATATCTTTGCTTTATATCGTAACTTTCTTGCTTATTTTCATTTTTTTTAGCTTTTTCGCGTTCCCTATACGCTTTTTGATACTCTGCTTTGCCATTGTTACTATATTTATTATTGTTTTGACGATTTAAAATTGTATGAAAATAAACGTGGCTACTCACGAGTAAAATGTATCTATAATGTGCGTATTCGCCACGTGTTTGTCCATGAATTCATGAGTATATACTATGCATTGGCGGGGTGGAGTGGTAATAGAGAGAGAAGGGATGAGAGAACGAAAAGTGTTTAGGACATTTTTTATATTTTGTCGATGCGGTCTCCACGTGTTGGCGGTGTCTTTGTAAGGCAGCTGCACGTGTGCGGACCTTCAATCTTGTGTGGCGGCACAATAACACGTGGGTAAGCAGAGTGTAAATAAGTCGTTTCGTGGTGCAGTGGTCAGCATACCTGCCCGGAGAGCAAGGAAACGTGGGTTCGAATCCCACCGAGGCACAACATTTTTTCTCTGCTTACCTACACTTGTAAGGCGGCCATTTTTCCACGGAGTTTTCGTTACGGTTTTAGGATCACATTTATTTCAGTTCGGTCGTGAAGCAAAATTCCTATCTCCTCCAAGCCTGCCGTAAGGAACTTCGTTCCAAAAAAAACGTTATCAACCGAACTAAATTTATTCTTGGTCCAGTTTGTAGAATATCAGACTTTTTGCAACATCAAGATGCCACATATCTAGTGAAAAACATGTTAATATTTGCCCTCACTCAATTTTAATTTGGCAACTGACATTGAATTTAGGTTGGGTTAAAACTACACATTAAAGCTGCTCTAACTGAGAAAGTAGAATACTTTTTCACTTAAAACTGTAACAAGAGTTTTTTCACAATTTCACTGATTATTATAAATCTATAAATTTTTAATTTGACAGTTGTAATAATTTTAAAGCCATTTTTTATTTAAAAAAAATGACTTATGTAACACGTTTTGAAAACTATTTTTTCACTCGTTTAATTGACAAACTTTAAACTTTTGAGAAAAAAAACATGAATCACTTACTTCAGTGTCTAATTAATAAGACGAATAATCCAAATGAACAACAATAGCATACCAACGAAATATGTGTCAGCATTAAAAAAATTATTTTACAATATTTTCACTTTTTTGCACTTTGGTTTAGTCCGAAATGAGCCTAATATTTACTGTTTTTATGGAACTGGTATGTATTTATTTTGATACTTTTCTAGAAATAATGTAATTTTTGAGAATATAGCACTTTATTTTATTATCCTCATGCATAACAATTACTTATTTTCTCTATAAACGCTATCATTTTTCGTCTGCGATCAATTGTTGCATGCGACCAGTTGTACTTGCGACGAATTGTGTTGCGATGAATTGTGACTGCGACCAGTTGTCGTTGCGACCAGTTGTCGCTGCGACCAATTGACGCTGCGATTAGTTGTTTGCGATCAATTGTCACGCGACAAATTGACGCGGTACCCCGAGGATTGCGCAAGCGAAGGAAATATTATAATCGAGTCCGTTGGTCCACACTCTAGTTTTACGTTTTCTCGACCTTTCATGACCCCAAGAGAACGAAAAAATAGGTCTCTCGTTTCCATATGTCTGTCTGCTGTACCGATTTTTATTAGACAGATAATAATCGCCGAAAGTTCTGGGCCGATTGTTGTCAAATTTTGTATTTATATTGGGAATGTAAATGGGTTTTAAATTGTATAAAATAACATAGTCCTACACCTGTAGTCTATCATTCCGAATTGAGTTTTTACCCGAAACATCCAGATTTTTGGAAAAAAAAAATCAAAATTATAAAACAACACTTTGCAATTTAATTTTGAATCTGTTAAACCGAATGCTTTGAAATCTTACAGATGTTTTAACGTTATAAAGAGTATAATAAATTTTTAGTCAAAATATATTTGCTTATCCCCTCCAAAAAATTGATGACGTCAGCTCAAAAATTTGTCGAATAAATAAGATGTACAAAATATGATGAGTCTGTACTTGTAATTTATCATTCCATTAATATTTTTTGGATTAGCATATACAGGGTGACTCAAACAATTAATGAATGCGTAAATTTATTTTATTGATGTATTCAGCTACTACAAAACCGATTGCTTTGAAATCGTGAAGATGTTTTAAAGTTATAAGCATGGTAAATTTTTTATCAAAATATATTTGCTCATCCCCCCTAAAAAATTGATGACGCCACCCCAAAATTTTGCTGAATAAATCCTATCTAAAGTGTATAAAATATGATGAATCTTTTCTTGTGATTTATCATTCCATTAATATTTTTTGGATTTGCATATACAGGCTGATTCAAAAAAATTAATCAATGCGTGAATTTATTTCATTGATTTAATCAGGAACTACAAAAAACAAACAATTATTTGTGATTCATCATAGCGTTCATATTTTTTATTGATGAAATTAAGAACGAGTCACCCCATTTTCACGAAAATGTGAAAATACAGAGGTCTTTATTTAATAAGAACTGTAATAATGATATTCAGAACATTTTGTCGATTGTAGCTTACTACTTAATAGCTTTGCATTTGCTCCACTGTTTTGAGGGGACGAACTCATTAAAATCAGACTAATTTCTACGTGATATTCTTCCGAAGTATAAACATTAACACTTTCAAGTTATTTTTCTTGTCGAGGATAACCTAAGGACGTACAGTAATGGAGTCCATCGACAATTTGGTACTTTTATATTTCCTCCTTCAAGTTGAAGTATGCAACCAAATATGAGTTGTTCAATTTCTGTATTATATTCACTCATTTCAAAGTCCAATTGGCAGATTATAATCAAGAAAACAATAAGTATGTTTGTGTGAGATAAGGGAAAAAACGTTTTTAAATTAATTACTAAAGAGCGGATTTTAGGCAAAAAAAATATTTATCGCTTTCCCAAATTAATTAGGTGATGTCAGATTTGCAGGATGTAACCCCCCGTTCGTTCTCGTTTTATTCGTAGTTCGCTGACGGGGAATTCACCAGTTCTTAACCAACGCGTCGCCCGGAGTGCTGATTGGATGACGACTTTTACCGAAAGTGGTTCGTGGGAGTTCGGTGCCACTTGATTGCGTTGTAAAACAATTCGACAAGTTTTTTAGTTGTGGGGTGTAGGAAGAAGGAAGTGGACGTACTCTGTAAATGTAAGTAAAGATGTGGATGAAAGTTGCGTAATAGTGTTATTATTGCATGGGTTACTTTATGATATGATACATTGTGAAATATGTTGGATGCCCTTTTTTTTTTCAAGTCAAGGCTAACTAAGATCACAAAAGTTGCGTAAATATGCGAAAGCCAATTTTTAATTGGTAGTTTCGAGATTAACAGTCTAATAAAATTACAAACAGACGAAAATGGGGAAATAAATAAAAAATGACGAGAGTTCAGAATTTTTTTATTTCGCATTTTAAGTAAGCACTTAATGAAGAATTTTTATAAATTGAATACCATATACATAATATTTTTATTATGTTATTAATAAAATAATAATTATATTGTCTACAAAAATGCTCTTAACAAACTACAAATTAAAAAAAAATCTATGTCTGCCCAGAATGTACGATTGCCCATTTTTTAAGACCGGATTGGATGAACAAAGACAACTTTAAACATAGTTTGCAATTAATGAAACAATGTTATCAAAACGTTTAAGTTCTCATTTTCAATTTTTGTATGATAATCGCGATAATTTCAACAGAAGTAGAGGTCACCAGCATCTAGTGGGGACAAATATATAATCATAATCAATCTCTAACAAGTTCTATAAATAAGAAACGACAATGCGTTTCTGAGACGACTTCATATACTTTCTAGAGCTGACGAATAAATTTTAATCGGTCTTCTATTTTATTTACTAGGCTCTTACCAAAATTTCTAACACAAAATTTCATTTTACGATTTTGATTTTTTTTTCATGATAGTAAATAATTTTAAGATGACGTCATTAAATTTTTGGGGGGACCATTGGACAAACTAACAACCAAAAAGATTGTATGTAATATTAAGCCGAAAAATGAAAAGAAGTTCTGTGTGAACAAAATTAACTTAAAGATCTACCACCTAGTGAAACGGTGACGTCGTCAAGGATGTAAAACAGTCTTCATTTTTAATTTTAGATGATTAGATACGTCAATAGATATATCAGGATGGTCGAGCGTTTAAACAATGTTTTTATCATTGATCTATTAAAGAATTGTAGATGATTAGATTATACATATATAAAATTGATGGTAAATCAACATCTAAAATTCGTAGATTAATATAAGAGAGCTATATTAGTATATTGCATCATTTCATAAAAATGAATATAAAAAATGCGCTTCAATTTTTGAATTTTTCAATTTCCCAATATTCAGTTTTTCGGTTATTGAATTTTTCGAAATTTTACTGTTGGGATTTTTCAAATTTTCGATTCTTCAATTTTTCAATTCTTCAAATTTTCGATTTTTTGATGTCTCAATTTTCCGATGTTACATTTTCGATTTTTAAATTTTTGAGTTCTCCAATTTTTCAATCTTCCAATTTTTCATTTATTTTAATTAGATTTTTCGATTTTTTTATTTTTTGTTATATACCTGAGCATTGACTGTCCGTACATGCTCAGCAAATACTCGCTAATACTCAAGTAAGTACTTCGTACTTCGAGTATGAGCATCTACTCAGTTTTATTCATACCACCCATTGCGTTGTATTAAAATTTTAGATTCAAAAAGAAGACGGTGCCCGACACCATTCTCCGCAAAAGTGCGTGTACTCGTCTGAGGTGAGTTTTCAAATAGTGCAAACCAAAAATGTACAAATCGGAAATTTTAGATCTCGCTAACGAGTGTAATGAAGTGAACATGCAGCTGAATAACATCAAGAAAGCCAAACCCTTGAGAGTGTCTTATAAACCGTTCCTCGAAGAAGAAGTTGGCAATGAAGAAATTTTATGGAAATTTATATCGATACAACCCTACAACAGGAAGGATGTAAAGAAAGCGTCAAAGTTTTTGATGAAGAGAAGCAAATTTGACTACAAGGGGCAGTACCGCATTTTTAAGAGTCTCGACAAGTTTGTGAGGAAATTCAGCGTTCCTGAAAACGAGGGGCCGCTGTTTGTTGTTTTGCCAAAATCGGTAGATCTTTGGGTTGTTTTTTGTCTGATATGGGCAGATCGTGGTAAAAGCACAGTTTTGTACAAGGACTCGTCCGGTGCTTCCGTTCCTCTAGAAGTTAAGAGAACATTGACAAATCTAGTGCCAGACGTGGAATTTATTGTTCACGAAAACCAAGACCACGAAGAAGACGAAGATTTCCTTTATGGACCCCTCTGTCTAAGAAACTTGGAAATCTTGTTGAAGTTTTTCGCGAAGAAACCACGCGATGTAGGTAACGAGTTTCTTGAAATTTCGTTTTGTAACGGATCCGAAATCAACAAACAAAAATTCGATGCTGCCGTCAGTTTTACTGTTCATTTGTCGAAGAATGCCAAATTCAAAGCGTATTTGCAACAGTTCATGAAGAACTTGCCAAGAAAACTGGCAAGTGACGTCGCCGACTATCACAAAATTTTGAAAGAAGAGCTTGAGAAAGACGAAAGGGATGTAAACCATGAGAGACTCGAAGAAGCCAGAAAAAAATGTCTCCAAGAAGAGAACATCAAGAAATTTTCCGAAGACTTCAAAATCCACGTAGACGAAAAAGCGCAGGAGTATCGACTAGAGGCTGCTGAAGATTTTTCCAAAGAAATGAAACGCTTGCGACAAATTTTTCTGATTCTCCAATCCTGCAAAAATGACGAACGATTCCCAGAAGCACTAGAAACGGTACACAAACAGCTTGGTGTCGATTACAACGAAATAAAGTCGCTTGGGCAACAAATCACAGAACAAGAAGAAACAAAAGAAGATGATTCTCTCGTCCCTGAAGATATCAGCACCCTTGTCGAAGACATCGCCAAAAATGGTCAACACAACGAAGAAATTCCTTCAGTTGAGTGTGCCCCGATGGAAGATTTGTTGCCTCAGATTCACTTTCACAGGGACCAAGACGATCCAGAACAAGAACAAACTGATGTTAAAGGGATACAAGACAAATTGTTACTAGTTAAAACTAAATACGAAAAGTGGAAAGATAATGTTATTGAAGCTATCAATGAGTGGGCGAAAAAGAAGAAAGGTCATTTGGGCACTGATGACAACTCTGTTTGTGAAGCAATTGCCGTCATGGATAGAGCTTTCAATTTATTAAAACATGGACGTCGACTTCGTTCGACCCAAATTTTGTCAATACTGATTTTTTTCCACGATCGGAAGAATCAAGGTCAGTTGTGTCAAATACAAACTGGTGAGGGCAAAACTCTCATCGTTTGTCTACTGGCTGTTATTAAGGCACTCTAAGGTTTGACAGTCGATGTTATAACCAGCAATCCAGTTTTAGCCCAAGATGCTGTCAACGAAACCAGAGATTTTTACACAGTGTTTGGGTTAACTGTTGCCTGCAATAATTACGGTCAGTCTAAGAAATGCTACACCGCCAATATTCTTTACGGATCAATCTGTAGCTTTCAGTTTGATTTTTTGACCGATAGTTGTGAAGGAACTAACATGAGACATGGTAGAGGTTTCGGCCAAGTAATTCTAGACGAAGTTGATAGCATGTTGATCGATAATGGAGGACACATTGCCAAACTTGCCTCACCTTACCCAGGAATGGAAAGTCTGAAGTACATCTACATCAAAATCTGGCAAGAGTTACACAAAGCTGAAAAAAGTTATTGCGAAGAAATCCAAACCAAAATCGAAAACGATCCTCACACTTGTGGAGTTAATACTTTGATGTATGAAGAATCCACCATCGAAATGGAGAACTACTTGACTGAAAAAATCAAAGCAAGTGATCCCACAAACATTGCTTTGATTCCGTTCCATTTGAGGAAATACGCAAAAAGTAAATTAGACGTCCTGATTACAAACGCTCTTCACGCCAAGTACCACTGTCACGAACACCAACAATATCGCCTCATTGTTAACGACGAAGGCGAAAGAGTCATAGCACCGGTGGACTACTTAAACACCGGTGTCACCATGAATAACACAGTCTGGTCCAATGGCTTACACCAATTCGTGCAACTCAAACACAACCTTCACCTAACTTCAGAAAGCTTGACCAGCAGCTTTATTTCCAACATCGGCTACATCAAGAATTACCAAGACAAAAACATCTTTGGAATGACCGGCACTTTGGGCTCTCAAGCAGAGCAACAACTACTCTCCAAAGTCTACAACGTGAACTACGCAAAAATCCCCACTTACAAAAAGAAGGTCTTCGAAGAATATCCCATGATGGTTGTCGACGACGACAAATGGGTTGATCGAGTCATCGCAGAAGTTTTGAAAAAAATCAACAACGAAAGAGCGGTTCTAGTAATCTGCGAAACAGAAGAAGATCTTCTCAACCTCAACCAGCAAATTATGAACATACAGAAGACCAGAGTTTACGCAAACGAAGACAACGCGAAAGAACCAGAAGAACAAGTGAAAATCGGGGATATCATTTTAGCCACAAACATAGCAGGACGCGGAACTAACTTCCGAACACAAGAAGATTTGGAATTGAAAGGGGGTCTACACGTGTGCGTCGGTTTTCTCCCATGCAACCTACGAGTAGAAGAGCAAGCTTTTGGTAGAACGTCTCGCCAAGGGAACAAAGGTTCAGCTCAAATCATCGTCCGTCAAAGCGGAATCGAACAATTGAACATAGAAGAAGTTCGTCCTGGGGACGACGAAATCAAGCGAATGAGAGACCTCTGGGAATCTGCAAGATTGGAAGAAATCAAAAACGTTCTCGTGAAAGAACTGGTGTTCAAAGATCAACTCTTCGGTCTCTTTTTAAAATTCTATGGTGACCAAAGACGAAGTAAGCGAAAGAAACAGGAAAGGTTTGTTCTTGACGATTTGAAGGAGTTTTGGGCTTTTTGGTTGGAGAAGAAAGACTTCAAAGTTGCAGAAATAGAAAAGACAAGTGCACAAGCTGAATTTGACAAGTTTCGTGAAGACGCAAAGCACATCATTGGTGGAAGGATTTGTCATAATCCGTATTATTGTCTAGGTTTGGCAGAGTACCATTTGAAGAACGGCGACCGAAAGGAAGCTTCTCAGGTGTTACAGGAGGCCATTGAAATGAGTGACGACAACAATTTGAAACTATTGGCAGGAGCTTATTTGAAACTTTTTCACATTGCGATACTCGATGGTCGACAAATAATGTACAGAATTAAGAAAGCCGTCGGAGATTTGTTTTTCATCAAGGTGAAGGAGAATACGAAGTATAAAACAGACGCAATTAGATATTTGCAAAAAGCTGGACAAGCTATCGACAACGAAATAAATTATATCAATAGTTGTTTAATGAAAGAAGACAACAGTTTCTGTGTAGAAGAAGCGTTAGAAGACAATGAAGATGCGAATTTGTTTTTGAAGCACATGTGTTCTCGCCTTAGTTGCTTGAAACTACATAAGGGTAACGTTGAGAGTTTAATAGAACAAATTAATCAGCTGTCTGCAGTGGCTATCCAAGGTAAAAGTCCAACAGCGGAAGAACAGTTTCAAGACGTCTTTAAAAGCTCGAAGTTGAATGATGTAATCACTAGCCACGAACTTCATGAAGTACAATCTATAGGAATTGATACTCTTTTTGCTTTAAGAGAAGTACACGATGTTTCACCGACTGTCATTGGTGTAGCTCAGATACAAATTGGTGCTGGAATTGCAGCCCTGACCACTGGTGTTGCCTTCCTTCCAGTCTTCCCCATGATGAGCCAAATCGCTTCAACCTTATTCTCAGAAGGCCTCTTAGACATCATATTTGAAGTTCTATCACAAGGCTCTCAAGAATTCGACAGAAAGGCGTTCATGAAGTCCAAATTTATCTCGTATGGGACAGCTATTCTTACTTTCGGTTTAAGTGCCGCTTTACAGTCCAAAGTGGTCCTAGACAAAGCCATCGAATATTGTCAAACATTGTCAAAATTCTTACGTGAAAGCACCCATTTCAAAAGCATATGTGAACGCTTGGCTAAAGTTGTTGATAAGATACAAAAGTACTTCGAGAAGCTTCGTTTGGCTGCTGAGCTGAAAAACTTAACCAAAGCTCAACAGTTAACCAAATTGAATGAATTGAGTTGCACCAATCCAGAGCTATTCGCAAAACTCGACTGTGGTGCTAAACTGGAAAAGCTACAAGCACTGGAAAAACTGGGGAAGCTTCAAGTAACACGAGTTGATTTACTTTTGGACTTCACGATGAAAACCGGCACGAAAATCGTGAACCACCCTGCTCTTTACAACAACGTTATAAAACGTCTAGAAAATATAGTCTTTGAGAAACTGTTTAATAGGATTATGAAAGAACTACGAAACTCTCTTAATAAGAACAACGATTTGAGGTTCAAACTTCTAAGATCACAAAGAAAGGACATAGACAAAGCAGTAGAGGAACTGTTAAACGGGACCGAGTTTAAGACTGTAGTGGGTACAATCTACTCAAAACTGTCAGAAAAGTTTGATGTAATGCCTTTCAACCAAATTTTATCTTCAGCCGCAGCAATCACCAACTTGCAGATTTTCCAGAACTACGCTGACAACTTTGCTTCGAATCTTGAAAAGCTTCTAGACCATGTTGGAAATGCAAACAACAACGTCGACCAAATTATCGAAGAAGTGTGCGGGAAAGCGGCAGCAAAAATGATCGCTTTTTTGAAGGAGTGCTACAACAACGTCAAGAAGGTCGTTTCTACAGCAAGAAAGCTGCGTTTCAATAAAGAACTGATCATTTCAGCTGCGGAAAATTTCGTGATGGAACAAATGTCGGCAAAAATCCTCGACAAACTCCGATTCGAGATGAAGAGAGCCTTGAAGGAGTCGATTAAAGGCCGTTCATTCTTGATGGAGAAGCTTCGGACGACTGAGCAAGCGGCAATATTTACTGTGGTTAAACAGCTGCAAAGGGACCATGGAATTGCACAGTTCCAGGTCGCGTTCGCCGTTTTAAAGTCGTTGGAAATCATGCCCGTAGGTCGGATTGTGAGTTCTGGATTCAGTGTTACCATCTGTACCTACAAGTTTGTTAAATGCAGTATCAAGTTTGCAGCAGATTTAGAAGCAGCTCTCAGTGGTGGCTGCTGCGACAACAAAGTCGAGGATATTATTGAAATGATTTCTTCAAGGATGGAGGATTTTCTTTTACCTTTGCTAGAGAAAGTCATCACAGGAACCCAAGACATAGTTTCGGCGGTTCGGAGTATGGACAGTTTTCGTATTGAAGATACTGTCGACAAATTGCCCTCCATTGCCACGAACATGGTCGATGTTTTAATGTACGAATTCCGGGGAAAGTTTTTCCAACTTATAACCAAGATGCTCATTTCTGGGTGTAAGAAATTGCCGAATTTGGTAGAGATACTTCGAACAACGCCTTTAGACGAAATTAATACTACAGTAAGCGAAATTCTAAGCAATGACACCGTCAAGATTCTACAGTTGTTCTACGAACTGTACGAAACACTCGAAGGTATGTCAAAAACAAAGCTACTGAGTGGAAGTCTAGAAGCAATTTTTAAAATGTCAGGGGTTTCTGTGTACATCGGCCAGTTTGCGCTCTCACTGGAAAAACGTCTACAAGGTGGAAACGAAAACAACAACACTGATGGAATTATTGAAGACATTTGTTTAAAACTAATGAAATCAGTCGAACCTCTCCTGGAACAGCTGTTTTATCAACGAAACAATGGAGGTGTGAGTGTGAGCACTTCTGATAAATTTTCGAGAATAATCAATTTTGTCTGGAACTTACTCCAACCGAAGATAACCGAAGCATTTAAAAGAAATCTTCGCAGATGTATAAGGAAACGTGGAATATTAATGGAGAGACTTCGTACATCTTACTACAATGTTATCAAAAAAGAATTCAACGATGTTTTGAAGAAAAGTTTGTTTGAAAGACTTCTGACAAAGCTTGTTCCGGAAGTATTAGTCTCTTTCCAGAAAGAATTCGGTAAGTCTGGTGTTGCAATCCTGAGCTTGAGTTTTGACATCAGTATCCACTTGAACGACTTAAGAAATTATCAATATACTTTTGCCCAAGCTCTCGAAAATGTCCTCACTGGTGGCTCACATAACAACGACGTTGACACCATTATCGACGAAATCGAGTCCGAAATCATGAAAATCGTCACGCCTCTGCTGAAGAAGATTTACGAAAACACTAAAAATAGCATCGATGTTGTACAAGAAGCTAATTTTACCAACTTTGATGATACGCCAATAGATACGGAGAAAATTAAAAACATTTTGATAACGGAAATTGAAGAATCGCTTGCCAACGAACTGGTGGAATTTTTCGAGCGAATCTTTGAAGAATAAGTTGCGCACAAATCCGTCCGACGGAATCGTAACAATTGTGAACATTGTAACGAACACCGAAAGAAACAAGATTTTGGTGTTCCTTCAGCAACTTTGTGAAAGCCTCCAAAATGGTACACACGACTTCCGAATGTTATTTACCGCAATTCGAGCGGGCCTCGACTTAACGCCGTTTATTTTGTACGTTGACAAGTTTGTGTTTGATCTTGAAGCTCGTCTCCATCTTGGAAATGAAGATAACTACGTGGAAGATATCATTTTCGACGTTTGTATGGCAATGTCGAAATTCGTTGAACCTTTAATAAAAGAAGTTTTGAATAGCGGCACGAACTTTGTTCGACAGAAAAACAAGAGCTTGAAAAGTCTACCACAAGTGTTAGACATAACGAAGAAGTTTGTGTGGAAGAAAATTTCCCATACGATTTTGGAGGAGTTTAAGTAGTGTTTGAACAGTTCTATCAAGAATCGCAAATCATTGTTGCTCAAACTTGAGACTACGAACAGAAAATTAATAGTGGAAGCTGTTAGAAAGCTTCTGAAGAAAGGTTTGATTGAAAGACTGTTTAGGAAACTCGTGCCACAATGTCTAAATTTGCTGGAAGATGAAATGGGTAAATCAGTGGTCGTGTTGGTGTCTTCCAGTTTTCAACTTACACAACAATTCAACAATTTTGCGGCCCAACTTGAATATGGCTTGAAAGGAGGGAATTGTAATAACGATGTTGGCGAAATGATGGTCGAAGTCGAGTTCAATGTGGTGATGAAAGTATCTCCTTTGTTAGAAAACGTGTACCAACAACTAACACACTTCAAATCTGCCGTTTTTGGAGAAGTAGAAGACTTTACTGACATTAACGCTACTCTGACCACAACCGTGGACGTAGTGATCAGAGAAATTTGTATCTCGGTTATAGACCAAATGGTAAAGATGATCATCCAAGCGCTGAAAAACTTCTTGGAGCAAAATTCATCGCTACAAAACAAACTTCGAACAGCTACTATGGTCGATATTAATACAGTAGTTGCAAAGATGTTGGCGGAAGATGGAATCAAAACAAGAGTACGTGGTTTCACCAACAAAATCCTTGAACAATTAGATACTGGCTTGGATGAATCAGCTACCAATTTTCTAACCCAAAGGATCGCTGATCTGACAAACACTGTCCCTTTTATTGCATCTTTTGCGTCTAAACTTGAGGAACGCCTTTCCATTGGAGAAAAAAACAACGATATTGACGAAGTAGTAGAAGAAATTTGTTTGGAGGTTGCAATTGCGATTCATGACTGCTTGAAAAATGTTTATGAAAATATGGCGGATGTTGTGGGTAATATAGAGGCAGTCAAGAAGAAAAAGAAGATGTTTGTAGAAGAGTTGGAGAAACAATTGTCTTGCCTGAAAACTAGGCTGAAATCATAGTTATCAACATAAGTTTTTTGTATTTTGCTTTTCATGACATTTGATAAACAATTTTACTGTATTCCAAATTATATTATATTAAATGTTTTTACGCTTTTAAACTTTGTGTGTTTTTGATGTCAATTTTTAAAATTCTCATTTGATGAGATTCTCGCCTCTTCTATTGTAATGGTAGTCCTCAGGTTTTATTTTGAAAGAGAATCTTTAGTTATTGATTCATACCAGCCCCTGCCTTAAGATTACTTCTCAACAGAAACAACGTATTTAAAGTGAAATTCCAGGATTAGCTTCTAAAAAATTTCCAATTTCCATTAACGTTAATACACGCACCCAACCATCAAGATCGTTGACGACACAAAATCGACACTGTAAGAGTTCCTACCTTTGGTTCATGGGGTTTTTAGTATATTTTTAGAACGTAATATCTCCGTTTTATGATATAATGTTCTATTGTTATGAAATTTTAAATATAATAAACTTTCTACACCTTGCGCTACATAAGATTAGAACAGTTTCTTTAAAGCAGTTTATTGTCATCTTCTTTTTAGCACTCTGGTGAAATTTTTGTCATGAATTTTTAAAAAACAGTATTTCTTTTATTTATGGAGATTTCCTAACGTAGTTTTCACCACTGTTTTCCGCTAACAGAACTGTATGCGTTACTCGGGAAACATTGTCGATTTCTTTCGTCGGAAATGTGATGGACTAAAACGAAGCTTTTGCTACATCGTTTTCAACAAAAGAAATCGACAGTGTTTTCCACGTAACATATTGCATAGTGCTATTTTTGATAAAAACTTTTCTGTTGTAATCCACTTTTACTAATATTAAATATTTTTATACTTTTAAAACTACTTATTATGTTCTTACTTGTCTTTTTACATGCTGTATTTTTGATAAAAGCTGTTACTGTAATTTAGCTTTGCAAATATTAAATGTTTTTGCATTTTTAAAATTGTTACTTCCCGAGCGTAGGCAAACAATTTGAATGACGTCACGCTAACATTTTGCCTGGTAAAGACTATTAAATTAAAAAAAATATCATATCCTGAACTTGAGGTTTATGGATCCGCCTTGATGTTTAAGCACAATTACTTTACAGAAATCTGCATAATATTTACCACGGGTTTCACGTTTACATACGAAACAAGCAGGTCCCAGAGTGATTAATGCATTGAAATTGAACAGTTTGAACTCTGAGCGCATGGTTTGAATCCCATTTTCGTTAACTTTTTTTTTCTAAGACGATGAATTTGTTTGAATGTTTAACTTCAAGTGCGAGGGAAATTCTGTCTAATAAAATAATTTTAGAGCAATTCAATTTTAGTGTACAAAATTTCCTTCTTTTTTAGAGGCAGCATCGCGCTGTAGTGCCAAAAGTATAATGTTGGTCCGTAGGTTTTGTTTTTAAACAAGATTCTGTACATCTTCTAGAGGAAGTTAGATGACGAAAGACTAAATCTTAAACTTCGAAATGGAGTTCTAGAATTAACGTTCACAAAGTTTTTATCCTTCCAGTTTCCACAAAAATGGGCACCACGTCCTCGACCATCAAAATCGTCAACGACACAAGCACGGACATCGTCAACACTTCTGTATCCGGCTTAGATAGTTTCGACTTTAAGAACACAAATCATCCAAGCAGCAAATTAAACGGTTTATCCATAAATGCCAAAGGATCAGTAGAACGCATCGTGGACCTCTACTCACCTGCAAGCCATTGCCCTGTGACTGTCACGTTAACTTTCAAAGATAAATCCGAAGACACTTTCCGCATAGATCTAAAATATGTTGTGGGATGTTGCGCGCGATTCAACCATAGCCAAAGATCACACAAAATGTCATATAGACTCGACAATAAGAAGATCATTGTAACGATCGAAAACACTGCCGAACAAACCAAGAACGAAGAAGCTGAAGAGTTGTTGAGGAGAGCTAGAGAGGCGATGAGACGACGGTTGTTTGACCAAGCTCTTGACCATCTTAGTCACGCTAAGAATTTAGCAAGTAAAGCTGATATAGTTAGGGAAATCAAGAGTGAAGAAAGTGAGGTTTATAGTTCGCATGGAGATAGTATGTTCGAAGAAGGTTTATTTATGGAAAGAACAGAACGCTTCCAAGCAGCAGAAGGTAAATTTTCGAGTGCGAAGTCTTTCTTCCAACGATCGTTGGAGTTGGTGTATAGTGGAGAGACACAGGAGAAGATACGTTTTTCCGAATTGAAGATAAGTGGAAACAGAAGTACCAATACAGCTACGGAATTAGAAAATGAAGCTTCTGTGATGGTTGCGAACGAAGAATATGAAACAGCGTTGGACAAGTACGAGGCAGCGTTGCGCAAATATAAAGAAGCCAAAAGAAAATTTGAAGAAGGTGGAAGATCTAGTTATGTATATTTTTCAGATTCTGTGGAAGCTACAGAAGAACGAATCGAACAAGTTGACGGTTTTATAGAACGCACTACAGACGAGAAAAAAAATAAAGAAACCAAAGAATTGTTGCGGGAAGCTAAGAAAGCAAAGTCGCAATCTTTGTACGATTTTGCTCTTGTCTACCTTGATCGTGCCAAAACCTCAGCAATTCGATCCGATACACTTGACGATATTGAAAACGAGGAAAGCCGAGTTTGTAGTTTATATGGGGAGACAATGTTTAAAGAAGGTTTGGATTACGAACAAAGAGAAGACTCACAAATGGCCCAACAAAAATTTGACAAAGCAGAGTCCTTGCTACGACGATCATTGACATTAGAAAGCAGTAGGGAAACTCAACAGAAGTTGCGTCTGGTCGAATTGAAAATTAATGGTAATAAGAGTTTGCGGCAAGCAATGGAGTTAGAAAATCAAGCCTTGGTGATGAACGAGAACAAACAATATGAAAAGGCTTTGAATATTTACCTTGCCGCGCTCACTATATACAAAGAAGTTAAAGAAACATATTTAGAAGGTAACAGTGGTCAACAAAAGTATTTCTCTAATTCCGTTAACGTCGTAAACGAACAGATCAAACAAGTAGAGGCCACTATCCAAAAGACTACACAACGGCAACAAGCTAAAGCATTGATGAAGAAAGTCAAAGAAGCAATGAAGCAACGATTATACAATTTAGCGCTTGAACACCTTGAGGGTGCCAAAAAATTAGCAAATCAGTCGGATATACTTGAGAACATTAAGAACGAGGAAAGTCGGATTTGTAGTTTGTACGGAGTGACGCTGTTCGGAGAAGGTTTGGACTGGGAACAGAAAGAACATTCAGAAATTGCGAAAAGTAAATTTGCCAAAGCAGAATCTTTGTTTCGACGATCGCTGAGGTTGGTGAACAGTAGTGAAACTCGACAGAAGTTGCGTCTGGTCGAGTTGAAAATTAATGGCTGTAAGGGTTTAAGCCAAGGTGTAAAGTTGGAAAATCAAGCTATAGAGATGAGTAAGAACAAAAAATATGAACTGGCTATGAACAAGTATCATGCGGCTCTCACAATGTACAAAGAGGTTAAAGAAATGTATTTAAAAGGTGCCAAAAATCGAAAAAGTTATTTCTCCAATTCCTTAAAAGCCGTAAATAAAAAAATCGAACAAGTAGAAGCCGCTATCGAAAACACTACAAAACAACAACACAATGAAAACGCGAAAGCATTGATAAAGGAAGCTAAAAAAGCGACGAAGCAAAAGTTGTATGCCTTTGCGCTTGAACATCTTAAGGGTGCTAAAATTTTAACAAATCAACCGGATACACTTACGAAGATCAAAAATGAAGAACGTAATGTTTGTAGTTTGTATGGTAAATCGGTGTTTGAAGAGGGTTGGGAATTAGAGAAGGAAGGACACTCGGAACGAGCAGAAAGTAAATTTAAAAAAGCAAAAACCTGGTTTCAAAGAGCCAAGAAATCGGTGAGCAGTAATGAGCTTCAGCAGAATTTGCAACTTGTAGATTTGAAGCTAAGTGGAGACAGAAGTTCCGCCGAAGCTGGCACATTAAAATATGAAGGTGTTAGAGAGGTAAAAAAGAAAAATTATGACTCTGCGTTGAAAAAGTGCGTCGCAGCTTTAGCTAAATGTAAAGAAGCTAAAGAAAAATATAAGGAAGGTGCCGGTTGCCGAAAAGAATATTTCTCTAATTCTCTAAAACTGATAAATGAGCAAATTGAACAAATTAAAGTTACCATTAGAAACACTGAAGCACAGATGCGGGATACAAACGCCAAAGAACTTATAGAAAAAGCTAAAAGAGCTAAAGAAAAAAAAATCTATGACGTCGCTCTCGAACATCTTAGTCAAGCTGAAGTATCGGCAAATCAAACTGATACGATTACCGATATAAGAAAAGAAGAAAATGAAGTTTGTCGTTTGTATGGGACAATGTTGTTTGAGGAAGGTCTGGATTCGGAGAAAAAAGGAAAATTGGAAGAAGCAAAAATAAGATTTCATAAAACGAAATCTGTGTTACAGCGGGGGATGAAATTGGTTGATTGTGAAGAAACAAAGAAGAAGCTACGTCTTGTCGAATTGAAGATCGGTGGAGATAAGAAATTTAACAAAGCTGTGGAGTTCGACAACAAAGCTTCTTTATGTCAAGATGATGAACAATATAAGGAGGCTTTAGATCAATACGACGTCGCTTTGGGTAAATATAAAGAAGCTAAAGAAGACTACGTGGAAGGTGCCAAACACGAGGAAGAATATTTTGCACGCTCCGTGAAAATCGCGGATGAACAGATCGAGAGAGTTGAAGATACCGTAAATGAGATAAATAGTGTGCAGATGTTGCAAGGTCAAATCAATGGGCTTAGAATCGATAACAGAACAATTGAGACAGTAGAAGATGATAAGGAGGAAGTTGAATCTAAGTTGCAAAATACATTTATTCAACGTTAAATTGATAACGTATTGTAGAATTTGTTGTGATGTATTTTAATAAAATGTCTTTTGTTTTGGTTGTTGTTATTTGGTTTACTCATTTTCGATGTTTGAATGACGATATCCACGTTCATTCAACCTTTAATAAAAGAACTTCGAAATACTTTGAAAACTCTAGTAATGCGTTGGACCCTACCAAAAATCTAGAAACCATTTTTAATCTGTCTGAAATTTCTATGTACATGGTCCATTTTGCCCTCTCTCTGCAGAAACGCTGCTGCTACTATCGACGATATTTGATCAAAACTAATGAAGTCAGTCGAACCCCTGCTGGAACAGCTTTCGAATATTGTCAAAGATTGTCAGCGTTCTTACATGGAAATACCCGTGTGAAAAGCATCTCTAAACGCTTGGCTAAAGTTGTTGATAAGTTACAAAAGTATTTCGAGGAGGTTCGTTTGACTGCTGAACTGAAGAATTTAACCAAAGTTAACCAAACTGAAAGTAACACGAGTCAAGTTACTTTTGGACTTCACAATAAAAACCGGCATGAAAATCGTGAAGCACCATGCTCTTCACAACAACGTTGTATAACCTAGAGAAAATTAAGTTTTTGAGAAGCTGTTTAATGGGATTATGAAAGAACTACGAAACTCGGTTGATAAGAACAACGATTTGAGGTTGAACTTGCTCACAGCACAAAGAAAAGACATAGACAAAGCAGTAGAGGAATTGTTAAACGGAACCGAGTTTAAGACTGTAGTGGGCACAATTTACTCAAAATTGTCAGAAAAGTTGTATGCTGTGTCTTTCAACCAAATTCTATTTTCAGCCGCAGCAATTTTCTAATCCAAGGGATCGCAAATCTGGCAAACATTACTCTTATATATAATTTGCGTCTAAACTTGAGGAACGTCTTTTCACTGGAGAAGAAAACCACGATATTGACGAAGTAATTGAAGAAATTTGTTTGGATGTTGCAACTGCGATTCGTGATTGTTTGAAAAATGCTTATGAAAATATGTCAGACTTTCTGGATAATATACAAGCAGTGATGAAGAAAAAGAAGATGTTTGTGGAAGAGTTGGAGACACAATTGTTTTACCTGAAAACTAGGTCGAAATCATATTTGTAAATGTATGTGCTTTTATATTCTACTTTTGGCGACATTTTATAGACAGTTTTACTGTATTCCAGGTGTATATACCATCTCCATCTAGAACCAACTCTGATTAGGGACTAATCCGCGATAATAGTTTGGAAGAAATTTTTTTAATTATTTGTAATATCACTGCGCTGTCGCCAAGTTCGTAGACGAATGATGAATGAATTTGGAAATCGAAAAATGAAATACTTACAAATCCATTTCTTCCAACTCCTCGTTAAATACATTTGCAGAACTATCTATATTTACAACATCCGGCTAAGAAGCTGTTAAGTGAAGAATTTCTGTAACACGCCAAATTGGGGGTGCCCATAAATGAAGTCTTGGAAAAACCCGTCCGCATTACTGGAAAAGGTCGGTACTTATTTACTTGCATACTGCCAATAACCAACTGTATTAAAATTGTATTAAACTTAAGATAACGTGTCTGTTGTACAATTAATTCTGTGCGATACGTGCTTGTGTGAATTCGTAACTTCCATCAAAGAATTTCATAGTTTATTATTAATTTTTACATCAGTGCATTGCTCATGACGTTCTCTATCGATTGGTGTTTTGGGAATTGCTACTAATAGGTAATCTACTTCTTATTTTTGTTTTTTTAAGACTCTTTTTGCAAGTACTTGTTCTTGTCACTCAACTTATTTCTTGCTGTCAAGTACAATACTACATGATTTAAATTTGCTCCTACTGTTTTCATAATTCTATCAATCCTCACCGTTGCCTTTTTCACCCCTGTGTGTTTTTTTTATTTTTTAAAGTCGCTACGATAGGCACCCTTAGCGTGAAAAGTGTGTCCCTGTCATTTCCAGTTAGTATCAATTTAAGATAATGAATCTTTGTACTTGTGGCAAAAGTGCTGAACCTCATAAAATTGTCAATTGTTGTATATGCAGCAAATCTTATAAAATAGATTGCGTTGATGTAACGAATACTGAAGCGAGAAAAATTCATCAGAAATCTGGCCTATCATGGACGTGCAAAATGTGTGCTCAGTTAGGTAACGATATAAACGGCTTAAAAGCTGCAATTGTTGCGTTGCAGGATGAAATCAAAATTTTGAAGACTCAAGTCTCCACACCGGTTCAGTCTTTGATTGAAACCGAGAAAATTGTCAATGAGGTCTCGGAAAGGGAGAGACGCAAGAATAATGTAATTATTTACGGATGTACTGAAGAAAAGTATAAAACTAATGTTGAGCAGTTGAATGCTGATACGGTCTTTGTTAAAGATATGTTGACGAGTTTGGGTATTAATGATACGAACAATTTAAAAATTAGCAGACTCGGAAAATTTGATGCAACCAAAGATGATAGACGTCGCCCAATAAGAGTAACACTGCATTCTGAAAATTCTGTTATGTTGGTTCTACGAGCTTCAAAACAATTAAAGACCTCTAACAACTGAAAAAACATTTATCTGTCGAAAGATCGCACACCCATGCAGTTAGAAATCCATCGTAATATTAGAAATGAACTGCAACAACGTCTGGCTAATGGGGAATCTAATCTGCGGACCAATTACAAAAATGGAATTCCTAACATTGTTTCTTCGTTAAACTAATTTCGCCTAACAGGTCACTGGCTTCGATTGAAATATATTACCAAAATGTGCGTGGATTAAGGTCTAAACTCCAATCGTTTTATCAAAATGTATCTGAATGTTTTTTTGATGTAATAATTATAACGGAAACTTGTCTAAATGATTCGTTTCTTAATTCTGAACTATGTCCATCTTTTTATAATGTTATCAGAAGTGATAGAAAATGTTCAATAATTGATCGAATTATTGGTGGTGTAGTATTAATTTTATTTTCCAAAACTGTTACACATTCTGTAGTAGACACAACGAGTATTGCAGAGTTAGTACCCGCTATAGACTTGATCATGGGCGCCGGCAGGATTATTTGCAGGGGGGTGCACCCATACATTATAGGATATAGTATATTTATTCCATTTTCGAATTGAATCTGGGGATGAAATTTAAAAAAATCATTTAGAATCAGGAGAAAGAAACTCTTTGTATATATCGCATCAAATTCAAAATGACTTGATTGAAACTTGTTCTGATGTTCTGAAGAGCAAAATAATTGAGGAAGTGAATCAGGCATCCGTTTTTTAGGTGTTGGCTGATGAGACTGCTAATATTAATGGCACAGAACAATTATCGATTGGAGTTCGATATTTGCGTTGTGATCAAGATAATAAAAATTCAATAATTTGCGAAGAATTTTTAGAATATGTGCTGCAAGAACTGAATGCGGAAGCCATTTCAAAAACTATTATCCACTTCCTAGAAGACTGCAATTTGGATTTAAATTAAAGTGTGTATTTTATACTAAGCCAGGGGGGTGCACGTGCACCCCCTTGCACCCCCCTGCCGGCGCCCATGGACTTGATTGTATGCAATTGTTTTTGTAATACTTTTCAGTTTTATTTAGCAGCTCTTTATATTCCTCCAAATATCTCATGTAGTGAGTTTGAGTCATTTTTTGAAGCTCTAGAAACATTATTATTGAACAAGCCCACACTATTTATCGGAGATTTTAACTTGGCAAATTTTAACAATAATTTAACTTATAGTACACCAGGCAGCAAGAACCACTTATTTTCAACTTTTTCCAGTTCCCTAAATTTTATTCAGCATAATTGCATATTTAATACCCACAACAGACTTTTGGACTTAATTTTGTCAAATTTTGATGGTTCAGTTAACGTATCTCATGATAATTACCCAATTGTACCAGAAGATATACACCATCCCTCTTTATCAATGATTGTGAAATTTCCCATCTCTGGAAAAGTTAGTAATTTTCCATCTGGTAACAACTTAAGATATAATTTCAGGAAAGCTAATTACGTAAATTTATATAATGATATTGTTGCTACTGACTGGTCTTCTTTAAGCTCTACCAATGACGTGAATGCCTGTGTGAATCTTTTCTACGATAAATTATATAGTATCTTACACTCTTCTGTTCCTCAGTTTCATGTTGTTAAATCAACGTACCCTTCTTGGTTTAATAAGAATTTAATATCCACTTTGAAACTGAAAGATTATTATAGGAAGAAATGGAAAAAAACATCTAGTGAGTTTCATCATAGTGAGTTTAAAAGACTTCGGGCTATTTGCAAGCAGTTAATAAGTTCAGCTTATCAAGCTTACCTTAGTTCAATTGAGCAATCGTTGTATACCTGTCCTCAAAATATGTGGAAATATGCTCAGGCAAAAAAAGGTACGACTCGCATTCCTGGGAAACTGTCACATAATGGAAATGAATATGACCATCCTCAACAAATAGTAGATATATTTGCAGAAAATTTTTCAAGCATGTACAAATCCAAACTTGATGTTTCACTTCCTGATGTTGTCACAAATAATTCCTCCTTTATAATGCAAAATGTCTCCGAAGATGAAGTTTTGTCTGTTATGTCATCTTTTCCTAACAAATTAACTGCTGCTGATGACCTGATACCTAGCTTTATTATACGTGACACAAGATTCGCATTGGCTAGACCTCTTACTACAATTTTTAACTTAGCTATAAAATCATCCACCTTCCCAGACACCTGGAAGATAGCCAGAATTACTCCCGTATACAAAAAAGGTGATGCTTCTATGATAAAAAACTACAGGCCTATTTCTATACTTTCGAATTTCGCTAAAATTTTTGAAATACTCATTTATAGAAATATTTATCACAATGTTAAAAGCCTCATCTCTATACATCAACATGGATTTTTACCTGGACGATCTACAATCACTAATTTAGCTATAATAAGTCAATTCATTTCACAACAAATAGATAAGAATGGACAAGTCGATGTAATCTATACTGATTTTTCTTGTGCATTTGATTCCATTGATCATAATGTTCTTTTATGTAAATTATATTTTATAGATTGTCGGTAAACATGTGATAGGTCTGTATTTAGATGGATTTTTGTGTCGTTATCTTTAGGTTTTAAGTATGTTACACCATGACATAAGAATGTTGGAAAGGAGGATGGGTCAAGAAGGAACTGATTTAAGTGATGTAGTAAATGAATATGTACACAATTTAATTTTTTTATCCAAAAATTATGGATTTTGTCTGGTCCTGGTGATTTCCAGTTGTGTGTCTTATTGATGGTATTTATTAATTCGGCAAGTGTTATCTGATGATCATTCATTGCTGTAACTGTGGATAGTTTATGGGATATATGAGGAATCCATTTTGCAGATTGGTTAAATTCAAATTCTTGAGACCAAAGTTTTGACCAAAATGTTGTTACATCCTGTGAACTTGGAAGTTCACCGGATAATTGAGTTTTGTTTGAATTAGTTAAATGTTGATAGAACAGTTTTTCGTTGTTTAAAAATTTAGTGTTATGAATTTTTCTGAGATGTGATTGTTTGTATCTTTTAAGTCGTTTGCTGTATAAGGAAAGTTTTTGTAATAGGGTATCTTTAATTTGGGATAATGTTGTGTTGTACTCATTGTAATCAGTTTGATGAAAATTATTGTTGGTCAGTATCGAATGCATACATGTCATATAGTTTTAGTGAACCAAGAGACCTATAAGGTTATATGGCCATCATAAAAGTAGTTGACCGCAAATAAATACCCCCTTTGTGTGGTTCGCACTAAGCTTACCGGTTGGCAATAAATCATCTTCTAAACATTTCTTGCTCATATTTAACAGGGCCGGCTTTCAAAGCGAGTGGTTATTTCGGAACCCTCAGCGGCTGCAGGTAGTAAAGAAATAGTGGAGTGGTGGATTTTCATATTTAGTGAAAGCCGCCCCTGAACGAAACCACAAGAGCCGGTCGAACTGCAGTGGACACGTTATTTACGACCCTAAAACCTTTTCTATTGTAAACAACTTAACTTCGACACAATGGGATGATTTTATGATGGCCATATAACCTTATAACTCTTGGTTCACTATATATATATTTTTTTTATTTTATTTTTATTTATTATTGATTTATATTGTCCTGTAATAAGGTTATCTGTTGGGCAATAAAGGTTATTATTAAGATTATTATTAAGACCCACCACTGACCCAGAAATGACCGGCATTCAGGCAAGACTTCTATCATTACGGGTACTAAGACCAAGTAATGATATGCATTGATTAGATTAACAGAACAACTTTTGAGATTCTAGAATTACAGCATACAAATTAGTTTGCTATTATTCTCTAATCTCACCCCATCCCCAAAAGTCTAGCGTAACTACCGACCATTTATCCGCGCATCACATGAAAAGTTACCTACACTACTCTGACCTACTGGTGCTAATCTAATCTGACTGACATGATCAGACTGTTCAAGAAACTTACGAACAATATGACATGTTCCTAACAAAACAGCTTTTTGAATTTTGACAATTATTGAATCATTCAAATGCAAAGACTTTAAATTCTCAACTAAGCTATTTGGAACTACACCTACATTAGAGATAACTAGGGGTAGAATTGAAATTTTTTTAAGATTCAACATGGATTTCATTTCTGTCGATAATTGTAGATATTTTGAAATCTTGGTGTCGTATGTTTGAATAATGTTGTTTGTGTTAGGAATAGCAATGTCAATGAGAATGGCTTCGTTCGTGTGTTTTTTGATAATTATGATGTCTGGTCTGTTAGCTGTAATGTTTAAGTCTGTAAGTATTGTGCGATCCCAGTATAATTTGTATTTGTTATTTTCAAGGAACGGAGATGGAATGTAAGTGTAATAGGGTGTTGTATCTTCGATTAAGTTCATAAGTATTGCTAATTCTTTGTGAATGATTTTGGCTGCGTTGTCGTGTCTAGCTTTGTAATCAGTTTGTGCTAGGATGCTGCAGGAAGAGATTATGTGCTGGATCGTTTCAGGTTTTGCTTTGGAGAGGCGACAGCAGTCGTTTCTTATGTTCGGATCTTAGATGATGTATTTTCTGTAATTCTTGGTATTGATTACTTGGTCTTGAATAGCAAACACAAATCCTTCTGTTTCGGCATACAAACTTGATTTTTTTAACCAAATCAATGACATCTTCTTATTGACATGAGTTTCTTCTAAGTCTTTGTAGAATTTTCCATGTAGTTGTTTTTGTTTTAGCCCACTTATTATTTTATCTATTGTGTGAGGGGTGTGGATTTCTTCGTTGTTCGACAGATTTAAGAGTAATGTGTGGTTCAAATCTGCTCTTGTGATGGTGCGAAACATTTCATTTCTTTCCGCTCGTTTCAAGAAATACTTCTTCAAATCTGAGATTTGTCTCTGATGTAAGTTTTCTAGGTTCTGGAAACCCCTTCCTCCATTCTGTCTTGGTAATGAGAATCTTTCAATCGACGATTTTGGATGATGCCTTCTATACTGTGTGAAGATTTTCCTTGTTGCGATGTTTAAATTTTCAAGATCAGTTTTGGACCATTTAATGACTCCAAAAGAATATGTTAGTAGTGGAACGCAGAATGTATTTACTGCTTTCATTAAATTTTTTCCATTTAACTTGTCTTCAATATTAATTTTAATCTCGCTACGTATTGATCTTTCAACTGTGTTTTCGTTTTGGTATGACTGATGTGGGAGGATTGACAGAAACCCAGATATTTGTATGTATCGTTTTGTTCTTGGGCTTCAATTATTTCGTTACTCTGGGTTATATGTGGTACTTGGTGTTGGACGCCTTTTCTGATTGCTTGGGTCTTACATTTCTCAATACCAAAAGACATACCAATATCACCGGAAAATTGTTCAGTCAGATTTAATAGGTTTGTTAACTGATTTTGTGTACTTGCATATATTTTTATGTCATCCATATACAGCAAGTGATTTATTCTGTTTTCTCTTTGTTTGTTAATTCTTATGTTGAACCCATAATTGCAGCTGTTCAGGATATCGGAGAGGGGATTTATTGCTAAGCAGAACCATAACGGGCTAAGAGAATCGCCTTGAAAAATTCCTCTTCGGATCATTATTGGATCTGACTGAATTGTTTGTTCATTTAAGGTTATTTGGAGGGTGGTCTTCCAAAATTCCATGGAACATTTGAGAAAAGTGCAGATTTTAGTATCAATTTTGTATAATTCCAAAATTTTGCATAGCCAGGAATGAGGGACAGAATCGTAAGCTTTCTTATAATCAATAAAAGCAGTATATATGTTTCGGTTTTCTTTTCTAGCTTGTTCACAGATGATGGAATCTATGATTAATTGCTCTTTTGCAACCAAAGGATCCTTTAATACATCCTTTCTGTTCTTCATTAATGATGTCAGAGTTAAAACAGTGTTGATAGATTTTTTGTGTAATGCATGAGGTTAATATTTTATAGATTGTCGGTAAACATGTGATGGGTCTGTATTTTGATGGATTTTTTGTGTCGTTATCTTTAGGTTTTAGGTATGTTACACCATGACATAAGAATGTTGGAAAGGAGGATGGGTCAAGAAGAAACTGATTTAAGTGATGTAGTAAATTAATATGTACACAATTTAATTTTTTTATCCAAAAATTATGAATTTTGTCTGGTCCTGGTGATTTCCAGTTGTGTGTCTTATTGATAGTATTTATTAATTCGGCAAGTGTTATCTGATGATCATTCATTAGTGTAACTGTGGATAGTTTATTAGATATATGAGGAGTCCATTTGGCAGATTGGTTAAATTCAAATTCTTGAGACCATAGTTTTGACCAAAATGTTGTTACATCCTGTGAACTTGGTAGTTCACCGGATAATTGAGTTTTGCTTGAATTAGTTAAATGTTGATAGAATATTTTTTCGTTGTTTAAAAATTTAGTGTTATGAATTTTTCTGAGATTTGATTGTTTGTATCTTTTAAGTCTTTTGCTATATAAGGAAAGCTTTTGTAATAGTGTATCTTTAATTTCGGATAGTGTTGTGTTGTACTCATCGTAATCAGTTTGATGAAAATTATTGTTGGTCAGCATCGAATGCATACATGTCATGATGTGTGGTGTTTTAACTCCTCTAAGGTACTGTGTTATTTGACCCAGTTGTTTTCTAATGTTATTAATTTTATAATTAACCGTGTTTCCCAATGAGGGGTGGAGGGTATATGATTGTTGTTTGTATTTATTATGTTATCTTTACATGTGTTAATTTGAATACAAGTTAAAGCTGCACAGTAGATAATTGTATGAAGTTTTTCAAAAGAGATCGAGTTTGTGAGATATTTTGGTAAAATGAAGGAGTTCATTATTTCTAAAATTGCCAGAAACTTTTTAGAATAACACTGGTGGGGAAGTGAATGTCTATCATTTGGTTTTAATTTAGAACATGTTTCGAAAGTTAATTTAAATTGGTCTTCAATTTCATTTTGGAAATTAATGTGAAATTTAAAATTGTTGTTTACAGTTTTGATTAAAGTGTCTTCGGTGTTGTAGTACGTGTTTTGTAGATTATCTGTGATGTTAATTTGGTTTTGGATTGTTCTCGATAAATTGTTAAGTGATTTGTCAGTTAATGTCTGGGATCTCTTTGATAATGTGTTGGTAATTTTTGATATGGTTGTGATCTTGTTTTTAGGTGTTTTGTTTAATAAATCTTTAGTAAATGTGTCAGTTTGTGTCTCTGGTGTATTTGATAGACTACTGTTACTATTTTGTGGTATAATTGGGATCTTATTTTGAGATGTTGTTTTTGACAAATTGGTGACAGATGTGTCAGTCAGTAATGTATTTGGTGTTGTGTTGTTGATATCTTCAGGAAGTGGATTAATGGTTTTAGAAAGTTCATTTTTTAATTGTTCTAGAGTAAGTTGAGGTATGTAGTTATTTTTAACTATAGCTCTACGTTGATCTGCTAAATTTTGAATGGTAACTGGAAAATTTGAGTACTCACGGATGAAGGCTTCGTGTAGAGCTGTACGATAATTACTTACATCAGTTTCATTGTTTGTAATTTTATAATATAAGCGCATAATATGTAAATTCATGTCTAGAGACCATTTTTTACGCTTTTTCGGTTCTTCTCGTCTTATATCAAGACCCACCACTGACCCGGAAATGACCGGCATTCAGGCAAGACTTCTATCATTACGGGTACTAAGACCAAGTAATGATATGTATTGATTATTATTATTATTATTATTAATATTATTAAGTGAATATTCTACAGGGTGAGACCCCAATTATAGAATATTTTATAGTCTAACCAAAGTATCCTAAAGTTTACTGTAATCAAAACCACGTACTTCTCTAAGCGATGATGAAAAGAGATCTACTTCACGATGGAACACATTACCGATTCTGCACATGGTAAACATCGGTGAAAACTTAGCAATATCCGTTCTTGGGACTGGCAAATAAAACAGATCATAATAACGGGACAGGACACTGCGCGAACTCACATTAAATGTAATTTGTGATAATATGATGGGACAATCTACACCATTATGAAGAAGTTTAAATAGAAAAACCATGTAAAATCTTTTACACGTATTCAAAAAGCTGGTAAAATTATATCTATTTAATAAATCCTGCTGAGGCATACCAATTGGAGGATACACTCCGTCTTCCCGATAAGACAAATACTTCAAAAATTTGCGGATGATACGTTCCAAATTAGTGACATAAATGTTACGATGGGGGCACCAGATTAAACATGCATAATATAATTTGCTTTCCAAAAAGGATTTAAAAAGTCGTGTGATGGTGTGAGCATTTTGAAAATCTCTAGCATTTCTTATTATTAGACAGCGGATTTCTGTCGGGCTACGTCACGATATAGGTGGGGACGCGCTGCATCGCCGGGACTCAGTAGCGGGTGATAGGTAATCCCTGAATTTAATTGTCACTTGATTCCATATAGACAATTAACGATTTATTAATCAAACGGCTAAATAAATGAGAACTGGAATTAACAGCAGAGTGCAACGAAGCAGCGTTATTCTAATCTCAAATAAACGAAGTGCAGCCGGTAACTGCAATAAATTCCCATCCCGTACGAGCCGTACCGAGTTTGGCCTTGTCTAGCCCGACAGAAATCCGCTCTCTACTTATTATAAAACCCATCGTTTTCATGCAATCAGAGATAAGTTTATTAATGTGGCTTGCAAATGACAATTTGGGATCAAAAATAACACCAAGGTCAGAAATTGTTTCCGGTCTGCTCAATATAATTGCATCTAACGCATAGTTAAAAAAAATTATTTTCTTTTTCAAAGAATATGACATCGCACGACACTTGTCTTTATTTAAAACTAGCTTATTCAAATCACACCATGTTGTAATTTTATTCAGATTTAACTGGAGTTTAATGCAGTCTTCTACTGTAGCAATTTTGTTAAATATTTTAACATCGTCTGCATAAAGAGAATAGCTTACATTCAACCCAGCAGTTATGTCATCAATAAACAGTAAGAAAAGAAGAGGGCCCAGAACAGAACCCTGCGGCACACCTGATGTAACATTTATACAGTCAGAATTATGTCCAAAACAATGAACATATTGTTTCCTATTTTGCAGATACGAGGCAAACAAGTGAATCAAATTACGTGTAAAACCACGCGAATATAACTTTTTAATCAAAACACCATGGTCCAGCCTATCAAAAGCCCGACTGAAATCAAGATATATAACATCAGTTTGTAACTCGTTGTCAATGGAATTTGCAATAAAACCTGTGATATCAAAAAGATTTGTAGTCGTAGACCGACCTTGGATGAACCCATGTTGATGCTGTGAAATGGAATGTGATACTTGAGGATATAACTGACTGTAAATAATTGTTTCAAAAACTTTACTAAAGTTATTTATGATTGAAATAGGTCGATAGTTTTCAACAGCACTACGACTCTTGCCCTTATAAACTGGAATTATCTTGGAAACCATCAATTGATCTGGATACGTTTCAGTAGAAATACTTAAATTAAAAAGAATTGATAATGGTTCAGCTAAAACAGATGCACAGTCCTTGATAACAAACGCCGGTATGCCGTCAGGATCCTGAACATTGTTAGATTTAAGTTTATTAAGAACCGCTAGTACTTTATTTTCGTCAGTCGTGTGCAAACCCACACAGAACCCCATACGATCAGATTCGAATTCATCCACCCTGCAGGTCGAAGTTGGAATATATATAGATTCATACAATCGGGCAAAGGCATTAACTATATTTTCTGGTCCTGATATAGTAGTATCATTCAAGGTCATACAAGCTGGAATGCCGGTGCCGCGTCTTTTATACCGTATATATTGCCAAAATTTTGTTGGATCAGTGTTAATTCGATTTTCAGCCTCATCAACAAATTTTTTGTGAACCGCTAATGTCTCTCGCTTAATTTCACGCCTTAGTTCTTTAAAAATCAACTCATCAGCAGGATTTCCATACTTCAAGTATTTTTTCCTTGTCTTATTTTTTAATCGAATTTTACTGATAAGTTGCGGAGTAAACCAAATAGGGTAGGCGTACTTCTTTTTTTTATATTTTGGCACATGTTTATCAAAAAATTCATACAAAATATTATAAAACAAATGACAAGCAGCATTCGCATCACAGCAATTCCGAAGGAAGGACCAATCGATATTTAAAATGTCGTGATAAAGAGCAACATAATTAGCTTTGCGGAAGTTGTAAGATGTTTCATTGGTAATAGCATGTAAAAAATTAGCTGACGAAGTTTTGACTAATATGGATACAATTAAGGAAGGATGTACTGGATCTTCCTCTACCAGTGGATCATCTGATTTTAGCACAGAACAAGATGTAGGTATTAGTTAGAACCAGATCTAATAATCGATTATTTTTATTAAGAATATTATTGTATTGTTTCACATTAAGGGTGTCCATTAGAGAAGAAAGCGCAAGACTTTTACCAGTTATCAGGCCATCGACAGATGCAAAAAACTCTGGAATATTGAAATCACCTATAATAACTACATTAGAATTATATGCCGAATCTAGCATTACAAAAGCATCAAATATTTGGTGATAATATTCTAAAGGCAGTGAAGGCGGAATGTATATGACAGCTAAAATGATGGAAAAAGAGGATATTAATACCTTTACTGCTAAAATATCAACAAGATGTAAATTAGAAAAAGGTGTACTGGACAAGTCCACCTCTGAAAATATGAGATCAGATTTGATACCAATGAGTACCCCTCCCCCCCTTGATTTATTGGTATTCAAGAAGTCTCTATCTTTTCGAACCACCAAATAATTACTATTAAAAAGCTCACTGTTAAAAACACCACTGTGAAGCCATGTTTCTGACAAAGCAATTAAGTCAAAGTCACAAGAAGATACTGAATTCAAAAAATGGGTTAATTTGGAGTTTAAACCACGAACATTCTGATAGTACATTGACAAAAATTTTTCTGTGGGAGACTGTAATTGCTATGGAACTTCGACAAACACATCTTGTTTAATTTTCTCAAGCATTCGCTGATATGATATACATTTCTGATACTCCCAAACAGCATGACCAACATTTAAATCTTCATTGTGATTTTTCCGGTTAAAAGCGGCACAATTTGAGCATTTTAATTCAACGGCATTACAGTCTTTTAGCAAATGTGATTCAGCACAACGAGGACATGATGGCTCCTTACTCTTGCAAGTCTTAGATGTATGGTTAAATCCATTACACTGGTAACATCTTTTAATTTCAACTGCATCATATATGTTGCAACCATCCAAACCCACCATACAGTGCCCAATGTTAAGTGCTTTCTTGTAAGTATCATAATCAACCTCTAACAGTACTTGCGAATACTCATTCTTTTTTTTGACAGGAAAAATTTTCAAAATTTTACAGTAAGAATCCGGAGTAAAGATAAACTCTTGATCTTGAAGAATAAATTCAGGAAAAGGTTTAATCCATAAACTGATTTAAGATATCTTCAGTTCAAGACAACATTCCTTCGACCTATAGCCCCTAGAATACACATAGTATCGTCAGAGAACATAGAGAAGCGACATAGAAGCTGATTTTGTAAAACCACCCTTATTGACATTAGAGTCCTCAACCGCCAAAGGCAAGCGCCAAATTTAAATAGTCGATGCCAATAAAAACCTTGCTTCACTATAATTGTAATTCGTGTGACATGAATGAAAGTGAAGGAAACAGTAAGCAGCTTATAATATTCTGGTAAATCTAGTGTCAATTTGTCGAAAACAAAACGCGTCGTTAAAAATATTATGACATTTCTCCAAGCTACTTTTGTTCCTAGTTAGAAGTAAACACTGCTACCAACATAAATTGAGAAGTCCTCAACCGTCATTTGATTTAATATGGCAGTTCTCTATGTTCTCTGGTATCGTCACCGTGGAGCAAACCTGGCGGAAACTTAGCAAAAACAAAAATTATTGACACCATTTGACAGACCGCGTAATTTAAAATGATTTTATGTTGGATTTAAAGAGTTTGTAGTTTACATACAAAATTTGGATTGTTAATTTGAATAAAATTCAAAAAATGTGTTGATTATATAAATATTAATTAAATACAATCAATGAAATCTTATTTAATAATTATTAGTTATATTAATTGACTTTACATAAGAATAACGTGCACGCAAAGACCACGTGACCATAACGATTTACGCGCTGTCAACCCTCTGCTGACAAAAATTGGTTCCAAACTAAGGAATTTGTTTGCGTTACCAACTGCATTTGCTCCACTCGTACAACAATGGATGCCGGTACTATGTATTTCTAGGGGCTATCCTTCGACCATAGCAAACATATATTATTGTAAAATCACTTTAAATGTAAACTAATAAAATTTTGCAACATTGCTCAAAAAAACCGAACCTGCAAAACACTGATCTAGTCTATTTCAGAACTCCGTTCGCTTAAGCCATAAACTGCCCAAACATTGACAGACTCCAGGGTTTCTCAACCGTCGGTCGCTTGAAAGGTGATAATTCTCAAAAATCACTGCTACAATGGAGCAAGCGATTCGTTTTGTTTGACTAACTGTAAAGAATAAAGAAATAGGTTACCTTTAAAACAAATGCTATTTCAGCTTCTCTTGTACATGTAAATGCAGTGTTTCGACATTTTTATCGTCACTGTTTAAGCATTGAGTAAATCACTATATCATACAACCCTGCTGAAAGTGCACTATGGTTTTCTTGCTTCAATTCGTTTGTCCTATACTGAAAGACAAGGACACTCTTAGATTCAACGCTTACCGGTAAAAAGAAGGGGACAGCTTGTTCATTAACAAAAGAAGCCCGGTAAAATCCTACTTATTGGGTGATAATTGTTGACTTACAATCACCCCGGTTTTTGGATAATAGTGCCACACAAGGTGTGCCTTGTGTGAGGTAAGCGTCGTACTTTGTAAATCAGCTCTTAAGATACTTCTAAGGGATCCCTAAGCGACGCCTTATAACGAACTGTGTTGAGGTGTTTAATTTATTTAAAAAATATATATTTTCCTGCTACATAAGCGAAGGTACATAAGGTAATCTCACAACCATAAGACGTAGTCATTTAAAAATGTTGTTAAGTAAATCCCACTTGGAATTAGCAACATGATATGCTGCTTTGCCTATGGTTTTATAATACACTATTTTTGTAACTTTACACATACGGGTTGTTCGTAAAAAATACAATAATTCTTATCATTAACATTGGCTTGAGAATTACAGGACATTGATAAATAGCTATTTAACCAACAAGTTTATATTAATAATCGCGATATTTTAACGCGACAAACGTGTTGGTGACAATGCTTTTTCGATGATCGAAATTTTATCAAATTACTGAAAATTCAAAATATGAGTTATGCAACCAAACATACAACTGAAAATTTTTATGAATAAACATTAATTTATTAGATTTGGATATCTCCAAATCATGATGAATGCTTAAAGTGGACCGATGCATAGAATACTTTGGCCACAAGCGTGCTATTAAGCCTTTTTCGGCAATTTCGGAGAACGATGCGAATAATGCGGATTCCGGATACCTTACAACGTACTTTCCGGTGCACCATGCAAGAGACTCACCATAGATTTTTTGGTAAAGCACTTTGCTTCTTTCTGGAAGTAAATTTAGTGAAGCCAATTTGTATTTTCTACTTCCGGAGGCGTTAAAAAATCCATTTCTATGCAATTTTCATTTTGAATCTTGATTCAGAAAATTTTTGACATTCAGAAATACGATATTTTAGGTATGTAGGTGTATATCTGGTTGCCTAAAATCATGCATTAATATCCCTTATTAATAAATCATTTTCGTACATAAACCATACATTAATCTCCTGATTAATAAACGATCACCGGAAATAGTATATTATTTGACAAGCGCATAATGTAGCATATTATTCACGAGGATGAAAATTACACACGAGCCGCAGGCGAGTGTGTAAATCATCCGTGTGAATAATAGCCATTATGCGCTAGTTAAATACGACGTTTTATCTACGACTCTAAACAAATTATACACGTTTCACAAATAATAATTTATTTCAGAAACAATAAACAAAACAAATAAGTAATTAATTATTATTATTACTTGTCTTAGCAAGAAAATTAAATGTAAAATGGCCACTGCAGTTTGAAATCTGTATTGGCTTGCCTTTCATGTCAACACTGACATTACTACTGAGGGAATGGGAATTTTTAACAAAATTACTAGTTTCTCTTAAACCACAATTAGTTTCACTTGATGTACATGGGGGAGATGGATTCATCACAACATTATCGCAGTTTACAGCAGCATACTCCTCTATGTTTTCACAGTTTTCTGCCATTACAGGAGCTCGAATTGATGTACATGGTGTTGACGAGGGATTCACCTGTTTAAAAATTTTCTTTGATGTTTCTAGTTTGTATTTCACACTGTTATCTATGTAGCCCTCTGCCACGGAGGAGCTTTTCCATCCTCCGTGGCGTTTTAAATCGGTTATGTCCCCTCCACCATCCACCAATAAAGTAGCCGAGGATCTACGAAAAGAGTGTCCAGTAAATAATTCTGGATTTGGGAGCCCCAAATATGCTGCAACTTCTTTTGGCATACCACCAAACTTATTGATACCTATTCTCTGCATAGTACATTTACCATTCTGGTAATTAAGGAAAAACACATCTGATTGCACTTCAGCTGGACGTAAATCAAGATACTTTTTGCATATTAAATAGTAATCTTCAGTTACTGTGAAAGATCTTCTAATCTTTGTTTTAGTGTTGGGCAGTGTTACCAAAAAAGCTGAATTCAAATCTTTGATGTCTTGAATTCGCATTGAATGCAGTTCTTGAGTCCTACATGCACCCATTATGCCCATTATCAAAGCCACCTTTAAAAAAATAATAAATGAGAACCTACAACATAATTTTGAAACACTAATTTCTTACCTTCGTTGCTAGATATTTTACATCAGGGGCTTCAGTGATGAATTTAGTTATTTGTTGAGGACTAAGCGTTTTCGCTTTCTTTGGCTGGTAATTTTCTCCTTGACGCTTTAAGAATGCTCTTAATTTATGGTACTGTTCTATATTAATGTTATGATTGATGTTGAGAGTACTTCGTAGCATGGAGTAATAAGTCCACAGCGTAGAAATTTTGTATTTACTTGATAAGTCTGCAAAGTATGCTAATATCACCCGTTCGGAAAATGAGGTAATCTTCTTTTCTTGTTTCCACTTCATGAATTGATTGTACGCTATTTTGTACAATTTTTGAGATTTCTCTGGTAACAGGTTAACAGCACCAGCTGCTTCTGCCACTTCGGGAGGTGTGCCAGGAAGATTTTCAGTGTTTTCATCCATTATAACTGATGATAACCTCTTATAAAAACACTCGTCGGTAATAAATTTTCGCAAGAAATCAAAATTCAAAACAATACGCACAATGGCGGCTAAGCGTCCGTAGTAGCAGGTGGCAACGTAAACAACGTCAGAGCCATTTACAATCTACAATCGCGAAATACGAATTCCGTTTAGATTGTAAATTTAAATTTTAAATCCTACACAGAATAATAACTGTTAAATATATAACACGTAAAAAACGAATACATACATAGTTTTGACGTTTATATTTTTCTAGAAAAAAAGGAACAGTATTTTAGGACATTTTGAAATAAATCCATTATTCACTAGTGTTTAATATTCATTAAACACTAGTGATTAATATGGGGTATTATGTATCTATAGTTACGTACATAATGCGTCTATTATTAAAGAGTCGTAGATAATAGTACATTATGGAACTAGTGGATGAAGTTGAATTTCAACGGCGAGAGTGATTTTTTCACACGAGCGAGTGCAACGAGCGAGTGCGAAAAAGAAACTCGAGCCGTTGAAATTTCTTCATCCGCGAGTTGCATATACTATTTTTTCTAAGAAATTAGGAAATAAATGTTTTTTTTAAACGTCAAACACTAACGGGTCGTCCAGCCTAGGCGTCATGATTTTCGAAGCGCGCGAAGCGGACGGTGCGGTCGGTGCAGGCGATACGCGACACGTTTCGCTAGCTGCGAAACGCTCAGGCTGGACGACCCGTTAAAATCGTAGACGGCCGAGTATTTTTCCACTAGAGGGTGAAATGAAATTTCATCCACTGCCAGCGATGGGAAAATGACAAACTTCAACCTTAATGAGTAGAAAAAATTTATTTATTCATCCCTTTTCAAAAAAATTGCCAACGGCGTCTGTAAATTTTGTTAAGCAAATCTTATTTAAACAGAACCTCTATTAACAATTATAGTTCAAATTATGTTAGCTCCCTTTCTACACGTAGTGCGTCAATAACAGAACTGAATTTCAGTTTGCAAAAATTATCAAAATAACATGCTTTATACAGTACCGACGAACTGAAAGACGATAAATTGTCTGAAGTAAACATTTCTCTAAGTGTGCTGCACTAGAAATTTTAATGAAAAAAGAAATAAAAAATTTAAAGTAAAGTAAGTAATTGCTAGACATGAAACTTTTGTTCAATTCAAGTCTACTAATTTTTTTAAATTTAACTTTGACTTATCACGTAATTATAAATTTCAGCGTTTTTAAACACTGATACATATGTAACGATGCTACAGTTAATTGGAATATTAACATATCTATTTTAAAAAATATAGTTTTAGGTTTTATAGAAAGATCTTTTGTAGGTTAAGCCTCCATGCCAGTTTCGAATAAACCAAAATATCAGATAACATTGCAACAAGGTGTTTCTTGTGTGAGGTAAGCGTCGTACTTTGTAAATCAGCTCTTATGACATACTCCTACAGAATCCCTAAGCGACGTCTTATGACAAAGTCCGATGAGGTATTGAATTTATTTATAAAAAATATATTTTTTTGCTACATAAGCAGAGGTACATACAGAAACCTCACAACCATGAGACGTAGTCATCTAAAAATGTTGTGAATTAAATCTCACTTGGAATTTGCAGCAGATGTTGCTTTGTTCACTATGCACTATTTTTTAACTTTGCGCATATGGTTGTTCGTGGAAAAAAAAAACAATAATTTTTATCTCAATTATTTTTTAATAGCGGATTTCTTTGAAATTTTGGCAAGACACTTACATTGGCTTGAGAATTACAGGACGCCACATTGATTAAAATTTATTTATTCATCCCTTTTCAAAAAATTGATGACGGCATCTGTAAATTTTGTTAAGCAAATCTTATGTAAGCAGAACCTCGATAAACAATTATGGTTCAAATTCTGTTAGCTTTCTTTCTACACGTATTGCGTCACCATCTGAATTTCAATTTGCAAAAATTGTTAGAACAAAATGCATTATATTATACCGGCAAACCAAAAAGGAATAAATCGTCTGAGGTAAACATTTCTCTAAGTGTGCTGCAGTAGAACTTTTAAAGAAAGAAGAAATAAAAAATTGGTCTAAAGAGTTTAGACAGTACTTCCCTCGCTGTCGGAAACTTGACGACTGCATGGCTATTGTGTTTTTTTCTCATTACATTTTTGTAGTGGGAATTTAAAAAAAATTGCGATGACGTTGTGATAACCCAAACTTCCCGCCTCAAAATTTGACCTCGAAACAGTTTGAAAGGCCCGCGAAAAATTTAAAAATTCAAAGTTTGGCCTTGGCTATGATCGTCCAACAAATAGGAACCTACGTTGTGTTTTTTTTTTTTTTTGTTTTTGAAAAATGGCGGGAAGACGTTCTTTCATACAAGTGCATACACTGTCGAGAGCGCAAGAAATAATAGACAAAAATTGTTTTGGAGGGGGGGAAACGGCACCACCCTCACAGGGGGAAATACGCTGCGAAGATTTACCCCTCAGCGCAAAAACCCCCTTGGTTTTATTCCCGGACGACATTTTATTACATTTCAAACACCTTAAGATATGTGAAAGAAAAACACTCGCGAATTGACTGAAAGAAAAACACTCGCGAATTGCCTGGAAGAAAAACACTCGCGAATTTACAGACATACACATATGAAAAACGAACAAATGGAAAATTCTATAAATCTGTTTGGAATCAATGCAAATATTTGAATATCATAAGTTTAATAAACAAAGCAAAAACTGAATCAAGTAACTGGATGCAAATACACAAGTTATTACAGGCGTGTGGCGGCCGATCTCTTTTCCCTTTTTTTTTTTGTTACGGCAGTTAACAGGAGCACAAGAAAAGTACCCCTGGAGCGTTGTGGCATAAGCGGAGTCTGAGCTACCGGTCTGGAACTGTTCTCCCCCCGCGACGGTGATTCTATCTATCGCAAAGCCTACCCCACACGCATATCCCATGACGAACTTTGCCCTGCGGAACTAGGCCATTACGGTCGTCCAACCCGCAAGAGATCTAAGCTATGTACAGGAGCTGAGAAATTTACAACGTCGGCGGCCGCCCCCTGAATCTATCCAAACCTGTGGACTTGTACAGGTGGCGCGATAAATCTCGCCAGCTCGACTAGGAACCAAACCTCGCTTCTGCCACGTTTTCTGTGTCATTTAACCTCAATTCCATTTTAAAACATTCAATCTCTTATAACTCTGATGTTAACAACAACTGAACAAGTGTTAAAGTTTCAAAGAGCGAAAAAAAACATTTAAATTCGCCATACAATCTTGTGAAATCTTAAACAACAAATAATTCTCATGTGGGATTAAAGTTGGACATCAAATAATTTATATGATAGAAAACATTCATCAACAAAGTATTTACAAAACAAAACTTAGCAAGGATTTATGCAACAAAGATCTGGTGCGAAATAAACTTGTACAAATAGAAACATTATGTGAGGTTAAAACTGTAGAACATGAGATTTACGTTCAATTAAAATTATACAACAAATAAAATTACTGAGGTTAAAATTGTGAGATTAAAGAAATATAGTATGATGTGAAAATTGCAGAGTTAACAAAATTTACAGGAGATTAATATTTGCCACACTTTATCAACGGTTCAAACAAAGAGTTTACATTATACCAAATTATATCATGATCTAAGTGATTGGTTACTTCAAAAATAATTTACTTTGAGAAGTTAAAATACTACGAACTGGTTACCCCAACAAAACACATAATAAACAAATACAAAAATATCCAATCATCGCTCCGAGGGAAAAAGCGTCTCGGTGATGTAAATCCCAAATCGTTGCGAGGAAAAAGCGTCTCGGTAACGTGAATTTTCTGTAGCGTTGGGGGCATGCCTTAATTAATTAATCAATCTGGCGTTGCGAAACATGCCCCGATGAATTAATCGTGATAACGATGATAACCACCTAAGGGGAGAAAATATCATAACCCCCCCCGCCAGTCCGCAGTATAATGAACTTGTTTAACTGCCGTAAATGAACTATTAGCAATCTTGTGTGAAGAATTTAGAAGTGTTATAATGTAACACTTACGTATATGCATCCAGAGACCTATTCGTAATTAAACACAAGGTGTTTTTTCCTGACTAAGTGAATTTCATGAAATCTTCTAGCAAATGGTTAATTTAAATAATCCTGATTGTTAAATTGTGTTTGCACTAGCTGACTATTAAGAAAAACTAGCTTGATTGGTGAATTTACAAACAAAGAAACAGATTCACAACACGTGTTCCCGTCCGACCGGAAGTCTGCAATTTTCGATTAAAAGGGCGCAAGAATTTACCGCGCGGGTTGGGGGCAACTGTATCATTATGAAAAATACGTTTGATCGTCGTTAAACAAAGGCTTCCTCCCGTTTTATTAACTACCAAACCAACTAATTTAAACCTAGCGCTTACCACGTGGTCACACACACACAGCCACATTCGTAATGCCCTACCATGCCGTTTTTCTACCAACCCTCTAACTGAAATTACCCTAGCGCTACGTGCTGCCACCTACTCAAAGATCATGCAAACTAACTCCTAAGCGCTACGTGCATTAGACCATCCATGCATATTTGGTTGCCTATGTTTAAGGATTTCCTTTTTGTGATTGAACTCTTTTTTTTTCAAATTAAAATTATTCAAATGTGATTTCGCGCCGTTGTCAATTAATTTCAGCGCGAAAAGTTTGATCTAAATTCGGTCACCACAACGTCATCAACATTTTTGCAAGGACACGTATATCAGTTGGGATAGATGTAGTGTAATACTAAGAATAAAATTATTGTATTCCCAAATTTTCGGGAAAATGAATTGGGTCGTTTTGAATATTGATTTTTTATAATCAATAAAATAACGAAACAATTTACTCGCGTATACGGCAACTGAAAATCGTTTATGTATAAACATTCTTAATTTAAGATGACAAGCGTAACAGCATACGTGAAAGTCAAACAGAGAAACTGTAAACAAAACGACCATCGGTTTTATTGCTTCGACTTCCGCTTATTATATAAAACATTGGGTTTTATTTTAATTCTTGACGGTGAAATTCACAATTGGTTGATTATAAACATGTCTATTTCACATTCGCGGAACCAAGTGATCGCATAAAACAAATGCAGGTCTGTAATGTTAAAGTCGATGTAAATAAGCGATGCTACCCTTATGTTTCAACCGAGTTTTTCCTTTAACAAATTTTGTGTCTACCAAATTGGGTTGGTTGGGGTGTAATACTAATAATAAGTGTTGCCTTTAATTTAATCAATAAAATAAATTGACTTCATTAATTTTTTTGAACCACCTCTTAAGAAAATCTAAAAAATATGAATGGAATGATAAATCACAAGTACAAACTCATCATATTTTTTGCATTTTAGATAGGATTTATTCAGCAAAATTTAAGGGTGACGTCATCAATTTTTTTAGGAGGGATGAATAAATACATTTTGAACAAAAGTTTACCATGCTTATAATAACATTAAAATATTCCCAAAATTTCAAAGCATTCGGTTTTGTAATTCCTGATTAAATCGATAAAATAAATTCACGCCTTCATTAATTTTTTTGAGTCACCCTGCATATGCAAATCCAAAAATATGAATGGAATGATAAATCACAAGTACAAACTCATCATATTTTGTACATTTTAGATACGATTTATTCGGCAAACTTTTGAGCTGACGTCATCAGTTTTTTGTAGAAGATAACCAAATATATTTTGACTAAAAATTTATTATGCTCTTTATAACCTTAAAACATCTGCAAGATTTCAAAGCATTCGGTTTTGTAGTTCCTGATTAAATCAATAAAATTAATTTACGCATTCATTAATTTTTTTGAGTCACCCTGTATATGCAAATCGAAAAAATTTGAATGGAATGATAAATCACAAGAAGAGACTCACCATATTTTGTACATTTTAGATAGGATTTATTCAGCAAAATTTTGTGGTGACGTCATAAATTGTTTAGGGGGGACGACCAAATACATTTTGATCAAAAATTTACCATGCTTATGATAATTTTAAAATATCTTCAAGATTTCGAAGCATTCGGTTTTGTAGTTCCTGAGTAAATCAGTAAAATAAATTTACGCTTTCATTTATTTTCTTGAATCACCCTGTATATGCAAATCCAAAAAATATGAATGGAGTGATAGATCACAAGTACAGACTGATCATATTTTGTACATTTTAGATATGATTTATTCGGCAAATTTTCGAGCTGACGTCATTAAGTTTTTGGAGGGGATAAGCAAATATATTTTGACTAAACATTTATTATGCTCTTTATAACCTTCAAACATCTGCAAGATGTCAGAGCATTCCGTTTTGTAGTTTCTGATTAAATCAATAAAATATATTTACGCATTCATTAATTTTTTTGAGTCACTCTGTATATGCAAATCCAAAAAATATGAATGGAGTGATAAATGACAAGTACAGGCTCATCATATTTTGTACATTTTAGATATGATTTATTCGGCAAACTTTCGAGCTGACGTCATCAAGTTTTTGGAGGGGATAAGCAAATATATTTTGACTAAACATTTATTATGCTCTTTATGACCTTAAAACATCTGCAAGATTTCAGAGCATTCGGTTTTGTAGTTCCTGATTAAATCAATAAAATACATTTACGCATTCATTAATTTTTTTGAGTCACCCTGTATATGCAAATCCAAAAAATATGAATGGAGTGATAGATCACAAGTACAGACTCATCATATTTTGTACATTTTAGATATGATTTATTCCACAAACTTTTGAGCTGACGTCATCAAGTTTTTGGAGGGGGTAAGCAAATATTTTTTGACTAAAGATTTATGATGCTCTTTATAGCCTTAAAACATCTGCAACATTTCAAAGCATTCTGGTTAGCAGATTAAAAATTAAATTTCAAAATGTTGTTTTATAATTTTGATTTTTTTTCCAAAAATCTGGACGTTTCGGGTGAAAAGTCGATTCGGAGTTGTAAACTACATGTGTAGGACTATGTTATTTTATACAATTGAAAACCCATTTACTATGTACAATTTTGAAGTGACGTCATCGCATTAGTGGTGGGGATGATTAGACAAATTTTGGTTAGCGTTTTACCATCTACATGATATTCTTAATATAAGTACAAAATTTCACAACAATCGGTCGAGTACTTTCGGAGATTATCTGTCTAATAAAAATCCGGGGGCAGACGGACAGACGGACAGACGGACGGACAGACGGACGGACAGACGGACGGACGGACAGACGGACGGACAGACGGACAGACGGACAGACAGACGGAAATGGGAGACCTATTTCTTCGTCTTCTAGGGGTCATGAAAGATCGAGAAAACGTAAAAGTAGAGAGTCGGCCGACGGACTCGATTACAATACTTCCTTTGCTTACGCTCGGGAAGTAAAAATACAAAATAAAGTAATTGCTAGATATGAAACTTTTTTTTCAATTGATGTCTCCGTAGTTAAACTTATATATGGTTAATATGTGCAAAGAAGAATAGTAAAAAATTTACGCACAAGAGTTCTTTTTGATCCTAGGTAGCTTCTTCGTTTTCATAAAACAAAATTAAATTTCCAAATATTATATTTTTGAATATTTGCTACTAATGTTTTTAAATTTAAGTGTGAATTATCACGTAATTATGAATTTCAGCGTTTTTGAACACTGATACATATATAGTGTAGCTAGAGTTAATTGGAATATTGACATACATATTTTAAGAAATATTGTTTTAGGTTATCTAGAAAGATCTTTTGTAAGTTAAGCATCCATGCCATAATGGCATAGGCGGACTGGGTTTGAAATAAACTAAAATATCCGATAACCATGCAACAAGGTGTTCCTTGTGTGAGGTAAGCGTTGTATTTTGTAAATCAGCTCTTAAGACTTACTCCTACAGGATCCCTAAGCGACGTCTTATGACGAAGTGCGATGAGGTTTTTGATTTATTTATAAAAATAGTATATTATTAGCCAAGGTTGCAAAGCCAAGCATTCTAGACCGAGCGCAAATTAGAACCCGAGACGCGCAGCGTCGAGGGCTCTGAAGCGCGAGGTCTAGAAGCGGCTTTGTAACCGTGGGTAATGTACTATTTTTTTCACTAGTAGAAACCATAAGACAATAAAATGAAAAAATAAACGTTCAATTTTTTGACGCAACATGATTTTGTTTGGATTTCTAATCAAACTTAATCTAAATCTTCAACACAGAGTAAACCGTTAACACTTGTCGCTGAATTAATCATTTTATCTTCTACCGTCTACAACTACCATGCGTATACTCAAGTAATGTTAGTAGCACACATTTATTCATTTTTTAAGAAATAATCACATCAAGTATTGCGGACATAACCTCAATCTTCTTTTTTAACCCGTGGTCGCAAAAGTTGAATTTGCTACCTCTAAATGAGTCGACATTTGCATGCTTCATGGCTGCTAGTGAAAAAAAATTATTTTTCTGCTACATAAGCGGAGGTACATACAAAAATTTCACAACCAAGAGACGTGATCTTCTAAAACTTATATTATATATGTTTAATATGTACAAAGAAGAATAGTGTTAGGAAACATAGATGGAGCGCGTGTTCGGCGGTAGTCTGCGCGACTGCGCCAGCGATGACCTAGCCATGACGAAGACGAACGTCACACTATGGCTGGTCGGTTGTCCGCGCGCGTGTGTCCAAGTTCACCGTAATGTATATTTACTTGTGTTTGTATAATAAATGTGTTAACTGTTGTTCGTGTTTTCGTTCCACGTGCCTCATATAACTAACAGGTTATGGGCCCAGAGAAACCACGTGAGCGAATTAAAAAACGAAACGGTGAACCGGAAGCTGTGCGCGTCGGCCATTGAGGACTAACACGTGGTGTTAAGTCGAACACTCGAATTTCATGTGCCGTGTTAACGTAGCGCGAGTACTTGCGAGTTCTTTTCTCTATTCTCGAAATTATCTGTGCGGTGAATAAACAAAATGGCATCAGGTGCGGTCAGAATTGAAGCTTTGGGGAAGGACAACTTCGACACGTGGAAGTTGCAGATGGAAGCTGTACTGATTAAAGGAGACGCCTGGAATTACGTCAATGGGCAGACGCCGAAGCCGAAGTTATTGGCGGATAGTTCGAATGTTGTAGCCGTCACAGACTGGGAGAAGAACGATGCTAAGGCAAGGTCAGACATTATTTTATCTATTAGTCCGGCGGAGTTAAAGCAGATAAAAAACTGCGGTACGTCTAGGGAGATTTGGTTAAGACTGGAGGACATATATCAATCCAAGGGACCAGCCAGGAAAGCCACCCTCTTGAAAAATTTAATTTTGTGTAAGATGCCTGAAAACGGCGACGTGCGCGAGCATTTGCGCGAATTTTGTGATACAGTGGACAAGCATGGCGATATGGAGATCGCAATAAATCCCAATCTTTTAGCAATTCTATTGTTATACAGCTTGCCCGCGAATTTCGAAATGTTCCGATGCGTGATTGAATCGCGGGATGAACTCCCCATCCCCGAGATTCTGCGTATTAAAATTATAGAAGAGAGTGACGCGCGCAAGAACAGCATGCGCTACAGCAATGGTCGACAGAACTCCTCTGACGCAATGATGGCCAAAAACCAGAGGCGGCGAAAGAAGGACAGGGTAGATGGGGGCAGCACGAATGGCGCAAAACAGAGAGACTAGAAAGAAATTCGCTGCTTTAAGTGTAAGAAGAAGGGTCATAAAGCGGCGGAATGTTGGAGCCACAACAAAAATGACAGGGCGAAATTCGCAAATATCTGTCTAAATGCTTCGAAGGAGAAGTTAACCTTTCCTCCCGCCGACGCTAGATGGTGCCTGGACAGTGGCGCGACGGTGCACTTGTGTTGTGACACGCGAAGTTTCGAAAAACTTAACGAACGTAATCGCGGAACTTTAAATCTCGCTAACAACTCTACAACGGACATTTCTGGCGAAGGACTATTGCGGTTCAAATCAAATGTGCGCGGCAAAGAGACTGTGGTGACACTTGACGAGACATTATTCGTGCCTGATCTGCGGACGAATCTTCTTTCGGTGAGCAGAATCACGGATCGGGGCTTCAGCGTGAATTTTCGGAAAAACGAGGCAACAACTGCGGACTCAAAAGGTAAAATACACAGATTTGTAAATTGGTATCAAATAACTTGTTTTCCAAAAATCAGGAAATTTACCAGAGGAAATGGATAAATTGAATAAATATTGAATGGGCTTACATAGGCTAAACACACACGGTATTAAAAATTGTGTTGGAATCCCATCCGGACCTGCACGATCCGAAGGTTTCAAGGCTAAGATTCCATTAAATACTTCTTCCATAGTTACTAAATTGAAATTAAAATTAGTTTTACCAGATATCTGTACTTTGTTCAGGTCAATACTTTTGGATGGATCTCTGTAAACTGTTTGAAAATAATGTGCAAATAAATTGACAACTTCATTTGGTTCGCAAGACGACGTTTCATTATATTTCATCGTATTGGGATAACTATTGACATTGTTTTTATTTCTCCAATACTTCCAAAATAGTTTGGGATCAGAATTTATGTCTTGTTCAGTTCTACGTATAAACTCATCATAACATTCTTGTGTTTTATCTTTACAAAGTCTTCTGATTTGTGAGAATTTAAAATAATCGTCACAGTGACCTGTTTCCTTACATTTGGTATGTAGCTGTTTTTTCTGTCGAATAAGTTTTTTCAATTCTCCAGAAAACCACTTAGGGTATTGGGAAGATCGGAATTTCTTTGAATTATATCGTATATTATACAGTAAAATGTGTTCACCGCTTGATCTAAATCTTGAGATAAAAAGAGTGTTTCCCAATTGAATAGATTAAGCCGATAATTTATTTCTTCAAAATTTGCATTGTTAAAGTCAAAATAAATTTCTTTTATCTCAAGATTACGAAATTTGGCATAACAATTAATTTGGACCATGTAGCTTAAGTGAAACATAGATTCATTTACAATAGGTGTATCTGCATACTTAGTTGTAAAATTAACTTCATTGGAAAATACTAAATCAAGAAAAGTGTTCATACTATTTGGTAAATAATTAATCTGAAACATATTTAAATAAGAGAAGCAATTTGTTATGCTTAGAATCTTGGGATCATTATTGCTATCGACCACCATTGTATTGTCAATGTTATTCCATGTAGCATTAGGCAAATTGTAATCCCCACATATAATCACCAAAGAATCCAAACAACTTTCAAGTGCATGCTTAGTAATAGAGCAGTATCTTTCATATACTTCTAGGTCCACCCCAGGAGGTATATACGTTGCACCAATAATGACTGACTCAAATTTGCTTACTTACTTACGTAGTGATACAATGAGCGTATCAAAAATCTCACTAACTGCTAAAATTTTTGAACATGGAATTCTTTTATGTATTGCAATAAGGACCCCTCCTCCCCTAAACTTCCCAACCAACTCACTATCTTTATCAGCTTTAAAAATGATATAGTTAAATAAATCATATTCATTATCACTAACATTTTTTTGAAGAGTATTTACTTTGGTCCTTAAGCCACCTACATTATGAAAATAAATATTTATGTTCTCAAGCATAAGAAATAACTTTAGTTTTTTTGTTCAGGTTTATTTGCTGTAGTTATTGTGGGTACAACGTCAAATTCATTTCTCCATTCGATTTTCTTTCAATCAGTTCAGTCTTAACTCGTTTTAGTTTTTCACGTTGCATCACGATGATATCATTATTAATCTTAACATTGTTTTTGCATTTACTCCTGTCCCTTAATATATCTAATGCATCCTCCGAATCCTTACAAATGACTTTTAATGGCCTACATTTTGAAATATTCCCATTTATGACCTTACCTATTCTAATGACTTTCTTAATATTAGCATTTATTCCTAAATCTTCATTACTTAATAATTTGTTTAACCAAATTATTATCATGCTCAATTCTTTTATTTACTTCAGTTGAATTTAGTTCCGCCACACTTTAAACAATTACATTTTTTTACCCATTAATACGACCATGTATTTCATCAGTAATATCCGACTCATTAATACAGATATTTGTTGTTTGTTGTTGATAAGTTGATTAATTTGATCTTGCAGACTTTTTATTAAATCAGTCAACGGAGGGATTAGAGCCATAGCATCATCGCATTTTTTGCAAAAGAATCTCATTTTACGATTTTTTAGTTCGAGAGCGCTAATTCCTGTTTCAGAAAGTTCTGCACAATCTTTGCAATAAGACTGTTTGCAGGCATCACAAGAAAATACCTTGTTATTTCTTTTGCATTGATAACACCTAGCCATGTATTATTAAAACGTAAACTGTTAACCTCCACAAAATATGAATTAATTCAAAGCAACTACTTACAAAAATTTGCAATTATAGATCCTTTACAGAGATGCCATTATTACATCAATTACCTTGTTGGCTTAAAAATCTATAATGAACTTAAGTACAAATAAACTTTGTTTAAAGACCCGAAACACCGTGGCACACTCACACTACCATTTTGGTTCCACACTGATTTGTGTACAAATTGATTAGTGTACAATTAATGGAAGGTCAAGTTAGTGGGCTCAGAATAAATAACAAAAAATAGAGGTGGTGGAGGGTGAAAAGGAGAAAGTTGAATCTAAATTGCATTCAACGTTAAAGTGAGAGTTATTGTAAAATTTATGGTAGCAGGAAGTATTGTAATAAATCTCATTTACTTAGCTTGTCATATGTAGATCTATTTTTTGTATTTTGCCTTTTAGTAGTATTTTTGATAAATTATAATCCAGTTTTGTCAATATTGAATATTTTTAGATTTTTAAAACTTTTTGTTTTGTTTTTCTGTCGTTTCACATGCTGTATCTCGACATGGTGCAAAAATCTAGTGGTGGCTCCCAGCTTTTATTTGTAGGTAAAATCACACGACATCTCTAGAGGAAGTCAGACGACGAACGCTTGAGATGCTTTGAATGTCAATTACCCGTACAAACACCCTTTTCATACTCTGTGATAAATATTAACAACAATATCTTTAAACTAGAGTCCTTGAATCTACGTTCGTCTTTTTTTTCCTTACAGTTTTCACAAAAGTGTCCACCACGTCCTCAAATAACAAAATCGTCAACGACACAAGCACCGATATCGGCAGCATTTCTGTAACAGGGTTGGATGGCTTCGATTGTGAAGAGTAATCATCCAAGCAGCAAACAACGCGACTTATCCATAAATGCCAAAGAATCAGTAGAACGCATCGTAAACCTCTTCTCACATGCAAGCCATTGTCCTGTGACTGTCACGTTAACTTTCAAAGACGGATCCGAAGACACTTTCCGCATAGATCTAAAATATGCTGTGGGATGTTGCGCACGATTCGACCATAGCCAAAAATCGCACAAAATGTCATACAGACTCGACAATAAGAAGATCATTGAACGGTCGTAAACAATGCCAAACAAAAGAAGAACGAAGAAGCTGAGGAGTTGTTGAGGAAAGCTAGAGAGGCGATGAGGCGACGGTTGTATGACCAAGCTCTTGACCATAGTTAGGAAAATTAGAAGTGAAGAAAGTGAGGTATACAGTTCGATTGGAGACAGTATTTGCGCAGCAGGTTTAACTATGCAGAGAGCAGAAAACTTACAAGCAGCGGAAGGCAAATTTTCGAAAGCGATGTCTTTCTTCTAATGATCGTTAGAGTCGGTGTATAGTGGAGAGACCCAGCAGAAGATACATCTTTCCGAATTGAAGATAAGTGGAAACAGAAGTGTCACTGAAGCTATGGGACTAAAAGATGAAGCTTCTAAGATGGTCCAGAACGAAGAATATGGAACGACCTTCGATAAATACGAGGTAGCTTTGCGCAAATATAAAGAAGCTAAAAGAATATACGTGAAAGACTCCTGATTAAGAGAACAATATTTTTCTGATCCTGAGAAACGTGTAGAGCAGCAGATTGAAGAAATCAATGCTGCAACAACAAATACCAAGGAACGGAAACAGGACCAAGAAGCTACAAAATTGATTGGTATTATCATAGCCTTGACTATCTTGCCCCGCTAAAACACTGACGATCCAAAGTGATGCAATTAAAATCATTAAGAACGAAGAATGTCAAGTCTATTGTCTACTCGGAGAAACTTTATTCCAAGAAGGTATGAGCCTGGAGAACGACGGATCATCAAAGAGGGCACAAAAAAGTTCGATGAAGCAAAGTCTTGTTTTCAGCAAGCAGTCAACTTATTGGACACATTTGGACAAGAGACGGAAAGTCTCTTTCACAGAACTGTGTCTTGGGTCCAAGGAAAAGTCGGGTTGTTTCAATACAAGCCTCAACAAAATTTGCATATCTCCGAGCTGAAGATTAGCGGAAACAACAGCTTCTTTCAAGCGGCGAAGTTAAAAAACCAAGCCGTTGATATGATTAGAACTAGAAATTATCAAATGGCTCTGAATAGATATGCCGCAGCTTTGAGTAAATATCAAGAAGCAAAAAAAAAATCCGCGGAAGGTGCTAAGTATCGAAAACAAGATTTCTCGAATTCTTTGACTTATGAGCGAAAAAGAAGTGAAGACTTCAAACAGTTGCGAAAGAGCAACGTAAGTATGATTTTGCTTTTAAATGTCTTGAACGCGCTAGAATCTTGGCAAATCAAGCTAGTACAATCGAAATTAACAACGAAGAAAGCGAAGTTTGCAACTTGTATGGAGAAGCATTGTTTAAAGAAGGTGTTAACTTGGAGGAAGAAGGACACTTCGAAAAGGCACATACAAAATTCGTAAGAGCAAAGTCGGCGTTTCAACAAGCGGGTGTAGAGTTTCAACGACAGTCGCATCTGATCGAAACGATGATCGATAGGAACAGATGTTTGACTCAAGTGTCCAAACTGAAACATGAAGCACTTCAGTTGATCAAAAAGGAAGAATATTTTCTAGCACTGAATAAATTTGACGACGCTTTAAATAAACACGAAGAAGCTAGAGAAGTGGAGAATAATGGACTCTGTCAACATTTTTCAACCAAAGCTATGAAAAAACAAATTGAACAAATCACTCTTGCGATCGAAAACACCAAAAGCAAAATATTAATACAGAAAGCCAAAGAAGCAGCAAAACAACACTTTTTCGAATTCGCTCTTGAAAAACTCGATCATGCTAAAGCTTTTGCAAACCAGTCTGAAACAGCTGAATGTATCAAAAGCGAAGAAAGTCACGTTCTTAATTTGTGTGGAGACACGATGTTGGAAGAAGGTTTGCTTTGAGAAAAAGAGGGACACAAGACAAATTTGAAAAAGCAAAGAGTTCGTTCCAGAAAGTTGTGAGCTTGGATGAAAATGAACGCGCTCTATTTACAAAAGTGAAGTACTGGTTTGCACAAAACATAGGCTTGAGTAACGAAATTCAACAAAAGTTGCGTTTAGGCGAGTTGAAAATCAGTGCAAACGGAATTTGTGCTGAAGCTATTGAGCTAAAAAAGAGTGCTGTTGAAATGGTGAAGAGTGAACAATATCAAATGGTTATGGATAAGTACAATGCAGCTTTAACTCGGTTTGAAGAAGCCAGGACACAGTATGTGGAGGGTGAACAATATAAAAAGAGTATTTTGCTGATTCTGTAGCAATAGTAAAGAAACAAATTCAAGAAATTACTCATGCTATGGAAAACGCAATAAAAACTCGAGTCTTAAAATAAATTAAATTTTAAAACTCCCAATCCGTCACAACCAAATCAGCTTTGCGTATTAATGAATAAAGCCAATATACTTCAATTAAACGCACAGTACAGTGGACCATCGTATACATATATTCACTCAATGTGTAGGACACACAGTAAAAAGACAAAAACGGTGGAAAAAGTAAATTTAATTCGTAGTTATTAACAAATTTATTATCTTAAAATACTTGTTGATCCATCTTATTTTTAATGAACACTATACTGTTACAATGCAATCTTACTATCAGATTTCCAAAAATTCAATTGTTTTGTACCGATAAACGATTCAAGTCTTGTTATAAATACATTATTCCGTCATTGTCCCTGATAAAAAAAATAAGTTGTGAATAAAATGCGTGTATATTCGATCAACACGTACATTCCTATTTTTAAGTCTGAAATATTTATCGGTTTTCTGTTCTTGTCATTGCTACTCTGTTCTTGTTCTTGCCCATGTTGCTCTTCTTGATTTTTTTCCTCATCGTTTTCCTCTTCGCGATTTGATTTAATTTGAATAAAAAGAAAGACCAAAGAAAATCGCTAAACATAGGCAACAATGTGCAAGTTTAGTTCTTTTTTACTTCCCGAGCGTAAGCAAAGGAAGTATTGTAATCGAGTCCGTCGGCCGACTCTCTACTTTTACGTTTTCTCGATCTTTCATGACCCCTAGAAGACGAAGAAATAGATCTCCCATTTCCGTCTGTCTGTCCGTCTGTCCGTCTGTCCGTCTGTCCGTCTGTCCGTCTGTCCGTCTGTTGTCACGGATTTTTATTAGACAGATAATCTCCGAAAGTACTCGACCGATTGTTGTGAAATTTTGTACTTATATTAAGAATATCATGTAGATGGTAAAACGCTAACCAAAATTTGTCGAATCATCCCCACCACTAAAGCGATGACGTCACTTCAAAATTGTACACAGTAAATGGGTTTTCAATTGTATAAAATAACATAGTCCTACACATGTAGTTTACAACTCTGAATCGACTTTTCACTCGAAACGTCCAGATTTTTGGAAAAAAAATCAAAATTATAAAACAACATTTTGAAATTTAATTTTTAATCTGCTAACCAGAATGCTTTGAAATGTTGCAGATGTTTTAAGGCTATAAAGAGCATCATAAATCTTTAGTCAAAAAATATTTGCTTATCCCCTCCAAAAACTTGATGACGTCAGCTCAAAAGTTTGTGGAATAAATCATATCTAAAATGTACAAAATATGATGAGTCTGTACTTGTGAACTATCACTCCATTAATATTTTTTGGATTTGCATATACAGGGTGACTCAAAAAAATTAATGAATGCGTAAATATATTTTATTGATTTAATCAGGAACTACAAAACCGAATGCTCTGAAATCTTGCAGATGTTTTAAGGTCATAAAGAGCATAATAAATGTTTAGTCAAAATATATTTGCTTATCCCCTCCAAAAACTTGATGACGTCAGCTCGAAAGTTTGCCGAATAAATCATATCTAAAATGTACAAAATATGATGAGCCTGTACTTGTCATTTATCACTCCATTCACATTTTTTGGATTTGCATATACAGATTGACTCAAAAAAATTAATGAATGCGTAAATTTATTTTATTGATTTAATCAGGAACTACAAAACCGAATGCTTTGAAATCTTGCAGATGTTTTAAGGTTATAAAGAGCATAATAAATTTTTAGTCAAAATATATTTGGTTATCTTCTACAAAAAACTGATGACGTCAGCTCAAAAGTTTGCCGAATAAATCGTATCTAAAATGTACAAAATATGATGAGTCTGTACTTGTGATTTATCATTCCATTCATATTTTTGGATTTGCATATGCAGGGTGACTCAAAAAAATTAATGAAGGCGTGAATTTATTTTATCGATTTAATCAGGAATTACAAAACCGAATGTTTTGAAATCTTGGGAATATTTTAAAGTTATTATAAGCGTGGTAAACTTTTGTTCAAAATGTATTTGTTCATCCCTCCTAAAAAAATTGATGACGTCACCCTTAAATTTTGCTGAATAAATCCTATCTAAAATGCAAAAAATATGATGAGTTTGTACTTGTGATTTATCATTCCATTCATATTTTTACTTCCCGAGCGTAAGCAAAGGAAGTATTGTAATCGAGTCCGTCGGCCGACTCTCTACTTTTACGTTTTCTCGATCTTTCATGACCCCTAGAAGAAGAAGAAATAGGTCTCCCATTTCCGTCTGTCTGTCCGTCTGTCCGTCTGTCCGTCTGTCCGTCTGTCCGTCTGTCCGTCTGTCCGTCCGTCTGTCCGTCCGTCTGCCGTCCCGGATTTTTATTAGACAGATAATCTCCGAAAGTACTCGACCGATTGTTGTGAAATTTTGTACTTATATTAAGAATATCATGTAGATGGTAAAACGCTAACCAAAATTTGTCTAATCATCCCCACCACTAATGCGATGACGTCACTTCAAAATTGTACATAGTAAATGGGTTTTCAATTGTATAAAATAACATAGTCCTACACATGTAGTTTACAACTCTGAATCGACTTTTCACCCGAAACGTCCAGATTTTTGTAAAAAAATTCAAAATTATAAAACAACATTTTGAAATTTAATTTTTAATCTGCTAACCAGAATGCTTTGAAATGTTGCAGATGTTTTAAGGCTATAAAGAGCATCATAAATCTTTAGTCAAAAAATATTTGCTTATCCCCTCCAAAAACTTGATGACGTCAGCTCAAAAGTTTGTGGAATAAATCATATTTAAAATGTACAAAATATGATGAGTCTGTACTTGTGATCTATCACTCCATTCATATTTTTTGGATTTGCATATACAGGGTGACTCAAAAAAATTAATGAATGCATAAATTTATTTTACTGATTTACTCAGAAACTACAAAACCGAATGCTTTGAAATCTTGCAGATGTTTTAAGGTTATAAAGAGCATAATAAATGTTTAGTCAAAATATATTTGCTTATCCCCTCCAAAAAATTGATGACGTCAGCTCGAAAGTTTGCCGAATAAATCCTATCCAAACTGTAAAAATATGATGAGTCTGTACTTGTAATTTATCACTCCATTCATATTTTTTGGATTTGCATATACAGGGTGACTCAAAAAAATTAATGAATGCGTAAATATATTTTATCGATTTAATCAGGAACTATAAAACCGAATGCTCTGAAATCTTGCAGATGTTTTAAGGTCATAAAGAGCATAATAAATGTTTAGTCAAAATATATTTGCTTATCCCCTCCAAAAACTTGATGACGTCAGCTCGAAAGTTTGCCGAATAAATCATATCTAAAATGTACAAAATATGATGAGTCTGTACTTGTCATTTATCACTCCATTCATATTTTTTGGATTTGCATATACAGAGTGACTCAAAAAAATTAATGAATGCGTAAATATATTTTATTGATTTAATCAGGAACTACAAAACGGAATGCTCTGACATCTTGCAGATGTTTTAAGGTTATAAAGAGCATAATAAATGTTTAGTCAAAATATATTTGCTTATCCCCTCCAAAAACTTGATGACGTCAGCTCGAAAATTTGCCGAATAAATCATATCTAAAATGTACAAAATATGATCAGTCTGTACTTGTGATCTATCACTCCATTCATATTTTTTGGATTTGCATATACAGGGTGATTCAAGAAAATAAATGAAAGCGTAAATTTATTTTACTGATTTACTCAGGAACTAAAATACCGAATGCTTCGAAATCTTGAAGATATTTTAAAATTATCATAAGCATGGTAAATTTTTGATCAAAATGTATTTGGTCGTCCCCCCTAAAAAATTTATGACGTCACCACAAAATTTTGCTGAATAAATCCTATCTAAAATGTACAAAATATGGTGAGTCTCTTCTTGTGATTTATCATTCCATTAAAATTTTTTCGATTTGCATATACAGGGTGACTCAAAAAAATTAATGAATGCGTAAATTTATTTTATTGATTTAATCAGGAACTACAAAACCGAATGCTTTGAAATCTTGCAGATGTTTTAAGGTTATAAAGAGCATAATAAATTTTTAGTCAAAATATATTTGGTTATCTTCTACAAAAAACTGATGACGTCAGCTCAAAAGTTTGCCGAATAAATCGTATCTAAAATGTACAAAATATGATGAGTCTGTACTTGTGATTTATCATTCCATTCATATTTTTGGATTTGCATATGCAGAGTGACTCAAAAAAATTAATGAAGGCGTGAATTTATTTTATCGATTTAATCAGGAATTACAAAACCGAATGCTTTGAAATCTTGGGAATATTTTAAAGTTATTATAAGCATGGTAAACTTTTGTTCAAAATGTATTTGTTCATCCCTCCTAAAAAAATTGATGACGTCACCCTTAAATTTTGCTGAATAAATCCTATCTAAAATGCAAAAAATATTGTTAAAGGAAAAACTCGGTTGAAACATAAGGGTAGCACGCTTATTTACATCGACTTTAACATTACAGACCTGCATTTGTTTTATGCGCTCACTTGGTTCCGCGAATGTGAAATAGACATGTTTATAATCAACCAATTGTGAATTTCACCGTCAAGAATTAAAATAAAACCCAATGTTTTATATAATAAGCGGAAGTCGAAGCAATAAAACCGATGGTCGTTTTGTTTACAGTTTCTCTGTTTGACTCTCACGTATGCCGTTACGCCTGTCATCTTAAATTAAGAATGTTTATACATAAATGATTTTCAGTTGCCGTATACGTGAGTAAATTGTTTCGTTATTTTATTGATTATAAAAAATCAATATTCAAAACGACCCGATTCATTTTCCCGAAAATTTGGGAATACAATAATTTTATTCTTAGTATTACACTACATCTATCCCAACTGATATACGTGTCCTTGCAAAAATGTTGATGACGTCATCGCAATTTTTTTTAAATTCCCACTACAAAAATGTAATGAGAAAAAAACACAATAGCCATGCAGTCGTCAAGTTTCCGACAGCGAGGGAAGTACTGTCTAAACTCTTTAGACCAATTTTTTAGATTTTCTTAAGAGGTGGTTCAAAAAAATTAATGAAGTCAATTTATTTTATTGATTAAATTAAAGGCAACACTTATTATTAGTATTACACCCCAACCAACCCAATTTGGTAGACACAAAATTTGTTAAAGGAAAAACTCGGTTGAAACATTGGGTAGCACGCTTATTTACATCGACTTTAACATTACAGACCTGCATTTGTTTTATGCGTTCACTTGATTCCTCGAATGTGAAATAGACATGTTTATAATCAACCAATTGTGAATTTCACCGTCAAGAATTAAAATAAAACCCAATGTTTTATATAATAAGCGGAAGTCGAAGCAATAAAACCGACGGTCGTTTTGTTTACAGTTTCTGTGTTTGGCTCTCACGTATGCTGTTACGCCTGTCATCTTAAATTAACAATGTTTATACATACACGATTTTCAGTTGCCTCTGATACGTAGGTATACGTGAGTAAATTGTTTCGTTATTTTATTGATTATTACAAATCAATATTCAAACGACCCAATTCATTTTCCCGAAAATTTGAGAATATAATAATTTTATTCTTAGTATTACACTACATCTATCCCAACTGATATACGTGTCCTTGCAAAAATGTTGATGACGTCATCGCAATTTTTTTTTAAATTCCCACTACAAAAATGGAATGAGAAAAAAAACACAATAGGCATGCAGTCGTCAAGTTTCCGACAGCGAGGGAAGTACTGTCTAAACTCTTTAGACCAATTTTTTCTGATAGTACACAAAACGCATTCCTGGTCGCGAGAAATACGTCTCGGTGATATCCGGACGATAACTACCTAAGGAAAAAAAATTAATCCCCACATACCTCAATGCACGATATTATGAATTGTACCGCACTTTCCATGGTCGTTTTTTCCAAAGTGGCACAACGTTAGGTTAATTTAACTGCCGTAAATGAACTGTTAGCAATCTTGTCTGAGGAATTAAGAAGTGTTATAATGTAACACTTAAGTACAAGCATCCAGAAACCGTATTTATAACTTGATAAACAAATGGATGAATCCTTAGTAAGCGAATATCATCTAAAGCTTTTTGGAAATAGTTTCTATGTTCCGTCACTTTAAACCTGCTATTATTCTCACCGCCCTTTTTTGCAACAAACACTTGATTGTTATCAGAATTTCCCCAGAAAATGATTATTTTTTAGTTACTCAAATTTACACGACTAATTACACATCGATGTTCAAAATAATTCCGGCTCAAATTGATTGAATTCGTTCACTGGACGCGACTCGTTAACTGAATAACTTACTAGAAGTTCCACGGTCGAGGTTTTTCTAGAGTACCCATCGCGTCTTCCGCTTCCAGGGTTTTCTTGTCACCGACGATGAGTCATCCATAATTGCCGTGCATACTGGAAAGCTCTCGACGGCGTCGTACCGAGGTGGCGTATGGGTTTATTTCGTAACACTATGAAGAGCAGCTTAAAATGTGTATTTTTAAGGCATATTCAGTTTCAGATGCCAACTTAAATTTGAGTGAGGACTGAATAGGCGGCCATTTTAATCGAGCAAGAAGTCGATTAGAAAGAAACATAGTTATGGTATATAGTAACAACATGATAGCTACGTCAATCCAGCTACTTTAATTCAGATTTTTTTGTTTTTATTAAATTTGTGATATTCAAATATTTGTATTGATTCAGAACGTTAATTTAATTCCCGGAGGCGGATCTAGACTGTTGGGGGCCTGATGCTATTATTTAATGGGGCCCCATTTATGAATAGAAGTTTGTTAGAAGCATTTAGTTTACACATTTTCATTTTTTTAATATAAAAAAACAATAACAAAAAATACAAAAATAAAATATAATAAACAAACAGAAACAAATTATATAACAATTTTCTTTCTGCACTTGATGTCAGCATACGTTCGTATGGTACCGTCATACGTAATTGACCTTGTGATGTCATTCTCAATTGCAAGAATCGACAAAGAACATAGTCTTTCGTTTTTCATTGTCGAACTATATTTATTTTTAATAAAATTCAATTTAGAAAAAGCTCTTTCAGCTTCACAACTGGTCACTGGCAGTGTCAAGAAGATCTTAACTACTGTGTACCGATTCGCGAAAAAGTCAATGAGGTTTTTTTTAAAAATGCAGTCGAGTATATCTGAACATGTTACAGTACGTTTCTGAGCTAAGTCAGCAGAAATTTTTAAATATTCCTTAAATTGTAAACAGTCATTCTTCAATCCTAATTCATGTCCTCATTGTAACACTGTAAAACACAGTCAACGCTGTCTTCGCCAATATGTGCTACATGTTTGTTTATAAGGTCCGTTAAGAATTTGAAATTCTTCCCTAATTCGTTATATACATCTTTTCTTCTGGTGAGTTCGGTTATTAAAGTGTCCAACAATCGATTAAGAACCTCCACGAGAAATTTCTCACGACCTTGTAGTGGACTAGTCCCTGTTGTGCCGTCCGAATATTTATAAATTTTAATTTTATTCTTCGCATTACTATAATTTTCTTCCACTTTATTGCTAAACCCCTTCGCTCGCAATTCATAATTAATTAAGTTCTCATTAAATTTTTCTCTAAGAGATTTGATAAATATTTCTAAAAATGTTACTAGTGCAAGGCCTCCGCACAAATCTAATCCAGGTTCTTGTAACTTTTTACTGAATTTGTTAATTCTTTCAAGAAGTTCTTCCCAGACGACAATCAATATAGCGGTTTCGAGTTTGTATAGCTTACCTAATATTTTTTTCGCTTCCATCTTGCAGTCATTTTTTTCTAAATTATCATTAATAATAGTTTCTAATATGGTTACAATTAAGCTATAACTTGTTTTTAACGCGTGAACAGCGTCGTATCGACTAGAGACCATCTAGTTTGACTCAAACTTTTAACTGAAAGTGGCAGTTTTGCATGTTGATTTAACAAATTCCACCGGTGAGGTGAAGCCGAAAAAAACACGTACAGTTGTTGTACAACCCCAAAGTAGCTGATTACATCGGGTAAGACACTTACAGCTTCGACACCTACCAAATTTAAAGACTGAGCTGCACATGGTACATAATCTGCGAACTTGTTAATTTCCTTAACACGTGCTTGAAGTCCATTATATTTTCTACTCATATTTGCAGCATTGTCATAAGACTGCCCTCGACAATTTTTCATTGAAAGACTATTTTCTTCTAAAAATAAATATATTGTATTAAATAAATTCTTTTCTGTGTGACTGTCAATTGGTATAAATGAAAAATAAAAATCTTTCAAAAACTTTTCCTTGGGGAGTGTATCCAAAAATAATTGCTAGTTGCCAGTTGCCAGGGAATATACCTTTGTTAATACAGATATTGATAAGTTTGGTAAAGGGAGAAGCGATAACATTAATTAAGCTTTTATTATTTTAACGTTGATACCATAATCATCATAACTCCACTGTTTTTTAAAGTATTGATAGCATCTCTCACATTGTTAAATGTCACTTCTTGAAAAATAAATTTAGGAAAATTATTATTTGAAAGAAAATTGTAAGATATCTTATTAGCTTGTGGTAATTTATTAATTATATCATCGGCTATACTAACGAAATATGTGTGAAATTGCGTTGATGTTATTTCAGAGTTCGATAATTTATCGTGTTGCTTATTAGGATTAATAATATTCCACATTGCTTTTTGTTTATTAATAGAGTTTGCAATGTATGTATCGTGTGATGCTTTTTTGCTTTTTGTAATTCACTACGGTATTTCTTTCTGAAAATAGCAACTTCTTTTTTAGTTATTAAACTCTTCTTGTTAAGTTCACATAAAAATTTGAGTGTATCTCTCATATGACGCAAACTGTTGTTAAACCAATTTATTCCATATTTCAGGGACAGTTTTTGTGGGAAAACATGTATTTATAGCTCTAAGAAATTAAGAATAGTGGCATTAAAGAAATCAAACTTATTATTTACGTCCGTGTCATGTTCATTTATAAAACTCCAATTTTCTAATTCAATTATATTGTAAAGTTCTATATTAATAATTGGTCTGTATGAAGTTAATTGTGTACTGCTTGTTTTATTATTGCTTAACCAAAAACTGATACACACACCACTATGGTCAGAAATATTAGGATCATGTAAGCATCATTTCTCGTTGGATCGAAAACGGTTTGCTTTAAATTGAATGACAACATCATATTCACAACCGTTTGTGTCTGGTAATTACGACTATTAAGAAAATGCTCATTAAAATCCCCTACTATAATGATGAAGTTATTCTTTAAAATTTGTTCCAACAATAAGTTTTGGTTGTTCGTTAATAAAAGTATTAAAATCACCATGTGGTGACCTATACAGACTTATTATGAGTACATTGTCGATTTGTATGGCAGCAAATTCACAATGTTTTTCTTGAGAGTATTTGTTCAAATCTATACTTTTTATCCTGTCTAAAAATGAATTTATTACATAAATGCTTACTCCACCATATGTGGAGACACTTCTACTGAAGAAAGAAATCAGCCTATATATAACCTTCCAAACACGTCTGATTACAATCGGAATTATTGAGCTAGTGTACATTGAAACATAAAATCTCAAGAGGTTGTGAACATTTTAAAAATGACTCAAGTTCTGTGAGCTTATTATTAATGCTTTGGGTATTAAGATGATATACATTAATTAGATAGTTACGAGAAGAAATTTTGTTGGAGTTTAATTGTTGTTGTTTGACCGTTGATTCACTAAAAAAAACGAGGTTGTCTGTAAAGTCGGTTTACTGACGATAGTTGAACGTGACAACGTCTTAAGAAAATACTGATGGAATGGTTTTGGGCTTTTGATTTTGAAGCAGCGATTATTGGCTGCGCGAATGGCGTTGCTAAAGTAAATGCTACAGCATCTTGAACCTCCATGGGTTCACTCATTGAAGGTAAAGGCTTATTCGTAACATCCTCTGGTTTGTCAGGCTTTTTTTCCATGGTGCGTTTGTAAGCAGTTCTGCAAAATAAATCGTCGTTCGAAACAATTTAAATAAAATTCTTAAAATATTATCGTTGTCACGTCAAAATTGACACTACATTCACTTTTCACTGCACTTGATACTCGACCAAAACATGTAAATGTACTATAATATAGCAGCTGTCCACGCAGACGCATCGCTCACTCAAGTAGGAGAGAGACGGATGGCGAACGCTGCCGAACGCGAAGGCCGATTGTGCTTCTTTGTCGCTCGTTCCGCGTTCTCGCTTGCACTTCAAGCCTTACATGGAACGTGACAGTAACGGCATGAGTCATGCTTTTTCGAGCGTGCAGCCGGCTCCATCGATTTATAAGACGTTGTCACGTCAAAAAGACTTAACATTGAATTCTCTTAAACAAACAGATTCAGGCCATACATCAGCGTTGTAAATTTTGTCATAAAGTTCTGTTGGAACACCGATACTAAAAGCAGAGTTTTTTCCCTTCGTTTGGAGCTTCTTAATCTCAATGTTTTTAATTTCGGCAAATTCACGGATGTGATCGGCAATGTCTTGGACGGATGCAGTGTTTCCGGAGATAGCTATGTCCTACATAAATCCATTTGCTTCGAATAGCGCCCTGAATGTTCGAGGACGACGACAATTTTCCAGTACCATATAAGGATTTACCCCTGGATATCCCACCTTTGCGAGTATTGTTGTTGCTATTACTGGATCTACTTTCCACCGTTTTCCACTTTAAATTTTCTTCAGAAACATCGATTTTTGTTTGTCTGTCTTCAAATGTGCTTTTTTTATTTACAATGATATTGTTATCTGGTACCTCACCTGAACTGTAGATTGCAGTAAAATTTCCGGGTGTTGTCACGGTATTCATTGTAAGGATTATGAATACCTTTACGTTCCCATGGTCTGAAATTCGACAATTCCATTTCTTTCTTTTCATCACCTTTAAAAAGCGAAGTGAATGTCGGCTTTTTTTACTTCCATTGAAGAAGTTGGCGGGATATTAGCTAGTTTTTCTTTATCTTTAATTAACTTAGTTTTTATGTCAGCGACTTCTCTATTGAGTGATGAAATTTCCTCATTTTGCTTGGTAATGATCGCATTTTGTTTTACAGTTTGATCTTGGGAGGATAACAAGGAGGACTTAATGGACATCAGTAATGAACTTTCCGACGATACGACACTGGTCGCAGAACAATAAGAGCTTCGTACCATCGAGAAGGATCTTCAGTTCGGATTTTTTTAGACCCGTACATTTGATATACTATATTACATATATCACTACACTCAACTGTGTCTTCGTTTTTTTAAATTGGAGATTGCAAACGAAGCACTTAGGTTCATCGACGCTCATCGTTGCTTACGATGCTAACTTTAAATCTTTTTTTTTATGTTCCGTCAAGGATTTCGTGTTTTATGTTATTTAACAAAAAATTTCTCATTTTACTGTCAAAGTTTCGATTTTTATGCGCGTTGTCCTCGGCAGTTTCTCACTCTGATCCACAACATACACCTTCGCACCATTCGATACTAATAATTCAAATGTCCTTAAAGTTCCATGCTCACAGGCGTAGTGTATCGGCAGTCGTCCATCTCCATCCGGAACATCCACTTTCGCACCTTTTTTGAACAAGAATAGAATTATTTCATATCCCCACCGGTCGTTTCTACACGCATAGTGCATCGATAGCCTACCATTTTTGTCCCGAACATCAAATTTGGCTTCTTTCGTTGCCAATGATTCTACCATGGTTAAGTTTCCGTGTTCACAAGCATAATGTATCGGCATCCGTCCATTTCCATCCGGAACATCCACTTTCGCACCTTGTCTCCACAAAAATAAAATTATTTCGTCTCCGTACCAGTCATTTCTACACGCATAGTGCATGGGTAGCTGACCACCTGTGTCTGGAGAATCAAATTTCGCTCCATTCGTTGTCAGTAATTCTACCAAGTTTAATTTTCCCTTTTCACAAGCATTATGTATGGGTAACCGACCATCTCCATCGGGAACATCCACTTTCGCACCATTCTCTAGTAGTAGAGGTATTATATTTGTATTAAATTTTTCAAATGCATAATGTATAGGCAGTCGTCCATCTCCATCCGGAACATCCACTTTCGCACCTTTTTTGCACAAAAATGGAATTATTTCATATCCCCCCCACTGATTTCTGCTCGCATAGTGCATCGGTAGCTGACCACCTCTGTCCGGAACATCAAATTTGGCTCCTTTCGTTGCAAGTGATTCTACCATGGTTAAGCTTCCGTGCTCACAGGCATAATGCATCGGCAGCCGTCCATCTCCATCTGGAACATCCACTTTCGCACCATTCTTTACCAGTAGTATTATAATACCTGTATTAAATTTTTGAAATACATAATGTATAGGCAGTTGTCCATCTCCATCCAGAACATTCACTATCGCACCTTTTTTATGCAAAAATAAAATTATTTCATATCCCCATCGGTCATTTCTACACGCATACTGCATCGGTAGCTGACCATTTCTGTCCCGGACATCAAATTTCGCTCCATTCTGTGGTGGTTGGCTTTGCAGGGGACCAGGTATTAATTAATATCCGTGCTTGTCTCTTTATTAATCCCCCAACCAACTGTCAACAGTACCAACGTACAATACCAACCTAACTAAGATCTACCCTACATCTCCCTTTCTTAAGAAATACAAATAAAATAAACTTAACAAATGAACATGAATGAAGTTACATAAAAACTAAATACTGACAAAAATAAGAATACAAACATTAACGAATAAAGTCATTAAATCTGTTTGAGGCAGTCTTCATTCGTTCACTGCGGCGCACATTTCCTGAAGCCCCGTGGGTACTTTCTTTCTTCGTTGATTTCTCTCTTGGGATGCGGTTTTCTTCTGGGTTGTTAACTTCTATTTCGTTTCCTATATTCATTGGTTGCAAGTGTACTCTATTTCTTCGAATGACTCCCTCGTTTGTTTCTACTTCGTATGATCGTGGTTCATCTCTTTTCTTTTTCACAATTCCTTCTTTTCTGGAGTTTATGATCCATACTTTGCAACCTGATTTCAATTCAGAATTGTATCGTGTTCGGTGACGTCGATCATCATACTTCTTTTGATTCTGTTGTTCTTCCAATAGTCTTTTTCTCACTTCTTGGTGGTTTGGTAGTATTGGCTGCAATTTATTTGACAATATCGGTACTCTTTCTCGTAGTGATCTACCAAATAGTAGCTGAGCTGGTGACATTCCACACTTTAGTGATGTGTTTCTGTATGATAAAATAGCCAAATATGGGTCTTTATTCTTTTTGAGAATTTTTTTTTACCAACTTCACTGCACTTTCTGCTTGTCCATTAGATTGTTGATATTCTGGACTGCTACTTATCCATTTGAATCCATATTGGTTTGCAAAATTTCGAAATTCTAAACAGTCGAATTGTCTTCCATTGTCGCTTCTTTGTCGGGTATACCATGTCTTGCAAAAATTTCTTTAAATGCCTCAATGATATTTTTGCTAGTAATTCTCTTCATCTTTTTTATTTCTGGGTACTTCGTGTAGTAATCTTGAATTACTAAGTAGTTTTTGTTTTCGTAGTATGCAAGGTCTGCACCAACAACTTCCCAAGGTCTTGTCGGTACCTCGCTAGATATCATTGGTTCTACACTCGGGTGTTTATGTTTTATACATATTTCACATTGTTCTACTATGTCTTTAAGCTGTCTTGTTATTCCAGGCCACCAGATGTTTTCTTCAGCTCTTGCTAGACATCTTTGAATCTCAAAGTGGCCTTCATGCACGACTTGCAAACACCAGCGTCTCAAGGATTTAGGAATGACAACGCGGTCTTTGTAGCAGAGTATGGAATTGCTTACTTTGATGTCGTCTTTATATTTCCAGTACGTTGTTTCCTCTGCAAGTAATTCGTGTTTTGGTGGCCAGGATATCTGGATATAGTGTACGACTTTTTGGATTGTGGGATCCTTCTTTTGTTGCATTATTAGTTCATCTTCAGAATGCAGTTTCGCATTGACTTCTTTAGTTATTGCATTAATGTATACATCGGTGATGTCCCTGTTGATAACATCTGTATCGTCGTTGCCTTTCGTGATTGGAGCTCTAGATAAGGCGTCTGGCACATAAAATTGTTTACCTGGGACGTAGTGTATGTCATACTCAAATTTTAACATTCTCATGCGGAATCGTTGTAAACGGTTGGTTAGTTTGTTTATTTCCTTTGTTTTTAATATCACAGTCAATGGTTTGTGATCCGTTAAAATTTCAAATTTGATGCCGAGTAAATATTGTTCCAGTTTTTCACAAGCCCACGTGATCGCTAACGCTTCTTTTTCAATTTGTGCATATTCTTTTTCTGCAGGACTTAACGTTTTTGAACAAAAGTAAACTGGTTTCCACGTATCCTTCTCGTACAACTGTTCTAATACTGCACCAATTCCATATGATGATGAGTCCGCCGATACACGTGATTTTCTTGTTACGTCAAATTTTGCTAATACACGTGGTGACGCAATTTCACTCTTTATGTTCTCAAATTCTCTTTGATGGTTTGGAGTCCAAGTGAATTATCGATCCTTTCTTAACAATTCGCGCAGCAACCTGGTTTTATCTGCGACGTTCTCGATAAACTTAAAAAATTGATTTGTTAACCCTAAAAACTGTCGGATTTCTGTTTGGTTTCTCGGGGTTGGGTAGTTTGTTATTGCTTCTACCCTCTAGGTATCCGGTTTTATTCCACCACCATCTATTACAAGTCCCAAATATGTGGTTTCAAAATTGCGAAGTTTACACTTTTCTTTATTTAACGTTAGACCTTTTTCTTCTAATAATTTCAACACTTTGTGCAGATTTTTGTCATGTTCGCTCATTGTGCGGCCTGTAACTAAAATGTCGTCCATGTGTACTTGTACTTGATCAGAGTTTACTTCAGTTATAATGTTGTACAGCACTTTTTGGAATACTTCTGGAGCAGATGTAATCCCAAATGAAATGCACCTGTAGACGTATCTTCCAAATGGTGTAATAAACGTTGTGTACTTTCTTGTTTCTGTATCCAGGCTCATTTGCCAAAAGCCGCTTGAAAAGTCTAATTTACTGAATGTCTTGGCATCTTGCAATTTTGCGAGAGTTTCTTCCACTGACGGTAATTGGAATTTTTCACGTCGGTTTAATTTTGTTAGATCTGCACAAATTCTAACTTTACCATTTTTCTTATGTGCTATGACCATTGGCGAGCACCAGTCTGTAGGTCCTTCTACTTTTTCTATCACGTTGTCGTTTACCATCTTGTTTATTTCCCTTTGAACATCTTTCATAAGTGGAAGCAGAATTCTTCTTGGTATGCCTATTGCATATGGTTCTGCTCCCTCCTTCAATTCTATTTTGTATTCATAATTCTTGAGGTTTCCCAAACCAGAAAATAAATTTGGATATTTTCTTATAATTTCTTCCTTAAACTTGTCTTTATTTTCCACACTTTGTATACCTTTTCTTATCTTTAGTGTTTTCTTGTTCCACTCCACTATTTCTAACTTCTCTAATGCTAGCCTACCTAAGAGGTTTTCTTGCGTGTTTACCACAAAGCACTTAATAATTTCGCTCTTATTGTTCCACTTTATAGGTAATTTGATTTTTCCTAATACTTCCAGATTTTTATTGTTCCCTGGTCCCATTAAAATAGCATTCGTTTTTCGTATTTCTACTATATGTTGTAGCTTTTCCTCAAAGTCTTTTTGCGTGATAATTGTTTCGTCTGCGCCTGTGTCGATTTTAAATTTCAATGTGGTATTGATAACCTTTAATTTAATATTCCACGAGCCCTAATGTGTTATGCCATTGACATTAATTATTTGATCAAAACTGTAGGTTGATTCGTCTGTTTCTGTGTCCGTGTTTGTTTCTTTTTGAGTGACTTCATGTACTTTCTTTGTTCGACATTGTTGTGCAAAGTGCCCCAGCAAGTTGCATTTCCGACATTTTGCATTTTGTGCAGGGCAATTTTCTTTTCTGTGTGGGTTTTGTTCCACATCGTATGCATGTCTCACGTTTTCTTTGAAATTTTCCTCTTTTTTCCTCTCGGAATGCGTAGCTTTTAGTTCCTTTTTCCCTGTAAGTTTTATTAAACGGTTTCCTATTTTTGGTCACACTATCAAGTTGACAACTTTGCTGTCTTAGTTCTTTATTCTCGTCTTTAATACGTTCTGTTTGAGTAATTTTATTAACTACTGAATCTAATGTTAACTGGCTATCCATCTGTAATGCTTCGGAAAGTTTTCCATCGTGTATGCCCCCGACAAGACGATCTCTTATCAGTTCATTTTCTAATGTCTGAAAATTGCATGATTTTGCTAAACTTATTAACGCACTTATGTACTCTTGTGCAGTTTCGCCCTCCTTTTGTTTACGCATATTGAATTTTGCACGTGCATATATTACATTGTTGTTCCTGTAAACTTTTTGTCGAAGAACTCTTTTAGTTCTCTGTATGTCGAGAAATCTGTTTCGGTGCACTGATGGCTTTCTAAAAATTTAGTTACTTTCGCGCCCATATGTAACAAAAGTGAATTTATTTGTGAGCTTTCACTTGCCGTATCTTTGTGGCTTGTCTGTACCGTTCGAAATGCGTTATCCAAGTTTTCCAATCATCTTTGCTGAACGAAAATCTATCTGGTGTAGGCACTGTGTTAATGATGGTGCTATTATTAGTTGCATTTTCGGCGTTACTGTGTTGAGGCCTACTCTCTAATCTTTGTAGAGCTTGCGTAACTGAGCCACTTGTTGTTGTAGTTCTTCAACGGTCGCCATTGTGTTTACCTCGTTATTTAACGATGTCTCAGCGATGTTTTACTGAAAAACAAGTCGGTACAAGTTTACTGTGTATCTTTAAAACTTTTTACTGTATCTTTCAACACCTGACACCATGTGGTGGTTGGCTTTGCAGGGGACCAGGTATTAATTAATATCCGTTACGGCGTCTTTCGCCATGTTTGTCTCTTTATTAATCCCCTAACCAACTGTCAACAGTACCAACGTACAATACCAACCTAACTAAGATCTACCCTACACATTCCTTGCCAGTAATTTTACCATACTTAACACTCCCTGTTCACAAGCATAATGTATCGGCAACCGAACATCTACTTTCGCACCTTTTTTGCACAAAAATAAAATTATGTCATCTCCCCATCGGTCATTTCTACACGCATAGTGCATGGGTAACTGACCACCTCTGTCCATCAAATTTCGCTCCATTCGTTGCCAGCATTTCTATCATGTTTAACCTTTCGTGTTTACAAGCATAATGTATCGGCAACCATCCATCTTCATCCGCAACATCCACTTTTGCTCCATTTTTACGCAAATATAAAATTATTTCATATCCCCACTTGTAATTTCTGCACGCACAGTGTATTGGTAGCTGACCACCTCTATCTGGAACATCCAAATTCGCTGTATTCGTTGCCACTAGTTCTACCATATTTAACATTCCCTGTTCACAAGCATAATGTATCGGTAGCCGTCCATCTTCATCCGGAACATCCACTTGCGCACCATTCATTAGCAGCATGTCAACTACAGCTAAATCTCCATGATCACAAGCATAATGTATCGGCAGCCGTCGATCTGCATCCGGAACATTCACTTTCGCACCATTCTTTAACAGTATGTCAACTATGGCTAAATCTCCATGTTCACAAGCATAATGTATCGGCAGCCGTCCATCTGCATTCGGAACATCCATTTTCGCACCCATTTTTACTAGTACCAGTATAATACATATATGGACGCCATTTTTGAAGTGCATAATATATCGGCAGTCGCGCATCTCCATCCCGAACATCCAATTTCGCTCCATAAGTTACCAGTAATTCTAGTGTTTTTGAACTTCCGTGTTCACAAGCATAATGTATAGGCAACCGACCATCTCTGTGCGGAACGTCCACGTTCGCACCATTCTTTAGCAGTATGTCAACCACACCTGAATCTTCATGTTCACAAGCATAATGTAAGGGCAGCCGTCCATCTGCATCCGGAACATCCACTTTAGCACCATTCTTTAACAGTATTTCTACTACACCTAAATCTCCATCATCACAAGCGTAATGAAGCGGCAAACGACCGTCTTCATCTAAAACGTCAATTTGGGCTATGTGTTTTAAAAAATCTAAATGCCCCTTTTCAAGCGCAATATGTATAGGACGTCTTCCGTTTCTGTCCTTATTATTCGTGTTCACTTCTCTGAGAATTAATGAACGTAACGTCTTTGTTAGATTTTTTTCACATGCATAATGCGCCAACGACTGACCTTTCGAATTTGGCACATATATTCTAAACTCTGGGAAATGTAACGCAAAAGTCAATATTTCATCAATTTCCGAATCCATAATGAAAAGTTCTTCTACGCAATCCCACTCGGAATGACTTCGTTCTTCGGAAAATACTTTTTTTAATATGTGCGTTGACTTGTTAAAAAGAGCTAAGGCTAAAATACTTCTTGAACTAATATTATTGTATGTGGTTTTTAAAGGAACAGAATTTTCAATACACTCATAAATTATTGGACAATCAAACCTAATTGCATAATATAAAACTGCCACTAAATACTCCTCAGCGAACTGATTCCCGTCATATAGTGGAATCAAAAATGGCAACAAAATCATCAACTTTTTAAAAGACACATCACCCGATGCGCTGAATTTATAAAATTTTGGTGCTATATCATGATAATTTAGAGTTCTAAAGACTTTTTTATTGTTATTAATTAACCACGCTGTGTTGAAACTGTTGCCAATCAAAATGTCATTGTTTTTAACAAGTGGATAGCTTTTATTCCAGGCGCAAGCCACTTCCAAAACGTCACGACCAATAACGTCTTTTTCAGTTCGATCGGTATGTATAAATTCTTCTAGAATTGTAAGATTCTTATATATAACTCCTACTAAACATTTTGAATTTCCCGCTAACATTAGATCTAAAAAAAATCTATCGTCAGAAATAAAGTTATTATCACGTGCTATAGATGCTTCGTGTTCAAATAGATATAGCGCTGCAAAATATTCACCATAGGAATTATGAATGAATTCAACATCATATTTAGATATAACGCGGCTTATAAAACCCAAATCATCTCCATCGTTTTTAATTTTTTCTACAAAACTGTCAGTCGTCCGGCTATAAGAGAATAATTTACAATTTTGTGTATTAAAGAGTTATAAATGTAAAAACTTGCGTTTTTCTCGTTTTCAAAATTTTGTCTATTGTGTTCATTTTCTAATCTAATTTGTTTCTTGAGGTATAGAACATGAAATTTTTCTGCAACGAAGTGTTCATATAGATCAAGAACAGTGAAAATACCGTCTAACAACGCTAGGTATTTGTCTTTCTCTTTTAAAAATAATTCAGTAAGTATATAAATTTGTAGCGGAATGCCTAAAATTTCATAATTTGGAAAAGACATGGTATTTTTTCTAATTTTATTGAAAGTTTCGTTCAACTCTTTATCTTTAATCGATAAACGGTTTTTAATATATTCTTTTTGTTCGTCTTCACTAAAAGTTTCGTTCAACTCTTTATCTTTAATCGATAAACGGTTTTTAATATATTCTTTTTGTTCGTCTTCACTAAATTGTTTCATATTTCGTGAAAACGTACCTAACTCGTTTTCCAACATACCCCTTAAACTAATTCGAGAAGTCAACCATTGCTTTACTCCTTTTTCCGAAAACGCATTTACTAAATCTAAAATGGAAACTTGAGTGGCATCAGATGCTTCATCGAGTCCATCCCATATTAGTTGTATTTGATTTTGTTCCAGCATTGTTTTGAACACTTTGTGGTGGAACGGGTTAGTACATTCCCGACAAGTATCTTCAAAGATGTATTTTAAGAAATTCTCCACGTTTGACCCATGTTTCCTGAAGTGTAAGGCGTGATTTCTGGCGTAGATTAAAATGATCCACTTTGTCGACTTACTACTATTTTTTAAGCTCTTCGCTAATGTGCTTTTTCCCATTCCAGCATCGGCGCAGATAATGTTGATATTTTGTGGGGATTGACTAAAGTACTGACCCTCGCCGATAGTGTACTCCATAAATTCGCTTTGTAAACGAAACCTCTCAAGTTCGTTGATATATTTTCGTTCCGAGCCATAATTCCCACTTTCCATCCACTCCAAACGATGATTGTCTAAATATCTGAAGTGATGGAACTGAATTTCTGAATTATTTTTACACAATGTAGAAAATATTTCCTGTGAAACTTCCTTTCCACAAACACATATCTTCTCTAGATGAATTGTTTTCCGAGTGATCTCAACGTCATTCACCTTGCTGATAACTAAATTTGGTAAAAATTGTTTGAAAGATTATTTCACATCTGCTACGCAATCAACTAAAACAATTGTATTTTCACTAGTGTTTTGCAAATATTTAACATCTATTAAAATTTTCGTCAATTTTCTTTCGATATGACTGGGCGGCAGAACATCTTTGTGTTTTCCAAACAGCAATGGAGCTTCCATCATTTCAACTAAATCATCTGCAGTGATGAAGTTGCCGCTATCTTCGCAAATTTCCAGCAAATATTTCAATGCAACGTCTTTTTGACCTTGCAATGAATATGTAAAATTCGTTAGAATTTCTTCATACAACTGTACGTGTTTTTTTAAATCAGACAACTTTTGAAACAATTGTGGTTTATGCTGGCCACCTGTACTGTCTTGTTCGGAGTCAGTACTAGTCGTCTCATTAAACGTTTGTCGATTATCTAGTATAATTAGATTTTTAGCTTGGCATATTTTGACTGCTTGATAAACTTGTGGGGATCCTTTAACGACTAACGGACTTTTTCCCAACAACCACATGAGCTTCGATACTTTTGTTGCGTCTTTATCATAGAGACTATCTTTTGTTTCTATTTTGTTTTCGATAAGTTGGTAGTTGTCATTCATTTCAATCGCTTCTTGCACATCAGCTATATCATCGACAGCATTTGACCAAACTGAGTTGATTTTCTTGAAACTGCTTTTGTTTATAACAATCAAATCAAATTTCGAAACCGCTTCTCGAAAAATTTTTCTTCTGGTGTTCCTTGCTCCACCGGCAACAAAAGATAGCGGTCTGATAAAAGGTGATAATACACAAAGGGTTATCATTTGTTTCATCCACGTTTTATTCAATTTGATTTTGTTCCTTTCCTTCATACTCCATTATTCCATAAAATGTAGATACTCTCGGAAAACTGTTTCATTGCTTTTGAAATATTTTTTGAACATATCAAGTGTGCACGTTCCTAGTTCTTTGACATCAGTTTGATTGGCATAGAGATACAAGTTTTTTAAAAAAGATCCATATACTTTGAATTCATCTTTGTTTTCTTCGAATCTGTAACACTGTCCTCCCAACTCTGAAGTACGAGTGCTTAGCAAACCGTCTTGTTTACATGGCGTCAATTTGCCAAATTTAAACCGATCTATGTGTTCATCGTTTAGCTTAGAATTGGTACACAAAACCATCTTGGTAGGACGTTCAGACAACTTTGGCTCTTTTTTGAAGTCTTTGTAATACTTCTCGACGCTAAAGTTTCCACTCGATTGGTTTAACTGCTCAATTTGTATTCCTCCTGTTCTGCTTACGTGTTTCAACTGAATAGCAAAGGTTTCGGTCCGATCTTTGAATTTAAATTCGACTACAACGTCGTCGAAAGAACCATATACACTATCGTTTGACGACAAATTAAAATTTTCCACGTCATCGTCAATTATTAATTTTAAAATTAAGTTAGCTATGTAGAGGTGTTCGTATGCTTTGCCTAGATCAGTGGTACCACTTCCCTTCTTAAATTTCTGAAAACAATATTTAATAAATTAAGAGGTCCAATTAAAAAAACATTATTTAATCCATAATGGTTGTCGAAGTAGGTGACGTAATCAAACTCATCATGATGACCATGGTCTAATGCATCGACAACCATTTTGAAATATTGTTAAAATGCAGTTAAAATGATTGAAACATTTTTCATAAACACGCTGTACATTATTTCTACTTTCTCAGTTAGAGCAGCTTTAATGTGTAGTTTTAACCCAACCCAAATTCAATTTCAGTTGTCAAATAAAATTTGAGTGAGGGCAAATATTAACATGTTTTTCACTAGATATGTGCCATCTTGATGTTGCAAAAAGTCTGTTAGAAGAAAACATAGATATGGTAGTTTAGTTCTTTACTTAATCTCAATTAAAATATTCTATAAATTAAACCTAACAAGTGTAGTTAATTATTAATCAATCTTCTCCTGTGCACTGAAGAGTCAAAATCAATCAAATTTCATTTTCTTTTAACCTCTTATGCTTGAAATTTGAACGTGCCAATATTTGAATTCTTTCGAAGTATACACATAAAGAGTTGAAGTTATACATGTACTGAGCAATTGAGAATATTACATTCTTTACCGTTGTATGAAGAAATCGTAACGAAGGTCAAAAGGATGTTTAATTGAAATAATTGATAGAACCCTGCTAAGATAACGGCCACTTTACCACAGACGATTTTGTTGAAATAATGGGACTTCGGTTGTTGATTGGAAAATGTACACAAAGTTGCTCTGCCATGCAGTCATATCGAAAGAAAGTTGACGAAAATTGTTGACAGATGTTAATTCTTTCAAAACATTTTTACCAAATTTACTAATCAACCAAAAAATAAAGAAGTTGGGTCTACCTAGTTAGCTAACAAACATATTTTTATTGAAGAAAAATTGGTCTAAGGTTACTTCGACAAAACTTCCCTCGTTCTTTGAGTACAATCTAAACAAATTGCGCTTCTTTGAAAAATTATAGTAAGTTTGTGTGTTCTGATAACTTTTATACATAGGTGTAGTAAAAACCAGTGGCAAATAACCAACGGAAAAGGGTGTATTATTATCAATGTACATGCTTAACTTCGATTGTTTATGTTTATACATCGAAACAATGTCACGTAGAAATTTGTTTAATTTGAATGAGTTGTCTCCTGTAAACAAAACACTAAAATTATTAAACAAGACACAAAGGAACAAAATGTCTTGAAAATTATTATTCTCATTTGATCATAATTAAATAAGGACGTGGGTATTCTCACATTTTCTAGAAAATGAGGTTCTGAATTTGATTATCCACGTGATATTTCTAATATGTATACATACAAAATTTGACAGCAATCAGTTCACCAGAGATTACGTGTCTAATAAAAATGGATACAGACAGACAGACGAATGGAAGCAGGAGACTGCTTTTTTCGTATCGTAGGGGTCATGAAACGTCGAGAAATCATAAAAGTGGCCATTCGTCCGATGGACTCGATTACAATACCTCCTTCACTTACTCTCGGGAAGTAAAAATACTATCGAATATGCATTCAGAATGATTTGTACCTTAGGATTGGAGAAAGTTGTGTTGAAATACTTTTGGGCCAACTTTCTAAAATTTCATTTATCTTATTTAAACAATAATCTAGGAAAATTGTTACCGTGTGACGCAGTTTAATGCAAAAGGTTTAATCCACTCATAAACCATTAATCATTTAACTACTTCGTACTAAAATGCAATTTTTAACATTTTTAATAGATCTTACTTTCATTGTGTGGATGAATAAAACATACATATAGAAATTATTAATTAAATTGTTGTTGGGAATGATCAGATAATACAGCGTGATCAACAAGTACATTTAAGTGGGTACCAATTAATTTTGCTTGAATTTTATTTACGTCAAAATTTGTTATCGATTAATTATCATTAAAATATCATAACTAGAGAGCCGTTTTTATGAAATTTGCATATCCGTTGTAGTTTGAATATAAGTCTTGATATGTAATAACATTTGCACGAATTATGCTAGTTAGAAATATATATAGCTATAAAAAAATATTTCACGTAACCCTAATCTAGAAATACGAAATTTCATGAATTATATTGTAAATATTCTCCGGAGTTAAACCGTCCTTCCAGGTAAATTCAGCCCCTAATTACTTTTGGAATGGAAATACTGTTCATTCCCAATATTTTTGTTCGTTATTTAAGTGTAATAATGCTATGTTTTATGGTGGTGGAAGCAACGTTATCTTGTTAATTTTCATCGTGAGTTTTCAGTGGAAGCATTTAAAGCGATACACGTGTCAATATATCGACCATAACTCAAATGAATTTTTGGATTAAACAAGTTTGGAAGTGTGCTATTACCTAATTCACCTCAATCTCAAGGGTGGAAAGTGACATATGTCACTTATCTGTCACTTTCCACCCAAGAGATGGAAGTGAATGTCACTTTCGACCCTAAAACGTTACGTATGCGTAATTAATGATAGATGGAATCATATTTCGAAAAGTATCTAAAAATAAATTGTTACCAAAATAGTAATTAAATAGTCGATTGCTACTATTTTTTAATTTGTTCTGTTTATATTTATTTTTTAGTATAAGAATAATATCTTTAAAAATGTTATTTATGTATATTTTGTAATAAAACGTTAGCTTGAGAAACCTGTTTTTGTAATTTGTAAATAAATTTAGTTCGGTTAGTAACGTTTTTTTTTTAATTTTTGGAGCATATGCAACCGCATATCTCTGCATATATATATGCAAATATATTAATAATATGTTAATAATCATCATTCTCAAAATTTTGCTGCATATTTTCCGCTCTCTAGTCATAACTAAACTGTCTTCAGCGCTTAAAAGTGACATAGCGCCAAGCATTTGGCAATAGCAGCCTAATAAGAAAGTTCCCTCAGAATTTGTTAATTCTATTGCCAACTTAAACAGTATTTGTTGATCCTGCTGTATTTACCACCCACACTAAAATATTAAACTAAAATTAAAACTTATCTGCGAAGAATTTTCAGGTGTTTCACATTGTTCATCGATATTTGTTATTCGCGAAATCTAGAAATGCAATTACAAATCATTTATTATAAAATGTATAGAGCACCAATAACTTACGGTTGCCATGTTTAATTAGAACAAAAAATAATAATTGTTACACAATTGAAACTTGCAATGAAAATAACTTTGGTCACTGTTATTGTGGTATATGTAGACTATAAAGCCATTTTGATAGAGATGCAATAAAACAATCAATAGGTATTATAAAAAAAATAATCTTATCTCTTAAAAAGCTTCTAAGAAAAATGGTCCTCCTAAATCCCCCGTTTTGATCGCCCATGTTAAGGCCCTCAGTCTCTACTTTTACGTTTCCTCGATCTTGCATGACCCCTACAGAACGAAAAAATAGGTCTCCCGTTTCCATCTGTCTGTCTGTCGTACCGATTTTTATTAGACAGATAATAATCGCCGAAAGTACTGGGCCGATTGTTGTCGAATTTTGTATTTATATTGGGAACGTAAATAGGTTTTAAATTGTATAAAATAACATAGTCCTACACATGTAGTCTATGATTCCGAATTGAGTTTTTACCCGAAACGTCAGATTTTTGGAAAAAAAATTAAAATTATAAAACATTTTGCAATGCTTTGAAATCTTGCAGATGTTTTAAGGTTATATCGAGTATAGTAAATTTTTAGTCAAAATATATTTGCATATCCCCTCCAAAAAATTGATGACGTCAGCTCAAAATTTTGTACCTAAAATGTACAAAATATGATGAGCATGTACTTGTAATTTATCATTCGATTCATATTTTTTGGATTAGCATATACAGGGTGACTCAAACAATTAATGAATGCGTAAATTTATTTTATTGATTTACTCAGCTACTACAAAACTGAATGCTTTGAAATCGTGAAGATGTTTTAAAGTTATAAGCTTGGTAAATTTTTGATCAAAATATATTTGCTCTTCCCCCCTAAAAAATTGATGACGCCACCCCAAAATTTTGCTGAATAAATCCTATCTAAAGTGTACAAAATATGATTCTTTTCTTGTGATTTATCATTCCATTAATATTTTTTGGATTTGCATATATAGGCTGACTCAAAAAAATTAATCAATGCGTGAATTTATTTCATTGATTTAATCAGGAACTACAAAAAACAAACAATTATTTGTGATTCATCATGGCGTTCATATTTTTTATTGATGAAATTAAGAACGAGTCACCCCATTTTCACGAAAATGTGAAAATACAGAGGTCTTTATTTAATAAGAATTGTAATAATGATATTCAGAACACTTTGTCGATTGTAGCTTACTACTTAATAGTTTTGCATTTGCTCCACTCTTTTGAGGGGCGAACTCATTAAAATCAGACTAATTTCTACGTGATATTCTTCCGATGTATAAACATAAACACTTTCAAGTAATTTTTCTTATCGAGGATAACCTAAGGACGTACAGTAATGGAGTCCATCGACAATTTGGTACTTTTATATTTTCTCCTTCAAGTTAAAGTATGCAACCAAATATGAGTCGTTCAATTTCTGTATTATATTCACTCATTTCAAAGTCCAATTGGCAGATTATAATCAAGAAAACAATAAGTATGTTTGTGTGAGATAAGGGAAAAAAGTTTTTAAAGTATTACTAAAGAGCGGATTTTAGGCAAAAAATATATATATCGCTTTCCCAAATTAATTAGGTGATGTCAGATTTGCAGGATGTAACCCCCCGTTCGTTCTCGTTTTATTCGTAGTTCGCTGACGGGGAACTCACCAGTTTTTAACCAACGCGTCGCCCGGAGTGCTGATTGGATGACGACTTTTACCGAAAGTGTTTCGTGGGAGTTCGGTGCCACTTGATGTTGCGTTGTAAAACAATTCGACAAGTTTTTTAGTTGTGGGGTGAAGGAAGAAGGACGTGGACGTACTCTGTAAATGTAAGTAAAGATCTGGATGAAAGTTGTGTAATCGTGTTATTATTGCATGGGTTACTTTATGATACGATACATTGTGAAATATGTTGGATGTCCTTTTTTTTCAAGTCAAGGCTAACTAAAAGTCACAAAAGTTGCGTAAATATGCGAAAGCCAATTTTTAATTGGTAGTTTCGGGATTAACTGTCTAATAAAATTGCAAACAGACGAAAATGGGAAAATAAATAAAAAATGACGACTTGCAAACTCCAGAATTTTTTTATTTCGCACTTTGTGTAAGCACTTAATGAAGAATTTTTATAAATTGAACGTAACATACATAACATTTTTATTATGTTATTAATAAAATAATAGTTATATAGTCTACAAAAATGCTGTTAACAAACTTACTAAAATTAAAAAAAAATCTATGTCTGCCCGGAATGTACGATTGTCCATTTTTTAAGACCGGATTGACAGGATAAAGATGAACAAAGACAACTTTAAACATGGTTTACGATTAATGAAACAATGTTAGTTAATATCTCAACAATCTTATGACAACGTTTAAGTTCTGCGATAATAGCGATAATTTCAATACAAGTAGAGGTCATCAGCTTCTAGTGGGGACATATATATAATCAATCTCTAAAAAGTTCTATAAATAAGAAACGACATTGCGTTTTTGAGACGACTTCATATACTTTCTAGAGGTGACGAATAAATTTTAATCGGTCTTATACTTTGCTTTCTAAGTAAATATTAGAGTCTTACCAAAATTTCTAACACAAAATTGTAAAATTTCAGTCGATATAGATATATATATATATAATATATATATTTTTATTATTTATCTATTAAAGAATTGTAGATGATTACATTATAGATATATAGAATTGACGGTAAATAAACATCTAAAATACGTAGATCAATATATATGAGAGCTATACTTGTATATCACATACGTTGCATCATTTCATAAAAATGATATTAAAAACTGCGCCTCAATTTTTGGATTTTTCAATTTCCCGATATTCAGTTTTTCGGTTACTGAATTTTCCGAAATTTTACTGTTAGGATATTTCAAATTTTCGATTCTTCAATTTTTCAATTCTTCAAATTTTCGATTTTTTGATGTCTCAATTTTCCTATGTTACGTTTAAAATTATAGATTTTTCTGTATTTTGAAGTTTCGATTTTTCAGTTTTTCAATTCCTTAATTTTTCGATTTCTAAGTTTGCGGACTTTTCGATTTTTAGATTTTTGATTTTTCAATTTTTTTATTTTTTGTTACATACCTGAGCATTGACTGTCCGTACATGCTCAGGTATATATAAAAGCAAATACTCGCTAATACTCAAGTTGGTAGTTCGTACTTCGAGTAGCAACATCTATTCAGTTTTATACATACCACTCATTGCGTTGTATTAAAATTTTAGATTCGTTTCAAAAAAGAAGACGGTGCCCGACACCATTCTCCGCAAAAGTGTGTGTACTCGTCTGAGGTGAGTTTTCAAATAGTGCAAAGCAAAAATTTACAAATCGGAAATTTTAGATCTCGCTAACGAGTGTAATGAAGTGAACATGCAGCTGAATAACATCAAGAAAGCCAAACCCTTGAGAGTGTCTTATAAATCGTTCCTCGAAGAAGAAGTCGACAATGAAGAAATTTTATGGAAATTTATATCGATACAACACTACAACAGGAAGGATGTAAAGAAAGCGTCAAAGTTTTTGATGAAGAGAAGCAATTTTGACTACAAGGGGCAGTGCCGCATTTTTAAGAGTCTCGACGAGTTTGTGAGGAAATTCAGCGTTCCTGAAAACGAGGGGCCGCTGTTTATTGTTTTGCCAAAATCGGTAGATCTCTGGGTTGTTTTTTGTCTGGTATGGGAAGATGGTGGTGAAAGCACAGTTTTATACAAGGACTCGTCCGGTGCTTCCCTTCCTCTAGAAGTTGAGAAAACATTGACAGATCTAGTGCCAGACGTGAAATTTATTGTTCACAAGAACCAAGACCACGAAGAAGACGAAGATTTCCTATATGGACCCCTCTGTCTAAGGAACTTGGAAATCTTGTTGAAGTTTTTCGAGAAGAAACCACGCGATATAGCTAACGAGTTTCTTGAAATTTCGTTTTGTAACGGATCCGAAATCAACAAACAAAAATTCGATGCTGCCGTCAGTTTTACTTTTCATTTGTCGAAGAATGCCAAATTCAAAGCGTATTTGCAACAGTTCGTAAAGAAGTTGCCAAGAAAACTGGCAAGTGACGTCGCCAACTATCACAAAATTTTGAAAGAAGAGCTCGAGAAAGACGAAAAGGACGTAAACCACGAGAGACTCGAAGAAGCCAGAAAAAAATGTCTCCAAGAAGAGCACATTATGAAGTTTTCCGAAGACTTCAAAATCCGTGTAGATGATAAAGCGCAGGAGTATCGACTAGAGGCTGCTGAAGATTTTTCCAAAGAAATGAAACGCTTGCGGCAAATTTTTCTGATTCTCCAATCCTGCAAAAATGAGAAACTATTCCCAGAAGCACTAGAAACGGTACACAAACAGCTTGGTGTCGATTACAACGAAATAAAGTCGCTTGGACAACAAATCACAGAAGAAGAAGGAACAAAAGATGATTCTCTCGTCCCTGAAGATATCAGCATTCTTGTCGAAGACATCGCCAAAAATGGTCAACACAACGAAGAAATTCCCTCAGTTGAGTGTACTCCGATGGAAGATTTGTTGCCTCAAATTCACTTTCACATGGACCAAGACGATCCACAACAAGAACAAACTGATCTTAAACGGATACAAGACAAATTGTTACTAGTTAAAACTAAGTACGAAAAGTGGAAAGATAATGGTCTTGAAGCTATCAATAAGTGGGCGAAAAAGAAGAAAGGTCATTTGGGCACTGATGACAACTCTGTTTGTGAAGCAATTGCCGTCATGGATAGAGCTTTCAATTTATTAAAACATGGACGTCGACTTCGTTCAACCCAAATTTTGTCAATACTGATTTTTTTCCACGATCGGAAGAATCAAGGCCAGTTGTGTCAAATACAAACCGGCGAGGGCAAAACCCTCATCGTTTGTCTACTGGCTGTTATTAAGGCACTCCAAGGTTTGACAGTCGATGTTATAACCAGCAATCCAGTTTTAGCCCAAGATGCTGTCAACGAAACCAAAGATTTTTACACAGTGTTTGGGTTGACTGTTGCCTGCAATAATTACGGTCAGTCTAAGAAATGCTACACCGCCAATATTCTTTACGGATCAATTTGTAGCTTTCAGTTTGATTTTTTGACCGATAGTTGTGAAGGAACTAACATGAGACATGGTAGAGGTTTCGGCCAAGTAATTCTAGACGAAGTTGATAGCATGTTGATCGATAATGGAGGACACATTGCCAAACTTGCCTCACCTTACCCAGGAATGGAAAGTCTGAGGTACATCTACATCAAAATCTGGCAAGAGTTACACAAAGCTGAAAAAAGTTATTGCCAAGAAATCCAAACCAAAATCGAAAAGGATCCTCACACTTGTGGAATTAATACTTTGATGCATGAAGAATCCACCATCGAAATGGAGAAGTACTTGACTGAAAAAATCAAAGCAAGTGATCCGACAAATATTGCTTTGATTCCGTTCCATTTGAAGAACTACGCAAAAAGTAAATTAGACGTCCTGATTACAAACGCTCTTCACGCCAAGTACCACTGTCACGAACATCAACAATATCGCCTCATTGTTAACGACGAAGGCGAAAGAGTCATAGCACCGGTGGACTACCTAAACACCGGTGTCACCATGAATAACACAGTCTGGTCCAATGGCTTACACCAATTCGTGCAACTCAAACACAACCTTCACCTAACTTCAGAAAGCTTGACCAGCAGTTTCATTTCCAACATCGGCTACATCAAGAAATACCAAGACAAAAACATCTTTGGAATGACCGGCACTTTGGGCTCTCATGCAGAGCAACAACTACTCTCGAAAGTCTACAACGTGAACTACGCAAAAATCCCGACGTACAAAAAGAAGGTCTTCGAAGAATATCCCATGGTGGTTGTCGACGACGACAAATGGGTTGATCGAGTCATCCCAGAAGTTTTCAAAAAAATCAACAACGAAAGAGCGGTTCTAGTAATCTGCGAAACAGAAGAAGATCTTCTCAACCTCAACCAGCAAATTATGAACATACAGAAGACCAGAGTTTACGCAAACGAAGACAACGCGAAAGAACCAGAAGAACCAGTGAAAATCGGGGACATCATCTTAGCCACAAACATAGGAGGACGCGGAACTAACTTCCGAACAGAAGAAGATTTGGAATTGAAAGGGGGTCTACACGTTTGCGTCGGTTTTCTCCCATGCAACCTACGAGTAGAAGAGCAAGCTTTTGGTAGAACGTCTCGCCAAGGGAACAAAGGTTCAGCTCAACTGATCGTCCGTCAAAGCGGAATCGAACACTTGAACATAGAAGAAGTTCGTCCTGGGGACGACGAAATCAAGCGAATGAGAGACCTCTCGGAATCTGTAAGATTGGAAGAAATCAAAAACCTTCTCGTGAAAGAACTGCTGTTCAAAGATCAACTCTTCGGTCTCTTTTTAAAATTCTATGGTGATCAAAGACGAAGTAAGCGGAAGAGGCAGGAAAGGTTTGTTCTCGACGATTTGAAGGAGTTTTGGGCTTTTTGGTTGGAGAAGAAAGACTTCAAAGTTGAAGAAATAGAAAAGACAAGTGCACAAGCTGAATTTGACAAGTTTCGTGAAGACGCAAAGTACATCATTGGTGGAAGGATTTGTCATAATCCGTATTATTGTCTAGGTTTGGCGGAGTACCATCTGAAGAACGGCGACCGAAAGGAAGCTTCTCAGGTGTTACAGGAGGCCATCGAAATGAGTGAAGACAACAACTTGAATTTATTGGCAGGAGCTTATTTGAAACTTTTTCATATTGCGATACTCGATGGTGGACAAATAATGTACAGAATTAAGAAAGCCGTAGGAAATTTGTTTTTCATCACGGTGAATGAGAATACGGAATATAAAACTGACGCAATTAGATATTTGCAAAAAGCTGAACAAGCTATCGACAACGAAATTAATTATATTCTTAGTTGTTTAATGAGCGAAGACAACAGTTTCTGTGCAGAACAAGCGTTGGAAGACAATGAAGATGAGAATTTGTTTTTGAAGCACATGTATTCTCGCCTTAGTTGCTTGAAACTACATAAGGGCAACGTTGAGAGTTTAATAGAACAAATTAATCAGCTGTCTGCTGTGGCTACCCAAGGTAAAATTCCAACAGCGGAAGAACAGTTTCAAAACGCCTTTAAAAGCTCGCAGTTGAATGAAGTAGTCACTAGTCACGAACTTCATGAAGTACAGTCTATAGGAATTGATACTCTTTTTTTTTTGAGAGAAGTGCACGATGTTCCACCAACTGTCATTCGTGCAGCTCAGATACAAATTGGTGCTGGAATTGCAGCCCTGACCACTGGTGTTGCCTTCCTTCCAGTATTCCCCATGATGAGCCAAATCGCTTCAATATTATACTCAGAAGGCCTCGTAGACATCATATCTGAAGTCCTATCACCAGGCTATCAAGAATTCGACACAATGGCTTTCATGAAGTCCAAATTTATCAAGTATGGGAGATCTATTCTCACTTTCGGTTTTAGTGCCGCTTTGCAGTCCAAAGTGATCCTAGACAAAGCCATCGAATATTGTCAAAGATTGTCAAAATTCTTACATGGAAGCACCCGTTTCAAAAGCATATGTGAATGCTTGGCTAAAGTTGTTGACAAGATACAAATCCACTTCGAGAAGCTTCGTTTGGCTGCTGAACTGGAAAACTTAACCAAAGCTCAACAGTTAACCAAATTGAATGAATTGAGTTGCACCAATCCAGAGCTATTCGCAAATCTCGACTGTGGTGCTATACTGGAAAAGCTACAAGCATTGGAAAAACTGGGGAAGCTTCAAGTAACAGGATTTGATTTACTTTTGGACGTCACGATGAAAACCGGCACGAAAATCGTGAACCACCCTGCTCTTTACAACAACGTTATAAAACGTATAGAAAATATAGTCTTTGAGGAACTGTTTAATAGGATTATGAAAGAACTACGAAACTCTCTTAATAAGAACAACGATTTGAGGTTCAGACTTCTCAGATCACAAAGAAAGGACATAGACAAAGCAGTAGAGGAACTGTTAAACGGGACCGAGTTTAAGACTGTAGTGGGTATAATTTACTCAAAACTGTCAGAAAAGTTTGATGTTGTGCCTTTCAACCAAATTTTATCTTCAGCCGCAGCAATCACCAAATTGCCGATTTTCCAGAACTACGCTGACAACCTTGCTTCGAATCTTGAAAACCTTCTAGACCATGGTGGAACTGCAAACAACAACGTCGACCAAATTATCGAAGGAGTGTGCGGGAAAGCGGCTGCAAAAATTATCGCTTTTTTGAAGGACTGCTACAACAACGTCAAGAAGGTCGTTCCTACCGCAAGTAAGCTGCATTTGCAAGAACTGACCATTTCAGCTGCGGAAAATTTCGTGATGGAGCCAATGTCGGCAAAAATCGTCGACAAACTTAGATCCGAGATGAAGAGAGTCTTGAAGGAGTCGATTAGAGGCCGTTCAGGCTTAATGGAGAAGCTTCGGACGACAGAGCAAGCGGCAATATTTACTGTGGTTAAACAGTTGCAAAGGGACCATGGAATTGCACAGTTCCAGGTCGCGTTCGCCGTTTTAAAGTCGTTGGAAATCGTGCCTGTAGGTCGGATTGTTAGTTCTGGATTTAGTGTCACCATCTGTACCTACAAGTTTGTTAAATGTAGTGGCAAGTTTGCAGCAGATTTGGAAGCAGCTCTCAGTGGTGGCTGCTGCGACAACAAAGTCGAGGATATTATTGAAATGATTTCTTCAAAGATGGAGGATTTTCTTTTACCTTTGCTAGAGAAAGTCATCACAGGAACCCAAGACATAGTTTCGGCGGTTCGGAGTATGGACAGTTTCCGTATTGAAGATACTGTCGACAAATTGCCCCCCATTGCCACGAACATGGTCGATGTTTTAATGTACGAATTCCGGGGAGAGTTTTTCCAACTTTTAACAAAGATGCTCATTTCTGGGTGTAAGAAATTGCCGAGTTTGGTAGAGATACTTCGAACAACGCCTTTAGACGAAATTAATACTACAGTAAGCGAAATTCTAAGCAATGACACCGTCAAGATTCTACAGTTGTTCTACGAACTGTACGAAACACTCGAGGGTATGTCAAAAACAAAGCTACTGAGTGGAAGTCTAGAAGCAATTTTTAAAATGTCAGGGGTTTCTGTGTACATCGGCCAGTTTGCGCTCTCACTGGAAAAAAGTCTACAAGGTGGAAACGAAAACAACAACACTGATGGAATTATTGAAGACATTTGTTTAAAACTAATGAAATCAGTCGAACCTCTCATGGAACAGCTGTTTTATCAACGAAACAATGCAAGTGTGAGTGTGAGCACTTCTGAAAAATTTTCGAGAATAATCAATTTTGTCTGGAACTTACTCCAACCGAAGATAACCGAGGCATTTAAAAGAAATCTTCGCAGATCTATAAGGAAACGTGGAATATTAATGGAGAGACTTCGTACATCGTACAATGTTATCAAAAAAAAATTCAACGATGTTTTGAAGAAAAGTTTGCTTGAAAGACTTCTGACAAAGCTTGTTCCGGAAGTATTAGTCTCTTTCCAGAAAGAATTCGGTAAGTCTGGTGTTGCAATCCTGAGCTTGAGTTTTGACATCAGTATCCACTTGAACGACTTAAGAAATTATCAAGATACTTTTGCCCAAGATCTCGAAAATGTCCTCACTGACGGCTCATATAACAACGACGTTGACACCATTATCGACGAAATCGAGTCCGAAATCATGAAAATCGTCACGCCTCTGCTGAAGAAGATTTACGAAAATACTAAAAATATCATCGATGTTGTACAAGAAGATAATTTTACCAACTTTGACGATACGCCAATAGATACAGAGAAAATTAAAAACATTTTGATAACGGAAATTGAAGAATCGCTTGCCAACGAACTGGTGAAATTTTTCGAGCATTCTTTGAGAAAAAAGTTAAATGCTAACGAATCTTTGAAGAATAAGTTGCGCACAAATCCGTCCGACGAAATCGTAGCAATTGTGAACAGTGTAATGAACACCGAAAGAAACAAAATTTTGGTGTTCCTTCAGCAACTTTGTGAAAGCCTTCAAAATGGTACACACGACTTCCGAATGTTATTTACAGCAATTCGAGCGGGCCTCGACTTAACGCCGTTTATTTTGTACGTTGACAAGTTTGTGTTTGATCTTGAAGCTCGTCTCCATCTTGGAAATGAAGATAACTACGTGGAACATATAATTTTCGACGTTCGTATGGCAATGTCGAAATTCGTTGGACCTCTAATAAAAGAAGTTTTGAATAGCGGCACGAACTTTGTTCGACAGAAAAACAAGAGCTTGAAAAGTCTACCACAAGTGTTAGACATAACGAAGAAGTTTTTGTGGAAGAAAATTTCCGATAGGATTTTAGAGGAGTTTAAGCAGCGTTTGAACATTTCCATTAAGAATCGCAAACCGTTAATGCTCAAACTTCAAACTACGAACAGAACATTCATAGTGGAAGCTGTTAGAAAGCTTCTGAAGAAAGGTTTGATTGAAAGACTGTTTAGGAAACTCGTGCCACAATGTCTAAATTTGCTGGAAGATGAAATGGGCAAATCGGTGGTCGTGTTGGTGTCTTCCAGTTTTCAACTTACACTTGACTTGAATGACATCTTCAACTACGTCAACAATTTTGCTGCCCAACTTGAATATGGCTTGAAAGGAGGGAATTGTAACAACGATGTTGGCAAAATGATGGTCGAAGTCGAGTTTAATGTGGTGATGAAAGTATCTCCTTTGTTAGAAAACGTGTACCAACAACTAACACACTTCAAATCTGTCGTTTTTGGGGAAGTAGAAGACTTTACTGACATTAACGCTCCTCTGACCACAACCGTGGACGTAGTGATCAGAGAAATTTGTATCTCGGTTATAGACCAAATGGTAAAGATGATCATCCAAGCGCTGAAAAACTTCTTGGAGCAAAATTCGTCTCTAGAAAACAAACTTCGAACAGCTAGTATGGTCGATATTAATACAGTAGTTGCAAAGATCTTGGCGGAAAATGGAATCAAAACAAGAGTACGTGGTTTCACCAACAAAATCTTTGAACAATTAGATACTGGCTTGGATGAATCACCTACCAATTTTCTAACCCAAGGGATCGCTGATCTGACAAACACTGTCCCTCTTATTGCATCTTTTGCGTCTAAACTTGAGGAACGCCTTTCCATTGGAGAAAAAAACAACGATATTGACGAAGTAGTAGAAGAAATTTGTTTGGAGGTTGCAATTGCGATTCGTGATTGTTTGAAAAATGTTTATGAAAATATGGCGGATGTTGTGGGTAATATAGAGGCAGTCAAGAAGAAAAAGAAGATGTTTGTAAAAGAGTTGGAGAAACAGTTGTCTTGCCTGAAAACTAGTCTGAAATCATAGTTATCAACATAAGTTTTTTGTATTTTGCTTTTCATGACATTTGATAAACAATTTTACTGTAATCCAGGTTATATTATATTAAATGTTTTTACGCTTTTAAACTTTGTGTGTTTTTGTTGTCAATTTTTAAAATTCTCATTTAATGAGATTCTTGCCTCTTCTATTGTAATGGTAGTCCTCAGGTTTTATTTTGAAGGAGAATCTTTAGTTATTGATTCATACAAGCCCCTGCCTCAAGATTACTTCTCAACAGAAACAACGTATTTAAAGTGAAATTCCAGGATTAGCTTCTAAAAAATTTCCAATTTCCATAAACCTTAATACACGCACCCAACCATCAAGATCGTCGACGACACAAAATCGACACTGTAAGAGTTCCTACTTTTGGTTCATGGGGTTTTTAGTATATTTTCAGAACGTAATATCTCCGTTTTATGATATAATGTCCTATTGTTATGAAATTTCAAATATAATAATCTTTCTACACCTTGCGCTACATAAGATTAGAACAGTTTCTTTAAAGCAATTTATTGTCATCTTTTTAGCACTCTGGTGAAATTTTTGTCATGAATTTTTAAAAAACAGTATTTCTATTATTTATGGAGATTTCCTAACGTAGTTTTCACCACTGTTTTCCGCTAACAGAACTGTATCCGTTACTCGGGAAACATTGTCGATTTCTTACGTCGGAAATGTGATGCACTAAAACGAAGCTTTTGCTACATCGTTTTCAACAAAAGAAATCGACAGTGTTTTTCACATAACATATTGCATAGTGCTATTTTTGATAAAAACTTTACTGTTGTAATCCATTTTTACCAATATTAAATATTTTTATACTTTTAAAACTACTTATTTTGTTCTTACTTGTCTTTTTACATGCTGTATTTTTGATAAAAGCTGTTACTGTAATTTAGCTTTGCAAATATTAAATGTTTTTGCATTTTTAAACTTTGTTACTTCCCGAGCGTAGGCAAACAGTTTGAATGTCGTCACGCCAACATTTTGCCTGGTAGACTATTAAATTAAAAAAAATATCATGATCCTGAACTTGTGGTTTATGGATCTACCTTGATGTTTAAGCACAATTGCTTTACAGAAATCTGCATTATATTTACCACGGGTTTCACGTTCACATACGAAACACGCAGGTCGCAGAGTGATTAATGCACTGAAATTGAACAGTTTGAACTCTGCGCGCATGGTTTGAATCCCATCTTCGTTAACTTTTTTTTTCTAAGACAATGAATTTATTTAAATGTTTAATTTCAAGTGCAAAGGAAATTTTGTCCAAATAAATAATTTTAGAGCAATTCTATTTTAGTGTACAAAATTTGTGTTTCCTGAGATCCTTGCCTTCTTTTTAGAGGCAGCACCTTGCTATAGTGACAAAAGTATAAGGGTGGTCCGTAGGTTTTGTTTTCAAACAAGATTCTGTACATCTTCCTCTGCAACTAAATTCATTCGACACTTCTAGGGGAAGTTACATGACGAAAGACTAAATCTTAACTTTAACAACTTCGAAGTGGAGCTTTAGAATTAACATTCACAAAGTTTTTAACCTTCCAGTTTCCACAAAAATGGGCACCACGTCCTCAACCATCAAAATCGTCAACGACACAAGCACGGACATCGTCAACACTTCTGTATACGACTTTGATAGTTTCGATTTTGTGAAGAGTAATGATCCAAGCAGCAATCTAAACGGCTTATCCATAAATGCCAAACGATCAGTAGAACGCATCGTAGACCTCTTCTCACCTGCAAGCCATTGTCCTGTGACTGTCACGTTAACTTTCAAAGACAAATCCGAAGACACTTTCCGCATAGATCTAAAATATGCTGAGGGATGTTGCGCACGATTCGACCATAGCAGAAGATCACACAAAATGACATACAGACTTGACAATAAGAAGATCATTGTAACGATCGAAAATACTGCCGAACAAAACAAGAACGAAGAAGCTGAAGAGTCGTTGAGGAGAGCTAGACAGGCGATGAGGCGGCGGTTGTATGACCAAGCTCTTGACCATCTTAGTCACGCTAAGAATTTAGCAAGTAAAGCTGATATAGTTAGGGAAATCAGGAGTGAAGAAAGTGAGGTTTTTAGTTCGTATGGAGAAAGTATGTTCGAAGAAGGTTTATTTATGGAAAGAACAGAACGCTTCCAAGCAGCAGAAGGTAAATTTTCGAGTGCGAAGTCTTTCTTCCAACGATCGTTGGAGTTGGTGTATAGTGGAGAGACACAGGAGAAGATACGTTTTTCCGAATTGAAGATAAGTGGAAACAGAAGTACCAATACAGCTACGGAATTAGAAAATGAAGCTTCTGTGATGGTTGCGAACGAAGAATATGAAACAGCGTTGGACAAGTACGAGGCAGCGTTGCGCAAATATAAAGAAGCTAAAAGAAAATTTGAAGAAGGTCGAAGATCTAGGGATGTATATTTTTCAGATTCTGTGGAAGCTACAGAAGATCGAATCGGACAAGCTGATGGTTTTATAGAACGCACTAGAGACGAGAAACAAAATAAAGAAGCCAAAGAATTGTTGCGGGAAGCTAAGAGAGCAAAGTCTCAACGTTTGTACGATTTTTTTTAGCTGTTTGCAGTTTATTGGGAATTCCTTTTAATTTTCCTTTTTTTCTTGAAGTAAGTAACTGTTTACTTGGTTAGTTATTAGATTTGTCGCTTGGCGCGCCGTTCTCGGCGTCGTCAGAAACAGCTGATTTGTGTAAACAAATCGGTCTGTTTACGTTTGCATTTAATTACTCTTGATATTTTCATAGACTCATAATACCGTTTTAAGCATGTTCTTTTCTTGTGGAGTTTGCCTTGCTGCAATTGATGCGGAGGAGATGTCTTTTATTTCATGCAGTGGTACCTGTGACAAAAAGTTTCATCCAGCTTGTGTTGGTGTTCCCGCTGAGTTGCTTCGTCATATGAGATCTTTACCAGGCATATCTTGGAAGTGTAATGATTGCAACCGTAAGTGTTTTTCCATAGATCAAGCAGGTCTAATTGCTTTGCTAAATGAAAAGTACACTGAAATGCTGCAGAAACTTGATACTGTGTTCGATGATTTAAAGGTAAATTTTCTGAAAACGGCAGAAGCTAATTTTAGTAAATCTCAAGCTACTTCTACTACTGTTGTTGATTCCGTCCCCTCTTATTCTGACACGTTAAAGAATAAGACGCAGCCTGCTATATTGATCAAGCCGAAGGTTCAACAAACTACAGTTAAAACCAAAGTTGATGTGAAAGAAAATATTAATACTGTGGATATGCAGCTGTCTTTATCCAAAGTAAAATCAGTGAGAAATGGGGGTATGGTTGTTGGTTTCTCTTCCAAAGAAGATAACAACCGTTTTAAAAAAGCTGCTGATGAAAAATTAGGTGACAAGTATGAAATAGTTGAGCTTAAAGGTGTGCAACCCCGAGTGAAAATTGTTGGTATGAATCAGATCTATTCTGAAAATGAAATTCTAGAATACGTTGATCATGCAATCAGGAGCAATACGACTGATATAAATCTTCGATCTGAATGTTCTATCATCAAGTTTTGGCATACAAAAAAGAACCCTAGAATATACCAGGCAATCGTCCAACTGGATCGAAAATCGTATGACACTGTTATGAACTTAGGGGGCCTCTTTGTCGGTTATGATCACTGCAGTGTTTTTGATGCAATCGAAATTTTACGTTGTTACAAATGTAACGGTTTTCACCATAGTTCAAGATACTGTAAAGCTATTAAGTCCTGTCCCAGGTGTGCAACGGTTGGTGATCAGGTGCATGCGTTGTCTGAGTGTAAAGGTGAGCAATTAAAATGCATTAACTGTGTAACTGCTATTGAAAGTGGTGAAACAAATATAAATCCAGAACATGCTGCATGGGATGTAAACTGTCCAATGTATCAGCGTGCAGTTGTAAAATTTAAAAAGGATTTGCTATTTAAACAATGACTACTTAATTCAACTGCTGAGACTTTTTCAGATCAACATTTAGTATTGTATTATCAAAACACGCGCGGTTTAAATAGCAAAACTGTTTCATTTTTCAATAGTGTGTACACAACAAATTTTGATATTATTGGGCTCACTGAGACCTGGCTAAATGAAAATGTTAGTAATTGTGAATTATTTAGTTCTGACTACAATGTGGTGAGAAAAGATAGAAATTTTTTAGCCACGGATACATCTAGAGGTGGGGGTGTTCTGCTTGCATTTAAGTCTAATATTGCCTTTGAAAAAATCAACCTTGATAACACTTTGTTTAGTTCTCTTACTCAAATGGATATTATTTGCGTGAAAGTGTATAATGATTCATATTTCTTTTACATTTTTCTATTGTATGTTCCACCTGCACAACCTGTTAAATTTTATCAGATGTTTTTTGAAGCTTTTGGTTCGCTAGATTTTATTGTAGGTGCAGATATTGTCATTATGGGTGACTTTAATCTTCCTGACTTTGTACAGAATAATCCTCCTGAGTATATTTCACAGAAAGTTAGTCATTTGAAAAATCTTAGTAATTTTTTAAATCTAAAACAGTTTAACTTTGTACCTAATGTCTATAACAGAATACTTGATTTAGTCCTTTCAAATATAGATCCTATAGTAACTAAGGCTTCCGATGTTCTTGTTGATGAAGACCCGCATCATCCGTCTCTGATGGCAACAATAAAATTTCAGAAGACTGCAAATAGAAACCTTCCTAATTCGTCAAGCTCTAGTTATAATTTCCATAAAGCTGATCTAAATTCTTTATACGAAGCTCTCATGGAAGTAAATTGGAAATCTTTAGAAATGTGCTCAGATGTAGATACAGCTTGTGATACATTTTATAATATCTTGTACTCTGTACTAGACAAGTATGTGCCGAAGTACACAAATCGGAAATATACATTCCCTCCTTGGTTTACGCCAGAAATAATAAAAATGGTTCGCAAAAAGTATCGGATTTATAGAAAATGCCGAAAATACAACAATCAAGATGATTGGCAGGTTTTCAAGGAGTTGCGTAAACAGCTTAAAATTAAAATATCGGGTGAATACAAAATTTTTAATGCAAAGGTTGAAAAACATATGGTAGATAATCCCAAGGAATTTTGGAGGTATGTGAATTTGAAAAAAGGCAGTAGTAACATCCCGTCCACAATGACATATGACAAATCTCTGATATCAGGTCCAAAAAATATTGCTGATGCTTTTGCAACATATTTTCAATCGGTTTTCAATCCACCTTCAAATTTCAGTGGTGATGGACCAGATATTTGTAGTGGAGTGTTACACATTCCTAACATAACTGAAAACGAAATCAGTGCAGCCTTGGAAAAATTGAAACGTAAAAATACCGCTGGTCCAGACAGAATTCCATCTATTTTCTTAAAAGACTGTTCTCCCACATTGGTAAAGCCGTTGTTTATCTTGTTCAATAAAATCTTAACAGGTGGTGTAATTCCGAAGTTGTGGAAGATTTCTAAAATTGTTCCGATATTGAAGAAGGGTGATCGTAAGGCTATCGAAAACTATCGACCAATTGCTTTAATAAATAACTTCGCTAAAATCTTTGAAATGGTGATTTTTAATAACATTTATTTTCACTTAAAAAGTAATATTTCTGAAAACCAACATGGATTTATGCATGGCAGGTCTACAGTGACAAATTTAGTGTCTTTAACTCAATTCCTAAGCGAGTCAATTGATGAGGGCGGTCAGACGGACGTCATTTACATGGACTTTTCGAAAGCCTTTGACAAAATAAGTCACAATATTTTGTTGTATAAACTTGGTGTCATTGGATTCTCACCAGCGCTACTTAAGGTTTTTCACTCTTATCTTTGTGCTAGGAAACAGTTTGTCTATTGCAGTGGATGCTCATCAAAGGATGTATTTCCAACTTCTGGAGTGCCACAGGGGTCGGTGCTGGGGCCACTTCTATTTTCCGTGTTTATCAATGATATAAGTCACATCCTGAATGTTGATTATTTACTATATGCGGACGATTTAAAAATATTCACAAAAGTGAAGTCATCGGCAGATTGTGTAAAGTTACATGGCAACCTAAATCAAGTCTTAAATTGGTGCAAAGTTAATGAATTGCCAGTCAATAAAACAAAATGCTACGTTATGTCCTTCTCTAAAATGAAAAATTCTATCTATTTTGATTACAGCATATTAGGTGAGTTAGTCTCTAGACCGAACATTGTTCATGACTTAGGAGTTAAGTTTGACAGTAAATTGTCTTTTAATGCTCACTTCGATTATGTAGTCTCTGCGTGCTTTAGGTCCCTTGGTTACATACTCAGAAATTCAAAGGATTTTGTGAATACAAAGACGTTAATTTCACTTTTTATTGCACTGGTAAGAACCAAAATGGAATACGCAAATGTGGTCTGGTTCCCCTACTATAATATACATATAAACAATATTGAAAAGGTGCAGCGTAGGTTCCTTAAATATCTGTATTTTAGAGAGGAGAGAACGTATCCTCCGGTTGGATTTCCACAAATTATACTTTTGGAGAGATATTCTATGACAGCATTAGAAAACCGTAATAAATTATTTTTGGCAGTCACTATTTATAAGGTTGTTAATAACAGATTAGATTGTCATGACATATTGAGAAGAATATGTTTTAATGGAAGTCCTAGATTACTTATATCTAGAAAACCGGAGTTATTTGCGTTACCAACACCTCGAACAAATGTTCTGAAGTTTTCACCAGTGTACAGATTGTGTTACATAGGTAACTGGCTTAACCGTCAGGTAGATATTTTTAATACAAATATGTGTACCATTAAGAAATTAAAGTTTGAATCGGTTTGAATTAAACAGAAATATATTCCATAAATGGGGTTCGCCCTGTCGAATATATAAGAATAATAATAATAATAATAATAATAATTTTGCTCTTGACTGCCTTGATCGTGCCGAAACCTTAGCAGTTCGATCCGATACCCTCGACGATATTGAAAACGAAGAAAGCCGAGTTTGTAGTTTATATGGGGAGACAATGTTTGAAGAAGGTTTGGATTATGAACAAAGAGAACACTCAGAAATGGCCCAACAAAAATTTGACAAAGCCGAGTCCTTGTTACGACGATCATTGACATTAGAAAGCAGTAGGGAAACTCAACAGAAGTTGCGTTTAGTCGAATTGAAAATTAATGGTAATAAGAGTTTGCGGCAAGCAATGGAGTTAGAAAATCAAGCCTGGGAGATGAGCGAGAACAAACAATATAAAGAGGCTTTGAATATTTACCTTGCCGCGCTTACTACATACAAAAATGTTAAAGAACAGTATTTAGAAGGTGCTAGGTATCGACAACAGTACTTCTCTAATTCCGTAAACATGGTGAACGAACAGATCAGACAAGTAGAGGCCACTATCAAAAAGACTACACAACAGCAACAGAATGAACAAGCTAAAGCATTGATGAAGAAAGTCAAAGAAGCAATGAAGCAACGATTATACAATTTAGCGCTTGAACACCTTGAGGGTGCCAAAAAATTAGCAAATCAGTCGGATACACTTGAGAACATTAAGAACGAGGAAAGTCGGATTTGTAGTTTGTACGGGGTGACGCTGTTCGAAGAAGGTTTGGACTGGGAACAGAAAGAACATTCAGAAATGGCGGAAAGTAAATTTGCCAAAGCAGAATCTTTGTTTCAACGATCGCTGAGGTTGGTGAACAGTAGTGAAACTCGACAGAAGTTGCGTCTGGTCGAGTTGAAAATTAATGGCTGTAAGGGTTTAAGCCAAGGTGTAACGTTGGAAAATCAAGCTATGGTGATGAGCAACGACAAAGAATATGAATTGGCGTTGAATAAGTATCATGCGGCTCTCACCATATACCAAGAGGTTAGAGACAAGTATTTAGAAGGTGCCAAAAATCGCAAAAGCTATTTCTCCAATTCTTTAAATGGCGTAAATAAAAAAATCGAACAAGTAGAAGCCGCAATCGAACACACTACAAAACAACAACACAATGAAGAAGCGAAAGCATTGATAAAGGAAGCTAAAAAAGCGACGAAGCAACAGTTGTATGACTTTGCGCTTGAACATCTTAAGGGTGCTAAAAGTGTAGCAAATCAACCGGATACACTTACGACGATCAGAAATGAAGAAAGTACAGTTTGTAACTTGTATGGTAAATCTGTGTTTGTAGAGGGTTTGAAGTTAGATACAGAAGGACACTCAGAACGAGCACAAAGTAAATTTAAAAGAGCAAAAACTTTTTTCCAAAGAGCAGCGAAATTGGTGAGCAATAAAGAGCTTCAGCAGAATTTGCAACTCGTCGATTTGAAGCTTAGCGGAATCAAAAGTTTCGCCGAAGCTGTCACATTAAAAGACGAAGGTGTTGAAATGATTAAAAAGGAAGATTATGACTCTGCGTTGGATAAGTATGTTTCAGCTTTAGCTAAATGTAAAGAAGCTAAAGAAAAATATATGGAAGGTGCCGGTTGCCGAAAAGAATATTTCTCTAATTCTGTAGAACTGATAAATCAGCAAATTAAACAAATTACAGTTACCATTAGAAACACCGAAGCACAGATGCGGGATGCAAACGCCAAAGAACTTACAGAAAAAGCTAAAACAGCAAGAAGTCAAAATTTCTATGACGTCGCTCTCAAACTTCTTAGTCAAGCTAAATTATCGGCAAATCAAACTACGATGACCAGCATAAGAAAAGAAGAAAGTGAAGTTTGTTGTTTGTATGGGACAATGTTGTTTGAGGAAGGTCTGGATTCGGAGAAAGGAGGATATGTGGAACAAGCAAAAATAAGATTTCATAAAGCGAAATCCTTGTTACAGCGGGGGATGAAATTGGTAGATTGTGAAGAAACAAAAAGGAAGCTACATCTTGTCGAATTGAAGATCGGTGGAGATAAGAAATTTAACAAAGCTGTGGAGTTCGACAACGAAGCTTCTTTATGTCAACATGATGAACTATATAAGGAGGCTTTAGATCAATACGACGCCGTTTTGGGTAAATATAAAGAAGCTAAAGAAGACTACGTGGAAGGTGCCAAACACGAGGAAGAATATTTTGCACGCTCCGTGAAAATCGCGGATGCACAGATCGAGAGAGTTGAAGATACCGTAAATGAGATAAATAGTGTGCAGATGTTGCAAGGTCAAATCAGTGGGCCTAGAATCGATAACAGAACAAGTGAGACGGTAGAAGATGATAAGGAGGAAGTTGAATCTAAGTTGCAAAATACATTTATTCAACGTTAAATTGATAACGTATTGTAGAATTTGTTGTGATGTATTTTAATAAAATGTCTTTTGTTTTGGTTGTTGTTATTTGGTTTACTCATTTTCGACGTTTGAATGACGATATCCACGTTCATTCAACCTTTAATAAAAGAACTTCGAAATACTTTGAAAACTATAGTAATGTGTACATGGTCCATTTTGCCCTCTCTCTGCAGAAACGCTGCTGATACTATCGACGATATTTGATCAAAACTAATGAAGTCAGTCGAACCCCTGCTGGAACAGCTTTCGAATATTGTCAAAGATTGTCAGAGTTCTTACATACTTAGAACTATCCGTGTGAAAAGCATCTGCGAACGCTTGGCTAAAGTTGTTGTTAAGTTACAAAAGTATTTCGAGGAGGTTCGTTTGACTGCTGAACTGAAGAATTTAACCAAAGTTAACCAAACTGAAAGTAACACGAGTCGAGTTACTTTTGGACTTCACGATAAAAACCGGCATGAAAATCGTGAAGCACCATGCTCTTCACAACAACGTTGTATAACCTAGAGAAAATTAAGTTTTTGAGAAGCTGTTTAATGGGATTATGAAAGAACTACGAAACTCGGTTGATAAGAACAACGATTTGAGGTTGAACCTTCTCACAGCACAAAGAAAAGACGTAGACAAAGCTGTAGAGAAATTGTTAAACGGAACCGAGTTTAAGACTGTAGTGGGCACAATTTACTCAAAATTGTCAGAAAAGTTTGATGTTGTGTCTTTCAACCAAATTCTATTTTCAGCAGCAGCAATTTTCTAATCTAAGGAATCGCAAATCTGGCAAACATTGTCTGTCTTATATATAATTTTGCGTTTAAAATTGAGGAACGTCTTTCCATTGAAGAAGAAAACCACGATATTGACGAAGTAATTGAAGAAATTTGTTTGGATGTTGCAATTGCGATTCGTGATTGCTTGAAAAATGCTTATGAAAATATGTCAGACTTTGTGGGTAATATACAAGCAGTGATGAAGAAAAAGAAGATGTTTGTGGAAGAGTTGGAGAAACAATTGTCTTACCTGAAAACTAGGTCGAAATCATATTTGTAATTGTATGTGCTTTTGTATTCTACTTTTGGCGACATTTTATAGACAGTTTTACTGTATTCCAGGTGTATATACCATCTCCATCTAGAACCAACTCTGATTAGGGAGGAATCCGCGATAATAGTTTGACAGAAATTTTTTTAATTATTTGTAATATCACTGCGCTGTCGCCAAGTTCGTAGACGAATGATGAATGAATTTGGAAATCGAAAAATGAAATACTTACAAATCCATTCTAGGTTGTCCATTTCTTCCAACTCCTCGTTAAATACATTTGCAGAACTATCTATATTTACAACATCCGGCTTAGAGGCTGTTAAGTAAAGAATTTCTGTAACACGCCAAATTGGGTGTGCCCATAAATGAAGTCTTGGAAAAACCCGTCCGCATTACTGGAAAAGGTCGGTACTTATTTACTTGCATACTGCCAATAACCAACTGTGTTAAAATTGTATTAAAATTAAGATTCTCACCAATTACCACGAAAAATGCAGCAAAAATTTTAAAATATGCTTTTTGCATATTATCCGAGCTTTAATTATTATTAGTGTACAGATAATGGAAGGTCAAGTTAGTGGGCTCAGAATAAATAGCAAAAAATAGGGGTGGTGGAAGGTGAAAAGGAGGAAGTTGAATCTAAGTTGTATTCAACGTTAAAGTGAGAGATATTGTAAAATTTATGGTAGCAGGAAGTATTATAATAAATCTCATTTACTTAGCTTGTCATATGTAGATCTATTTTTTGTATTTGCCTTTTAGTAGTATTTTTGATAAATTATAATCCAGTTTTGTCAATATTAAATATTTTTAGATTTTTAAAACTTCTTGTTTTGTTTTTCTGTCGTTTTACATGCTGTATCTCGACATGGAGCCAAAAGTCTAGTGGTGGTCCCCAGCTTTTATTTGTAGATAAAATCACATGACATCTCTAGAGGAAGTCAGACGACGAATGCCTGAGATGCTTTGAATGTCAATTACCCGTAGAAACGCCCTTTTCATATTCTGTGATAAATATTAACAACAACATATTTAAACTAGAGTCCTTGAATCTACGTTCGTCTTTTTTTTCCTTCCAGTTTTCACAAAAATGGGCACCACGTCCTCAAATAACAAAATCGTCAACGACACAAGCACCGACATCGTCAGCATTTCTGTATCAGGGTTGGATGGCTTCGATTGTGAAGAGTAATCATCCAAGCAGCAAACAACGCGACTTATCCATAAATGCCAAAGAATCAGTAGAACCTATCGTAAACCTCTTCTCACATGCAAACCATTGTCCTGTGACTGTCACGTTAACTTTCAAAGACGGATCCGAAGACACTTTCCGCACAGATCTAAAATATGCTGTGGGATGTTGCGCACGATTCGACCATAGCCAAAAATCGCACAAAATGTCATACAGACTCGACAATAAGAAGATCATTGAACGGTCGTAAACAATGCCAAACAAAAGAAAAACGAAGAAGCTGACGAGTTGTTGAGGAAAGCTAGAGAGGCGATGAGGCGACGATTGTATGACCAAGCTCTTGACCATAGTTAGGAAAATTAGAAGTGAAGAAAGTGAGGTATACAGTTCGATTGGAGACAGTATTTGCGCAGCAGGTTTAACTATGCAGAGAGCAGAAAACTTACAAGCAGCGGAAGGCAAATTTTCGAAAGCGATGTTTTTCTTCTAATGATCGTTAGAGTCGCTGTATAGTGGAGAGACCCAGCAGAAGATATATCTTTCCGAATTGAAGATAAGTGGAAACAGAAGTGTCACTGAAGCTATGGGACTAAAAGATGAAGCTTCTAAGATGGTCCAGAACGAAGAATATGGAACGACCTTCGATAAATACGAGGTAACTTTGCGCAAACATAAAGAAGCTAAAAGAATATACGTGGAAGACTCCTGATTAAGAGAACAATATTTTTCTGATCCTGTGAAACGTGTAGAACAGCAGATTGAAGAAATCAGTGCTGCAACAACAATTACCAAGGAACGGAAACAGGATCAAGAAGCTACAAAATTGATAGAAATAGCCAAAACAGCAACCAATTGGTATTATCATAGCCTTGACTATCTTGCCGGGCTAAAACACTGACGATCCAAAGTGATGCAATTAAAATCATTAAGAACGAAGAATGTCAAGTCTATTGTCTACTCGGAGAAACTTTATACCAAGAAGGTATGAGCCTGGAGAACGACGGATCATCAAAGAGGGCACAAAAAAATTCGATGAGGCAAAGTCTTGTTTTCAACTATCTGTCAACTTGGACATATTTGGACAAGAGGCGGAAAGTCTCTTTCACAGAACTATGTCTTGGGTCCAAGGAAAAGTTGGGTTGTTTCAAAACAAGCCTCAACAAAATTTGCACATCTCCGAACTGAAGATCAGCGGAAATAACAGCTTCTTTCAAGCGGCGAAGTTAAAAAACCAAGCCGTTGACATGATTAGAACTAGAAATTATCAAATGGCTCTGAATAAATATCCCGCCGCTTTGAGTAAATATCAAGAAGCTAAAAAAAATCCGCGGAAGGTGCTAAGTATCGAAAACAAGATTTCTCGAATTCTTTCACTTATGAGCGAAAAAGAAGTGAAGACTTCAAACAGTTACGAAAGAGCAACGTAAGTATGATTTTGCTTTTAAATGTCTTGAACGCGCTAGAATCTTGGCAAATCAAGTTAGTACAATCGAAATTAACAACGAAGAAAGCGAAGTTTGCAACTTGTATGGAGAAGTATTGTTTAAAGAAGGTGTTAGCTTGGAGGAAGAAGGACACTTCGAAAAGGCACATACAAAATTCGTAAGAGCAAAGTCGGTGTTTCAACAAGCTGGTGAAGAGTTTCAACGACAGGCGCATCTGATCGAAACGATGATCGATAGGAACAGATGTTTGACTCAAGCGTCCAAACTGAAACATGAAGCACTTCAGTTGATCAAAAAGGAAGAATATTTTCTAGCACTAAATAAATTTGACGACGCTTTAAATAAACACGAAGAAGCTAGAGAAGTGGAGAATACTGGACTCTGTCAACATTTTTCAACCAAAGCTATGAAAAAACAAATTGAACAAATCACTCTTGCGATCGAAAACACCAAAAGCAAAGTACTAATACAGAAAGCCAAAGAAGCAGCAAAACAACACTTTTTCGAATTCGCTCTTGAAAAACTCGATCGTGCTAAAGCTTTTGCAAACCAGTCTGAAACAGCTGAATGTATCAAAAGCGAAGAAAGTCACGTTCTTAATTTGTGTGGAGACACGATGTTGGAAGAAGGTTTGCTTTAGGAAAAAGAGGGACACCTGGAAAGAGCACAAGACAAATTTGAAAAAGCAAAGAGTTCGTTCCAGAAAGTTGTGAGCTTGGATGAAAATGAACGCGCTCTATTTACAAAAGTAAAGTGCTGGTTTGCACAAAACATAGGCTTGAGTAACGAAATTCAACAAAAGTTGCGTTTATGCGAGTTGAAAATCAGTGCAAACGGAATTTTTGCTGAAGCTATTGAGCTAAAAAAGGGTCCTGTTGAAATGGTGAAGAGTGAACAATATCAAATGGTTGTGGATAAGTACAATGCAGCTTTGACTCGGTATGAAGAAGCCAAGACACAGTATGTGGAGGGTGAACAATATAAAAAAGAGTATTTTGCTGATTCTGTAGCAATAGTAAACAAACAAATTCAAGAAATTACTCATGTTATGGAAAACGCAATAAAAACTCGAGTCTTAAAATAAATTAAATTTTAAAACTCCCAATCCGTCACAACCAAATCAGCTTTGCATATTAATGAATAAATGCTTCAATTAAACGCACAGTACAGTGGACCATCGTATACATATATTCACTCAATGTGTAGGACACACAGTAAAAAGACAAAAACGGTGGAAAAAGCAAATTTAATTCGTAGTTATTAACAAATTTATATAATTATTTTTAATGAATACTATACTGTTACAATGCAATCTTACTATCAGATTTCCAAAAATTAAATTGTTTTGCACCGATAAACGATTCAAGTCTTATTATAAATACATATTCCGTCATTGTCCCTGATAAAAAAAATAAGTTGTGAGTAAAATACGTATATATTAGATCACCACGTACATTCTTATTTTTAAATCTGAAATGTTTATCGGCTTTCTATTCTTTTCATTGCTACTCAGTTCTTGTTCTTGCCCATGTTGCTCTTCTTAATTTTCTTCCTCATCATTTTCCTCTTCGCGATTTGATTTAATTTGAATAAAAAAAGACGAAAGATAATCGTTAAACATAGGCATGATTATTTTTTAGTTACTCAAATTTACACGACTAATTACACAGCGATTATGTACAAAATAATTCCGGCTCAAATTGATTGAATTCGTTCACTGGACTCGACTCGTTAACTGAATAACTTTCTAGAAGTTCCGCGGTCGAGGTTTTTCTAGAGTACCCGTAGCGTCTTCCGCTTCCAGGCTTTTCTTCTCACCGACGATGAGTCATGAATCATTGCCGTGCATACTGGAAAGCTCTCGACGGCCCATAGGCGTCGTACCGAGGTGACGTATGGGTTTATTTCGTAACACTATGAAGAGCAGCTTAAAATGTGTATTTTTTAACGCATATTCAGTTTCAGATGCAAACTTAAATTTGAATGAGGACTGAATAGGCGGCCATTTTAATCGAGCAAGAGATCGATTAGAAAGAAACATAGATATGATATATAGTAACAACATAATACCTACGTCAATCCAGCTACTTTAATTCAGATTTTTTTTGTTTTTATTAAATTTGTGATATTCAAATTGTTTTAGATTGTATAATGATAAGACCAGCGAACTTGTAGGATAAAAGTATATTGACAGTAATAAGTGCAGGTATATACAAAAAAGATTTAGAGAACATGTTTTAGATTGTATAATGATAAGACCAGCGAACTTGTAGGATAAAAGTATATTGACAGTAATAAGTGCAGGTATATACAAAAAAGATTTAGAGAATATGTGACCTCACGGTCGAGAAGTATTTGAGTCAGTCACTCTGTGAATATTGAATTCCATTTCCTGGTGGTTCTCACCACCCTTATTTCAAAGTGGGTGGTGGCTCTGGCCCACCCTTGCGGATGGAGGGGACGGAACAGATGTCCCCGCCAGGAGCGCTAACATAACCCCCCGCCTTGAAACAATCACATTGTTTTAAGATAAAAAAAAGGATAAATAAATACGTTACACAAATGCAAAATATATGTACCTATACATGAAAGGTAAAATAAAAAAGCAAGAAATATTCATATGTAACCGTAACTAGTTCGAAAGATCACCACCACAGTCTTTAAGTTTAGCGTAATTAGTCTATTGGTAAAGCGCACACTTTCGAAATTGCTCTTTTTATCGAGCCACTTTTGCATTTCACCGACACTACCCGCACGTTCCCATCACTGCCGGGGTGCAATTGAGTAATTCTACCCAACTGCCATTGCAACGGTGGTAAATTGTCTTCTTTTAGCACTACTAAGGTGCCAACTTCCGGAATTCTTGCAGAGGTGGTTCGCCACTTGCTCCGATTTTGCAACGTGGCCAGGTACTCCGTCGACCATCGTCTCCAAAAATGCTGGCGACAAGCCTCTATCAATTGCCAGCGAGACAATCGGTTGATGGGAATGGTGGTGTGGTCCCTCTCCATGGGGGCGGTTAAAGGGTGCCCGATTAAAAAATGGCCGGGCGTAAGAGGTGTCATATCGTTGGCATCGTTCGACAGTGGCGTCACTGGACGCGAATTCAAAACGGCCTCAATTCTTACTAACAAGGTGTGCATTTCCTCGTATGTAAGATGATTTTCACCGATAACGCGTTTAATATGGGTCTTAACAGATTTGATTCCCGCTTCCCAAAGCCCACCAAAATTTGGAGCTCGAGGGGGTATAAACTTCCAGATTATTTTTTCCTGTTCTAACCTATTTTGGAAATCTTTGGCTAGTAATAATCGCTTCAGTTCTTTTTTCGCGCCCACAAAATTGGTGGCATTGTCGCTTAGAATGTAGGCAACGTTGCCGCGGCGCGAAATTAGTCGTTTTAGCGCATTGAAAAAGGAATCAGATGTCAGGTCGCCCACAAGTTCAAGATGAACGGCTTTAGTACATAAACAAATGAAAAGACAGATGTAAGACTTGACCGTCCGCTTTCCTCTACCTCGGCCTTCTTTAATTAGAATGGGACCTCCGAAGTCTACTCCAACTTTAGAAAAAGGGCGGGCTTGCATTAATCTTTGTTCGGGTAAATCACCCATAATTTGCGTATATGATTTAGGGTTAACCTTGTAACAACTGATACATTTATGCAAAACCTTACGAACTTGACTGCGGCCGGCCAAAGGCCAGTAGTTTAATCTCATTTGCGCCAGAGTTCCTAGCTGCCCTGCATGTAGCATATGAACATGAGTTTCTTTAATAATTAAATCGGTCACAAAGTGTTTTGGCAATAAGATTGGACATTTTTTGTTAAATGGCATAGTTGACATGTTACTTAATCTACCCCCCACCCTGATTAAGCCATTTTGGTCTATGAAGGGGTTGAGCGAAGTAATGCGACTATCATTAATTTTTTGACTGTTTTTTAACTGTTTGATTTCGAAAGCGAATGTTTCGGCTTGAACTAAGCGGATTACGGAGTTCGTTGCTTCTTGTAGTTCCCGTAATGTCAAATTACCTTTAACTTCAGGTTGTTTTTTGATCCTATTGTATAAATTCTTGATAACGCGCTGCCAACAAGCAACCGCATTTTTTAGTTTTGCAAAGGTCGAGTAGGAAGCAAGAATATCAAATTTGGGGGAATTCAATTGGAGACTTACAGCCGCAACAGTACGTTTTTCTACAAGTGCTTCGTCTTGAGAATCGCATTGGTTCGAATTTTGTATAATAAGAGAAGGGATTTCAATTTGATGCAGCCATGATGGCCCATTGAACCATAAGGAATTTTTGGCTAATTCGCTTGGATATATACCACGGGTAATAATATCTGCTGGATTTTCGGCACCTTTTACGTGATTCCAATGACATTTACTTGTTAATTCCTGGATTTCAGACACTCGATTAGCAACGAAGGTTTTCCAGTTACCTGGATCGGCGGCTAACCAAGATAAAACTATTTTGGAATCAGTCCAACAATAGCACTGGTCAGGTAAAATGTTCAAGGTATTAGCAACTTTAACAAGTAACCGAGACAAAAGAAGAGCCCCGCACAATTCGAGTCTGGGCAGAGAAATGATTTTTAATGGGGCTACGCGCGACTTTGCGCATAATAGTCGTACATGTAAATTTAATTGACAGTCAATAGATCTCATAAAGATCGCTGCGCCATATGCCTGTTCTGAACTATCACAGAATCCATGAATTTCTACTTTAATTGGGTCACGACATATTACAGTTCGAGGAAATTGAATTTTACTTAAGTTAGGTAGCTCGCGTAAAAACGAAATCCACGTTTTTTGAAGGCTCTCAGGAATTTCCGTGTCCCAATCAATTTTCAGTGACCATAACTTCTGCATAAATATTTTTGCCTTCGTGACCACTGGGTTGATTAGGCCCAGTGGGTCAAATAGTTGCGAAATAGCGCTTAATATGGAACGTTTTGTAAGTTTGATATTAACAAAGTTAAAATTAGTGTATAAAAACGAATCTGCCTGTAGCAAGGTTTTGCTTTATCCAGTGGAATTGATTGTTTGGAAATTATAGGTGAATAAAACTGAACGAAACGATTGAAATGTGTATTGCAACTTGGTGGTACATCAACTGAACTTACAGTGTCAAGTGCGCACATGCGCAAGCTTATGTCGGTAATACAGTTAGCAAAAGGGTAGTTTTCTATAATATCAACACTCCCACTAGAAAACTACAACTATCAACAACAAAAATTTTTAAATTTAAATAAAGTAAAATTAACGCTTCTTGAGTCCCATTTCCTTCAGGTGCTTTTCATGCAGTTCCAGAGGTAATGCTTTGGTCATCACATCAGCTGTCATTTCCTTCGAAGCAATGTGTTGAACTTGTATGGCCTTTTCTTGAATTTGCTCACGAAGGAAATGATGTCTCACATCTATGTGCTTTGTCCTTGCTCTGTATCCTCCCACTCGACTCAGATCCACTGCGCTTTTATTGTCACATTTCAGAATAGGTCCTTCGTCATCGACTTCAGGCATTAATTCATTTAGAAGGCCCTGTAACCAAATAGCTTCTTGCGCCGCTGCACTTAGAGCCATGTATTCTGCTTCAGTTGTGGATAAAGCAATGGTGGGTTGTTTCTTGCTATTCCATGATACAGGGGCCCCTTGGAATGTAAAGACATATCCTGTGGTTGACCGTCTCTCATCTTCATCACCTGCCCAGTCTGCGTCACAAAAACCTGCAAGTTTTCCATTCTCTGTCCTTGTAAAACAGAGTCTGAAGTCCTTTGTGCCCTGGATGTATCGAAGGACTCGTTTCACAGCTGACCAGTGAGCAGAGCCTGGATTATTGTTAAATCGGCTCAATAACGCTAGAGAATATGCCAGGTCCGGACGCGTACCCTGACATGCATACATCAATGACCCAACTGCCTCTTGATATGGTACATTCTCCATGTTTTGAACCTCGTTCGTTGATTTTGGGCACATTTCTTTTGTTAGCTTCTCGGATGGACTTAACGGAGTTTTAGTCGGATTGCAGTTTGCCATGTTGAATTTTGATAAAACCTCTTCTAAATATTTTGATTGGTCCAACCATAATTTGCCCTCTTTTCTGTCTCTTGTTACCCGAATTCCCAGGATATACTGTAATTCTCCCAAATCTTTCATTTTGAATCTGCTTTCCAATTCTTTCTTCAATTCATTTTTCATTTTTGAATCGTTGCCCAAAATGAGTAAATCATCTACATAGACTGCGACAATTACAATCTTATTATCCTTGCAAAGATAATATATGCACTCATCTCGTTTTGATTGATTTAGCCCAATTTCTATAAACGCTTGATGTAACTTCAAATTCCATTGTCTTCCAGCTTGCTTCAAACCATACATTGCCTTGTTTAATTTGCAAACTTTATTTTCTTGGCCTCTAACTTCAAATAATTCAGGCTGCTGAATAAAAATGTCATCGTTAAGATCTCCTTGCAAGAACGCAGTCACTGCGTCCATATGATCAATGTCAAGGTCATACTTGACTGCAAGCCCTAAGATCAATCTAATCGAATTGTATCGTACCACAGGTGAATAGGTTTCTTGATAATCTATCCCCTTATGTTGACAACAACCTTTCACTACAAGTCTGGCTTTAAATCGATCTATGTTCCCGTCTTGATCTAATTTTGTTTTAAATACCCATTTGCTGTCAATCACTTTAGCATTAGTTGGCAAATCTGTGAGAGTCCATGTTTTGTTTTCAATGAGTGCATCGTATTCAGCTTGCATTGCTTCAAGCCATCTTGTACACTCAGGACTCGAAACAGCTTCTTCAACATTTTTGGGCTCCCTCGTCAACGACTGAACATGGTAGCAAATATATTCAGAAAATTCCTTTGCTTTTCTTTCCCTACTTGATTTTCTTATAGCGGGTTCTTCTCTTTCGGTGTTTTCGACTTGCTCAACATCATCATTGGTTTCAATTTCATGGACATTACATTCAACCTGAATTTCTTCAATTTCTTGTTCATCAATTTCGTCTGCTTGAGTTTCTTCGATCTCACACTCTTCACTTTCTTCAGTATGATCACGGAGGTTCGTTTCATCGGTGATTGGGTAAAACAACCAATCATTGTTTTCACATTGCGATGCCTTTGGAAGTTCTTTTTCAAAAAATACAACATCTCTAGCCTCCACAATTTTCTGTTTTCTTATGTGATAGAGCCGGTAGCCTTTCGAACCATTTGCATAGCCCACATGAATGCATTCTTCTGACTTCGGGTCCAATTTTCTGCGTTGTTGTTTAGGCACGTGAACAAATGCCCTACAACCAAACACTTTTAAATAGGATAGATCAGGTTTCTTACCTGTGTAAGCTTCATTTGGTGTGACATCTTTCAATGTTCTTGTCGGTGCTCTGTTGATCAAGTGGACAGCTGTATTTACGGCTTCTGCCCAAAACCTTTTCTTCAAATTGGCACCAATTAATAAGCAACGCGTTTTTTCTATGATGGTGCGGTTCATCCGCTCTGCAACTCCATTTTGTTCGGGCGTATGTGGAATCGTTGTTTGGTGACAAATACCAGACAATTTCAGCAGCTTGAGCAACCTGTTGTTGACATATTCAGTTCCATTGTCAGTCCTCAGAGTCTTGACCCTATTTCCCGTCTGATTTTCTACCATATTCTTGAATTCTTGGAAAACATCGTGTACTTCTGATTTGTTTCTTAGGAAGTAAACAAATACTTTGTGGGTGAAGTCGTCCACAAAAGTGAGAAAGTATTTTGATCCTCCCAATGAATTTTCCTCCATAGGACCACATAGGTCTGAATGGATTAGTTCCAAGGGTCGGCTTGAGTTCTTGACATGTGGCTTAAATGGTAGACGGTGTTGTTTGCCCTGCACACATACCTCGCAAGGTTCACTCAGCGAATTTTTGAAATTCGTTCCCGTAACGACCCCGTTTTTTATTCGGTTCATGCTGTCCGTTGACGGATGGCCTAGTCTGCTATGCCATAGATGTATATTGTCAGCAACCGATACTAAGTTAGCACCGTGCACCTTATTTTTCGGTCGATCCAGTTTGTACATGCCATTCTTCAGTGTGGCACTGGCGATGAGGGCGTTGCTTTTGTCGTATATACTGCACTTACTGCTCTCAAAGTAGACCTTGTGCCCCTTATTGGTTATTTTGCTTACAGACAGCAAGTTTGTTGTCAAATCTGGCACAAACATAACCTCTTTTACGTTTATTTTGTCAGGTGTACCACCTGTACAAACGTCCAAATTTACCTCCCCCACTGCATCGACATTTAGACGATTTTTATTGGCTACTATAATTTCCTGCGTGGATGAAGGAGGTTTGCTTGCGGATGTCAGCCATGTTTTGTCGTTTGTTAGATGGACCGATGCGCCGGAGTCGATATACCATTCATTTTTTTCAACATGATCGTTTCCCGTTGACAAGACTGTTAAGAAGGATTTCGCTTCCTTCGTGTTGGAAGATTTGCCATTTTCTCTCTGCAGGCGAGCCTTTCGTTTAAAACAATTCTTCCCGAGATGACCAATTTTATTACATTCAAAACACCGTGGCCCATTTTTAGTATAGTTCTTCTTTTCGGCGTGGTTTCCGAAGAACGCTACTCCATTTTTGTTTGAACTGCTTGTATCGACCTTGACCTCTTGTAATAGTTTCACCTTGATGGAGTCACTGGTAATGGCGATACCGGAGCTTTCTAGTCCCATTATCATCGGGCGATAATGGTCTGGCAATCCAGCAAGTAATAACGTCCCGAGCCATTCATCACTTACAACAAAACCAATATTCGTCAATTTATGTCCTGTTGAAATAATCTTGTTAACGTATTCTTCTACGGAATCACAATTTTCCAACTGAGTTGTGATTAAGGTACGTAACAGGCCAACTCTTCGCGTAAGTCCTTTATCGTCGAAGGCCTTGATTAAATTTTCCCATGCCTCTTTCGCTGTCTTCGCATTTTGCACGTGGACATAGTTTATGGGGTGTATCGACAGGATTATTTTGGCCTTAGCCTTTGCAACTTGTTTTGCCGTAGTGTTCGTACCCTCAACACATTCCCACAACTCTTCATGCTCCAAATATGTTTGCATTGCGAATTTCCATGAGTTGAAGTTTTCGCGCCCTAGTAGTTTTTCGATCGGTGGTAGCGTGGACGCTGCCATTTTGTTGCCGGAACACAAAAGTTTTTATCACTGAGATATATCGGATTCACCTTATTTTTACACGCGGCCAAACAATCAGCAGTACCCTGGGCCCATAACCTGTAGCAAGGTTTTGCTTTATCCAGTGGAATTGATTGTTTGGAAATTATAGGTGAATAAAACTGAACGAAACGATTGAAATGTGTATTGCAACTTGGTGGTACATCAACTGAACTTACAGTGTCAAGTGCGCACATGCGCAAGCTTATGTCGGTAATACAGTTAGCAAAAGGGTAGTTTTCTATAATATCAACACTGCCTCATTGTCCCAACGAATACCTAATGTTTTCTTATCCAATTGTTTATCCGTAATTATACAATTTTTTACAGACACGTTATGCTCGTCATGTAGTATTTCAGGACTATTTGATGACCACTTACTGACCTCGAAACCTCCCTTTGCCAGGACCGTTTTTAATTCCTCTTTAATTTGTTTTAATTCACGAATAGAATCTGCGCCAAAGAGCGCATCATCCACATAGAAGCATTTCATAATAACATCATGCGCTAGAGGGTACGCATGTTTTTCCTCAGAGCCTAATTGTTGGACACATTTTATCGCTTGATATGATGAAGAAGTAAGCCCGTAAGTAACGGTTTTTAATCTATATGTGTTTATAGGATATTCGGGAGACTCTCGCCATACAATTTTTTGATAGTTGCGATCGTCTGGATGTACCCAAATACAACGGTACATCTTTGATATATCTGCGGTTATAACAAATTGAGGTACTCTAAACTGGATAATGATAGTAAATAAATGGGGCTGCAACACTGGCCCCGCTAAGAGATTGTCATTTAAAGTAAGATCATTGGAACTTTTGGCAGAACCATCGAAAACTACTCGGAGTTTCGTGGACGAACTGTTTAAATTTAGTACACAATTATGTGGCAGGTAAAAGGATTTGTCCTGGGTATCAGCAGGTACAAGCTCCATGTGACCCATCTGCAAATACTCCCTCATGAAAGCAATGTACCCCTCATTTAGTTTGTGGTCCCGGAAGCGCTTTCTCTCTACTGATAATAACCGTTTTATTGCAGTCTCTTTGGAATTTCCTAAATTGGGAGGATTATTTGCAAAGGGTAGCCTAACGACAAAGCGCCCGTCTGCCGCCCGTTTAGTAGTGTCATAAAAATGGCCTTCACAAATATCTTTGGAGGAATTTTTTTCATCTGCAGGTGCACTGATCGGTTCTACATTTTCAAGTTCCCAAAATCGAGTAATGCACGTGTCTAAACTAATTTTGTAACAATGAGTACGATTAAATTTGAAATCTCCAATAGGACCTCCTATAAGCCAACCTAACAAGCTATTTTGCAGAACAGGATGATTTTTTCCTAGGCTGATTTTACCGTCTGTTAATAAATTTAAGAAGAGTTCTGCTCCAATTAATACATCTACGGGTCCTGATATGTGAAAAGTTGGGTCAGCAAGTTGCAGATTGTTAGGCAATTTGAAATGATTAGCTTGGAAACTATGACTGGGCAAGTTTTCAGTTATTTTAGGAATTATTAAGCATCTAATATTTGTACGAAAATCTGTGGACTTGCTGCCGATTGCAACTTCTGCAGATTTTGTTAATTTTTATTGACTATTTATCCCTGAAATGGACATATTTATACTGCTAATGTTTAATTTCAATTTTTTACAAAGGCTGTCTGTGATAAAATGGGATTGGCTTCCTATGTCGAGTAAGGCCCGGCATTCTTTAACTATACCGGTAGGACCGGTGACTTGTATTAAGGCCGTCGATAATAAAACATTATTTGAAAGGGCCAAGTGGCACTGAGACGTACCTTCGCCGGGATTATCAACATTATGTTCATCATTATGTGAATCACTAGTATCAGCGTGCTCCATATGCAATAAAGAGTGATGCCTTTTATGGCATTGCCTACAACCTGATGCCGTGCAGTCCTTTGTGAAATGACCCTTCCTAAAGCAGTTAGTACACCGATTCATGGATTTGATATGCTCCAACCTTTCATCGGGATTTAATTTGAGGAAATCTGCACAATTAAAGATGCTATGCATTTTTTCGCAAATGAAACACGGGACTAATTTTTTGCTAATTTGCATCTTTGTAGCCGTATGAAACACACGTTTTTTAAATTGTGAATTGGCGATATGTTTTTGAGTGGGAACAATTTTGAATTCTTTGTTGACTTTATGAATATTTATGGATTCCAATGTTCGGCAACGTTTTTCTAAAAATGAGATTAGGTCTTTGTGAGAAGGTATAATATTAGGTTCGATAGATTCCTCCCAAGCGGTACTAGAAAAATGATCTAACTTGGACGTTATAATATAAATAATTAAATCGCTCCATTGGTCGACGGGACGTTCTAGGCTTTTAGAGTATTTAAGTTAATATTAAGCTGGTCAAGAAAGTCTCGTAAGGATTTAGCTTCGGATTTATTCACATAGGGCAAATTAAAAATATTTTTTAAGTGGTTAGTAATGATAAGTCGCTTGTTTTCGTACCGCTGTTTTAAAATGTTTAAAGCAATAGGATAATTTTGGTTATGTGTTTTTAAGGCTTCTAACGTTTTCTTAGGTTCATCCTCTAAACAGGATTTGAGATAGTGCAATTTTTGTGTATCGGTTAGCGATTCATTGTTATCGATTAAACTGACAAATGTATCGATAAATGAGGCCCATTCGGTATAATTGCCGCTAAATTTGGGTAACTCTATAGTGGGTAATTTTACATTTATGCTGAAAGAATTAGAAGACGCGGACGAACTAGGTAGGTACACCGGCAGCTAAATTAGATTTTTCAAGTAATTCGTCAAATACCTTAGAACTAATGCTTCGTACATTTTTTTCTCTGACATCACTGAATTTGTACTCGACCTCTACATCCGATTCGCCATCGTCTGAGCCATTCGTAACGACTAACGACTCAGTTCCGTAGTGACTGCAAATATTTTTAAGTTCGGTTTTAAGATTTTCTAAATCCAGCAACCGTCGCCGTAATTGGCCAAACTTTTGGTGGTTTGCCGAATCTGATACAAAGTTACGGTGCGCGTTCACTTCCGCAACTATAGCTAAGAATTTGTTTAATGTTATGTCTTGCGATTTAGTCATCTTATTACGGAAAATGCACACGTTAATTAGATGAATTTGGGCCTACCTGATCGTCTCTGGAACTCTTGAATTTTCTGTTGATGCCGTAGCGATGAATGCTGATTGTTGAGACGTGTGGAGACTGAACTCGTAGTTTACCGTATTTCACCGTATTTCACTTATCACTATCACTGTTGTTTTGTCGCTGATCCGGCTCGAAGGACCATGTTTTAGATTGTATAATGATAAGACCAGCGAACTTGTAGGATAAAAGTATATTGACAGTAATAAGTGCATGTATATACAAAAAAGATTTAGAGAATATGTGACCTCACGGTCGAGAAGTATTTGAGTCAGTCACTCTGTGAATATTGAATTCCATTTCCTGGTGGTTCTCACCACCCTTATTTCAAAGTGGGTGGTGGCTCTGGCCCACCCTTGCGGGTGGAGGGGACGGAACAGATGTCCCCGCCAGGAGCGCTAACACAAATATTTGTATTGATTCAGAACGTTAATTTGATTCCATTCAAAGTTAGGCAACTTTGTCGCAGCGTTTTTTCTTTTTTTTCTTGTTAGTGGAGAAAATTTTTGTGTCCTCCTAGGGTCCATCACTTGCACCTGATCTCATTCCATTTTGTTAGACGATCACAGCCAAAACAAAATTTTTGAATTTTTGAATTTTTCCCGGGCTTTCAATTTATTTTCACATATCAATTTAAGGCGGGAAAGAAAAATTGTCTCCCTAAATCCCCCATTTTTATCGCCAATTTTATTGTCTATCTGCTTTTTTTTAATCTGAAATTCGCTCTTTAGTTATCAGTTTAAAGATTTTTACTCCCTTATCTCACACAAAGATATCTATTGTTTTCTTTTGATTAGGTATAATCTGTCAACTGAACTTTGAAATCAATGAAGATAATACAGAAACTGAAGGACCTGTAGTGTATATTTGGTTGCATACTTCGAAGAACAGTTTTGCAACTAGCATTTGATTAGTGGTTAGTTAGCAATTTCGGCGAATCTAATGGTCAAAAATTAAAATTGAAGACGTTATAAATACGTATGACGTCATATAAAAAAATTTTTGGAGTGACTAGGCTTTTCCGACCAATTAAAAAAATCATTATCGCTTTTCTAAATTAATTAGGTGATGTTTTCAGATTTGCTGGATAAAATATTTAATAAATTCAAAAAGGAAAAAATAAAAAGGACGTCGAAGTTTTTAGACCCAAAATCCTACACTGTCTCGCATCGACGAAATTAATGTTAATTTAAGGCTCATCCGGCCGCCTTAGCGCTCCGTGACGTCACGCCGTAGACACAACAACCGAGTCGGCCGACGGCGGCCGACCTTGCTCGCCTAAATCTGGATTCATTCGTGACATGGTGGAAAAACCGAGGTCGCGATGTTGTACGAGAGACGCATTTGTGGGAGAATATTATCTTAACAAATTCCTGGCAAGTGGGGAGTTCGAATTGTGTTTATTTAGATTGATGCGAATAAACCACTGTCAAGTATGTATTAATAGAACCCGAATAACCCAAGAATGAGTCAGTCAAACCAGATTGGTGTGCGAAAGAGGAACACATTCGGCAACCTCGATAAGATAAGACATGACATTTTACCGGCGGTTTCCGGTTCTCGTTTCGTTCGCTGGCGGGGAAATCACCCGATTTCAACCAACGCGGCGCCCGGAGTGCTGATTGGATGACGACTTTCACCGAAAGTGTTTCGTGTGGTGTCGGCTGACGATGGGTGTGCCATAACGGAATTCGGTGGCGGCCCGGTGGTGTTGCTGTTGCGTTGTGAAACAATTAGAAGAGTTTTTGAGTCGTGAGGTGTTGGAAGAAACAAGTGGACGTATTCGATAAATGTAAGTAAAGGTGTGGATGAAAGTTGTGTAATAGTGTTATTACTGCATGGGTTACTTTATGATATGATGCAATTTACTGGAGTGTTGAAAAGGGCGAAGCGATTTTTCGAACTAATTTTACTACTTTACTGATAATAATTAGTTAATGGTGTGACGGAATATATTTATAAAATAGTTTATTGTGTCTTGGAGCTTCAATTAATTGTCGTACCAACATTAAGGGTTTATTTAGAAACATTGTGAAATATGTTGGATGCCCTGTTGAAGGTCAAAGCTAACTAGGATCACAAAAGTTGCGTAAGTATGGGAAACCCAATTTTTAATTCGGAGTTTCGGGGATTATCTGTCTGATAAAATTGTTTGCAATTACTGAAACAAAGTTATCAGTTAATATTTCGTCAACGATCTTATCAAAACGTTTTAGTTTTCATTTTTAATTTTTGTGTGATAATCGCGATAATTTGAAATTGTAAAAAATAAAAATCGACATTGCGTTTTTGAAACGACTTCGTATATTTTCTAGAAATGATGAATAAATTTTAATCGGTCTTCTATTTTGTTTACAAAGTTAATATTAGGGTCTTACCAAAATTTCTAACACAAAATTGTAAAATTTCATTTTACGAATTTGATTAACTACCACCCAGTGAAACAGTGATGTCTAGGATGTAAAACAGTTTTCGTTTTTAATTTTAGATGATTGGATTCGTCGATAGATATCTCACGATGGTCGAGTGTTTAAACAATGTTTTCCCGATCGGTCTGTTAAAGAATTGTAGATAATTAGATTATACATGGAATTGATGCTTAATAAATATTTAAAATTCGTAGATAAGTATAAAACAGCTGCATATATGTCGCATACATTGCATCACATGATAACAATTCAATTTTCAGTTTTTCGGTTACTGAATTTTACGATATTACACTGTTGGGATTTTTGAAATTTTCGATTCTTCAATTTCTCATTTATTCAAATTTTCGATTTTTTGATTTCTCAATTTTCTGATTCTTGAATTTTTCGAAATTTTTGACGTTTCTAAATTTTAGATTTTTTAATTTCTCAATTTCTCGATTAATTGTTTTTTGGTTTTTTGACTTCTCGATTTCGTGTCTTTTCGAGTTTTCAGTTTTCCAATTCCTCAATTTTTCGATTTTTCAGTTTTTGAGTTCTCCAGTTTTTCAATATTTTAATTTTTCAACTTTTAAAATTTTCGATTTTTCGGTTTTTTTGGTGTTTCGATTTTTCGACTTCTCGGTTTAAGATTTTTTGGTTTTTCAATTCTTGGATTTTTAAAATTTTTGGTTTCTTAATTTATCCAGATTTAGATGTTTCGATTTTATGATTGTTCAATTTATCAATTTTTCGATTCATCTATTTTTTCATATTTTCAATTTTTCAATTTTTAGCTTCTCGATTTTTTGATGTTTCGTTTGTCGATGCTTCAATTCCTCAATTTTTCGATTTTTCTGTTTTTCGATTTTTTGATTTTCCAATTTTTCCTTGGTCCGACTTTTCAGTTTTTGGTTTCCAAATTTTTCGTCATTTCAGATTTTTCTGACTTTTCGATTTTCAATTTTTCGAAATTTTTACTTTTCCGTTCTTTAAATTTAGATTTTTTGATTTCTCAATTTTTCGATTTTTAAATTTTCTTCTAGAGTTTTCAGGCTTTCCATTTTTTATTTTTTCGATTTTTTGATTTAACGGTATTTCGACTGTTCAAGTTCTCGATTTTTCGATTTATTTTTCAGTTTTTAAATTTTTTAAATTTTGAAATTTTTCAGTCTTTAAATTTTTCAATTTTTCAGTTTTTAACTTTTCGATTTTGAACTGTTTCGATTTTTCAAGGTTCTATTTTTCGACTTCTCGATTTCTTGATTTTTTGATGCTTCTTTTCTCGATTCTTTAATTTTTCGGATTTAAAATTTTCGATTTTTTAATTTTTGACGATTCTAAAAATATAAAATTTTTGAATTTCTCGATTAATCGTCTTTGTTTCTAGATTATTCAATTTTTCAATTCTCGATTTTCCGGGTTTTCAGTTTTTCAATTCTTCAATTTTTCGATTTTTCACTTGACGCTTTTCGATTTTTTACTTTTAATTTTTTGCATTTTTTTTTATTTTTTGATACTTTGATTTTTCGAATCCTCAGTTTTAGATTTTTCGGTTTTTCAGTTTTTCGATTTTTCAATTTTTCGATTTCTTGATGTATCGAAATTGTTGAATGTTTCAATTTTTTTATTGTTCAATTTATCAATTCTTCGGCAGTTTCAATTTTTCAATGATTCGAATTTTCGGCTTTTCGATCTTTCGATGTTTTGTTTCTCGATGCTTTTCAATTTTTCCATGTTTCGATTTTTTGATTTTCTAATTTTTCCTTGCTTCGATTTTTCCATTTTTGATTTCCAAATTTTTTTCGTCATTTCAGTGTTGGAATTTTTCAATTTCTCGACTTTTAAAATTTCCTAATTTTGAATTTTAGTTTTTTTAGTTTTTAGATTTTTTGATGTTTCGACGTCTCGATTTTTCAATTTTTTGATGTTTTAATTTTGTCGTTTTTTAAATTTTAGATTTTTCGATTTCTGAGTTTTTCGGTTTTTCAGTTTTTCGATTTTAATTTTTTTTTCCATTTTTTAGTCTTACAGTTTTTTAGTTTTTCGATTTCTTGATTTATCGAGATGTCGATGTTTCAATTTTTCGATTATTCAATTTCTCGCGTTTTCGATCTATGGATTCTTTTTAATTTTGCATTTTTCAATTTTTCAATTTCTCAAGGTTTCGATTTTTCGACTTCTCAACTGTTCCACTTTTCGGTTTCCCGATTTTTGATCATTTGATGCTTCGTTTATCGATTCCTCAAGTTTTCAATTTTTTGGAATGTTTCGATTTTTCCATTTCTTGGTTTAGATTTTTCAACATTTTGGCTTTTCAATTTTTCGATGTTCCGACTTATCAATTTTTCGATTTCCCAATTTCTCGTCTTTTCAGTTTTGGAATTTTTATATTTCTCGATTTTCTAGTTTTAGATTTTTCAAGTTTTCTTCATTCTTCGATATAATTCTTCGGTTTTTCAAATTTTCTGTGTTTAAAATTTTGAAATTTTTCGATTTTTCAGTTTTGCGAATCTTCAAATTTCCGATTTTTTAATTTTTGGTTTTTCGATTTCTTGGTTTTTCGAAATTTCAACAAACTTTTCGGTTTCTCAATTTCTCGATTTTTGAATTTTAGATTTTTCATTTCGATTCTTCAATTTTTTGAGAATTTAATTTTTCAGTTTTTTAAATCATATATATTTTTCGAATTTTCGATGTTTCATTTTTTTTAATTTTTCGAATTCTTTAATTTTAGATTTTCCATTTTTTTGATGTTTCGATTTCTCGATCTTTCAATTTTTTAATTTTTCGGTTCATGGATTCTTTTTTAATTTGAATTCTTAAAGTTGTTCCATTTTTTTCGACTTCTCGACTTTTCAGCTTTTCGATTTCTCGATCTTTTAATGCTCCGTTTCTCGATGCTTCAGTTTTTCAATTTTTTCGATGTTTCGATTTTTTCATTTCTCGGTTTTTCGATTTTTCAACATTTCGGCTTTTCGAGTTTTCGATTTTCCAATTTTTCGTCATTTCAATTTTGGAATTTTTCAATTTCTCGTTTTTCTAGTACTTCGATTCACTCTTATCGAATTTTTGGATTTACTGCTTTTCGGTTTTTCAGTTTCCCGATTTTTTAATTCTAGAATTTTCAGTGTTTTGATTTTTTGATGTTTCGATTTTTCAATTTTTCCATTTTTCAATTCTTCGATATATCAATTTTTCGGGTTTTTAAACTTTATATTTCCTAGGTTTTTGGTGTTTCGACTTCTCGGTTTGGATTTTTCGGGTTTTCAAATATTCCATTTTCAAAATTTAGCAATCTCGATTTTTTAGTTTTCCGAGTCTTGAATTTTCGAAATTTCAGCTTTTCGGGTTTTCGATTTTTCAGTTTTTTGATAATTTAATTTTTCAGTTTATTAAATTCCTCATTTTTCGGTTTCTCCATTTTTCGAATTTTTGATCTTTCGATTTCTCGATGTTTCAATTTTTCTAATTTTTAAATTTTAGTTTTCCAGTTTTGTGATGATTCGATTTCTCGATCTTTTGATTTTTCGACTTGTCCGTGTTTGATTTTTCGGTTTCTCAATTTTTCGATTTTAAAAAATTTTGATTTTTCGATTTTTCAATTTTTCGATTTCTTAAATTATCGAGGTTTCGATGTTTCGATTGTTCAATTTCTCCGTTTTTCGATTAATGGATTCTTTTTTCATTTAAATTTTTAAAATTTTTCAGTGTTAATTTTTCGATTTTTCGATTTTGGGTGATTTTGAATTTTCAAATTTTCGATTTTTCGACCTCTCGACTTTTTTCAATCTTTTAATGGTTCAATTTCTCGATTTTTGAATTTTAGGTTTTTCATTTTTCGATTTTATGTTTCTATTTCCCGATTTTTCCATTTTTCGATTCATCAATTTTTCTATATTTTAATTTTTCCGTTCCTTAAATTTTATATTGTTCGAATTTTTAAATCTTAGGTATTCCACTTTTTTGATGTTTCTATTTCTCGATCTTTTAATTTTTCAACTTGTCCATTTTAAATTTTCCAATTTTTCGATTTTTAAAATTTTGAATTTTTTGATTTTTTAGTTACTGATTTCTGGATTTATTGAGTTTTTGATGTTTAGACTTTTCGGTTGTTAAATTTCTGGGTTTTGCGATTTATCGATTTTTTTTTTAATTTTGATTTTTCGATTTTTCGACTTTTCGATTTTTTGCTTCAGGTCTCGATGCTTCAGTTTTTCAAGTTTTTCGATGTTTTGGTAGTCCATTTCTCGGTTTTTCTATTTTTCAACATTTTCAGTTTTTCGATTTTACAATTTATCCTCATTTCAGTTGTGGAATTTTTCAATTCCTCGATTTTTTTAGTTTCTCAATTAGTCAATTTTTCGATGTTTCGTCTTTTTAAAATTTTATAGTTTTCGTTTTCTCGGTTTTCCGACTTCAATTTTTCAATTTCGCGATTTTTAAAATTTTAGATTTTTGAATTTTAGATTTTTCTTTTCGATTTTTCAATTTTTTGCTAGTTTAATTTTTCAGTTTTCTAAATTCTGTTTTTCGATTACTCGATTTTTTGATATTTTCTATTTCAGACTTTTCAGTTTTTCGATTTCAAAATTTTTCGTTATTTCAGTTTTGGAATTTTTCAGTTCATCGAGTTTTTTTAGTTTTTCGAGTCTCAAGTTTTTCGATTTTTCAATATTTCCATTTTTTAAATTTTGTATTTTCCGATTTCTAGAGCTTTCGAATTTTCGGCTTTTCGTTTTTCCGATTTATCAATTTTTCAATTTTTTAATTTTAGGTTTTCAAATTTTTCGGGTTTTTTAAATTTTAGATTTCCTAGTTTTTTGATGTTTCGATTTCTCATTCTTTCAATTTCTCGACTTCTATATATTTTTCAAATTTTTGATTTTTCGATGTTTCGATTTTTCTATTTCTCGGTTTTTCGGTTATTCAGTATTTAGGCTTTTCGATTTTTCGATTTTCCTATTTTCCGGTCTCCCGATTTTTCAATTTTTCGATTTCCCAAATTTTCATGTTTTCAGTATTTGAATTTTTCAATTCCTCGATTTTTTTAGTTTTTCGATTCTTCAGTTTTCCTATTTTTCAATGTTTCGTTTTTTTAAATTTTGGTTTTTGCGGTTTCTCGGGTTTTCCAATTTTCGGTCTTTACGATTTTTCAGTTTCTTAATTTTGGATTTTTCGATTTCTCGGGTTTTCGAATTTTCGGCTTTTCGGCTTTAAGATTTTTCAATTTCTCAATTTTTGTTTCGATTTCTCAATTATTCCATTTTTCAATTTTTCCGTTATTCGATGTCTCTATTTTTTAATATTTCGGATTTTTTAAATTCTAGATTTTCTAGTTTTTTGATGATTTGATTTCTGGATCTTTCGATTTTTCGACGTCTCGATCTCTTGATATTTCGTTTCTCGATGCTTCAGTTTTCCTTTTTTTCAGTATTTGGGCCTTCCGATTTTCCAATTTTTCGGTCTCGATTTTTCAAATTCTCGTTTTCCCAATTTTTCGTGTTTTCAGTTTTGGAATTTTTCAATTCCTTGATTTTTTAGGTTTTTGAATCTTCAATTTTCAAATTTTTAAAAATTTAGACTGTAATTTTGGATTTCCGATTTTTCTCAATATTAAAATTTTTTGATTTTTGAATTTTATAATTTTCTTTCGATAATATAATTAAATTCTTCGATTTTTCCAGTTTTCGATTTTACCCGTTTTCTGTGCTTCCGTATATTTATTTTTCAATTTTCGAATTATGAAATTTTTTATTTTTCAGTTCATTGGTTTTTCAATTTTTCGATTTTACGATTTTTTTATTCGATTTCTTATCAACTCGGTTTTTAGATTTTAAAAATTTTCGACTTCGATTTTTAGATTTCTCGATTTTTCAAGTTTTAGATTTCTCAGTTATGATTCCCATTTTGGAAATTTTTCAACATTTGTTTTTTTTCAATTTTTTGATTTTTTGAAATTTCGATTGTTGAATTTTTCGATTTTTCAATTTTTAAAATGTTTTGATTTCTCGATTTCTCGATTTATCGATATTTGGATGTATCAACTTTTTGATTGTTTGATTTCTCGATATTTCGATTTTTCAATTTCAAAAAATTCTGAAAATATAGTACCTACGTTCATTTTTCACGCCAACAAGGCTTGGTTACTTTTGTCATCAAATTCAAAAATCTTGTAGGGCGCTTTTTTATTCAGACTTGGTGTTTTCATATGGTACGATCCTCAATACATTTAAATATACGAAAACACGGAATATTGCGTTTTTATCGTGAAATACAACATTTTTGACGCAATTAATAGAACTCGGTTTTTAGACCGACATTTTAAATATGGCGGAGTTGATAATTTTTAAACGTGTTGACAAGTGTTCATTAAAAAGCCTTTGTGTTACAAACCATTTTTCTTCGTTTTTAATAAAAAATTTAAAATTGCGAAAATGAGTTTCGAGTTTGCAACAGATTTAGACGTTTTAATAATAGAGTTTTAAAAACCTGATAGTGAGAGTGAAAAACGTTATAAAATAATGCGTTCTATTAAAATTTTAGATTCGTTTCAAAAAAGAAGACGGTGCCCGACACCATTCTCCGCAAAAGTGTGTGTACTCGTCTGAGGTGAGTTTTCAAATAGTGCAAAGCAAAAATTTACAAATCGGAAATTTTAGATCTCGCTAACGAGTGTAATGAAGCGAACATGCAGCGGAACAACATTAAGAAAGCCAAACCCTTGAATGTGTCTTATAAACCGTTCCTCGAAGAAGAAGTCGACAATGAAGAAATTTTGTGGAAATTTATATCCATACAACCCTACAACAGGAAGAATGTGAAGAAAGCGTCAAAGTTTTTGATGAACAGAAGCCAATTTGACTACAAGAAGCAGTACCGCATTTTTAAGAGTCTCGACGAGTTTGTGCGCGAATTCAGCGTTCCTGAAAACGAGGGGCCGCTGTTTATTGTTTTGCCAAAATCGGTAGATCTTTGGGTTGTTTTTTGTCTGGTATGGGAAGATGGTGGTGAAAGCACAGTTTTATACAAGGACTCGTCCGGTGCTTCCGTTCCTCTTGAAGTTGAGAAAACATTGACAAATCTAGTCCCTGACGTGGAATTTATTGTTCACAAGAACCAAGACCACGAAGAAGACGAAGATTTCCTTTATGGACCACTCTGTCTAAGAAACTTGGAAATCTTGTTGAAATTTTTCGAGAAGAAACCACGCGATGTAGCTAACGAGTTTCTTGAAATTTCCTTTTGTAAAGGATCTGACATCAACAAACAAAAATTCGATGCTGCCGTCAGTCTTACTTTCCATTTGTCGAAGAATACCAAATTCAAAGCGTATTTGCAACAGTTCGTGAAGAAGTTGCCAAGAAAACTGGCAAGTGACGTCGCCGACTATCACAAAATTTTGAAAGAAGAGCTCGAGAAAGACGAAAAGGACGTAAACCACGAGAGACTCGAAGAAGCCAGACAAAAATGTCTCCAAGAAGAGGACATCAAGAAATTTTCCGAAGACTTCAAAATCCACGTAGACAAAAAAGCGCAGGAGTATCGACTAGAGGCTGCTGAAGATTTTTCTAAAGAAATGAAACGCATGCGGCAAATTTTTCTCATTCTTCAATCGTGCGAAAATGACGAACGTTTCCCAGAAGCACTAGAAATGGTACACAAACAGCTTGGTGTCGACTACAACGAAATAAAGTCGCTTGGGCAACAAATCACAGAACAAGAAGAAACAAAAGAAGATGATTCTCTCGTCCCTGAAGATATCAGTACCCTTGTCGAAGACATCGCCAAAAATGGTCAACACAACGAAGAAATTCCCTCAGTTGAGTGTACCCCGATGGAAGATTTGTTGCCTCAGATTCACTTTCACATGGACCAAGACGATCCACAACAAGAACAAACTGATCTTAAACCGATACAAGACAAATTGTTACTGGTTAAAACTAAGTACGAAAAGTGGAAAGATAATGGTCTTGAAGCTATCAATAAGTGGGCGAAAAAGAAGAAAGGTCATTTGGGCACTGATGACAACTCTGTTTGTGAAGCAATTGCCGTCATGGATAAAGCTTTCAATTTATTAAAACATGGACGTCGACTTCGTTCAACCCAAATATTGTCAATATTGATTTTTTTCCACGATCGGAAGAATCAAGGCCAATTGTGTCAAATACAAACCGGTGAGGGCAAAACCCTCATCGTTTGTCTATTGGCTGTTATTAAGGCACTCCAAGGTTTGACAGTCGATGTTATAACCAGCAATCCAGTTTTAGCCCAAGATGCTGTCAACGAAAACAAAGATTTTTACGCAGTGTTTGGGTTAACTGTTGCCTGCAATAATTACGGTCAGTCTAAGAAATGCTACACCGCCAATATTCTTTACGGGTCAATCTGTAGCTTCCAGTTTGATTTTTTGACTGATAGTTGTGAAGGAACTAACATGAGACATGGTAGAGGCTTCGGCCAAGTAATTCTAGACGAAGTTGATAGCATGTTGATCGATAATGGAGGACACATTGCCAAACTTGCCTCACCTTACCCAGGAATGGAAAGCCTGAAGTACATCTACATCAAAATCTGGCAAGAGTTACACAAAGCTGAAAAGAGTTATTGCGAAGAAGTCCAAACCAAAATCCAAAACGATTCTCGCACTTGTGGAATTAATAATTTGATGCATGAAGAATCCACCTTTGAAATGGAGAACTACTTAACTGAAAAAATCAAAGCAAGTGATCCCACAAACATTGCTTTGATTCCGTTCCATTTGAGGAACTACGCAAGAAGTAAAATAGACGTCCTGATTACAAACGCTCTTCACGCCAAGTACCACTGTCACGAACATCAACAATATCGCCTCATTGTTAACGACGAAGGCGAAAGGGTCATAGCACCGGTGGACTACCTAAACACTGGTGTCACCATGAATAACACAGTCTGGTGCAACGGCTTACACCAATTCGTGCAACTCAAACACAACCTTCACCTAACTTCAGAAAGCTTGACCAGCAGCTTCATTTCCAACATCGGCTACATCAAGAAATACCAAGACAAAAACATCTTTGGAATGACCGGCACTTTGGGCTCTCAAGCAGAGCAACAACTACTCTCGAAAGTCTACAACGTGAACTACGCAAAAATCCCCACTTACAAAAAGAAGGTCTTCGAAGAATATCCCATGGTGGTTGTCGACGACGACAAATGGGTTGATCGAATCATCGCAGAAGTCTTGAAAAAAATCAACAACGAAAGAGCGGTTCTAGTAATCTGCGAAACAGAAGAAGATCTTCTCAGCCTCAACCAGCAACTTACCACCATACAGAAGATCCGAGTTTACGCAAACGAAGATAACGCGAAAGAACCAGAAGAACTGGTGAAAATCGGAGACATCATTTTAGCCACAAACATAGCAGGACGCGGAACTAACTTCCGAACAGAAGAAGATTTGGAATTGAAAGGGGGTCTACACGTGTGCGTCGGTTTTCTCCCATGCAACCTACGAGTAGAAGAGCAAGCTTTTGGTAGAACGTCTCGCCAAGGGAACAAAGGTTCAGCTCAAATCATCGTCCGTCAAAGCGGAATCGAACACTTGAACATAGAAGAAGTTCGTCCTGGGGACGACGAAATCAAGCGAATGAGAGACTTCTGGGAATCTGCAAGATTGGAAGAAATCAAAAACGTTCTCGTGAAAGAACTGATGTTCAAAGATCAACTCTTCGGTCTCTTTTTAAAATTCTATAGTGACCAAAGACGAAGTAAGCGAAAGAAACAGGAAAGGTTTGTTCTTGACGATTTGAAGGAGTTTTGGGCTTTTTGGTTGGAGAAGAAAGACTTCAAAGTTGAAGAAATAGAAAAGACAAGTGCACAAGCTGAATTTGACAAGTTTCGTGAAGACGCAAAGCACATCATTGGTGGAAGGATTTGCCATAATCCGTATTATTGTCTAGGTTTAGCGGAGTACCATTTGAGGAACGATGACCGAAAGGAAGCTTCTCAGGTGTTACAGCAGGCCATCGAAATGAGTGACGACAAAAACTTGAATTTATTGGCAGGAGCGTATTTGAAACTTTTTCACATTGCTATACTCGACGGTCGACAAATAATGTACAGATTTAAGAAAGCCGTAGGAAATTTGTTTTTCATCACGGTGAATGAGAATACGAAATATAAAACTGACGCAATTAGATATTTGGAAAAAGCTGGACAAGCTATCGACAATGAAATAAATTATATCAATACTTGTTTAATGAGCGAAGACAACAGTTTCTGTGCAGAAGAAGCGTTAGAAGACAATGAAGATGAGAATTTGTTTTTGAAGCACATGTGTTCTCGCCTTAGTTGCTTGAAACTACATAAGGGCAACGTTGAGAGTTTAATAGAACAAATTAATCAGCTGTCTGCAGTGGCGATCCAAGGTAAAAGTCCAACAGCGGAAGAACAGTTTCAAGACGTTTTTAAAAGCTCGGAGTTGAATGAAGTAATCACTAGCCACGAACTTCATGAAGTACAGTCTATAGGAATTGATACTCTTTATGCTTTAAGAGAAGTACACGATGTTCCACCAACTGTCATTCGTGCAGCTCAGATACAAATTGGTGCTGGAATTGCAGCCCTGACCACTGGACTCGTCTTCCTTCCAGTCTTCCCCATAATGAGTCCAATCGCTGCAACCTTAATTTCAGAAGGCCTCTTAGACATCATATTTGAAATACTATCACAAGGCTATCAAGAATTCGACAGACAGGCTTTCATGAAGTCCAAATTTATCTCCTATGGCATATCTATTCTCACTTTCGGCTTGAGTGCCGCTTTGCAGTCCAAAGTGATCCTAGACAAAGCCATCGAATATTGTCAAAGATTGTCAAAATTCTTACGTGGAAGCACCCGTTTCAAAAGCATATGTGAACGCTTGGCTAAAGTTGTTGACAAGATACAAAAGTACTTCGAGAAGCTTCGTTTGGCTGCTGAACTGAAAAACTTAACCAAAGCTCAACAGTTAACCAAATTGAAAGAATTGAGTTGCACCAATCCAGAGCTATTCGCAAAACTTGACTGTGGTGCTAAACTGGAAAAGCTACAAGCACTGGAAAAACTGGGGAAGCTTCAGGTATCACGAGTCGAACTACTTTTGGACTTCACGATGAAAACCGGCACGAAAATCGTGAAGCACCCTGCTCTTTACAACAACGTTGTAAAACCCATAGAAAATCAAGTTTTTGAGAAGTTGTTTAATGGAATTATGAAAGAACTACGAAACTCGGTTAATAAGAACAACGATTTACGCTTGAAACTTATCACATCACCAAGACATGACATAGACAAGGCAGTAGAGAAACTGTTAAACGAGACGGAGTTTAAGACTGTAGTGGGCACAATTTACTCAAAACTTTCAGAAAAGTTTGATGTTGTGCCTTTCAACCAAATTTTATCTTCAGCTGAGGCAATCACCAATTTGCAGACTTTTCTGAACTACGCTGACAACTTTGCTTCGAATCTTGAGAAGCTTTTGGACTATGGTGGAACTGCAAACAACAACGTCGACCAAATTATTGAAGAAGTGTGCAGGAGAGTGGCTGCAAAAATTATCGCTTTCTTGAAGGAGTGCTACAACAACGTCAAAAAGGTCGTTTCTACCGCAAGAAAGCTGCGTTTCAATAAAGAACTGATCATTTCAGCTGCGGAAAATTTCGTGATGGAACAAATGTCGGCAAAAATCCTCGACAAACTCCGATTCGAGATGAAGAGAGCCTTGAAGGAGTCGATTAAAGGCCGTTCAGAGTTGATGGAGAAACTTCGGACGACAGAGCAGGCGGCAATCTTTGCTGTGCTCGATCAGTTGCAAAGGGACCATGGAATTGCACAGTTCCAGATCGCGTTTGCCGTTTTAAAGTCGTTGGAAATCGTGCCTGTAGGTCGGGTTGTTAGTTCTGGATTCAGTGTCACCATCTGTACCTACAAGTTTGTTAAATGTAGTAGTAAGTTTGCAGCAGATCTGGAAGCAGCTCTCAGAGGTGGCTGTTGCGACAACAAAGTAGCAGATATTATTGAAATGATTTCATCAAAGATGGTGGATTTTCTTTTGCCTTTGCTGGAGAAAGTCATCGCAGGGACCATAGACTTAGTTTCCGCGATTCGGAGTATGGACAATTTTCGTATTGAAGATATTGTCGACAATTTGCCCACCATTGCTGCGAACATGGTCGATGTTTTAATGTACGAATTTCGAGGAAAGTTTTTCCAACTTGTAACAAAGATGCTCATTTCTGGGTGTAAGAAATTGGCAAGTTTGGTGGAGAAGCTTCGAACAACGCCTTTAGACCAAATTAATACTACAGTGAGCGAAATTCTAAGTAATGACACTGTTAAGATTCTACAATTATTCTACGAACTGTACGAAACACTCGAAGGTATGTCAAAAACAAAGCTACTGAGTGGAAGTCTAGAAACAATTTTTAAAATGTCAGGGGTTTCTGTGTACATCGGCCAGTTTGCGCTCTCTCTGGAAAAACGTCTACAAGGTGGAAACGAAAACAACAACACCGATGAAATTATTGAAGATATTTGTTCAAAACTAATGAAATCAGTCGAACCTCTCCTGGAACAGCTGTTTTTCCAACGAAACAATACAGGTGTGACTGTGAGCACTTCTGATAAATTTTCGAGAATAATCAATCTTGTCTGGAACTTGCTCCAACCGAAGATAATCGAAGCATTCAAAAGAAATCTTCGCAGATCTATAAGAAAACGTGGAATATTAATGGAAAAACTTCGTACATCTTACTACAATGTTATCAAAAAAGAATTCAACGATGTTTTGAAGAAAAGTTTGTTTGAAAGACTTCTGACAAAGCTTGTTCCGGAAGTATTAGTCTCTTTCCAGAGAGAATTCGGTAAGTCTGGTGTTGCAATCCTGAGCTTGAGTTTTGACATCAGTATCCACTTGAACGACTTAAGAAATTATCAAGATACTTTTGCCCAAGCTCTCGAAAATGTCCTCACTGGTGGCTCACATAACAACGACGTTGACACCATTATCGATGAAATCGAGTCCGAAATCATGAAAATCGTCACGCCTTTGCTGCAGAAGATTTACGAAAACACTAAAAACATCATCGGTGTTGTACAAGAAGATAATTCAACCAACTTTGATGATGCGCCCATAGATACGGAGAAAATTAAAAACATTTTGATAACGGAAATTGAAGAATCGCTTGCCAACGAACTCGTGAAATTTTTCGAGAATTCCTTGAGAAAAAAACTAAATGCTAACGAATCTTTGAAGGATAAACTGCGCACAAATCCCTCCGACGAAATCGTAGCAATTGTGGATATAGTAATGAATACCGAAAGAAACAAAATTTTGGCGTTCCTTCAGCAACTTTGTCAAAGCCTGCAAAGTGGTACACACGACTTCCGAATGTTATTTACCGCAATTCAAGCGGGCCTCGACTTAACACATTTTATTTTGTACGTTGACAAGTTTGTGTTTGAACTTGAAACTCGTCTCCATCTTGGAAATGAAAATAACAACTTCGAAGATATCATTTTCGACGTTTGTATGGCGATGTCTAAATTCGTTGGACCTCTAATAAAAGAAGTTTTAAATAGCGGCACGAACTTTGCTCGACAGAAAAACAAGAGCTTGAAAAGTCTACCAGAAGTGTTAGACATAACGAAGAAGTTTTTGTGGAAGAAAATTTCCGATAGGATTTTAGAGGAGTTTAAGCAGCGTTTGAACATTTCCATTAAGAATCGCAAACCGTTAATGCTCAAACTTCAAACTACGAACAGAAAATTCATAGTGGAAGCTGTTAGAAAGCTTCTGGCGAAAGGGCTACTCGAAAGACTGTTTAGGAAACTCGTGCCACAATGTCTAAATTTGCTGGAAGATGAAATGGGCAAATCGGTGGTCGTGTTGGTGTCTTCCAGTTTTCAACTTACACTTGACTTGAATGACATCTTCAACTACGTCAACAATTTTGCGGCCCAACTTGATTATGGCTTGAAAGGAGGGAGTTGTAATAACGATGTTGGCGAAATGATCGTCGAAGTCGAGTTTAATGTTGTAATGAAGGTCTCTCCTTTGTTGGAAAACATCTACCAACAACTATCACACTTCAAATCTGCGGTTTTTGGAGAAGTAGAGGACTTCACTGACATTAATGCTACTTTGACCACAACCGTGGACATAGTGATCAGAGAAATTTGTATCTCGGTTATAGACCAAATGGTAAAAATGATCATCCAAGCGCTGAAAAACTTCTTGGAGCAAAGTTCATCTCTAGAAAACAAACTTCGAACAGCAACAATGGTCGATATTAATGCAGTAGTTGCAAACATTTTGGCGGAAGATGGAATCAAAACAAAAGTACGTGGTTTCACGAACAAAATTCTTGAACAAGTGCATACTGGCTTAGATGAATCAGCTACGAATTTTCTAACCCAAGGGATCGCTGATCTGGCAAACATTGTTCCTCTTATAAATAATTTTGCGTCTAAACTTGAGGAACGTCTTTCCACTGGAGAAGAAAACAACGATATTGACGAAGTAGTAGGAGAAATTTGTTTGGATGTTGCAATTGCGATTCGTGATTGCTTGAAAAATGTTTATGAAAATATGGCGGATGTTGTGGGTAATATAGAAACAGTGAAGAAGAAAAAGAAGATGTTTGTAGAAGAGTTGGAGAAACAATTGTCTTGCCTGAAAACTAGGCTGAAATCATATTTGTAAATCTTAAGTTTTTTTGTATTTTGCTTTTCATGACATTTGATAAACAGTTTTTATGTAATTAAGGTTACACATATTAAATGTTTTTACGCTTTTAAACTTTGTGTTTTTTTTTGTCAATTTTTAAAATTCTTATTTGGTGCAATTCTTGCCTCTTGTATTGTAATGGTAGTCTCCAGGTTTTATTTTGAAATAGAATCTTTAGTAATTGATTCTTACAAGCCTCTGTCTCAAGATTACTTGTCAACAGAAATAACTTATTGAAAGTGAAATTCCAGGATTAAACCGGATACACTCAGTAGTATTAAAAATCAAAAGAGAAATTTGACTCTTTTGATTTTTAATACTACTGAGTGTATCCGGTTTAATCCTGGAATTTCACTTTCAATAAGTTATTTCTGTTGACAAGTAATCTTGAGACAGAGGCTTGTAAGAATCAATTACTAAAGATTCTATTTCAAAATAAAACCTGGGGACTATGGATATATGGAACAACGTTGCTTGAGGAAGGCCTGAATTTGGAGGAAGGAAATGCGGAACAAGCGAAAATCAAATTTAATAATGCGAAGTCCTTGTTTCAACAGGCGATAGAGTTGGTCGATTGTGAAGAAACCTAGATGAAGCTGCATCTTGTCGAATTGAATATCAGAAATAGCAAGTTTAACAAAGCTGTGAAGTTTGACAATGAAGCTTCTTCATTTCAAGATCAAGAACAATATAAAGAAGCTTTGAATAAATACCACGCAGCTTTGGGTAAATATAGTGAAGCCAAGGAAGACTATGGGGAAGGTGTCAGACACAAGGAAGAATAGTCTGCAAATTCCATGAAAATCGTACTCGTAGATATGAACAGCTCGAGAGAGTTGAAGATGCTGTGAATGGTATTAATAGTACAGAGATAATACAAGATCAAATTAGTGAACTCAGAGTAGATAACAGAATAAAAGAGACAGTGGAAGGTGAAAAGAAAGAAGCTTAATCTAAGTTACAAAATATATTTATTCAACGTTAAAGTGAGAGCTATTGTAGAATTTATGGTAGCAGGAAGTATTGTAATAAATCTCACCAACTTAGCTTGTCGTAGATCTGTTTTCTGAATTTTTCTTTAATAGTATATATTTTTGATAAAAACTTTATTGTTGTAATCCGGTTTTGCCAATATTAAATTCTTATTTTGTTCTTGCCTTCCTTCTTAGATGATGTATTTTTGATAAGAACTTTTACTGTAATTCAGCTTTGCAAATTTTAAATGTTCTTCCAATTTTAAAATTTGTTACTTGAGAAGCGTAAGCAATGGAATATCCTCAGCAGCACTTTGAACGACGTCACGTCAACATTTTGCTTGGTAAAGACTATTAAATTTACAAAAATAGCATGGTCCTGTACTTGTGATTTATGAATCCGTCTTGAAATCTGCACAATATTTGCTACGTGTTTCACGTAACCGATATCCCCGCGCATATGCGAAACAAGTAGGTAATGATTAATGCGTTGAAATTGAGCCTTCTGAGCTCTGCGGGCTTGGGGTTTGCCAACTTTTTTTTCAACTTAATCGTTTAACTTCAAGTTTGAGGGAAGTTCTATCTAAATAATTTTAGACTAATTCTATTTTAGTATACAAAATTCGTGTTTCCTGAGATTTTTGCCTTTTTTTTAGAGGCAGCATGTTGGTATAGTGCCAAAAGTGTAATGGTGGTCCGCATGTTTTGTTTTTAAACAAGATTCTGTACATCTTCCTCTGCAACTATAAGCATTTGACATTTCTAGAGGAAGTTTAAAAACTAAATCTTAACAATAACAACTTCGAAGTGGAGCTCTAGAATTAACGTTCACAAAGTTTTTATCCTTCCAGTTTCCACAAAAATGGGCACCACGTCCTCGACCATCAAAATCGTCAACGACACCAGCACCGACATCGTCAACACTTCTGTATCCGGCTTAGACAGTTTCGACTTTGTGGACACAAATCATCCAAGCAACAAACTAAACGGCTTATCCATAAATGCCAAAGGATCAGTTGAACGTATCGTAGACCTCTACACACCTGCAAGCCATTGTCCTGTGACTGTCACGTTAACTTTCAAAGACAAATCCGAAGACACTTTCCGCATAGATCTAAAATATGCTGAGGGATGTTGCGCACGATTCGACCATAGCAGAAGATCACACAAAATGTCATACAGACTTGACAATAAGAAGATCATTGTTACGATCGAAAATACTGCCGAACAAAACAAGAACGAAGAAGCTGAAGAGTCATTGAGGGGAGCTAGACAGGCGATGAGGCGGCGGTTGTATGACCAAGCTCTTGACCATCTTAGTCACGCTAAGAATTTAGCAAGTAAAGCTGATATAGTTAGGGAAATCAGGAGTGAAGAAAGTGAGGTTTATAGTTCGTATGGAGACAGTATGTTCGAAGAAGGTTTATTTATGGAAAGAACAGAACGCTTCCAAGCAGCAGAGGGTAAATTTTCGAGGGCGAAGTCTTTCTTCCAACGATCGTTGGAGTTGGTGTATAGTGGAGAGACACAGGCGAAAATACGTCTTTCCGAATTGAAGATAAGTGGAAACAGATGTACCAATACGGCTACGGAACTAGAAAATGAAGCTTTTGTGATGATTGCGAACGAAGAATATGAAACAGCGTTGGACAAGTACGAGGCAGCGTTGCGCAAATATAAAGAAGCTAAAAGAAAATTTGAGGAAGGTGGAAGATATAGTTATGTATATTTTTCAGATTCTGTTGAAGCTATAGAAGAACGAATCGAACAAGTTGACGGTTTTATAGAACGCACTAGAGAAGAGAAACAAAATGAAGAAGCCAAAGAATTGTTGCGGGAAGCTAAGAGAGCAAAGTCGCAACATTTGTACGATTTTGCTCTTGACTGTCTTGATCGTGCTAAAACCTTGGCAGTTCGATCCCATACAAAAGACGATATTAAAAATGAGGAAAGCCGAGTTTGTAGTTTATATGGGGAGACAATGTTTGAAGAAGGTTTGCATTACGAACAAAGAGAACACTCAGAAATGGCCCAACAAAAATTTGACAGAGCAGAGTCCTTGCTTCGACGATCATTGAGATTGGAAAACAGTAGAGAAACTCGACAGAAGTTGCGTTTGGTCGAATTGAAAATTAATGGTAATAAGGGTTTGAGGCAAGCAATGGAGTTACAAAATCAAGCCTGGGAGATGAGCGAGAACAAACAATATGAAAAGGCTTTGAATGTTTACCTTGCTAGCCTCACCATGTACAAAGAAGTTAAAGAAAAATATTTAGAAGGTGCTAGGTATCGACAACAGTACTTCTCTAATTCCATAAACATCGTAAACGAACAGATTAAACAAATAGAGGCCACTATCAAAAAGACTACACAACAGCAACAGAATGAACAAGCTAAAGCATTGATGAAGAAAGTCAAAGAAGCAATGAAGCAACGATTATACAATTTAGCGCTTCAACACCTTGAGGGTGCCAAAAGATTAGCAAATCAGTCGGATACACTTGAGAACATTAAGAACGAGGAAAGTCGGATTTTTAGTTTGTACGGGGTGACGCTGTTCGAAGAAGGTTTGGACTGGGAACAGAAAGAACATTCAGAAATGGCGGAAAGTAAATTTGCCAAAGCAGAATCTTTGTTTCGACGATCGCTGAGGTTGGTGAACAGTAGTGAAACTCGACAGAAGTTGCGTCTGGTCGAGTTGAAAATTAATGGCTGTAAGGGTTTAAGCCAAGGTGTAACGTTAGAAAATCAAGCTGTGGTGATGAGCAACGACAAAGAATATGAATTGGCGTTGAATAAGTATCATGCGGCTCTCACCATATACCAAGAGGTTAGAAACAAGTATTTGGAAGGTGCCAAAAATCGCAAAAGCTATTTCTCCAATTCCTTAAGTGCTGTAAATAAAAAAATCGAACAAGTAGAAGCCGCAATCGAAAACACTACAAAACAACAACACAATGAAGAAGCGAAAGCATTGATAAAGGAAGCTAAAAAAGCGACGAAGCAACAGTTGTATGACTTTGCGCTTGAACATCTTAAGGGTGCTAAAAGTTTAGCAAATCAACCGGATACACTTACGACGATCAAAAATGAAGAAAGTAAAGTTTGTAACTTGTATGGTATATCGGTGTTTGAAGAGGGTTTGAAGTTAGAGACGGAAGGACACTCAGAACGAGCACAAAGTAAATTTAAAAGAGCAAAAACTTTTTTTCAAAGAGCAGCGAAATTGGTGAGCAATAAAGAGCTTCAGCAGAATTTGCAACTCATCGATTTGAAGCTTGGCGGAATCAGAAGTTTCGCCGAAGCTGTCACATTAAAAGACGAAGGTGCTGAAATGGTTAAAAAGGAAGATTATGACTCTGCGTTGGATAAGTATGTTTTAGCTTTAGCTAAATGTAAAGGAGCTAAAGAAAAATATATGGAAGGTGCCGGTTGGCGAAAAGAATATTTCTCTAATTCTGTAGAACTGATAAATAAGCAAATTAAACAAATTACAATTACCATTAGAAACACTGAAGCACAGATGCGGGATGCAAACGCCAAAGAACTTATACAAAAAGCTAAAACAGCAAGAAGTCAAAATTTCTATGACGTCGCTCTCAAACATCTGAGTCAAGCTAAAGTATCGGCAAATCAAACTCATACGATTACCAGTATAAGAAAAGAAGAAAGTAAGGTTTGTCGTTTGTATGGGACAATGTTGTTCGAGGAAGGTCTGGATTCGGAGAAAGAAGGAAATGTGGAACAAGCAAAAATAAGATTTCATAAGGCGAAATCCGTGTTACAGCGGGGGATGAAATTGATTGATTGTGAAGAAACAAAGAAGAAGCTACGTCTTGTCGAATTGAAGATCAGTGGAGATAAGAAATTTAACAAAGCTGTGGAGTTTGACAACGAAGCTTCCTTATGTCAAGATGATGAACAGTATAAGGAGGCTTTAGATCAATACGACGCCGCTTTGGGTAAATATAAAGAAGCTAAAGAAGACTACGTGGAAGGTGCCAAACACGAGGAAGAATATTTTGCAGACTCCGTGAAAATCGTGGATGAACAGATTGAGAGAGTTGAAGTTACCGTAAATGAAATAAATAGTGTGCAGATGTTACAAGATCAAATCAGTGGACTTCGAATCCATAACAAAACAAGTGAAACAGTAAAAGATGATAAGGAGGAAGTTGAATCTAAGTTGCAAAAGACATTTATTCAACGTTAAAGTGTTAACGTATTGTAGAATTTATTGTAATGTATTGTAATAAAGTGTATATTTGACTTACTCATTTTCGACATTTGAATGACGATGTCCACGTTCATTCAAGCTTTAATAAAAAAAATTCTAAATCTGTTTGAAGTTTCTGTGTACATGGTCCATCGAGTTTAAGACTGTAGTAGGTATTATTAACTCAAAATTATCAGAAAAGTTTGATGTTGTGCCTTTCAACCAAATGTTATCTTCAGCCGTGGAAACACCAATTTGCAAATTTTCCTGAACTACGCTGACAACTTTGCTCCGAGCCTTGAGAAGCTGCTAAATCATGGTGGAACTGCAAACAACAACGTAGACTAAATTATCGAAGAAGTGTGGTGCTAACATTATCCCTTTCTTGAAAGAGTGCTATAACAACGTCAAGAAGCTCGTTTCTACCGCAAGAAAACTGCGTTTCAATAAGGAACTGATCATTTCGGCTGCGGAAAATTTCGTGATGGAGCAAATGTCGGCAAAAATCCTCGACAAACTCCGATTCGAGATGAAGAGAGCCTTGAAGGAGTCAATTAGGGGCCGTTCAGAGTTGATGGAGAAGCTTTGGACGACAGAGCAAGCAGCAATCTTTGCTGTGCTCGATCAGTTGCAAAGGGACCATGGAATTGCACAGTTCCAGATCGCGTTTGCCGTTTTAAAGTCGTTGGAAATTGTGCATGTAGGTCGGATTGTTAGTTCTGGATTTAGTGTCACCATCTGTACCTACAAGTTTGTTAAATGAAGTAGCAAGTTTGCAGCAGATTTGGAAGCAGCTCTCAGAGGTGGCTGTTACGACAACAAAGTCGCAAATATTATTGAAATGATTTCATCAAAGATGGTGGATTTTCTTTTGCCTTTGCTGGAGAAAGTCATCGCAGGGACCATAGACTTAGTTTCCGCGGTTCGGAGTATGGACAATTTTCGTATTGAAGAGATTGTCGACAATTTGCCCACCATTGCCGCGAGGATGGTCGATGTTTTAATGTATGAATTTCGAGGAAAGTTTTTCGAACTTGTAACGAAGATGCTCATTTCTGGGTGTAAGAAATTGCCGAGTTTGGTGGAGAAGCTTCGAACAACGCCTTTAGACGAAATTAATACTACAGTAATCGAAATTCTAAGCAATGGCACCGTTAAGATTCCACAGTTATTCTACGAACTGTACGAAACACTCGAAGGTATGTCAAAAACAAAGCTACTGAGTGGAAGTCTAGAAACAATTTTTAAGTGGAAACGAAAACAACAATACTGATGAAATTATTGAAGACATTTGTTCAAAACTAATGAAATCAATCGAACCTCTCTGGAACAGCTGTTTTTCCAACGCAACAATACAGGTGTGACTGTGAGCACTTCTGATAAATTTTCCAGAATAATCAATCTTGTCTGGAATTTGCTCCAACCGAAGATAATCAATCGAAGCATTCAAAAGAAATCTTCGCAGATCTATAAGAAAACGTGGAATATTAATGGAAAAACTTCGTACATCTTGCTACAATGTTATCAAAAAAGAATTCAACGATGTTTTGAAGAAAAGTTTGTTTGAAAGACTTCTGACAAAGCTTGTTCCGGAAGTATTAGTCTCTTTCCAGAAAGAATTCGGTAAGTCTGGTGTTGCAATCCTGAGCTTGAGTTTTGACATCAGTATCCACTTGAACGACTTAAGAAATTATCAAGACACTTTTGCCCATGCTCTCGAAAATGCCCTCACTGGTGGCTCACATAACAACGACGTTGACACCATTATCGACGAAATCGAGTCCGAACTCATGAAAATCGTCACGCCTCTGCTGAAGAAGATTTACGAAAACACTAAAAATATCATCGATGTTGTACAAGAAGATAATTTTACCAACTTTGACGATACGCCAATAGATACGGAGAAAATTAAAAACATTTTGATAACGTAAATTGAAGAATCGCTTGCCAACGAACTGGTGAAATTTTCCGAGCATTCTTTGAGAAAAAAGTTAAATGCTAACGAATCTTTGAAGCATAAGTTGCGCACAAATCCGTCCGACGAAATCGTAGCAATTGTGAATATTGTAATGAACACCGAAAGAAACAAGATTTTGGCGTTCCTTCAGCAACTTTGTCAAAGCCTGCAAAATGGTACACACGACTTCCGAATGTTATTTACCGCAATTCGAGCGGGCCTCGACTTTACGCATTTTATTTTGTACGTTGACAAGTTTGTGTTTGATCTTGAAGCTCGTCTCCATCTTGGAAATGAAGATAACTACGTGGAAGATATAATTTTCGACGTTTGTATGGCAATATCGAAATTCGTTGGACCTCTAATAAAAGAAGTTTTAAATAGCGGCACTAACTTTGCTCGACAGAAAAACAAGAGCTTGAAAAGTCTACCAGAACTGTTAGATATAACGAAGAAGTTTTTGTGGAAGAAAATTTCGTATAGGATTTTAGAGGAGTTTAAGCAGCATTTGAACATTTCCATCAAGAAGCGTAAATCGTTGATGCTCAAACTTGAAACTACGAACAGAAAATTCATAGTGGAAGCTGTTAGAAAGCTTCTGAAGAAAGGGTTAATCGAAAGACCATTTAGGAAACTCGTGCCACAATGTCTAAATTTGCTGGAAGAGGAAATGGGCAAATCGATGCTCGTGTTGGTGTCTTCCAGTCTTCAACTTACACTTGACTTGAATGACATCTTCAACTACGTCAACAATTTTGCGGCCCAACTTGATTATGGCTTGAAAGGAGGGAGTTGTAATAACGATGTTGGCGAAATGATCGTCGAAGTCGAGTTTAATGTGGTAATGAAAGTATCTCCTGTGTTAGAAAACGTCTACCAACAACTATCACACTTCAAATCTGCCGTTTTTGGAGAAGTAGACAACTTTACTGACATTAACGCTACTCTGACCACAACCGTGGACATAGTGATCAGAGAAATTTGTATCTCGGTTTAGACCAAATGGTAAAGATGATCATCCAAGCCCTGAAAAACTTCTTGGAGCAAAATTCATCGCTAGAAAGCAAACTTCGAACGGCTGTAATGGTCGATATTAATGCAGTGGTTGCAAACATCTTGGCGTATGTGGTTTCACCAACAAAATGTTTCGCTTTTTTTTGTATTTTGCTTTTGATAACATTTTTGATGAAAACTTTTACTGTAATCCAGATTATATTATATGAAATGTTTACGCTTTTAAAATTTCTAGTTTTTTTGTTCCCAATAGGCAAAACCTCGCTGTGGTGGGAAACGTGTAAATATGATCCATCCTCAGGTTTTATTTTTTACCAGAATGCCTCACATCTTTAGTTAACGGCTTCTTCAAGCATCTGTCGCAAAATTAACTGTCATAACAAAAATAACGTAGCAGTGACATTCTGAAGTTAACGTTTATACCGTTTGTATCCTTCCAGTTTCCACAAGAAAATGGGTACCACACCCTCAACCCTCAAAATCGTCAACGACACAAGCACCGACATCGTCGACACTTCCGTATCCGACTTAAATGATGACCACTTTGTGCAGACTAATCATCCAAGGAGCCAATTACGCGGTCTATCCATAAATGCAAAAAGATCAGTAGAACGCTTAGTGGACCTCAGAGCAAATCATTGTCCTGCGACGATCACCTTACTTTTCAAAGACAAAACCGAAGATACTGTTCGCATAGATCTCAGATGTTTTTGTCCATCCCCCTATATTTTCGACCACACCACACGATCACACAAAATTTCTCGCACAGTTGGCAACAACAAGATCATTATAACGATTGAAAACACTGCGGAACAGAAGAAGAATGAAGAAGCTGAAGAGTTGTTGAGGAAGGCGAGAGAGGCGATGAGGCAACGGTTGTATGACCGATCTATTGATCATCTTAATCGCGCCAAGAATTTAGCAAGACAAGCTGATACAATTAAGGAGATCAGGTGTGAAGAAAGTGAAGTATATAGTTCGTTTGGGGATAGTATGTTCGAAAAGGGTTTATCGATGGAAAGAGTACACTTAGAAGCAGCACAAAATAAATTTTCTAGAGCGAAGTCCTTCTTCCAGCGATCATTAGAGTTGGTGTGGAATCAAGAGGCACAGGAGAAGACACGTCTTTCCGAATTGAAGATAAGTGGAAACAGAAGTGTCAAAGAGGCAATGAAACTAGAAAATGAACCTTCTGAGATGGTCGGGAACGAAGAATATGAAACGGCGTTGGATAAATACGAAGCAGCTTTGCGCACATACGAAGAAGCTAAAAGAAAATTTGAGGAAGGAAAAACATGTAGATATGCACTTTTTGTTGACTCTGTGGACGCTGTGGAGGAAAGAATCGAACACGTAAACGTTTCTATAAAAAACACTAGGGAAAAAAAACAAAATGAAGAAGCCAAAGAATTGCTACAGGAAGCTAAGACAGCAACATTGCAACAGTTGTATGATGTTGCTCTTGACTATCTTGATCATGCTAAAACCTTAACCGGTCGATTCGATACACTCGATGATATTAAAAAAGAGGAGAGTCGGGTTTGCAGTTTATATGCGGAAACAGTGTTTGAAGAAGGTTTGCAGTGCGAACAAAGAGAACACTCAGAAATGGCCCAAAACAAATTTGACATTGCAGAGTCCTTGCTTCGACGATCTTTGAGACTGGTAAGCAGTAGAGAAACTCTGCAGAAGTTGCGTCTAGTCGAGTTGAAAATTGGTGGCAATAAGGGCTTAAGCCAAGCTTTGGAGTTGGAAAATAAAGCTTTGGAAATGAGCGAGAACAAACAATACGAAAAGGCTTTGAATATTTACCTCGCTGCCCTCAGCACATACAAAGAAGTTAGAGACAAGTATTTAAAAGGTGCCAGGTGTCGACAAGAGTACTTCTCTAATTCCATAAACATTGTCAACCAACAAATAGATCAAGTAGAAGCCGCTATTGACAACACTGGAAAACAACAACACAATGAAGAAGCTAAAGCGTTGATGAAGACAGCTGAAGAAGCAATGAAGCAGCGGTTGTATCATTTGGCACTTCAACATCTTGAGGGAGCCGAAATTTTAGCAAATCAACCGGATACACTCAACAGTATTAAAACTCAAAAGAGTCAGATTTGTAGCGTGTATGGAACAACGTTGTTTGAGAAAGGCCTGAATTTGGAGGAGGGAAATGCGGATCAAGCAAAAATGAACTTTAGTAAAGCGAAATCCTTGTTAAAACGGGGGATGAAATTGGTTGATTGTGACGAAACAAAGAACAAGCTACGTCTTGTCGAATTGAAGATCAGCGGAAATAGCAAGTTTAACAAAGCTGTGAAGTTAGACAACGAAGCTTCTTCATTTCAAGAACAAGAACAATATAAAGAAGCTTTGAATAAATACCACGCAGCTTTGGGTAAATATGATGAAGCTAAGGAAGACTACGGGGAAGGTGCCAGACACAAGGAAGAATATTTTGCAGATTCCGTCAAAATCGTGGATGAACAAATCGAGAGAGTCGAAGTTGCTGTGAATGATATTATTGGTGTACAGATAATGCAAGGTCAAATTAGTGGACTCAGAATGGACAACAGAATAAAAGAGACAGTGGAGGGTGAAAAGGAGGAAGTTGAATCCAAGTTGCAAAATATCTTTATTCAACGTTAAAGTGAGAGTTATTGTAGAATTTATGGTCGCAGGAAGTATTGTAAAGACTCTCATTTACTTAGCTTGTCGTAGATCTGTTTTTTGTAGTTTGCTTTTAGCAGTATTTTTGACAACAAGTTTTACTGTTGTAATTCAGTTTTGTCAATATGAATAATATATTTACATTTTTAAAACTTCTTGTTTTCTTTTGCCTGCCGTTTTACGCGCTGTATCTCTACATGGTGCCAAAAGTGTAATTGTGGTCCACAGGTTGTATTTGCAAGTAGAATCGTCTACGACGAAAATTACATGATATGTGTAGACGCCCTTTTCACACTTTGTCAACAACAATAACTTTACACTAGAGTCCTTGAATTCATCTTTTTTTTCCTTCCAGTTTACACAAAAATGGGGATCACATCCTCAACCATCAAAATCGTCAACGACACGAGCACCGACATCGTCACCACTTCTGTATCCGGCTTAGATAGCTTCGATTTTGTGAAAAGGAATCATCCAAGCAACAAACTAAACGGCTTATCCATAAATGCCAAACGATCAGTAGAATGCATCGTAGACCTCTACTCACCTGCAAGCCATTGCCCTGTGACTGTCACGTTAACTTTCAAAGACAAATCCGAAGACACTTTCCGCATAGATCTAAAATATGCTGTGGGATGTTGCGCGCGATTCAACCACAGCCAAAGATCACACAAAATGGCATATAGACTCGACAATAAGAAGATCATTGTAACGATCGAAAACACTGCCGAACAAAACAAGAACGAAGAAGCTGAGGAATTGTTGAGGAAAGCTAGAGAGGCGATGAGACAACGATTGTATGATCGATCTCTTGATCATATTAATCGCGCCAAGAATTTAGCAACTAGAGCTGATATATTTAGGAATATCAGGAGTGAGGAAAGTAAAGTTTGCAGTTCGTATGGAGACAGTATTTTCGCAGCAGGTTTAACTATGGAAAGAGCAGAAAACTTACAAGCAGCGGAAGGTAAATTTTCAAAAGCAATGTCGTTCTTCCAACGATCGTTGAAATTGGTGTATAGTGGAGAGACACAGCAGAAGATTCATCTTTCCGAGTTGAAGATAAGTGGAAACAGAAGTGTCAGTGAGGCTATGAAACTAAAAGATGAAGCTTTTGAGATGGTCGACAACGAAGAATATGGAACGGCCTTGAATAAATACGAAGTAGCTTTGCACAAATATAAAGAAGCTAGAAGAACATACGTGGAAGGCTCCAGATTAAGAGAAGAATATTTTTCTGATTCTGTGAAACGTGTAGAGCAGCAGATCGAAGAAATTGATGGTGCAACAACAAACACCAAAGAACGGAAACGGAACCAAGAAGCTACAGAATTGATAATATTAGCAAAAACAGCAACCAATGAACATCGGTATTATCATAGCCTCGAATATCTTAACCGTGCTAAAATACTGACGAACCAAAGTGATGCAATTAAAACCATTAAGAACGAAGAATGTCAAGTCTATTGTCTACTCGGAGAAACTTTATTCCAAGAAGGTATGCGCTTGGAGAACGACGGATCATCAAAGAGGGCACAAAGAAAATTCGATGAAGCAAAGTCTTGTTTTCAACAAGCTGTCAACTTGGACATATTTGGACAAGAGACGGAAAGTCTCTTTCACAGAACTATGTCTTGGGTCCAAGGAAAAGTCGGGTTGTTTCAAAACAAGCCTCAACAAAATTTGCACATCTCCGAGCTGAAGATCAGCGGAAATAACAGCTTCTTTCAAGCGGCGAAGTTAAAAAACCAAGCCGTTGATATGATTAGAACTAGAAATTATCAAATGGCTCTGAATAAATATGCCGCAGCTTTGGGTAAATATCAAGAAGCTAAAAAAAAATTCGCGGAAGGTGCCAAGTATCGAAAAGAATATTTCTCGAATTCTTTGACTGTAATCGATGCTCAAATCGTGCAAATTACTGCTGCTATGGAAAGCACTTATGAGCGAAAAAGAAGTGAAGAATTCGAGCAGTTGATGGGAGACGCTAGAGAAGCTAAAGAGCAACGTAAATACGATTTTGCTTTTAAATGTCTTGAACGCGCTAGAATCTTGGCAAATCAAGCTAATACAATCGAAATTAACAACGAAGAAAGTCAAGTTTGTAACTTGTATGGAGAAGCATTGTTTAAAGAAGGTGTTAGCTTGGAGGAAGAAGGACACTTCGAAAAGGCACATACAAAATTCGTAGAAGCAAAATCGATGTTTCAACGAGCTGGTGAAGAGTTTCAACGACAGTTGTATCTGATCGAAACGATGATCGATAGAAACAGATCTTTGACTCAAGCGTCCAAACTGAAAGATGAAGCACTTCAGTTGATCAAAAAGGAAGAATATTTTCTAGCTCTTCATAAATTTGACGACGCTTTAAATAAACACGAAGAAGCTAGAGAAGTGGAGAATACTGGACTCTGTCAACATTTTTCAACCAAAGCTATTACCAAACAAATCGAGCAAATCACTCTTGCGATTGAAAACACCAAAAGCAAAGTACTAATACAGAAAGCTAAAGAAGCAGCAAAACAACACTTTTTCGAATTCGCTCTTGAAAATCTCGATCGTGCTAAAGCTTTTGCCAACCAGTCTGAAGCAATTGAATGTATCAAAAGCGAAGAAAGGCACGTTCTTAATTTGTGTGGAAACACGATGTTGGAAGAAGGTTTGCTTTGGGAAAAAGAGGGACACCTGGAAAGAGCACAAGACAAATTTGAAAAAGCAAAGAGTTCGTTCCAAAAAGTTATGACCTTGGATGAAAATGAACCGGCTTTATTTACAAAAGTGAAGTCCTGGTTTGCACAAAACATAGGCTTGAGTAACGAAATTCAACAAAAGTTGCGTTTATGCGAGTTGAAAATCAGTGCAAACGGAATTTTTGCTGAAGCTATTGAGCTAAAAAAGAGTGCTGTTGAAATGGTGAAGAGTGAACAATATCAAATGGTTGTGGATAAGTACAATGCAGCTTTGACTCGGTTTGAAGAAGCCAAGACACAGTATGTGGAGGGTGAACACTACAAAAAAGAGTATTTTGCTGATTCTGTAGCAATAGTGAACGAACAAATTCAAGAAAGCACTCATGCTATCGAAAACGCTGTAAAAACAATGCAGAACGAAGAAGCTAAAAATCTAGTGACGCAAGCTAAAAAACAACGCTCGTACCAATTGGCTCTTGAATGTCTTAACCGTGCCAAAACGTTGGCAAATCAAACTGACACAATCGACATTATTAAAAACGAAGAAAGTCGTGTTTATAGCTTGTATGGAGACACTTTATTTGCAGAAGGCGTGAATCTGGAGAAAATGATGCAGTCCGAAGAAGCACAAAGCAAATTTGATAAAGCAATGACTGTATTTGCGTTGGTTCAAGGCAAAGAGGGTCAAGATAAGCTGAACCTCGTGAAGTTGAAGATTAATGGAAACAAGAATTTCAACGAGGGTGTCGAATTTGAAAATGGGGCTGCCATTCTTGAAAAAGGACGACGTAAAACAGCGTTGAATGAAGCTTTGGGTAAATACAGAGAAGCACGAGAAGATTTCGTGGAGGGTGTCGGACAAAGGGAGGAATATTTTTGCGAATCTGTGCAAGTTGTCGACGAACGTATCGAGGAAGTTGCAGTTGCTGTTAATGATTTAAATTGTGTGCAAAAGTTACAGGATAAAGTCAGTGGGCTTACAATTAATAACCAAACACAGGAAGTTGTTCAATTTACAGGAGACCAAGCAGTTGTCATTCAAAGATGTATTTAAATTCAAGTTATGTACATTATTGAAAACCAGTACTCAGCGATAATAAATTTATTGTTGCTTTTCTATACTTGTGATTTATTAACCCGCCCCAAAAGCGATTGTTTTGACATTCTGCACATTTTGACGTTTAAATCGTCATCCGTTTCAAAAACTTGATGGTTGAAAAACTTAAATTCTCAACAGATTTTTTGTTTTTTTTTTTTAACCAAAGTTTCTACCGTTTCAGTTATCTTCAAAGTATGGGTACAACCACTTCAACAATCAAAATCGTCAATAACACAAACACCGACATCGTCAAGACTTCGGTGTTCGACATGGACAAGTTCGACTTTCAGGACTCTCCAAACCGACCAGACCGTAACTTAGACAAAATATCTATACTGGCGAAAGCATCCATAGAACGACAACAAGATCTATTCTCTCCTGCTAGCCACTGCCCTTTCACAATCACGTTATTTTTTAGTGATCAAACTGAAGACACTTTCAGTATAGACTTAAAATATGCTGTAGGATGTTGTCACCGTTTCAGCCACAGCAAAGGAACTCGCAAAATTTCGCACAGCGTCCATGATAAGAAAATTATTATCATCATCGATAACCCCACAGAACAGTGTAAAGAAGAAAAGGATGTTAAAGAAACCAGACGTGAAAAGAAATATTCGTCTGATGGATCAGATGACATAAATCAAACTTTGAACACTGGATTGGACAATAAGATTCAAGAAACAGCCCGTGTAGGAAGAGAAGAAGGAGATGGTGTTTTAAGACGTCGAGGGCGTTCAAAGAGTTAGAAATCGTTGTAAAATAAATATCTAGTTATTTATTTGAGTAGTGTTTTTATGCGTCTTTAACAATATGAAGCAATAAAGTCTATTCATGTTTGAATGATCCAACAACACCGCAATTCACACCACTTCTATCCTACACACACTTTAGACTTTCAAACAATTTATTTTTGTTAAATTGTTGTAACTCAAGTTGTGTATAGTGTAATTTCGCGTTCACCAGATTTAGGTTGGTATGGGCAGCCATGTCTGTCACAACTGCCATTTCAAAAATCACCCAAATTCCACTTTCAAACTTCCAAAAACAATAAAATTACTTAAAATCTCAGTTTCATATCACAGAAAACATAAAACCGGCAAATTAGTGTTGTGCTTTGTCAAAAAATTGGGTTATGTTAAACTGGAGGTCTATTCCCTGATCGGTCCAAGTGCACCCAATCCTTCAACTGTGACACCATCATCCCTCCCAGAATAATCTGCGTGGGATGGTACACCAGCAATGGTAAACTAACCTGGCTTAAATGGGCATACCCATGGAACATAATTCGCAAAATAGGAATGCCTGCAATCAAACCGTAAGTACAAATTTTCAAAAACTAATCTAGTTACCTAGTGTCAATGATTTATGAGTCGAACAAAACATGATAGCTATAATGTCCTGAGAGGAGAAATCGCTGTTGTAATATTGTGCAAGGGAGTAACTCAGCCCCATTAGAATCATTTGCATTAAAACTACTGAAAATACTGCTGCTAGAACATCAAGGGCTTCGATATGTGGTTCAGGTGTCTTAAAAGTGTCACAAAACGTGGTGTAAAGTACAAATAAGAGGGCGCATTGGCTTAATGTATTTAGCGCCGGGTGGAGCCTCTTGAGACCTGTGATTTTCCGTAGCACTTGCCCCAGAGTCAACGGTATGAGTACAGTTGTTATAAGTTGGATGATTGTCCCAAATAACGGAATCAACGTTGTATACCCTAACTATATTTTTTTTTATTACACAGTTAATAAATGTGGCTACTTACCCCCAAGAACAGCAACAACGGAGTTATTATTATCCCCAAGAAGCTACCAAGCACCGAGTTGAATATCGCAGCCGTTTCATTCCCATTCGCCGATCGTGTAAGGATGACAGCGCTCGAGACTGGAGGTGGCATACATGCTACGGTTACCAAACTAAAACACCATCATTTTTCCGTTCAATCAAACTCACCCTTTCAAAACCCACGAGTTTATTCCAAAAAAGTGTAAAAACCTAACAAACAAATGCGAGAAAGTCGGTATCAAAATGAACGTGAAAGACTGAATAAATAAATGCAACTTGTAGTGGTGGAATGTGTGTTCAATGAGCTCGGTTTTCAGGGAAAGACCGCTGATGAAGAAAATGAGGGAAACGGCGCCGTATTTGACGGAGTATTCGGTGTAAAGGGGCCCTGAAAATTATCGTCGTGTCAAAGGGAAAGCAAAACGAGAATGGAAACCTTGTCGAGAGCCGAATTCCGGGTGAACCGCCGCCGCAAAAATGCACGCTAAAATGCCCACTAGTAGTACTTGTTTGTGGAGAAACTCTTTGATGGTGATGCGGCGCTTCATTGCGGACTGGTTTAACAAGGGGGCTACGTGATGTTCATGTTTTGTGAGGTTAGGTGGCTGATGGTGGCGTTGACATTTCAAAGCCTCAAGTCCATGCGTCGATGCGTCGAAAATAATCCCAACAATAAAATTTCTATTACACGTTCGTGTGTTAGAATCGCAACGATCACTTTTTGGTTGATTTTTTTAGTTTTTAGTAAACTGTTTAATTACATTTCGATTTTTCCCCTCCCCCATGATTTCTAGGTTTCCGGTCCAGCTAACGCGCGTCTAAAATAAAATTTGACATTTTGAGGTTATGTTCACACGCATTTTTACTTGTTTCACGCATTGATTGCAGTTTAAAGTATCATTTTTTGTGTTATTATGGATAAGCCGCGTCCGTGCGGTTGTAAAGGCTGTCGCACTTGCCTCATCTGCGAAAAAGACTACGGTCTTGGTGTGAAAAATTTTCCGCTTCGGAAAGACCAAAGTTACGTTTATTGTCCTCATTGTAATAAAGCATGGCCCGGTTGGGACTTCAACGATTACAAGAACCATCCGTACCACGATGGAGAACCCATCGACTATCCAGGTGTCTACATCCAACTCGATTTTCTGACAACCCATGAAGAAGAGGAACTCATGACTGGAATCGATGGTTTACCATGGGATTTATCGCAGAGTGGGCGCCGGAAGCAAAATTTCGGACCGAAGTGTAATTTCAAGAAGAATAAATTGAAAGAGGGCAGTTTTAATGGCTTTCCTAAATTTTCAAAGTTTGTACAAGAGAAGTTTAAGAGTGTTGATATTTTAAAAGATTTTTATTGTGTGGAGCAGTGTTCGTTGGAATATGATCCAAAAAGAGGGGCTTCTATTGACCCCCATATTGATGATTGTTGGATTTGGGGCGAACGGATAGTCACCGTTAATTTATTATCAGATTCAGTTTTAACAATGACTTACAATAAAAAGAGTGATTATTATAATTTAGACCATGTTGGTAGTTATCCTGCTGTTTTAGATGATAAGGGGGCGCTGAATTGTAGCGGGGATTCGTACCGTGTTAAATTTTATGAAGAGGGTAAATTGTACCCCATTGTTCGCATCCCAATGCCCAACCGATCTTTGTTGGTTCTTTATAATTCACCCCGCTATGACTGGGAACACCAAATTTTAAGAGAAGATATCACAGAAAGGAGGGTTTGTCTGGCATATAGAGAATTCACCCCTGTGTATTTACCAGGGGGTAAGAAACAGGAAGAAGGAGAGAAAATACTGTCAAAGGGGCAGAATTTTTGTTAAAATTATAGTAAATTAGATAGAATTGTGATATTGACTAATACACTTAATAAAAACCGTTATTTTTCTTGTACAACATTATTTTCAACGAAAACAAGAACAATTAAATTAATTCTATAGTGCCCGTTTTTCCAGAAAGAACTACGTTATCTCCAGTTTTGAACGTTTTGGTGGCCCCTTTGGCCCCTACAATACACGGTAGTCCATATTCACGCGCTATCACCGCACCTACAACAACCCAAGTCATCCTCACAGCCACAATAAAACAAGTTGATGTCATTACCATGTGAAACTAAGCCTCCGAGCTCCGTGACAATCCCTCCCAACATTGGAAAATACGGTGACCACCCTATGTCAGTGCAATACGTGATTAACACATCGCCTGAAAAAAATTTACGTGTGACTGTACTTGAGGGCGTGTCCAATCACCAACCTTCACGCAATTGGTCGATCTCGCTTAAATCCGTGATGACGCACGCCCTCGCTTGCACCACTCCGGCACAAACGGGCGTCCCTTCACACTTAACCTTTCCCACTCCAGTCCTGGGTATAAAATCGCGGCTTTCGTGACGGGGAACCCCATAGGACACTTCGGGAAATTTCAAATGGTCCCACTTCGGATACAACTTCTGACGTTTCAGCGCCCTAAAAAAATCCAAAATCAAACTGTGGACACGTGCGTGGTTATTGGTACTTGATGATCAGGACCGGACTGCGGTCACAGCCTCCCAAGATTTGACCAATTTCGTAGTGCGTCAAGTGGTAGATCAGGTCGGCGTCGGGGATCAGCCCGGCGAGCGCCATTTTGTGTCCCAGAAATGTGTAAGCGGTTCGTACTTTGTTGACGAATCGGATGGTTTCGGATTTGGTTTGTTCGCGCAAACCGACGGCACGCCTACTCTTTGTTACTAGGAACTTTAAGATTTTCCGAGTGAGGAATTTCTTGGGGGTTACTAAAGCGGCGATGACGTCGTTGACTGATTTGGTGACTTTTTCTTGTCTGGAGGTGGGTTTTTTGCAGTTGGTTTGGATCATCTTGATGACGTCGGAGGGGTTCAAGCCCCAGGTTTTGTAGTACATGTCAAACTATAGAACAAAAAGTTTGTGAAATAATTTGCGGTGTTGATAAAACTAAAAATTACCTCGCGCACTCCTCTGTGGCCGTGGTTCTTGAGAAATTTGTCTAATGCGTCACTCGCTTCCGGGGAATTGTTTTTCAGCCACTTTTCACCCTCGTGTGGTGGCACTTTAACAAATTCGTCCGTTTGGTTACTTTTGACTAAAATTGTGGTTATGTTGGCAAGAGTGTTGGGGATTTCGGCCGAAACCACTTCATCGCACGACGCTAACAACATGGCGACGTCGTTATAGTGATCAGTGGTGAAGTCTTGACGACCTTCAGCTAAAACCATCATGGCGAAAATCTGATAAGTGATGGAAGTTCTTGTAGTACAACAGTGAAGATCAACTAGTTGCACAACAGTGTCAAAAACGTCACTAATTTTGACGTAAACGTCCTTGAGAGTGTCTCGTTCTTTGTCAATGTTTATGTCTATAGTTTTCGCCAAGTACTTCGAAAGTTTGGCGCTATCTTCATTTCGCCACGCGATCTTGATCGCAATTAAAAGTTCTCGAAGTTGTTCTCGACCACTGGTTACCCCAAACCGCGCCAGAGCCAACGAATGGATGTTTTCGTCAATTATAGGGTGTCCAAAAATGGCCAAATCGAGAATTTTTTGCGACAAGGTGATCGTCTTTTCGACCCTCCTGTGAACGCCGCTGATGACGTCAATAAACAAGTGGTGTTGAAAAGTGGATAAACATTTGAACGCATAGGGGTCATCTTTGTCCTCGATCCCTCTCTGTATTGCCGTGTCAAGGCATCTGACCAGTGTCGACAACGTAAGGACGCAAATCGCCCCAGGCAACACCTCTCCAGTATTAGCAATACTATACACCATATCCTCACTCAACGTTGCCACGTCGTACTCATGCGTCAACTCAAAATTGCTCCACGTGTGCAACGTCGTAATTGGCCGCGCTTGTAACAAAAAGAGCCGCCCCTGGAAATACCCCCACTCTATATCACGCGCACCGCCGAACTTCTCCTCCAACAGCACCCCCACTCGCCCCAACTCCAGCGCTTGGTTATCCGTCACACTAAACTCCTCCACTCCGTCCACCTCCTCGACTCCGCCTTCCACCATCTTGATCATCGTTTTTTTCGACCCCAGCGCCTTGGACTTGATTGTGACGTCGTTGTCGCATGTGCGTTCGAGAATGACGGTGTCGGGCTCGCTCCGACCCGACACCACGCTCTCACCCAGGCCGTGATTGGCCGTGATCACGATCTGGGCGGGGCTTCCGGTGGAGGGGTGGCACGTGAAGAGCACGCCTGCGCAGTCGGCGGGGATCATGCGTTGAACGACCACGGCCATCTGAGTGGCGATGGGTAAGCCGTGTTGGTGGCGGTACTTGACGCTCTGATACGTGAAAAGAGACGCCCAGCAGGCGGAGACTGATTTAATGACGTCGTCGGGGGTGGTGCACCCGAGAAAGGTTTCGTTTTGACCGGCGGCTGACAACTCTTCGGAGTCCTCACCGACGGCCGACGACCGTACGGCCCAGGCCTCTTCGGAGATGATGTCGTCTTTACGCACGTGACGCAACGCGCGGATTATAGCGTCCGCGATTTCTGGGAGCATCGCCTCGGATTGGACGGTTTTCACAGTCCTGGAAAGGGGGCGTGAGAAGATTATTATAAGTGGGCGTGGCTACTCACAGGGAGCAGGCGTGTTCGAGGTCGCCACTAGTGCGGCCGCAGCAAATATCATCAAGGATCGCTACAGTCTTCTTCATGTTGAAGTTGACGTCGAGTTGTTTGTTGAAGGCGTTAACGGTGACGACGAAGCCGCCCGGAACCACAAACTATAAAAACTGTGTTAGTGGGCGTGGAAACGAAAAGAGGGGCGGAGTTAAGTACGTCGTCGGATTTTAAAGCTGTCAAGAGGGCCAACGAGCATCCCTTTCCTCCGGTTAGACGCACGATTTTTGCATCGTCGTCGTCGAAATTGGTGACGTAGCAGCTGGGTAGGTGTTGGGTTTTGTTTTCGGTTATGAGGGGTGGGGGTAGTTGGTCACGCGTTTCGCTCTTGCCGCGGTACCAGAATTCGACTAATGATTTGGCTTGTTGGGTGTTTAGGTCGCAGTCGGCCGGGCTGTTTGACAATTCGGGCGCGAGATAGTCGGGGTTGGCTATGGAAGTAGTGATGGTTTTCTTGGTTTTTAGGTGAAATACAGTCCTGTAGGTTTTTTTGTTTGCTGAAGATGGTGATTAGTCAAGACGATTTGCACGCGAAAATCTATGAATACAAACCTTGGACGTGTATTGCAAAGGCAGATGGGAGACTTCTCTGTTGTCCCAAAAATTCCAGCCGAACGTCGGAACTGGTGATTGGTGAAACCTTCCCATTGTTCATGATGACGTTTCCGTATTGTAGTCTACAATACCATAAATGAATCAATTTAAAATTCCCGCCGAAACAACAACAAATGTTACTCTTTGCACCCCTTCTGCAGCTCTTTAATCCACAAACTAATCAGCGCGCCGTCTCTCCCCGCCACAAACAAATGAACGCTCCTTTGCATGGCCAACTTTTCCGCTGTGCACCAATACCTGGTCCGACACGAAGGCAAATTTAGTAAGAGGTCGTCCGCGAACGAGTCGCCCTTGACGAAACCCTTCAAGGCTCCGAACTGCTCATAGCCTCTTTCGTCACCTCTGCAACGACATAATAAAACACGAGAAAACACGACTGGGGGTAGTTACAAGAGCGAAATCCAGCTACCGTCCCTCCATGGGTGTCTGGCTAGAGCGTCAGCAAGAAGTCCAGTAGCGGCGTCCTGTGGGTAGAACTGGGGAGCGCCGGCGGCCACCCATCTGTCAAAACAACAATAAATGAATGTGGCAACACTGGCGCCATCTTACATGAAACTGAATCGAACGTGTTCGACGTCGTGGGTGGCGTTGCTTAGAAGACCGTTGTAGGTGACGCGGAGTCGCTTGAAGGGTTCGAGGATTTCGACGTGTAAGTCTTTGGTTTTCCATCGCCAGCTCGATATGCTGTAAAGCCGGGTGATTTTCTCACCTGTGATAATTGAGGAGGTAGTTGGTAGATGGCGTCGGGTTTGTTTGTCTTACCGGGGAATGTGTAGATGGCGCCTGTTGTCAGACGCAAACAAAGAAATACCTCGGCGACTAGATTGGCCCGGAGGGTTATTCGTAGCGACAAACTGTTGCCATTTTGGTCCACACCGTAGATGAAGTGGTTGTCGTCGTACTGAAAAATCAAACAGTCGCATGAATGGAGTTTCCCGACCTAGAAGTATCAAACGTGTTAGTGTTCTTACAATGTCAGATTTGATTTTTTTGGGGTTTTCAAGCGACTTTCGGGTTCCTTCGTCGAGCGATTGTCTGCATTTCCGTTGGTATTTTTTGATGGCGGGCGTTGCGACGAGTAGTTTGAAGAGGTAGAGCCAGTCTGGAATTTTTTAGTTTTAATTTAGTTTGAATTTTAATTAATTTGGTTCTTACCCCTGTTGGTGTAAAATCGGCCGTTCGTGGTATGTTTAAAAAATATGAAATACGGTGCGATCGGTATGAAGAATAAAGTTACGTAATAGAGAAGGTCGAAGATTTCCATTGTCACTGTGATAGTAGAACTGAGGATTAAAAGTTCAAGACAGGTGTTGCGATATCTTGATAAGTTTGATAAATATTATCTAAACTTCCAAGTGAATGGAGCGTTGTTAATCAAGGACGGAATTGTTTTTTTAGCACCGAGATTAGGTTATGGATTTTTGTTGTGATGCATAACCACTTAGTTACTCACAGTTTAAATATTAAGTTTTTGTACGGTACAAGGTCTTCGATGATAATAGATGAGGAACTGAGCGGTTGGGAAGTGCGTTTTATTTGTTACATTATGGCCTCATTATTTGGTCGTTATGTGAATGTATTTGTGTAATGCTAGCTTTAGGCTGTATTTACACATTAGTAGTGTTAAAAGTGTTACATATCAGTAAAGAGAAACATATTTTTTTATTAATTATTATTTTTGGTTATATTTGCGGTTATTGTAGAGGACGACGACTTCGATTTAGTAGTTTTTGTTAAAGGTGGGGTAGGTCATGTCAATACGTAAGTTAGAGGAAGAAGGTTGTCATTGAAGAATCAAAGGAGAGAGAGATGCTAAAGTCCATCTAAAATTGTAGCGTAATTGGCGCCTTGACTCCTTAAATAGTTTAAGCTGCCCCACAATAAAATCCAATAAATATAATGATCACCAAATGGTTGGAACAAGTTGGTTAGGGGACTTCCGTAAGCGGATATATTTCTTTGGGAGTCTTGGGTTTTTATTTTGTTCAAAATTCCCTGTACAACTGGTTGATACTGTACAAATGTTCAAGATTATTGGGAATATTTTTGTAAATGTTTTTAAATTTTATAAAATAACGGACCCCTCCATTTATGGATTATGAAACCGTGTTGAGTTTCACCTCTAGGATCCAAGTTTTTAGAAATAAATCAAAATTGAATAACATTTTAAAATTTAACTTTAAAATTGCAATATCGAATGTTTTGAAATCTTGCAATCGTGTTAAGGTTATCGGCAGCATGGTAAATCGTTAATCAAAACTTATACGGTCATGTTCCCCCAGAAATTGATGATCTTACAGTTTTGTCGAATAAATGTTTCTTAACTGTCAAGAAGTAACATCGTCCTGAACTTGTGGTTTATGAATCCGGGTTGAATTTTTGTCCTAGACGTCGAGTTTTGGCATTTTTCAGTTTTTTATTCTTCAATTTTTCAATTTCTCCATTTTCAATTTTTCGGTTCTTCACATTTTCGATTTCTCGATTTTTTTGTTTTTCGATTTCTCAATTTTCGGATGTTTTAGATTTATCAATATTTCGATTTCGTTTAAATTTTTTAATTTTCACACTTAGATTTTTCGAAATTTCGATTTTTCGATTCTTCGGTTATTTAATTTTTTAGTTTTTTTATGTTTCAGTTTGTCGACGTGTGGATTTTTTGGTTTTAGATCTTTCGGTTTTTGATTTTTCGATTTTTCAATTTTTCATTTTTTAAATTTTTCGATTTTTCAGTTTTTCTGTTTCACGCTTTATCGAGATTTTTTGATTTTAAATTTTTTAATTTTTCAATTTTTAACTTTTCGAATTTTTGACTTCTTGACTTTTCGATTTGTCGATCTTTTGATGTTTCGATTTCTCGATGTTCCAGTTTTTGAATTTTTCGGCGTTTCGATTTCTAATTTATTTCGGTTTTTCAGGTTTTCGATTCTTCAGTTTTTTGATCTTTCAAGTTTTGTGATTTTTTTTAATTTTGGATTTTCCATTTTTCAATTTTTCGATTTTTGAATGTTTCGATTTCTCGATTTTTCAGTTTTGCGATTCTCCAATTTTTCGATATTTGAATTTATTAGTTTTTAAATTTTACATTTTTCTATTACGCGATTTCTCAATTTTTTGGTTTTTCAGTTCTTCGAATTTCCTATTTTTTTAATTTTTGATTTTTGAAAATTGAAGTCTAAGTTTTTAGATTTCTCCATGTTTTAAATCTAATTTCTCGATTTTTCAACATTTGATTTTGGGAATTCTTCAATTTCTGAGTTTTAATTTTTTTTTAATTTTCCTGCTTTTTTTCGATTGCTCGATTTTTCTATTTTTTTATTTCTTGATTTATCGAGATTTCGATGTTTCGATATTTTTATTGTTCATTGTTGATATTTTTTATTTTAAGTTCTTCAATTTTTAACTTTTCCATTTTTCGATTTCTCAATTTTTCATTTTTTCGACTTCTTAACTTTTCGATTTTTTGATCTTTAATGTTCCGATTTTTCGATGTTTTAGTTTTTGAATTTTTCGATGTTTCATTTTCTCGGTTTTTCAACTTTTCGGCTCTTCGATTTTCTAATTTTTAGATGGTTCGGTTTTTAATTTTTCAAATTTTAGGTTTTTAATTTGTCGGTTTTTCGATTTTTCGAATCTGATTTTTCAATATTTAGTTTTTTAATGATCGATTTGGCACTCCATTTTTCGGTGTTTCAGTGTTGGGATTTTTCAATTTTCCGGTTTTCCAAAGTTTCGATTTCTCGGTTTTCCGATGTTTCTGTTTTCCGATTATTATTTGATTTTCCCATTTCTCTATTTCTCAACTTTCATTGTTTCGATTTGTAGTTTTTTCATTCTTCAATTTTTCGATTTCCCGATTTTTCAATTTTCCGGTTTTTAAATTTTATATCTTTCAATTTTTCGATTTGTTGATGTTTCCATTTTTCAGTTTATCGATCTTTTAGTTAAATTTTGAAAATTTTAAAATTTTTGGATTTTTCATTTTTGCAGTTGTTCGATTTCTCGATGTTTCAATTTATCAATTTTCTTAATTTAAATTTTTTTAATTTTTCAATTTTTAACTTTTCGATTTTGGCTTATTTTGATTTCTCAATTTTTCGATTTTTAGACTTCTTGACTTTTCGATTCCTCGATAAGTCGATCTTTTGATGTTTGGATTTTTCGATGTTTCCATTTCTAGGTTTTTTCGATTTTTCAGTTTTTCGATTCTTCAATTTTCCTATTTTTCAAATTTGCGATTTTTAAATTTTGGGTTTTCGATTTTTAGTTTTTTAATTCTTCAATTTTTCGTGCTTCAGATTTTGGATTTTTCAATATTTCGATTCTTCGATTTTTCGTTTTTTTTTTTAATACGTATTTCAATTTTTAACCTTTCGATTTTGGCCTTTCTCAATTTTTGATCTTTTGGCTTCTAGACTTTTCGATTCCTCGATTACTCAATCTTTTGACGTTTCGATTTCTCGATGTTTCCATTTGTAGTCTTTTTCGATTTTTCAATTTTCCGATTTTTTAATTTTTTTATTTTTGAATGTTTCAATGTTTGAATTTTTTAACTTTGCGATTCTTCATTTTTCTTATATTTTAATTTTTAATTGTTAAACAATTTTAAATGTTCTAAAATATTTCGTTTTTTTGAATTTCTAAATGTTTTACTTTTCAATTTTTGATTTTTTCAATTTTACATTTTTCTATTTCTCAATTTTTTGGCTTTTCAGTTCTTCGAATTTACATTTTGTTAATTTTTGATTTTTGAAAATTGAAAAGTCTAAATTTTTAGATTTCTCCATTTTTTTAAATCTAATTTCTCGATTTTTCAACATTTTATTTTGGGAATTCTTCAATTTATGAGTTTTATTTTTTTTTTAATTTACCTGCTTTTTTTTCGATTGCTCGATTTTTCTATTTTTCTATTTCTTGATTTATCGAGATTTCGATGTTTCGATATTTTTATTGTTCATTGTTGATATTTTTTATTTTAAGTGCTTCAATTTTTAACTTTTTCATTTTTCGATTTCTCAATTTTTTCGAAGTTTGAGTTTTTAAATTTTTCGATGTTTCGTTTTCTGTTTTTCAACTTTTCTACTCTTCGATTTTCTAATTTTCAGATGGTTCGGTTTTTCAATTTTTTAAATTTTAGGTTTTTAATTTGTCGGTTTTTCGATGTTTCGAATTTGATTTTTCAATGTTTCGATTTTTAAAGTATAAGTTTGTCAATTTTACAATTTTTCGATCTTTTAATGTTGCGATATCTCGATTTTTCATTTTTTTCGACTCGTCCATTTTTCAGTTTTTCGATTTGGCACTCAATTTTTCGGTATTTCAGTGTTGGAATTTTTCAGTTTTTCGGTTCTTCTTTCGATTTATCGGTTTTCCGATTTTTCGATTTCTCGGTTAATTGATTTTTTATTTTCCCATTTCTGTTTCTTGACTTTTCATTGTTTCGATTTTTAGTCTTTTAAATCTTCGATTTTTCGATTTCTCGATTTTTCAATTTTGCAGTTTTTCTATTTCTCGATTTATCCAGATTTCGATGTTTCCATTTTTTGATTGTCCAAATTCTCGATTTTTCGATTTATCGATTTTCTTAAATTTTAAATTTTTAATTTTTCAATTTTGAACTTTTCGATTTTGGCTTATTTTGATTTCTCTATTTTTCGATTTTTTGACTTCTTGACTTTTCAATTCCTCGATTACTCGATCTTTTGACGTTTCGATTTCTCGATGTTTCCACTTGTAGGTTTTTTGCGATTCTTCAGTTTTTCGATATTTTAATGTTTAATTGTTAAATAATTTTAAATGTTTCTATTTCGCGATTTCCCGATTTTTCACCTCTACAATATTTCGTTTTTTTGAATTTCTAAATGTTTAACTTTTCAATTTTTGATTTTTTCAATTTTACATTTTTCGATTTGTCAATTTCTTATTTTTTCAATTTTACGATGTTTTTGATATTCCAATTCTCGTATTCTCGATTTTGCAACATTTTATTTTGAGAAGTCTTCAATTTCTGATTTTTTTAATCTTCAAATTTTTGGACTTTTCGATTATGCGTTTTTCAATTTTTCGATTTTTGAAATTTTGGTTTTTCGATTTTTCAATTTTACTATTTCTTGATTTATCGAGGTTTCCATGTTTCGATATTTTTATTGTACAATGTTACGATTTTCCGATGTTAGAACTTTTAACTTTTCGATTTCTTGATTTTAGGTTATTTTGATTTCTCGATTTTTTTATTTTTCGACTTCTCTACTTTTCGATTTCTTGATTTTTTAATATTCCGATTTTTCGATGTTTCAGTTTTTCCGGTTTTTTAAATTTTAAGTTTTCGATTTGTCGGTTTTTCGACTTTTTGATTTTTCAATTTTTAAAGTTTAAGTTTGTGAATGTTTCAATTTTTAGATTTTTTAATATTTCGATTTATCGATTTTCCGTTTTTCGATATTTCTGTTTTTAATTTTTCGAATTTTTAAATTTGATTTTTAATTTTTTTTTCAATTTTTCGGTGTTTTCAATTTTACATTTTTCGATATTTCAATTTTACGATTTTTTGATGTTTCGATTTCTTGACATCTCGCTTATTTTTTTACACCTCAATTTTTCGAGTCTTCGATTTCTCAGTTTTTCAAGATTTCAATTTTGGGAACAACTCATTTTCTGAATTTTTCAATTTTTGGAAATTTTAATTCTTTGGTTTTTGGATTTTCAACTTCTCGGATTTCGAATTTTTCGTGTTTAAATTTTTCAGTTTTTGAAATTTTTGGTTTTTCGATTTTTCAATTTTGCAGAAAGAGAGTATCATTTATGCCACTGGTTTTACGGGATTTGTTGGGCTGCACCGGGGCGAGGTAAGTTCTATCGAAAAAGTATTGTGATTTGTCATAATAAATTTATTATGGATAATAATATAATTAATGACAGCCGAACGTCATATGACAAGACCTGACGCCAAGCTGACAAAAAAAAATACGTTTTTAAAGATAAAGGTCCGTAAAAGTTTTTTTAAAGAATTTTTAATTTTTTTGACATTAGAGATTACCAACCAGAGACGATTTTTAGTTTCGAAAAATTGTTTGACTTCTTGCGAGTTTTAGACGAATTGAAAGGTTAAATAAAGTTTTTTTTAAACAAAAATTGATCGCATTCGACGCCACAATCCTTTTTAATGAGTATAATTAGCGGAATATCAGTTTATTTTAGTAGTTTTCTAACCTGAAATGCGTAAAACTTTGGTTATTCCATAAACATGTGTAATTTTTGTTTTTATTGTATGTAGAGCAAAGATTGATACAATCAGAATCACTAAGTAACTTCAACCCTAGATTTCGTCTCGGATAAAAGTAAGATTACGTAGGTACTTTGAATGCATATCAAAATTATTTTTCTTAAGTTATTTGATGACGCCATCCCAAAATTTATCGTTGGAAAATCCTTGTTTAGTGTTCAATTTGTCGCCAAATTTAGCTTTTACGGCTGACATCTCACTTGATAAGGGGAACTAATATCTTCTACATAGCGAAAAACTCAAACGTTTACTTGAGGAATTTCTTGAGTGTAAGTGTGGTTTAGGGAGAAAATTTCCCAAGGTCAAATTAACTACATTTTACCACGTTATATTCTAGTAGTGATAACAATTGATATTTCATAGATTCGTCCAATACGAAACTGCCAAAACTTGCATTTTCGTATTTTACGAGTTGCAAGATGGCAAGAAAACATGAAATGAGATGTATTTGTTAATGTGAGTAAAAAATGATTTTTCATAGTTTGGGAAATAAAAATAAGGATACAAAAATGTACATTTTTCTCAAATTAAAATTTTAATCTTAGAGAATTGTAACTACGAATAATGTAACAATTTTTACTTTTAATAATATGATAACCTAAAGTGAACAATTTTCACAGAAACAAATACTTAAAACTGTCATTATACAAAAATGTCAATGTTGCAACATCACAGAAAATATAATGATAAAACACTAGGCAAGGTTAAATGACAGCAAAATAAATAATATAGAAACATCAATTAAAAATTTATTCACTTCAAACTAATAATAAATTATAAATAAGTCATTTTCTAAAAAAAAAAGAAAATACATTAAATGTATACAGATTCACTCGTCTGAAAAAAATTAACACAAAATTTCCACAACAAATCTCATTAGTCAGTCACGTGTTAAGTTTTTTCTTAGACAGATCAAATTGCATTTCCTATAAATAGGTATAATATAAATAAATAAATTTAAACTATATCAACTGCGACAGCACAGTTCTCATCAGCTATCCATATAAAAAAATAAATATATAACTTTGTAAATAAAATAACGCTCAATTAACTGAAAAAGAAAAACGCACTCAGTCAAAAATCGAAAAAAAACTGAACAAAAACAACCAACATTCACAAAAATCGAAAAAAAAGAACTCCATCACAGCTCCGATCCTTCAACAAAAGAATGGATTCTGTAGATAGTTATCGCCTGCTCCCATATTTCGCACGTTATTCGAATGGTAATTTTGGAACCGGGACCTACTCTGCAAATTATCCGGGGGCTGCATCTTTCTGAAAGGCATCGCCCCTCTAAACGGCATGAAACCTAGACCCGAAAAGCCAATTTAATACAAGCAAGGAGAAGACATAACCTCAAAGTCGGGATTCGTGACAATCCCGACTTCGTCGTCCCTCAGAACCTGCGTCTCTTACCCCTGTTGTGCATTGAGAGGCCCCAGTTGTCCAAATACTGTGCTTTCTGCCGACCGTGGTCTTCCGCCACCCGGACGCTCAGCGGCAACATGGCGTTTTCCAACATTTTCCCGTCTAAATCGGCTATGGCAGCTTGCGCCTCGTTCCCCTTTGAGAATCTACAAAAAGGAGGGTCATGGATGCCCCAGTTACGGTCTTTTCTACCTGACGAAGGCGACCCCGCGCGGCATTCCCGTGATTTTGTCTTTTAAGACCGACTTTTGGACGATTTCTCCGTAGCTGCAGAATAATTTGTGGACTTCTTCTTCGGTAATATCTTTCGGTAGGTTCGTTATGTATAGGTTTGAGTCTTTCATGTCTGTGCCTGGCGGTCGAGAGTACGACACTTTCAAACGTTTATTTCTGGAAACGAAGTTTTGAGGTTAGGTTGGGTTTCGTTGGAAACTTACTTATAGTTCATTCCGTTGATTTGTTGGATAGCTTTAGCAGCGTCTTCGGGTGTAAAGTACTTAACAAACCCGAAGCCAAAACTGTAACCGGTGTTATAGTCGCGCATTATTTTAATACTTTCGACTCTTCCTATAGGAGTGAAGATTAAAGCTAGATCCTCTTCAGTGGCAAATTGTGGGATGTAATTTACTATGAGTTTGGTCTTATCGTATTCGACTTGGTCTCCAGCCCCCACATTTAAGTCGCTTTGGTTTCCTTTAGGGTTTTCTGGCTGCATTTTTTTCAAAAACTGCAACAAAATGGCCATACAATTTTGAGGTTAGGACCACCGGTCTTCTAACTCGAATGCATGGATAACCAGAGAAAATCCTCGAAAATGTCTCGAAACGAACGAATTTATTATTTTCGACATAACTTACCTTTGTTTATTGAAAAACTTCAAAAATAAATAAACGAAAACCAAAATACGAACTACAAACTAGATTCAAATCGCGCATGCGCGAATCTCGCCAGGACTGACTCAACCAACGTAACGTCGCTCGAAGGCAAACTCCCCAATAACCAGAGGTTCCACACCAGTTTAGAAAAACACAAACAAGCTCAACTTTATTTCGCTTTAGGCCTAGCCTCCTTGATTGCCACTGTTTCGATTTACTTATACATAAAATAGGAATAAAATTACCGCTACTACAAATCTTTGGTCTCCTAGTTCTAAAATTACCAACAATTCGCTAGCAACGTTGTCGAAATAAAAATTTGGCCGCATCTTAGGCCACGCGTCGATCAGTCCGTTTTTATTGTCGCGACGTTTCGACCGAGTCGCCGTCATCATCTTTTGCTAGGCGTGGCGAAATTGTAGATGGCTTCGTACACTTTTTGCTGTACGTCCTCCAGCTTCTTTTTCATGTCTTCAGTGTACGGGTCGAAGTTGAGCACTCGCCTTTTGCGACGATAAATCCCTTCTTTGCGCTCGATGGCGCATCTGAAGAGAGATGCGTCGACTGATATGTCGAGAAATTCAATTATGGATTTCAGGGTGTGCTCGAGGTTGTCGACGAGCTGCTCGTAAAAGATGACGTGTGTTGGTCCTGTGAAGTTGTACAGCCAATCGAGGTTGGTTTGTTTCCAGGATTCGAGTTTGTCGGTGACGAACTGTTGCCAGTCTGCAAAAAAAACACAAATGTTTAGAATTTAGATCCGTTTTAGCCCAGTTGTATTAATTAAATAAGTATCGGGCGATTTTTAAATTTATGCTCTAGTTGGCCGTGATGCTTACGCATTGCTGAGATACGCGTCATGGCCAACTACAGCAGAAATTTACAAAGCCGCACAATATTAGGGTTGATATTTCCAGACGTCTTTATTTATATGTATTGATCGGTTCTACTATGTATGTTAAAGATAGTTCTCGACGTTTAAATTAACAAGATTTATGGCTATTCATCTCAAAAACAGATTTTTTTTGTTAATATGTGTAGTGTAGTCGTTTTTTCACAACAAGAAAGGTAAAACATGTTTAAAATGGTAAATTTTTGTACGAAACTATTGATTTTGTAATTAAAAAAATTCATCACGATTGAGATCGAAACGGATGGGTGGGGCTTTTATTTTGGTTTTCTTTTTTAATTAATACATTTAGTTTTCTTTGTACAACACGATTACTTACGAACACATTTCACAGGGCAGTTTTTAGTAGAAAAATAAGGATTTTACAATTAAGCTCCGCCTCTCGGCTTATTACGAATAAAAACAATCATCAGAATTGAGATAGGGCGGGTGGGCGGGGTTTATATTTTGGCTTTTTTTTTCTTAACATATATAGCCATCGTTTCACAACAAGAAACTTAGAACATGGCTAAAATGTTACATTTTTGCAAGGAAATATGGATATTTCCTTATACAAATTTTCCATCTTAAACATGTTTTAAGTTTCATGTTGTGAAAAGAAGTCTACACGTATTAAAACTAAAAGCCAAAATATAAGCCCGCCCACCCGCCCTATCTCAATTGTGATGATTTTTTTTTATTCGCCATGAACCAAGGGGGTGGAACTTAACTAGAAAATACAATTTTTTTACAAGAAATTAAAAACTTGTTTTTGAGTATCGTGTTGTTCAAAGAATACTATGTACATTAAGAAAAAAAAGGCGAAATATAAACCCCGCCCACCCACCCCATCTCAATTGTGATGATTTTTTTATTCTTAGAAACTTAAAACACGTTTAAAATGGTAAATTTTTGTAAGGAAATATGGATTTTGTAATTATTAGACTCCGCCCCTAGGTCTGCCAATGATTGAAAACTTTATTACTATTTAGATCAGGGCAGGTAGGGGTGCAGCTTAATCTTTGGCTTTAATTTTTTCTTAATATACGTAGTATTCTTTGAATAACATGATACTCAAAAACCTGTCTTCTATTGTAATTTCTTGTAGAGAAATAATAAAGATTTTGCAATTAAATTCCGCTCCTTGGGCTCTCGAAGACACAAAAAAAAAACATCACAACTGAGATTGGGCGGGTGGGCGTTGCTTATATTTTACCTTTTTTCTAATATACGTAGTCGTCTTTTTAGAACAAGGAATTTAAAACATGCTTAAAATGCTAAATTCTTGTAGATAAATATGGATCTTGCAATAAGCCCCGCCCCTCGATCTAACAACGAATGAAAAATCCATCACAATTGAGAACTGAGATCGGGATGGGTAGGGCTTTATTTTTTCTTTAAAATATATACATTAGTATCCTTTCAATAACACGATACACAAAAACATATTTTTAATTTCTCGTAGGGAAATAAGGACTTGGCAGTTAAGCTCCACCTTCTTGGTTCACGACTAATAAAAAAATCATCAGATTTGAGATAGGGTGGGTGGGCGGGGCTATATTTTGTGTATGTTTCTTAGAATGTGTCGACTTATTTCGACAACAAGAAACTTAAAACCTATTTAAAATAGTAAATTTTTGTAGTAAACAACTTCAATCCTCCACTTTTCTTCTATAAAATGAATGAAAATGACTTGAGATCCGTACTTTGTAATGAATTTATGCTAATGTTTTTTCCATTTAAATACATGCTGCTTAATTTTTTTATTTTTGGAAATTTTGATATTCGGGGCCACTTGAAGAACTATAGTGAAAATGACTTTGGATTCGTATTTTGATATTTAAAAGTTTTTATCATTTAGCACTTCTCTTGATTCGAATAGAGACTATTTTAACAATCTTGTGGTTATTTTAAGAGATTATGTGTTACTACTGAGTTCAAAAGTGTAATCTATGGAGAGTTCTCTATAATGTAGCGCTTTTCTTTAAACTAAATAGAGCCTTTTTCAATATTTTCTTTTTTTTTAGAAAATTTTTAGAGATTAATTTTGCATTTTCCGAAGTATTCGAAGATCTAGAGTGAAAATAATTCCAATGAATTCTCGATATATATATAAACTGTTTTCACTTGTTTATGAACATTTTTGGAAATTATTTTCGGTTTAGTATTTTCCTAAGAATTCTTTATAAGGCGCGACATTTTTTTCGGTTCGAATAGAGGCGTTTTTAACATTTTTATGATATTTCAAGAATGATCTCAGATTTATAATTTACGAACCCTTTATATGCTAGCGCTTTTTTCCATTCAAAAAGTTAAAAATTTTTTTTTGAGAAATTTTAGAAATTATTTTTTGGTGTTCATTATTTGAAGAACTATAGTGAATATGACTTAAGAATTGGAATCAATGATGAATGTATGCTATTGACATTTTTCATTTGAATAGAGGCCGTTTTAATTCTGTTTTTATTGTTCGACATTATTTTTGAGTTTTCCGGGCTATTGGAAAAACTATGGTGAAAACGACTTTGCATTCGGATTTTGCTAAAAAATCTTTATAAGCATTTTTCTCCGTTTGATAGAAGTTATTTTAACCTTGTTCCGATTATTTTAATAGCTACGTCAGGAATTGCCCCAAACTCATAATTTTTGAAGAGTTCTCTATAAATTAGTTTAGTTAGATTAAAAAAAAGCTGTTTTAACTTATTTAGGAATATTTTCCGCATTTTTCCTAGTTATTCAATCAGTTATAGTGAAAATGACTTCGGATTCGTATTTTCTTAAGAATTCTGTATATTTTGACACTTCTTTCGGTTCAAACAGAGGCGCTTTTAAAATGTTATAATTATTTGAAGAACTTTGTCAAGAATGACCTCAGATTCATAATTTAGGAACCCTCAATAAGTCAGCACTTTTTTCCATTCAAATAGAGTCGGTTTTAACTTTTTTTGGAGAATTTTTAGCAATTAATTTTGCGCTTTCAAAATAAATTGAACACCGATAGTCAAAATGACTTGCGATTCATAATCTTCCTACTGATTTTTTCATATAGATGCTGTTTTAATTGTTTTTTTTTAATTCTCTGAAATTCTTTTTGGGTTGAAGAACTATAGTTAAAATGACTTCTCTCGGTTAGAATAGAGTCTATTTTAACATGTTTGTGTTTATTTTAAGAGACTAGCCTTATATTCGTTATCTACGAGGAGTAATTTATTCTTTTAATCGTGAATAGAGCCTGTTTTAAACTTCTTTTGTAATTTTTTTAGAAATCAATTTCGTGTTTTCTGGAATATTTAAAGATCTACTGTGAAAATGACTTCACACACTAATAAATTCTCTATATGCTTAATCATCCGCCGTAGTGAAAATGATCTCGGATTCTTATTTTCTTAAGAATTCTCTACAAACCGACACATCTTTCGGTTTGAATAGAGATGCTTTTAACTTTTTATGATTAGTGGGAGATCTGTGCTAATGATTGCCCCAGATTCATATTTTACTAACTCTGAAGAGGTCCAGCGCTTTATAGAGTCTATTTTAACATTTTTTTTTTGAGATTTTTGGAAATTATTTTTGGTTTTGATGAATATTTTAAGAGCTACAGTAAAAATGAGTTGAGATTGATAATAATCTGCGATGAATGCATGCCAGCGATTTTTTCATTTAAATTTCCGTAATATTTGGAGAACTATTATGAAAATGATTTTGAATTCGTATTTAGTTATGAAGTTTTTATAAGCTACCACTTCTTTCGGGTCGAATAGAGGCTATTTTAACATTTTTGTGGTTATTTTAAGAACATTTTAAAAAATTAATTTTGCTTTTCCCGGATTATTTGAAGATCTAGAGTGAAAATGACTGTATACTCTTAATTAATTCTCTATATGCCAGTATTTTCTTAAGAATTCTCTATAAGCCGGTTCTTTCGGTTCGAATAGACGCACATTAAACATTTTTATGTTTTAATTATTTGTTAGCGCTTTTTTCCATTCAAATTGAGTTTTTTTTTTTTTTGAAATTTTAGAAATTATTTTTTGATTTTCATGATATTATTTGAAGAGCTATAGTGAAAATGACTTGAGAATTGTAATCAATGATGAATGTATGATTTTTTCATTGTTTGACATTATTTTTGGGGTTTTCCGGGCAATCGGAAGAACCATAGTGAAAATGACTTTGCATTCGCATTTTTCTAAAAAGTCGTAATTTCTTTCGGTTCGAATAGAATTTATTTTGACGTTGTTCTGATTATTTTAAGAGCTGTGCCAGGAATCGCCTCAGATTTGTAATTTGTGAAGTTTTCTCTATAATTTAGTGCTTTTCTTTCATTTGAATAGAGCTCGTTTCAAGATTTTTTAAATACATTTTTGAAAAATAAATTTTGAGTTTTCCGGATTAAATGAAGATCTAGAATTAAAATTACTGTAGATTCGTAGTGAATCTTTAAGAAGAAAAAAAAACATTTTTCCGCGTATTCCCTAGTTATTCAATTAATTGTAGTGAAAATGACTTCGGATTCATATTTTCTTAAGAATTCTCTATGTTCTTTCAATAAGTCGACACTTTTTTCCATTCAAATAGAGTCAGTTTTAACTTTTTTTTGACAATTTTTAGCAATAATTTTTGCGCTTTCAGATAAATTGAACTGTCATAGTCAGAATGACTTGCCATTCATAATCTATGAAGAATGTATGCCAGTGCATTTTTCATATAGAGACTGTTTTAATTGTTTTTTTTTTATTTTCTGAAATTATTTTTTGGGTTTTCCGGACTGTTGGAAAAACTATGGTGAAAATAACTGCATTCGGATTTTTCAAAAAAATCTTTATAAGCACTTTTCTCTTCAAATTCGTAATTTGTGAAGAGTTCTCTATAAAGTAGTGCTTTTCTTTCATTTGAATAGAGTTTGTTTCAAAATTCTAAAATAAATTTTTGAAAAATTAATTTTGCTTTTTCCGGATTAAATAAAGATCTAGAGTGAAAATGACTTAAAATTCGCAATGAATTTTTCTTTAGGACAAAAGCTGCTTTAGCTTATTTAGGAACATTTTTTTGCGTACTTCCTATTTATTCGATCAGTCATAATGAAAATGACTTCGATTTCGTATTTTTTTAAGAACTGTTTATATTTTGACACTTCTTTCGGTTCAAACCGAGGCGCTTTTAACATTTTATAGTTGGCTATTTGAAGAACTTTGTCAAGAATGACCTCAAATTCATAATTTACGAACCTTCAATATTTCGGCACTTTTTTCCATTCAAATAGAGCCAGATTTAACTTTTTTGGAGAATTCTTAGCAATAATTTTTGCGCTTTCAAAATAAGTTGAACAGCCATAGTGGAAATAACTTGCAATTCATAATCTCGTGTTTTTTTTCATTTAGAGGCTGTTTTAATTGTTTTTTTTTTCAATTTTCTGAAATTATTTTTGGGTTTTCCGGGCTGTTGGTGAGAATGACTTTCCATTCGGATTTTCCTAAAAAATCTTTATAAGCATTTTTCTCTTCAAATTCGTAATTTGTGAAGAGTTCTCTATAAATTAGTGCTTTTCTTTCATTTGAATAGAGTTCGTTTTAACATGTTTTAAATACATTTTTGAAAAATTAATTTTGCATTTTCCGGATTAAATGAAGACCTAGAATGAAAATGACTTCAGATTCGTAATGAATTTTTCTTTAGGATAAAAACCGTTTTAACTTATTTCGGAACATTTTTCCGCGTATTCCCCAGTTATCTAATCAGTCATAGTGAAAAGACTTCGGATTCGTATTTTCTTATGAATGCTCAATATTCTAACACTTATTTCGGTTCAAACAGAGGCGCTTTTAACATGTTATAATTATTTGAGAACTTTCTTAAGAATGACCTCAAATTCATAATTTACGAACCTTCAATATGTCGGCACTTTTTTCCATTCAATTAGAGCCAGTTTTAACTTTTTTTGGAGAATTTTTAGCAATAATTTTTGCGCTTTCAAGATAAATTGAACAGCCATAGTCAAAATGACTTGCGATTCATAATCAATCAGGAATGTATGCTAGTGCTTTTTTCATATAAGGGCTGTTTTAATTGTGTTTTTTTTATTTTCTAAAATTATTTTTGGGTTTTCCGGGCTGTTGGAGAAACTATGGTGAAAATGACTTTGCATTCGGATTTTCCTAAAAAATCTTTATACGCATTTTTTTCTTCAAATTCGTAATTTGTGAAGAGTTCTCTATAAATTAGTGCTTTTCTTTCATATGAATAGAGTTCGTTTCAGGATTTTTGAAATAAATTTTTGAAAAATTAACTTTGCATTTTCCGGATTAAGTGAAGATCTAGAATTAAAATTACTGCAGATTCGTAATGAATTTTTCTTTAAGATAAAAGCGGTTTTATTAACTTATTTAAAAACATCCTTCCGAGTATTTCCTAATTAATAATAATAATAATAATAATAATATGTATTTAATGTCGAAAAAGATACAAAATCCATAAGACGACATATCGAAAATAGAACTAAACATGTGCAAACTAATTACAAAAAAAAAGAAATACATAAAAACTAAAAATAATTAATCCATACAACTTAAAGATTTTTCAGGTAGCTGTTTAAAGAAGATAAAGTTACATTAAAAAAGTCCAGATAATTTGAAATTTTGTTTATAGATCTAACTATATTATCCATAGGTGCATGAAACGTAAAATTAGTACGATGAAATCTAGGTATAAAAGTTTCAGAGCAACGAGAACCTAATCTAGGAACTCGAATATCAAACAACATAACTAGGCCAGGGCAGTCAATGCAATTCTGGAACAACTTATAACCCAAACGAATTTCAGCTTTTTGTTTTCTACTCTCCAGTAGTTCCAGGTTTACAAGTACAAGCCTTTGGTCATAGCTATAATTATCCTTATTTATTCCCATTTTAAAAAGTAGGTAATTGACAAACTTACGTTGTACTCTTTCAAGACGATCAACGTGGGTTTTATAAAATGGGAACCAAATAACAAAACAATATTCAAGAATCGGTCTAACTAAAGTTACAAACAATTTGTGTAGACAACTAATATCCCAAAAATCAATAGACTGACGTTTGATAAAGCCACAAGTTCGAAATGACTTATTCAGAACAAAATCAAAATGACTAGCAAATCGTAGCTCTGAATCTAAGATTACACCCAAGTCGTTGATTTCAGAAACGCGTTCGAGAGTAACATTATTCAAAGTATATGGAAACACAATACAGTTAGATCTACGGGTAAATGTTATAACCTTACATTTATCAGTGTTTACTCCCATAGAGTTGTTAACGCACCAAGAACTAATGATTTCTAGTTTATTTTGAAGTAAATGACAGTCTTTAATACTAGAAATTCTACCAAAAATTTTTAAGTCATCTGCAAACAATAAGCAATCATCGAGTAGACAAGCCAAATCGTTAACAAATAAGGAAAACAAAACAGGTCCAAGATGGCTGCCCTGTGGAACACCTGACGTCACAATAATTGGATCAGAATAATGGTTCCCTAACTGAACTCTTTGAGACCTCTGTTTTAAGTAAGATTCGATCCACTGGTAAAGATTACCGGCCAAGCCGTATTGTTTTAATTTGTAAAGTAGAATATCGTGGTCAACTCGATCGAAAGCCTTGCTAAAATCAGTGTATATTGTATCGACTTGGTAACTCTCCTCTAATGCTGTGTAAGTAAAGTTAGTAAAAGAACTTAAATTAGTTACAGTACTACGTCCAGGATAGAAACCGTGTTGCTGAGATGAAATAATTGTTTTAAATGAAACGAAAATGTTCTCAGTTATTATAGTTTCAAGTAGCTTACATAGGGCTGGTATAACACAAATTGGGCGGTAATTAGTTACGTCCGATCTAGAACCCTTTTTATGTAAAGGGATGACGTACGATAGCTTCCAGATTTCAGGACAAAGACCAGATTTTAAGCACTTGGAGTAAACTATACTTAGTGGCCATGATAGACTATAGCTGCATTGCTTTAAGATATGAGCAGGAATCCCATCTGGTCCTGGGTTGAAGCTGTCCTTTAAGCGTGTCAGTTTAGTAGCAACAATTTCAGAAGTAATTTCAATATTACACATTGTTCCAGAATTATTAATAAACTGTTGTGAATCAAAGTTGACGGGAGAAAACGGTGCATTACTTGTATTATAGACGGAGCTAAAAAACTGCGCAAACATATTACATATAGAAGTCATATCATTGGAAGAATTTTCATTATAATACATAGATGTCGGAATGCCAGAATTACGATTTTTAGAGTTAATAAATTTAAAAAAGGATTTAGAGTTGAAATTGATATTGGACTGAATGTGAGACACATGATTCTTATAGTCTCGTTGGATAGAAGATTTCGTTTGTGCGCGGAGATTTTTATATTTAACATAACATTGCAAATTATCCGATCTCTTGAGTTTATTGTAAACTGCACGTTTTTGTTTTATTAGTTTCTTTGTTTTTAACGAATACCAATAGGGATAGTTATTATGAGTCCTAACACGTTTGGGAATATACAAATCGAAAGTGCAGAATAAGATGTTATAAAATGTGGTCAAGAAATCATCATTATCCAGAATCATATGCCAATTTAAGCTAGATAGATAATCATTTATTAAGTGGTAAGGAGCATTTCGGAAGTCGTAATACCAAGTATGGTCATTTCTTATATCGAGAAAATTCGGCGCATCTTCAGTATAAGTGATTTCAATACAGAGTGGCGGATGATGCAAATCGATTGGAACTAAGCTATAATCAGATCTAGTAACAGAAGTATTATCAGGAACAGTCGATAGAACTAGGTCTAATATAACATTGTTGTTGTTTGTTACAGTATTTAGCTGAAAAAGTTCTAAATAATTAAACGAGTCACATATTATTTTCCCTGAAGTAGAATTACATGAAATACTATGTTCAACAAAGTTATGTAATAAATGAGGCAAATTATAATCTCCCACGACACAGACCTGAGAATAAGGATGTAAATCACGAATAATTTCAATCGTTTTTATATTATCTAAATAAGATGTAATGTACGACTTTGGCGGAATATAAACGGTACCGAAAATAATGGTTTTATTCGACAACTTGACAGAAACAAACAATTCTTCGTGTGTTGATGGAGATTGTAATTTACATCTGAAAGAATTAAGATTAGAAGAAACCGCAATAAGCACACCACCACCCCGGCATTTATTGGTGGCTTCATGATTTCGATCTTGACGATACACAACATAGTTAGGTCCAAAAATTTCATTAGAAGAAATATCAGTACTGAGCCAGGTCTCAGTGAGGATGATAACATCGTAATCCAAAGCAAGTGATTCCATTAAGACAGTAGGTATTTTGGTGCGGAGTCCACGAGCATTTTGGTAAAATAGGGACAACGAGTGACGAACTAGTTTTTTTTCTTAGTTACTATTGTTGGTACACCTTTAATATAGCGAATTGTTAGATCTTGTTCGCCCGCATCAATACGACGTTTTAGTGCGAGTCTAACATTATTTAAATACTCGCGTTGCGAAGGTGTTTTGTCGTCGCTAATTTTAATATTATTGTTACGATTGATAATCACAGCTTTACTTTTCAAAACCTGCAGAGCTTGGGTAGAATCTTCAAGAATTATCTTTAAGGGACGAGGGTTATTTCCAACGCGACCCAGCCTAGTAGTTTTGATGTTAGATGTATCAATATCGGGAACAACAGATAACAATACTTTCGCAGTCTTAGAATCATCAGCAATTTTATCTTCACGATTAACGTTGCTACTTTCAGGCAAATTAAAAATAATTACATTTTTAGCTCTTGACTGACGCTCCATTACTTCTTGAATTACGGATTCAGTAAGTTTAGCACTGTCAAAGGTTTCGGAGTTAGTTTTTAGCGAGGCAAGTTTTTCATCAAACTGGCGTTTCATTTCCTCCAAGGATTTGGTAAATTCCTTTTTCAGATCTTCGATAATAGGTATAATGTCGGCGAATCTATCTATATTAGAGCTGCATTTATTGCATACCACTTTGATTGCACGGGATTTGGCTCTCGTGGTAATGGCATCAGTTTCCGTGAGACCAACACAAGCATAGTGGACGTTGCCGCGACAAACGTCGCATTGAGTTGTTGGTTTGTTAGATTTCACGCTAGACGGGCAACAAACTGTAGAAGACATCCCTACCTTTGTAATTATGAGATATAAAGACAGAGAAGGAACGAATCTTATCAGATGTACAAAAACGATTAGGTACTATCAGCTGTTTGTCAATTTCCAGTAATTTAATCTAGGAGACTAGTACCTAAGGATAATGTACCTGAAGAATACAATAAGGGCTTTCCACTGATACCAATTTTAATAATTGCACTTAAGTATCTCACTCAATAATTCACAATTAAACGCAGAACATGCACATGCACATATCGTGTATTTCTCTATTATTCAATCAGTCATAATGAAGATGACTTCGGATTCGTATTTTCTTATGAATTCTCTATATTCTGACACTTCTTTCGGTTCAAACAGTCGGCACTTTTTTCCATTCAAATAGAGCCAGTTTTAACTTTTTTTGGAGAATTGTTAGCAATAATGTTTGCGCTTTCAACATAAATTGAACAGCCATAGTTAAAATGACTTGCAATTCATAATCTATGAAGAATGTATGCCGATGATTTTTCATATAGAGATTGTTTTAATTGTTTTTTTTTTATTTTCTGAAATTATTTTTGGGATTCTGGGCTGTTGGAGAAACTATGGTGAAAATTACTTTGCATTCGGATTTTCCTAAAAAATCTTTATAAGCATTTTTTTCTTCAAATTCGTAATTTGTGAAGAGTTCTCTATAAATTAGTGCTTTTATTTCATTTGAATAGAGTTCGTTTCAAGATTTTTTAAATAAATTTTTGAAAAATTAATTTTGCATTTTCCGGATTAAGTGAAGATCTAGAATGAAAATGACTTCAGATTCCTAATGAATTTTTCTTTAGGATAAAAACCGTTTTAACTTATTGAGGAACATTTTTCTGCGTATTCCCTAGTTATTCAATCATTTATAGTAAATGTGAGTTCGGATTAATATTTTCTTAAAAATTCTCTATATTCTGACACTTCTTTCGGTTCAAACAGAGGCGCTTTTAACATTTCATAATTATTTGACGAACTTTGTCATGAATGATTTCAAATTTCTAATTTGCGAACCTTCAATAAGTCAGCACTTTTTTCCATTCAAATAGAGCCAGTTTTAACCTTTTTTGGAGAATTGTTAGCAATAATGTTTGTGCTTTCAACATAAATTGAACACCCATAGTCAAAATGACTGGCAATTCATAATCTATCAAGAATGTATGCTAATGCTTTTTTCATATAGAGACTGTTTTAATTGTTGTTTTTATTTTCTGAAATTATTTTTGGAATTCTGGGCTGTTGGAGAAACTATGGTGAAAATGACTTTGCATTCAGATTTTCCTAAAAAATCTTGATAAGCATTTTTTTCGTGAAATTCGTAATTTGTGAAGAGTTCTCTATAAATTAGTGCTTTTCTTTCATTTGAATAGAGTTCGTTTCAAGATTTTGAAATAAATTTTTAATAATTTAATAAATAATTAATTTTGCATTTTCCGTCTTAAATGATGATCAGTTATAATGAAAATGACTTCGGATTCGTATTTTCTTATGAACTCTCTATATTCTGACATTTCTTTCGCTTCAAACAGAGGCGCTTTTAACATTTTATAATTATTTGAAGAATTTTGTCAAAAATGACCTTAAATTTATAATTTACGAACCCTCAATAAGTCGGCGCTTTTTTCCATTCAAATAGAGCTAGTTTTAACTTTTTTTGGAGAATTTTTAGCAATAATTTTTGGGCTGTCAAGATAAATTGGACAGCTATATTCAAAATGACATGCAGTTCATAATATGAAGAATGCATGATATTTTTTTTTTCAAATTATTTTTGATTTTCCGGGTTATTTGAAGAACTATATAGTGTAATGTAATATTTGAAGGACGTTTTATAAACCAGAGCTCTTCGAGTTCAATGGAAAAACCTATTTCTGATGTGAAAAAATTAATAAAGCTAAATTCTTCCCCAATCCTAAAATATACCCATACAAACACCCACACTCAAATTAACCGAAAATTCGCACCAAAATGCCAACTAGTTCGATTTCCTAAATTTGGCAACCGTAAGAGTCACCCACGCACACACAGAATAGATTAACCTAAAATGTCACACTCACCACAAATACCTGGTAAGCAACCTCAAAATAACCTCTCGAACATTATACACCAACTAAATAATTCCTAGTAGACCTGACGATAGCACGAATTAATTAAAGTGCCGAAACATGTACCACCGATTAATAAAATAAAGACGTCCGCACAACAGAACCATCCTATTTACTTTATTTCGAAAATAAACATTCCTCGACGTGACATCTCATCCAATTAGAGAATTAGAAACCCACACAAAACACATATATGTACTCACATTTCCCCTTGGTCCTCTTGTATCGATCGGGCGACGCGAACCCGATGTGTCCCCCGCTCTGTCTATTAAATTCGGCTTGAATAGCGGCCCCCGGGGCCCTCACCAACAAAACGGCCTTAGAAAAAATTTTACGCGCATCTTGACCCCACTCGTGCGTTTTCACCACGAGCACTGAACCGTTGCTGACATATTCGGCGGGAAAGCCGTTTTTTAACAGTCCGTAGTCTTTGTATATAGAACCAGTAAAATAACCTGAAATTGGTTGCATTAATATACGTATGATGAAAAAAAGTCGTCTAGTGGGTTATGGAATTTCTTTAAATTTCAGTGATTACTAGACGACTTTTTTTTTCGATTTCGAGGTTAGTTACCAGTTGCTTGCTGTAACAAGTATCTAAGCCACGTGTTTCCGCTTCCTGGGAAGGAAACTAAAGCCACTGGAGGTTTAGGAGGGTCCATGTATTTAAGCTCTGAACACCATTGTATCTTGGAACGACGTAATGGCGGCCGCAATCCGGGAATCCCATATTCGTAGTTTTTTATCCGGGAGTATTGTTGAACACGGTCTGACTGCTAAAACACGATTTAGAATTTTAATTTGTTGTTTATGCGTCAATTTGGAACTAATTGGTCAAGTTTTATTGAATAACGTAAGAACACACAAGAACACTTACTTTTGTACATAAACTAATAAAGTGTTTGATTGCTTGGGTAATTTTTTATTGTTGTTTACTTGATATACGGTTTATTTTGCGTTTTACCCACACATTCTTAAGTTATTTTCGGGGACGGCTAATTTATGATTAGCACATGAAATTGTAACGACTGCAGAGTCGAGGTCGAATTTTATTTGACGTTTAACCGTAATTATTTATTTGGTAAATCGTCAGACTCGTCCACATGTTACGCATATGTAACAGGTTTTCAATGACGTCATCAGTTTTTTGGAGGAAACAATATTTCATTCATTCTAGTGTATACAGTGTACAGTGTTTCTAAAATAAATCCGTTCGTACAGTCATATTTTTGACTATTCCGTACAAACTTTCCAGGCGACAAATTTATTTTAGTTATTTTTTATAATCTCGGAATCAGTGTTGGCATTTAACCAAAATTTTGAGTAATCTTGTGTAACCCGAGAAATAAACTGCAAAGTTTATTGTCCAAACTTTGTTTATTTTGAGATTTTGAGGACCACTTGTTTACGTTCAAACTGGAAGTGCACTGTTAATCTCCACGTGCAAAAGCTTTGGTGCACATTTGCGTCGAGATTTACTTAAATTTTTAGGAATGACGTCAATAATCTTACATTGTACGTCAATTTTCGGAGTAGGGGATTGAGTAGTTTCGCATATTCAAAAGTCGGTTATATAATCTTTTTTACAGCTTGAATTTGAACATTTATTCTCGAGTTGTTATTTTAATTTTGGAAATTCATTTTGATTTAATCAATAACTTAAAGAGTGTGGAATTTAATTTTAACCGAATAGACGCATGTCACGCGCACGCAAATCTCTAGTTTTTTCATTGTTATTATTCACGTGAATGTTTATCGTAAAATTTGCAGAATCAACTCTTGTTTCTAGTTCTCTCTAAATAATTTTAAACCAATTGTTTACATCTCTCGTTCTTAAGTAGACGTGCATTAAGTACCAAAATAACGAAACTAGTAAACTGAAGCAACAATAGGGGATGTTAAAATTCTTTCAAATTCTTTCAGGAGCCTCTAAGACCTTTTCAAATTTTTTCAAAAATAAAACAAAGAATCTCCAAGGTTCTCCATTCTTAAAAAAAAGACACTACAGAAACCAGTACTCACTTTCAAACTCTTAAAGACACATCAAGAGCCTCTAAGATCGTTTCAAATTCTTTTAAAGGCAAAACTTAAGGAATCTCAAAGATTCTTTCACATTCTTTATAAGAAGACACTAGGGGACCCTAGAATTCTTTTAAACTCTTTCAAAAAGAGAACACAAAGTGGACATGTGGAATTCTTAGATTCTTTTAGAAATAAAATGTCAAGAGTGGGGGATTTTTCAAATTCTTTCAAAAACAAAATATTAGAAATCTCGTGGATTTTTTCCAATTTTTTCAAAAATAAAATACAAGGAATTTTTAACACACTTAAAAGACACTAGGGGGACCCTAAGATTCTTTCAAAACAAAACATCAAGAGTCACTAAGATCTTCTCAAATTTTTTCAAAGGCAAAACGTAAGGGATCTCAAAGATTTTTTCACATTCCTTAAAAAAGATACTAGGGAACCCTAAAATTCTTTCAAACTCTTTAACAAAATACAGAGAGCACCGGAGATCCTTTAAATCCTTAAAAATGAAAGTTGAGGAAACCTTAGATATTTTTAAAGATAAAATACCAAGAAACTGGAGGAATTTTAATTTTTTTTCAAATACAAAATATTAGAAGCCTCGTGATTTTTTTTAATTCTTTCAAAACTAAAACATACGCGGTCCCCAAGATGCTGCCACATTCTTAAAAAAAATACTAGGGGACCCTAGAATTCTTCTAAACTCTTTCCAGAAGAAAACACACAGTGTGCCGAAGATTCTTTTTAGATTCATAAAAAAAAGACGTGGAGAATCCTTAGATTCTTTTAAAGATAAAATATCATGTTTCAAATTCTTTCAAAAATAAAATATTAGAAATCTCGTAGAATTTTCCCAATTTTTTCAAAAACACAATACATGGATTTTTTAAGGTATTTTCACATTCTAAGAAGAAAAAACGCTAGAGGGACCCTAAGATTTTTTCAAACTCTTTCAATACAAAACATCAAGAACCTCTAACAAGAGCGTCTAAGATCTTTTCAAATTTTTTCAAAGGCCAAACTTAGGAGACCTCAAAAATTCTTTCATATTCTTAAAAAAAAGATACTAGGGGACCCTAGAATTCTTTCAAACTCTTTAAAAAACAAAATCCAAGGAGCACCGAAAATCCTTTAAATCTTTAAAAAAGAAACTTGAGGAAACCTTAGATTTTTTCAAAGATTAAATACCATTTTTTCAATTTCTTTTTTCAAAGCTGGAGGATTTTTCAAAAACAAAATATCAGAAATGTCGTAGATTTTTTTTATTCTTTCAAAAATAAAACACAGGCAGTCTTCGAGATTCTTACACATTCTTAAAAAAAATACTAGGAAATCCTAGAATTCTTCTAAACTCTTTCAAAAAGAGAACCACACTTTTAAAGATAAAATATCAAGGGTCTGGTTTCAAATTCTTTCAAAAACAAAATATTAGACATCTCGTGGATTCTTTCCAATTTTTTCAAAAATAAAATACAAGGAATCTTTAACACGTTCTTAGAAGAAAAGACCCTAGGGGGACCCTAAGATTTTTTCAAATTCTTTCAAAACAAAATATCAAGAGTCACTAAGATCTTTTCAAATTTTTTCAAAGGCAAAACTTAAGGGATTTCAAAAATTCTTTCACATTCCTTAAAAAAAGATACTATGGAACCCTAAAATTCTTTCAAACTCTTTAACAAAATACAGAGAGCACCGAAGATCCTTTAAATCCTTAAAAAAGAAACTTGGGGAAACCTTAGATTTTTTCAAAGATAAAATACCAAAAAACTGGAGGATTTTTAATTTTTTTTCAAATACAAAATATTAGAAGCCTCGTGACTTTTTTTAATTCTTTCAAAAATAAAACACAGGCGGTCCCCAAGATTCTTCCACATTCTTAAAAAAAGTACTGGGGGACCCTAGAATCCTTCTAAACTCTTTCGAGAATAAAACACACAGTGCGCCGAAGATTCTTTTTAGATTCTTAAAAAAAAGACGTGGAGAATCCATAGATTCTTTTAAAAATAAAATATCATGTTTCAAAATCTTTCAAAAATAAAATATGTATTAGAAATCCCGTGGAATTTTCCCAATTTTTTTGAAAAGACAATACATGGATTTTTTAAAGGATTTTCACATTCTAAGAAGAAAAAACGCTAGAGGGACCCTAAGATTCTTTCAAACTGTTCCAATACAATACATCAAGAACCTCTAACAAGAGCCTCTAAGGTCTTTTCAAATTTTTTCAAAGGCCAAACTTGGAGACCTCAAAAATTCTTTCATACAAAGCTGGAGGATTTTTCAAAAGTAAAATATCAGAAATCTCGCAGATTTTTTTTATTCTTTCAAAAATAAAACACAGACAGTCTTCAAGATTCTTACACATTCTTAAAAAAATACTAGGGCATCCTAGAATTCTTCTAAACTCTTTCAAAAAGAAAACCACACTTTTAAAGATAAAATATCAAGGGCCTGGTTTAAAATTCTTTCAAAAACAAAATATTAGAAATCTCGTGGATTTTTTCCAATTTTTTCAAAAATAAAATACAAGGAATCTTTAACTCATTCTTAGAAGAAAAGACACTAGGGGGACCCTAAGATTCTTTCAAATTCTTTCAAAACAAAACATTAAGAGTCACTAAGATCTTTTCAAATTTTTTCAAAGGCAAAACTTAAGGGTTCTCAAAGATTCTTTCACATTCCTTAAAAAAAGATACTAGGGGACCCTAAAATTCTTTCAAATTCTTTAACAAAATACAGAGAGCACCGAAGATCCTTTAAATCCTTAAAAAAGAAACTTGAGGAAACCTTAGATTTTTTCAAAGATAAAATACCAAGAACCTGGAGGATTTTTTAAATTTTTTGAAAAATAAAATACAAAGATTAATTCAGGTTTTTTCACATTCTTAGCAGAAAAAACACTAGGGTTCTTTCAAACTCTTTCAAAACAAAACATCAAGAACCTCCAAAATCTTTTCAAATTCTATCAAAGACAGAACTAAAAGGATTTCACATATTCTTTCACATTCTTAGAAAATACTAGGGGAGCCTAGAATTCTTTCAAACTCTTAAAAAAAAAAAACACACGCAAGAGCACTAAAGATCCTTTAAATCCTTAAATAAAAGACTTCGAATATCACTTAGATTCTTTCAAAGACAAAATACCACGGGTCTAGAGCATTTATTCAAATTCTTTTAAAAACAAGATATTAGAAATCTTCTGGATTTTTCAAAATTCTTTCACATTCTTAGAAAACAGACAGTGGGGGTTAAGATTCTTTCAAATTCTTTTAAAACAAATAAACATCAAGAGCCTCCAAGATCTTTTCAAATTCTTTCAGATTCTATAAAAGAAAGATACTAGGGGGCGCTAGAATTCTTTCAAATTCATTAAAAAACAAAACACCATGAGCACCGAAGATTCTTTAAATCCTTAAAAAAAAACTTGGAGGAATGGTTGGATTCTTTCAAAGACATAATTCCAATAGCCTTTAGGATTTTTTCAAATTCTTTCAAAAATAAAAACAAGGGGTGCCAAGATTATTTCACACTCTTTAAAATAAAAAGATACTAGAATTCTTTTAAACTCTTTCTAAAAGAAAACATAAAAAATCTTTTAGATTCTTTTTAGAAAAGACGCGGGAGGAATCGTTAGATTCTTTCAAACATAAAATATTAAGGGCCTGGTATTTTTCGAATTCTTAAAAAGCCAACATTATTAGAAACCTTTTAAAAATCTTTCAAAAGCAAAATACAAAGTGTTTCAAAGATTATTTTTCATTTTTTAAAAAATACACCAGGAAACCCTAAAATTCTTTCAAATTCTATCACATTAAAAAAATGCTAGGAGACCCTAGAATTGATTCAAACTCTTTTAAAAAACAAAATCCAAGAAGCACCGAAGATCTTTTAAATGGTTAAAAAAGAAACTTGGGGAAACCTTAGATTTTTTCAAAGATAAAATACTAAGAACCTGGAGGTTTTTTAAAAAATTTTTTTAGAAACAAAATATTAGAAGCTTCGCATTTTTTTTTATTCTTTCAAAAACAAAACACAGGCAAGCGGTTTCCAAGATTCTTACAAATTCTTAAAAAAATATATACTAGACGACCCTAGAATTCTTTTAAATTCTTTCAAAAAGAAAACACAAGTGCGCCGAAGTATATTTTAGATTCTTAAAAAAAAAAGACATGGGGAATTCTTAGACTTTTTCAAAAATAGATATCAAAGGTCTGGGGATTTTTTCAAATTGTTTCAAAAACAAAATATATAACATATAACGCCTTTTTAAGGTTTTTTCACATTCTTGGAAGAAAAAACACTAGGGGGACTAAGACTCTTACAGACTATTTCAAAACAAAACATCAAGAGCCTTCAAGATCTTTTGAAATTCTTTCAAAGACAACTTAAAAGACCTCAGAAGAATTTTCAGACTCTAAACAACAAAGCACAAGGGCAACGAAGATCTTTTAAATCCTTAAGAAAAGACTCCGAGTAACCTTTAGATTCTTTCAAAGACAGAGTACCAAGGGCCTGGAGGATTTTTTTAAATTTATTTCAAAAACAAAATATTAGAAATCTTGTGTTTTTTTCCATTTTTTTTTTGAAACAAAACAAAAAGAATTTTTAAAGTTATTTCACATTCTTATAAAAAAGGACATGGGGGGGGGGCTAAAATTTCAAATTCATTTAAACACAGAACTTAAGGGACCTCAAAATTCTTTCAAACCCTTTAAATCTTAAAAAAAAAACTTGTAGGATTCGTTAGATTCTTTCAAAAATACATTATTAGGACCTTGTGAATTTTTTCTGATTCATTCAAAAACAAAAATAATGGATCTCCAAGATTATTTGACATTTTTTAAAAAAGGATACTAGGGGACCCTGGAATTTTTTTAAACCCTTTCGAAAAGAAAACACATGATGCGCCGAAAAATCTTTTAGATTCTTTTTTTAAAAAATGGGGGGAATCGTTAGATTCTTTCAAAGATAAAATCTCTAGGGTCCGGGATTTTTCGAAATCTTAAAAAAACAAATTATTAGAAACCTCGCGGATTTTTTAAAATTCTTTGAAAAGCAAAATACAAGGAGTTTCAAGATTATTTTACATTTTTAAAAAAAGACACTACTTTCAAGTTCTTTCAAAAAAAAACATAAAGAGCACCGAAGATCCTTTTACATCCTTAAAAAACACAGGAGAACCCCAAGTTCCAAAAACAGAATTCCGGTGGCCTGGAGAATATTTTTTTTACTTTCAGAAACAAAAATCAAGAGGTCCACAAGATTATTTCACATTCTTAAAAAACACACATTAGAGGACCCTAGATTTTATTAGATTCCTTTAAAAATAAGACACGGGGAATTCGGGGGCCTGATTAATACCAGAAACCCCGAGATTCTTCCAAACTCTTTCAAAAATGAAATCTAGGAGCATCGTGGATTTTTTCTAATTCTTTTAAAAGGAAAACACAAAAGATCTACAAGATTCTTTCACATTTTTAGAAAAAAAAAAAAAAAACGGGAGCCCCTACGATTTTTTCAAATCCTTTCAAACACAAAACACACCAGTGACCGAAAATCTTTTTACATTCTTTAAAAAAACACACGCGGGACTCGTAAGAATCGTCATAGACAAAATACCAAGGGCCTGGAGGATTTTTTTTCAAATTCTTTCAAAACCGATCTATTAGAGCCTTGTGATTTTTTCTAATTCTTTCACAAACAAAGCACTAAAGGACTTTATGATTCTTTCAAAAACAACATCTTTAGCATTAAAGATCTTTTGCAATTCTTTCAAAGACAAAATAGAAAGGACCTCGAAGATTCTTTCACATTGTTTAAAACAAAGCCAAGAGCGAATTTTTAAATGCATTCAGATTCTTCCAAAAACAAAATACTGGTATCCCGGGGATGATTCTTAAAAATAAAAATAATTCACAATCTGTAAAAATTGGTCTAAATCAATTAAACATGAAATTTGATTCCTCGAATTTCATTTTGTGTTATGACAACCCCTATAAGTTTAATAAAATTAGCGGTGGATTGTTAAACTATAGGTAAAAGTTTTACTATTATTATCAAATATACTGGATTAATTTTGGGTAGGAACAGTGTAATTCTTCGTTCAAAATTATATAAAAGTATTAAAATTGTTATCGTCGTGACAACCATATGCACTCGAACTGATATGATAATTGATAACAAATGATAACGTGACACTGACAACAATAAAAAAACTATTTTGAAACAATAAATGAATAAATGAAAACGATTGTGGTAAAGTATGTATTAGTAATTACACAGAAAAAATAAAATCTGACTACGAACAGAAAAAGCGAACGAAGGATAAAACTTATTATCACATTGTTTTCTCAGAAGAGATACCAACATAGTTGGCGAAGAGCGTCAAGTGGTAAATGTGATCATCACTGACTACATTAAAACCCGAAAACTAATAAGCAAAAAAAAGTGATTTGAATTTCCAACGAGAGTTGGTTAAATCAACCCCAACGAAAACTCGCCGAAAGAAAAGTTAACCAAATTGATAAACTTGAACTCACCTTTCCATTTCCCGAGTTCCTCGGTTCGTGCAAAGTAACCGCCGACAGGATCAAAACGCCCGCCAAATACAAAAACAACAATATTGCCAAGATCCAATATCTAACTCTAGTGACATGCATTTGTCCATCATCTAATTGGAAGTGTACGAGTTATTGTTCGGCGCGTATTTGAAAAAATCCATCCGAATTAAAACATCCTAAAAACGTATTGCTTGGAATTTTCGTCGTTTTCGCCCAGAGTAATACTGCGTTTGCTGGAAGCCTGAAAATCACCAATCACTCACCACTCGACACACTAAAGTAGGCAAATACCACAGATAAAACCTTCTAATAAATCAGAGATTATCTAAACAACTATCGATTTATCTGCAATTTTATCGCCACTCACCAGAGATTTTCGTCGGTGGTCCATTGCGGATTCATAATCCGACTGGGAAGGGTTTAATTGTCATGTTGTTTTTTTACGGCTAGAGGGATTCGGTTTTTGACTACATAACTGCGTGCTTGCAGACAAGTGTACGCTGTGTTGGTCGTAACGTTAATAGGGCGTCGTCAAAGCTAGTTTGCGTCCCAGGCGTCGACCAGTGACTCTCAAAATGTGGCTACTGGAATGCGGAGTGTGGAGAAATGGACAGCCACGTGGCGAATGACAGCTAAATAACTAAAACAGGAGATAAAAGTGTGCAAATTGATTACCTTGTCGGGTATTATTGTCAAGGATAAGTGTTTTTATGGTTTATGGCGAATTAAATGCATGGCCGGGCCCAATTAGCTTTGTGTAACGCTGGTATGAATGGAGGGGTTTTTATGGTGGTTATTAAATGAGGTTTATAATCATGGTTTCATTAAATAACCAAAACGATAATCAGAATTGGTTTAAAGTGGCGTCGACGGAACTTATGTTGTCTCTGAAGCATAACCAATGCATTAAAGCAAATTTGGTTTATCTGTATACCGCGTTTATCGAATAGATGGAATTAGAAGTGGGGGATCTTCATTCATTAATTTTTTTGAGCCGTCATTATCTCCTATACTAAACTGCGCCACGGAGACGTACAAACCGTGTCGGGAACGTTATTATACCTTGCAAATGTTTTTGCGAAAATTTGAACGTTTAGGGAAAAAACTGAAAATTATTATTTATTATATTTTTGTGTAACATTGAAATCATTTTCGAATATCATTCATCGAAATAACGTCCCCAAATTGTTTATGGGGATGATTAGCATTTCATTTAACCATCTACATGACATTTCTAATATGCATACAAAATTTGACAAAAATCGGTCCAGCAGTTTCCGAGATTACGTGTCTTTTTTACATAATTCAGTACACAGAGCAACAAGTATATAGGAAATTTACATTGAGATTGTTAATTAGCCATTAACTACCATGTTAGTTATAATATTTTTTCGATGATCGAAATCTTTAATGATTAGAAAATAGACATTAAATTATGCAACTAAATATACACTGTTGTCATTCCATTTGTTCCACTCTCATTTCAAAGGCCGAGATTGACACACTTTTTTATTCTACGGTAAATAAAGTAGAATAACGAAAAAACAAACTTTGTCTTAAGGAATTAGGACAAACAGAGGATAAATACAGTGGTGTCCCTATTTAAAAATTAAATTTCTTCCTTGCAATAACGTCGGTAATCACGCATGTAACAGCCAATTTTTGTAATGTATTTTACTAAAAAACTAAAATTGATAGCCCTAAATTATAACAAAATTGTTACTTCGAAACATGAATTTTCTTCTACCACGATTTATTAACACTTGGCTGGAGGATTTTCATCCCTACCAACAGTTCGATGACGTCACCTCAAAATTTTGCTATTTAAATTTTATAAAATAACATACTCCTGTATTTGTGATTATTTATCTTAGGCATCCAGATTTTTGCAAAAAAGAATCCAAATTGTTAAATAATAGTATAAACCGCGAAAGCAGGGAGCCGTTTTTTTTCTTACACTATGACTGATGTTGTCTAACGTAGAGGGGTTATCATAAAATAAATAAAATTTTGGAAAAACATTTTTTTATCTTGATAAAGGTAAATATGTACCCATAACTCGGGTTTTTTGTAGGAATTACAAAACTGTTAAACATATTGCCGATATTATTGTTGTTACTATTATTAGCTTCTTGCGATAAGTAAATATCGTCGTCATAAGTATTTTGTTTATAAGTTATTGTCCCGATAAGCATGTACGATGACACAAATCAAAAAAAGCAAACAATGGAAATAATTTATAATTAAAATTATAACCAACTAACGGTAAAAAATTGTTTTCTTTTTGTTTTTTTTTTGTTATTCCGAAAATGAGCTCTTATTAGTGTTTTTTACCTAGAAAAAGTTGCAAAAAGAATGGACGAACACGCAGCCACTATTTCCACAACACATAACCACACACGTGATTTACGTAATTGAACAAAAAAAGTGATATACTAAGTATTTAAATATATGATAAAATTGATAAGCCAAGTATGAAATAACTTGTTCATGAAAATTTAGAATAATTTTGAACATACCACCGATGAATTGCGGATAAAAAATAACTAGCTGCATGAAAGCGCTTCCCGTGGACTTTAAATGCACGTGCGGAATAATAATCTGTTGTTGTGTTGTTAGTGATGGTTCAGGACCTTCGAAATATCGCCATATGCTCATAATTTGAGATAAAAGTTAGATGGAACAGACTTCTGATTCATTCGACTTTAATATTATATGAATAAATTTATAATATACAGACACCGCTGTACAAATCTAAAGAAAAAAATTCGGGGATATATAGGAGGGATTTTTTGGGACGTCTAAACGAGGAAGTGCATAAAGCTAATAATTTTATGACTTTTTAGTTTAATGTTTAAATTAAGAAAATATTCGTTCGTATTTATATATTATACAGGGGTTTAACCACAATAAATTTGTTTAATGAATTAGTTTTATTTTGTATGTTGTTGAAGTTATACAGATGAGAGGCGGCACGTTCCCATGACCTACTTCAACCCTATAATCATTTATAGAAACCCTGTATTATATAGCAGTTTAGTACAAAATTTAATAAAAACAACCTGGTGACCACTATTAACCAAAACTAGTAACCCCGAAGAAAAAAATTATAATTCATACGTTTTGCATAAGCAATTCTAAAAAATATGAATGCATTGACAAACCACAAATATATACTGTGGTAACTAAACATTCCGCCAAAATTTAGACACGTGCACAAAATTTAAAAAATTAACATTTCAAAATCAATAAACAAAAAGTAGACTCACTTGAAATAATAATTGGTTAATGAAGTTGCCATCCTGACCTAGTCTGTCTGCCATTATTTCGCAAGACTGTAAAGAGAAACACAAAATAAGTACACGTGTTCATTGTTTCCCGAGAGTTTCTTTATTTTTCTAATAATAAAACTTTGAAAGAATATAATAGTCGCAGTTTCAGGCTAGATTTTAATATAGTGCTTGGAATTTTTCATCTGTCCATGTTTATAATGGAACTCAACTTTGTGTGATGGAGAGTAAGGGATTTGAATATAGAACAGGTAAAATTTCTTACTTCTTGTTTTGGTGCGTTACGTTGTAGCCATGTGTTGAAACCTCTCACGATTTAGTAGCAATGATGCAAATGTAAATGTGGAAACACGCTTGACAGAAATTCATTTGTTCAGGCTTAACTTATTTTAATAACGATATCTAAATCTTTCGATGATTTTCCCTAAGTTATTATACACATTTCATAATTTCTCACTCGAGTTTTTAAAATAGTATGTTGATAGAACTTAAAAGTAACTTTAAATAATGATGCACTGTCAAAATAATGATCATTGAAAATTAATATCTTCGTGAATTAAGCTGGCGTTCGAAATGCAGTGAGTGTTTTTTCAAAACTAACCATAAAATATTCTTAAGTGTTCACGTAGGAATATAACATCTAGATGAAGAAAAAATTGAATGGTATGAATGTGAAAATTGCCCATACAAGTTAAACTGGCTTCGCATTTAAGAAATTGTGTAATTTTTCAACATTTGAATGAAGAAAAAGTTAAGTGGTTCGAACGTACCAACTGTCCATATAAAAGTAAAGCAAAAACTAATTTGAGAAGGCATGTAAAATCCATTTGGAGATCAAATTATATCAGTGCGACTATTGTTCATATAAAACGAAACACTGTGATCTATTCAGCGACATATGAATAAGCACCATGTGGATGGAAAGGATATTCAGGAGGACGAATGCCAACACTGTCGTTACAAAGTTGAATGTAGTAATACATATATGGTTTGTTTAGCCAGTATTTTTTTTATCATTTGTGTCAGCAATCTATGATGTGCTATATGTTGTGACTATCGTTTTATTGAGATTTAAGATAAAAATAATCAAATGTTTAATTTTTTACATTACATACATTAAATAAATATATAACGCGATTATGAAATAAAGCCAATAATAATATACCAGACATAAGGTTCAAAAATTACATAATAATAATAATAATAATAATAATAATAATAATTTTATTGTCCAACAGGTTACCCTAATGACAGGACAAATCTAAGTAATTACTTACATGAATAAACAAACACAAAAATTATAACAATAATAAAAACATAATTCCAAGTATAAACTAATTTGAATAAAATATATCAGCTACATATCTATCTGCACATCGACACACTGTAGTAATTGGCGAACGACGAAGGATATTAGTTCGGGCGGTGGAGATATGAAAGGCGTTAACATATCTCGATGCTGGCCGAGGGACATTAAATCTAATCTGTGATAATAAATATGGGCAATCAATTTTGTTGTGAATAAGCTTACACAAGAAGTTATCCGCATGCAGATCCCTTAGAACCATCAAAGAGGACATCTTGTGTCGTTGGAGAAGACTTTCCATCTCAATACCTCTGGCCGGATAATTACTATCAATTTTGAAGGAAAGGAATTTCAAAAATTTCCTGTGCACTTTATCAAAAAGCATGTGCCGACACAAATATATGGGATACCATATTAGTGAGGCATACTCTAATTTCGAAAGAACATATGCAAAGAAGAGGGATTTAATTACGTCAATGTTGTTGAAAAATTTTTAAGTCCTCATGACAAACCCCAAAGATTTATTTGCAGCATTGCAAATGTTGGTAAGATGAATATCAAAAGTCAAGCAGCTATCAAAAGTAACTCCTAGATCTTTGATCGATGTTTTTCGTTCTAACGGTGTACCTTCTATTGAATAAGAAAAATCAACGATACTAAGTTTTCGACAATATGAAATGTAGCTACATTTACTAATATTAATAATAAGTCTATTTTGATTGCACCATTCCACGATTTTCATAAGTTCACGTTGTAAAAGCTCAACATCAAAAAGACTTGAGATTTTAGAATACATTTTCAGATCATCAGCATAAGCTAAAATACTGCAATTTAAAGATTCCAAAAGGTCATTGATAAATAGACTGAAGAGGAGAGGCCCAAGGTTAGAGCCTTGTGGGACTCCAGACCTTGACAAAAAACGAAAAGAGGTAAAACCATTGTAAAATACATAGTTGTTACGGTTTATTAAGTAAAATTCCATCAGTTTGAGAAGGAGATAGTTAAATCCAAAGTTATTAAGTTTGCCTAACACAATGTCCTGAGTAAGAACATCAAAAGCTCGAGAAATGTCAGTATATATTTCGTCTATTTGTTCTCGTTTATCAAGTGCAACACTTAGATCTTGAACAAGCACTGCAAGGTTTGTAGATGTAGATCTACCAGTTCTGAATCCATGCTGTCCTAAACTGATATGCGAACGAGTATTATTGTAAATGCAACTATATAATGCATGTTCAAAAACTTTGGCAAAATTGCTTAGAATGGAAATAGGATGATAGTTCGCTAGTAAAGATGGATCACCCTTTTTAAAAATAGGACTGATTCTTGCAATTTTCCAAAGGTCCGGGAATGTACTTGTTTTAAGTGCCTTCTTAATTATTATGGACAAAGGTTGGGCAAGTGCATATCTACAGTCACGTATCAAAAAACTAGGGACTAAGTCATCACCGCATGTTTGTTTGTTGGATAAATTTGACATGATCAGAATTAAATCCTCTATGCTGACGGAAGACATTGAGAAAGAATTTGAAGAAATAGAAGTAGACTCTATGTGCGTAGAGTTGTTAACAGTAAATACATTGGTAAAGGTAGTAGCAAATGCATCCACAATATCCTGAGGTTCCGAAAATATATTTCCATTGTTGTCTCTTAACTGACCCGGTATTCTAGAAGTGTCATTTTTCAAATGTAGAAAGCTCCATAAAGATGAAGGATCAGATTTGATATTGCTCTGGACATGATTTAGATACAGTTGGTAGGCATTATCCATTTGTTTTTTAACAACAGCTCTTAATCGTTTGAATTCGATATAGAATTTAGAAACCTTAAATTTAATCCATTTACGCCTGTAACAGTCTTTTGTTTTTATATTCTGCTTAATCTCAGAAGTAATCCAAGGTGGAAATTTCGAAGAGCTAGAGGTTATACGTGGAACAGATGTATCAAATAACTTATAAAGACAAAAATAAAAACCCCCAAGAGCAATATTTACATCTTCCTGACTTTCTAAAAAAGACCAATCCGCGTTGTTGATGTCATGATATAATTTTAAAAACTTGACCTTGCGAAAGTTATAGCGAAGTTTATTTGCTAACGGAAACTTAGAAGTGATACTAGGCATAGCAAAATTAAAGTTTAGATGGAGACCGGGGTGATGCTTATCTTCAGATATTAAAGGTGGTGTGCAGTGGGAAACTAGGGCTGTAGTATTTGGATTGGAAAAAATTAGGTCCAGCAATCTGTTATTAATATTAAGGATCGAATTAAATTGTGATCGTTGAACAACGTTGCAGAAGTGCTTGAGAATTAAACTTTTATGGTAGTTACTATGGCTATTACTTGAAAAACTAGGAACATTGAAATCTCCAATGATTATCAAATGTTCATGCATTACCATGACTCCTAAGGCATTAAAAAATCATTCAAAATCATGAACAGAAATATCGAGTGGAACATATAAAACAACAAATAAGAAAATCATATTTTCGTAAGAGCATTTACAAATGATTACGTCAATGAGCGGTACCAAATCAGTAAGATGTTTGGTATTTATTACCGTATATTTGAATTTATTTGAGAATGCAACTAATACTCCACTTCGTCTAGAGGGACGAACCAATGAAAATTTTGTATCACAACGAATGACACTATAATAAGAAGGAAATATTTCAGAAGTGAGAATGGAATCATGTAACCAAGTTTCACTAATTGCGATAATGTCAAAAGACAGATCGCAACAACTGACTTAAAAAGATGCGATTTGGAAGCAAGTCCACGAACATTTTGGTAATACAGACTTAGTGTTGAATACCTGCTGGACTGATCTAGTTTTCCGACAAGTTTGCAATAATAGTAGGTATGCCATTACGATATTGAATTTTCAGATTTTTTTCACCCTGAGCCAAACGATTGTCAAGTGCTGCCCTTACCGATTTATATGCATTAATTTGCATGGGAGTACGATCCATTGAGATGTGAATGTGGGACCATTTATCCATTGATTTTAAAGTTTTAAAGTTTTTGATCATACTTGAAACATCTTCAGGACTGGACAATGTAACTTTAATGGAACGCGCTCTGTTGACATTTGTTGCATCAACTTTACCAAGACGAACCGGTGGAACAGTTGGCAAGTTAAGTTTTGATTCAGATATAAAATCATTGACAAGAGAACGATCAGCAACATTTTGTTCTTGTTTTGAGATACCGTTAGATTCTTTAACGTTGAAGATAATTATGTTGCATTCACGTTTTTACATGACTTCATAACGAGACAGTAAAGGGAAAAACGGAATGAGCACACCTGTTCATTGTTTCCTTGTTGATCGTCCACGTTTATTGTTGTTATCCATAAGAATTAAAAAATTTAAACTCGAAGCCACGAAAAGTGTAAAATTAAGAAATTACAAAAAAATTATCGAAAACAAAAAATGGGGCCGTGGAAAAATCGGTGAAATTAGAAAACTGAGAAATCTTAAAATCGAAATACTGAAGAATATTTAAAAAACCAAAAATCGATGTCAGTTAGAATACATGTTTAGAACATTCAAACTACCGCCAATTTGAACTGCACCAATGTGCTTTGTTGTGATTGGTCGACACGATTGTGGAAATTAAAGTAATCTAGTTGAATTGGGAGTTTTAATTTGTGTGGTTATGTTCGTTCAAATTGCACGTGTGTAAAGAAATTTTTAATCCTTTCCGGTTTTAACTGTGCTTCAACGGGATTTAGGTAAGAAAAATTCCATTGTTATTCCACAGTGTGACAACACGGTTTTAGGTGTCCAAAATATCAACTTTGAAATACCATGACTGAAGTAATCACAACAGCTGGGAAGTCTTCACAGAAACACGTACGCCTGTAAACTGTGCCCTTATTTTTTAACTTCCCTTTTCCGTATGGCAAACCATATCAGACGACAGTGATTTCCCCAGGAAACATTTACTTGTGACATTGATTAAATACATACATGTATTTAATCAATGCTTGTGATAGGCTAAGATGGAAGGTTATCATCACTGTAAAGATTGTGATTTTAAGACGGAACTGACAGTTGTGTTTGAACAACACATTAATCAACATCACGGCCCTAAGAGAGAATCTAGTGAGGAGATATCTAGTGACGATTCCAGCAAAGAAAACTACGGTTCCGTAAAATTTTCCTTTGAGCCAAATCTGTCGTTGAAGTCGTTTCAGCATACTTCAGTATGCACGGAAACGAAAGAAAGTTCTCAAAGTATGAGTTCTTTGCAAGAGAGCGCCACATGCAGTTCCGACTTCAAGCAAACTGAGGAAGTATATCGGTATTATTGCCCCAAATGTACCTACAAATGTAAAGTTAAAAGAAATTTAACTCGTCACATTCGAGTTTTACATTCGCACAGGTGGTATGCATGCGACAAGTGTCCATTTAAAACTAAATGGCAAGCAAATCTAAAAGTCCACATAAATACAATTCACATAGATGAACATGAAGGTAAATGGTACAAGTGCCAAAAATGTGAATTCAGGACCAGAACAAAGGCTACTTTAACAAACCATATAAATAGCTTACACGAGGACGTTAAATGGTACAAATGCAAAGAGTGTTCTCACAAAACTAAACATAAAATACTTTTACAAAGGCACGTTTTAGTCAAGCATAGATATCTAAACAAGCGAGATATTTAAAAAGTCATTTGATTTATATGTATTGTATCCGTGTGATTATTGCTGATATAACGCAGTGAGTATTTAAAGCGTCATATAAGCAAATAACCATTTGGATGGAACTAAAGTTAAATGGTACCAACTGCCCTTACAAGAATTAAAAGAGGATCATCATTTTATGAACAGGAAAAACACGTGTGGGATTTAGTTGAGTTTTAGTTGGATAGTAGTTGGTGAATGTATATAGATCTATTGTTTGTTAGTTCGTCTTTTCTAGCATTTGTAACAGACTGTGTTATGTGTTATATTTTGTGACCAATTTTTTCTTAAGATTATGATCAGTAACATTTTAAATGTTTATTTTTTACAGTACATACATTAAATAATGTGGTGTCCCAATTTAAAATAAAAGTTCGCGCCGAGAAAAAAACAGCGACCCGAAACCGCTTTCGAATAATTTGAATTTAAAAAATGAATAAAAAAAAATCGTTAAACATTGGCAACCATGTGCAACTTTAGTTTCTTTGCTGGTAGTTTAGTAGGTGTGTGGTCTTATATGATACCGAAGAAATACGCAACTTTATTCAAAAGAAATTGGTGATATTTTAAATTGTGAAAAGTCTAAAGGGATAGATGGTTTTTCCTAACTTAAAAATATTGTTAAAATTTAATAGATTCTCATTTGGAAATTCTCTAATAGTAATTGGGATTATTCACGATTTAATTATAAACAGTGATCCCTTTGAACATTAGCAGTGGAGTAAATTTAGTTGAATACAGTGGGCATAGCGGGCGCTTGCGAGGGCATGGTTGTACGTAGCTGTGTTAAGTTTGAAGAGACAGTCAAAGGCCGGATCTAGAAACATTAGCGCTAGACGTTCCACATCACCTCAATTGTTGAATTAAATCGTGTTCTTTTTCTTCTGATTCCAAAATAATTTTACGACTTTTCTTTTTACTCCTTGAGCGTAAGCAAAGAAAGTATTGTAAGCTACTTTTATGCTTTCTCCATATTTCATGACCAACAGAATATGAAAAAGGTCTCTTGGTTCAGTCTGCCTGCCGTCTGTCCAGATTTTTATTAGCCAGATAATCTCTAAAACTATGTCAGTCATTAAACAATAAGTGATATGTGGTAGTGAAAAAAAAAAAAAACTATAGGATATCGAAATGAATTTATCTGATGACATTTATCTTCTTGGGCGGGCACTGGTATTACTTATCTATAGTTATTTTAACGTAAAGAGTTTATCACGAATACAAATTCGCAAATCAAAACAAATTCAAAGAAGGGGGATGTAGTACACTGCACTTCGGGGGAGAGAAAAATCCTGTGGAAATGACTTGTGTGCCAATCTGTTTTCCCTCCGTCTGCGATTTTATGAGACAGATAATCCTCAAAACTGCTGTATCGATTATTGTAAATTTAAGGTATATTTTAGAAATATCGTGTTCATATTAACATGGTAGATCATTATTATTAAATTATATGTTCATCCTCTTGTGGTGTCCCGATTTTAAAAGTTCAATTTAGTGCAAAAAAAAAACAACGCCACGAAATCGCTTTGAAAAAGAAAAACTCAGTAACGTAGGCAATAAATTATCCATGTTTCAGTGCGTTTGGGGGAATAAAAAAGTTTACCTTTTGGATGCTAATTCTAGTCAATTTTTTATAAGACAGCGCAAGTAGAATTGTATTAAGAGTTGACTCGTTTCCTGTTTTGTCGCATTGTCGCATTATTTATTCTTTGTTGTGAGTGAAACCACGTACTAAAGTTGGTACGTAATTGTTTACAGTTTAGTCCCTAGAAATACATAGTATCGTCATCCATTGTTGAACGAGTGGAGCATATGCAGTTGGTAACCAGTGCTGGGGACAGATACTTTTAAAAGTATCTAGATACTGATATAGATATATGGAAGATAAATGTATCTAGATACAGATACAAGAAAACAAATACTTGTTGAAGCTTTGGCGAATACAGTAACTGAAAACATGTTTTTGTATTTCTTTATGTATTGTTTAATGATTTTTTTAAAATTAACAACATTTCGAACGTATTGTCACCAAAATTATTTCTTCTTGGTGTCAGAATTTAGTTTCCGCTACTAAACACCCGTTCCACAGGTGCAGAAGAAGGGATTGTGGTATTAAATCTAAAAAATAAACATTTTACTGTAGCATAGTTATTCAAGACTGAAAACTATTTTCTTTTTTCCTGCAAATAGGCCATCGCTTCGCTGTTTGATGTGTCGCAAATTGTGCAATATTTTTTACGTACGCTTAAAAAGAATATATATATATTTTTAATTCCCATACTACATTGTCCAAATTGTGTTTGAGTATATAATTTATAAGAATACGGGAAATGATTATTCTGTGCTGAAGGTCTGTTGTCGGCAACCTGGTGTTATTATTCTTCAATATCGGCTTACGATGTTTTTATGACCATGTCCGGTAATCGTCTATCCCGGTGCGGCAGGTATATACATTTTAGAAAGAATTGCTGGTTCCGTTTAAGGCAAGATAAGTACAATTTCTTAGAAAGGTATTTAAACCCCTTATAGGATCAAAGGCTACCTGGTAGGCCGGAATGACCAGAGTGCAACTTTAAATTTTCAGATTTTTGTTGAAACTCATTTTATTTTAATCTCGTTTCACGATTTCTGAGAATATATCACGATAAATTATACTACCGTGGGTTGTAAAAAATTAATTTTATTGCCCAAGATTTACACTTAAACATAATCGGCACATTCTAGGGCAAAACGGACCTGCCAAGCCCGCCTCGCGTTAGGTCCAACAATGAAAAAGTGAAGAAATGACACATGTGGCAACAGGAAAAGATGCTACATTTGTCTGAAAAATAAAGGTATAAAACAATTACAAATATGCGATTTATGGGAGAGAAATGTATGTATTGAATATTCGATTAGTCGATTACAGAACTAATTTGTGCTAATTTGAATTTGACGCCAATGTGTTTTGTTGTGATTGGTCGGCACGATTGCAGAAATTAATGTAATCTAGTTGCATTGGGGATTTTAATCTGTGCGGTTATGTTCGTTCTAGTTATACGTGAATAAAGAAATATTTAATTCTTTCCGGTTTTAACTGTGCTCCAACGAGCTTTGGGTAAGGAAAATGCCAGTTTTCTTCCACACTGTGATAAACCGCTCTTAGGTGGCCACAATATCTGCTTTGGAAAATTGTGAAGCGATCGCAACAGGTGGGATGTCTGCATGGAAAAACGCACACACCTGTAAACTATGCCCTTATTCTTCAACTTCGCTTTTCAGTATGGCGAACCACGTGAGACGACACTGTTTCCCCTCTGAGACATTTACTTGTGACATTGCAAAAATTGAAGCTTTTTACTGTAAACACTGTGATTTTAAGACTGAACTAACAATTCTATTTAAACAACACATTAAACAACAACACGGCCTTAAGAGAGACTCTAGAAAGGATATATCTGTCCAGAATTTCCAGATACAAAACTACGTTTGCAAACAATGCGACTTTGAAACAAATCTGTCGTTGAAGTGCCTTCAGCATACTTCAGTATGCACAGGTACGAAAAAAAATCTTCAAAGCGTGAGTTCTTTGAAAGAGAGTGCCACATGCAGTTCCGACTTCAAGCAAACTGACAAAACACACTGGCATTACTGCGCTGAATGTCCCTACAAAAGCAAACTCAAAATATATTTAAAACGTCACATTAAAAATAGCCATTCGGACAAACGGTACGCATGCGACAAGTGTCCGTTTAAAAGTAGACGTAAATCCGATTTAAAAATTCACATTAATAGAATTCACTTAGATGAACAAGATATTAAATGGTACAAGTGCCAAAAATGTCCATTCAAGACCAAAGCAAAATATAGTTTAAGACTACACACAAACAGCTTACATTTGAACGACGAAGACGTTAAGTGGTACAAATGCAAAAAGTGTAGTTTCAAAACTAAGTATAAAAGATACATAAAGGTACACCTAGGTGCGAAACATCCAGATGAAGAAGAAATTAAATGGTACGAATGTGAAATTTGCCCATTCAAAGCCAAATTGCCGTCGTACTTAAAAAAACATGTAATTTATCGACATTTGGATGAAAAAGAATGTAAGTGGTACGAATGTACGACCTGTTCATATAAAAGTAGAAGAAGGACTAATTTTAGAAGGCATGTGAAGATCCATTTGAAGATCAAATCGTATCAGTGCGACTACTGTTCATATAAGACGCAATACAGCAAATGTTTAATGCGTCATATAAATAATCGTCATGAGAATAGAACGGATGTTAAGGAGTAAGGCTTTTAATAACTTTAATGTATATTCGTAAATTTTTGTTTACCCAATAATTTGTTTTTCGTTTGTGCAGCATTGTATGATGTGTTACATTTTGTGACTATATTTTCGTTTAGATTTTGAAAAGAAAAATCAAATGATTATTTTTGTGTTTTATGCACAGTAAATAAATAAACGCTTTAAAAAAATAAAGCACATAAGAGGCATAATGTAAGGTTTAATACACGACGTCACAACAAGTCGTGAGCTGAAAAACCCAATGAGCACACCTGTTCGTTGTGCCCCTGTTGACCTTCCACGTTTATTGTTGTCATTGATCGATCAATTTTGAATAACTTATCAGCTTGTTTCTTTGATTGACGATCAAATTACCATCTTAGATTTTGTTCGTATTTAAGGAAAATGATCAGGTTATCTGGAACAGTAAAATTATAAATTTGTATACGTTTTAAACTGATAGGTACTTTTTTCATATTCATTTTAAATGTTATTAAAAAACAACATGCATAGTCGATAAAAAGTATGGAAGCACTTGAATATCACGAGAACGGTTTGCTGAATCTTTTTGAAATTTGGGCTATCCCTAGGAACACTCAAGTTCTATTTTCTGCATTTTTTTCGAATTTTATACTTCATTTATATTTGAGATGCAGGGCTAATTTGATTTTTTTTAAATAGCACTAGTAGTCAAATATTCCGTTATTAAATAGTACATTTTTTATGAAATCAGAAATGTGGCGCATGCATTATTTTATTTTTTCCCAACATGGTAAAATAAATTGTCAAAATAAAAATAATGAAAATCAGAAAATCATAGCTAACCTTGACAATACTATCACCTGTCATAGTCTTGGCGTGGGACACTTTATTCAAAAATTATACTAGTGCCCAATGATTGTAAAAATGTTAGAACCGAGGGAACATAAACTAAAATAAAGGTAGAAATAATAATAATTTACAAAATATTCTACAAATAACAATACTCCGATTTAATGATTCTAAATAATGAATACATTTTTGAAAAATTTAAATAAAAAATTACATTATTGAAAAAAGATCAAATTAACATTTCAAAATCAATAATTTTACAAGAAATGTTCTGCTGGCAGTAGTAAATACGTTACACAAAGTTTTCAAATGAATGTCTTAGATAAAAGGAGGAATATTAGTAATAACATTCGATATTTTTTCTTAGAGTTCTTCGATTCCATGTGGTCTATTACATAAACTCGATTTTTTACCCACAAGAAAAAGTCAAGTGGCGTTAAATCGAGTGACCTAGCTGGCCACTTAACTACTCCCCTTCGTCCTATCCACCTTCCAGGAAAAGCTTCATTCAAGTAATGCCGTACTTGACATCCAAAGTGAGGTGGTGCTAAATCTTGTTGGAACCAGATGGTCTCTGCTAGTAAATTTGGGTTTTCATAGTTGGGAAATATTTGTCTATGCTGAGGAACAATACTTTGTTGCGAAAGTCGTGGGTATTTGTCGGACGTTAAATTTCCGTTAATGAAGAAGAAGCCTACAATGTGGCGACCAATAATGCCGCACCAAACATTAATTTTTTGAGGGTACGGTGTATGAAGCTCGTCCATCCAGTGCGGATTTGTATTCCACCAGTATCTACTATTATGGTGGTTAACATGCCCATTCCAACTAAAAGTAGGCTCACCAGAAAATAATAATTGGTTAATGAAGTTGCTATCCTGACCTAGTCTGTCTGCCATTATTTCGCAAGACTGTAAAGAGAAACACAAAATAAGTACACGTGTTCATTGTTTCCCGAGAGTTTCTTTATTTTTCTAATAATAAAATTTTGAAAGAATATAATAGACGCTGTTTCAGGCCAAATTTTAATATAGTGCTTGGAATTTTTCACCTGTCCATGTTTATAATGGAACTCAACTTTGTGTGATGGAGAGTAAGGGATTGAAATATAGGACAGGTAAAATTTGTTTTGGTGCGTTAGGTTGTAGCCATGTGTCGAAAACTCTCACGATTTAGTAGCAATGATGCAAAGGTTAATGTGGAAACACACTTGACAGAAATTCATTTATACAAGCTTAACTTATTTTAATAACGATATCTAATTTTTTGATGATTTTCCCTAAGTTATTATACACATTTCATAATTTCTTACTCGAGTTTTTAAAACAGTATGTTGATAGAACTTAAAAGTAACTTTAAATATCGATGCACTTTGAAAATAATGATCTTTGAGAATTAATATCTTCGTGAATTAAGCATTTAATACGTGTTCGAAAAAATTTTAAGTTGAAAACTCAAAAAACTATAAATCAGAAAATTGAAAATGCTTCAAAAATTAAAAAATAGGTTCCAAAAAATTGAATTTTCGTTACTTTGCATTAACGCCAATCTGCTTTGTCGGGAGCGGGGAAATTAACGAGAAATCAAACGAAATTTAAAAAATAGGACTTTGATAGGACTTAACTGAAACTGAAATGAACGAATCATGAAAATAGTTATCTCTTTCGGTTCAAGTCTTTTTATTTTATTAGTTTTTAATTTTTGTATCGGGAAAATAAAAAAACTGAGAAACATCAAATGTAAAATCTAAAGAATATTAGAAAAAAAAAACAAAAATCGGCGCCAATTAGAAAACCCGCTATTTGATTTTGAGGAAATTTAAATTCGACGCTAATGTGCTTTGTTGTGATTGGTTAGCACGGATGCGGAAATTAATGCAATCTATTTGGACTGATGTTTTTAATTTGTGAGGAGGTTATGTTCGGTCGAATTGCACGTGTGTAAAGAAATATTTAATCCTTTCCGGTTTTAACTGTGGTCCAACGGTATTTAGGTAAGAAAAATTCCAGTGATCTTCCATAGTAGGTCTGACAAAACGGTTTTAGGTGTCCAAAGTATCAACTTTAAAATACTATGAATTAAGTAATCACAACAGCTGGGAGGTCTTCATGGAAAAACGTACGTACCTGTAAACTGTGGCCTTATTTTTCAACTTCGCTTTTCCTTATGGCGAACCACATCAAACGACAGTGATTCCCTCAGAAAACATTTACTTGTGATATTGATTAAATACATGTATGTATTTAATCAATGCTTGTGGCAGGCTAAGATGGAAGCTTATCATCACTGTAAAGACTGTGATTTTAAGACGGAACTGACAGTTGTGTTTGAACAACACATTAATCAACATCACGATCCTAAGAGAGAATCTAGTGAGGATATATCTAGTGAGGATTCCAGCAAAGAAAACTACGGTTGCGCAAAATACTACTTTGAGCCAAATCTGTCGTTGAAATCGTTTCAGAATTCTTCAGTATGCACGGAAACGAAAGAAAGTTCTCAAAGTGTGAGTTCTTTGGAAGAGAGTGCCACATGCAGTTCCGACTTCAAGCAAACTGAGGAAGTACATTGGTATTATTGCCACAAATGTACCTACAAATGTAAAGTCAAAAAAACTTTAACTCGTCACATTGATGTGCTACATTCGCACAGGTGGTATGCATGCGACAAGTGTCCATTTAAAACTAAATGGAAAGGAAATCTAACAGTCCACATAAATACAATCCACTTAGATGAATATGAAGGCAAATGGTACAAGTGCCAAAAATGTCAATTCAAGACCAGAACAAAGGGTAATTTAAAATCCCATATAAATAACGTACACGTGAACGTTAAATGGTACACATGCAATGAGTGTTTTCACAAAACTAAACATAAAACACTTTTACAAAGGCACGTACTAGTCAAGCATAGATATCTAAACAAGCGAAATATTTAGAAAGTCATTTAATTTATATGTATTGTATCCGTGTGATTATTGCTCATATAATGCAGTGAATATTTAAAGCGTCATATAAGCAAATAACCATTTGGATGGAACTAAAGTTAAATGGTACCAACTGTCCTTACAAAAATTAAAAGAGTATCATCGTTTTATGAACAGGAAAAACACGTGTGGGATTTAGTTGAGGTTTAGTTGGATAGTAGTTGTATATAAATCTATTTTTTGTTAGTTCTTTTCTAGCATTTGTAACAGACTGTGTTATGTGTTATATTTTGTGACCAACTGTTTTTTAAGATTATGATGAGTAACATTTTAAATCTTTTTTTTTACATTACAGACATTAAATAATGTGGTGTCCCAATTTGAATTAAAAGTTCGCGCCGAAAAAAAAAAGCGACCCGAAACCGCTTTCGAATAATTTGAATTTAAAAAATGAATTAAGAAAATCGTTAAACATCGGCAACCATGTGCAACTTTAGTTTCTTTGCTGGTAGTTTAGTAGGTGTGTGGTTGAGATGCGTCACTTGTTGTTTGTCTGGTGTAGGTGTAACCACGCTGTAACTATTTTGGTTTGGTAATTTCATAGCTTTTGTTTAAACGAAACTTAAATCGGACCGACGGCGACGCCACAATGTGTGAATTTTTTAATATGTTGTTAACGCGTAGCATCAATTTATTGATTGCTATAAATTTACCGTTCATGTTAGGCTTTTCAACCGCTCCTGATTGTAACAGTTTAACACTAATTGAAATTGTTATTTTATTTCACGCAATCTTTCGATTTTTATACATTTTATTTTTCTTTTATGATACCGAAGAAATAAGCAACTTTATTCAAGTGAAATAGGTAATATTTTAAATTGTGAAAAGTCAAAAGGGATGGATGTTTTTTCCTAATTCAAAAATATTGTTAAAATTTAATACATTCTTATTTGGAAATTCTCAAATAGTAATTGGCATTATTCACGATTTAATTATAAACAGTGATCCCTTTGAACATTAGCAGTGGAGTAAATTTAGTTGGTCACAGTAGGCATAGCGGGCGCTTGCGAGGGCACTGCGGCATGGTTGTACGTAACTGTGTTTAGTTTGAAGAGACAGTCAAAGGCCGGATCTAGAAACATTAGCGCTAGACGTTCCACATCACCTAAATTGTTGAATTAAATCGTGTTCTTTTTCTTCTGACTGCCAAAATAATTTTAGAAATTTTCTTTTTACTCCTTGAGCGTAAGCAAAGAAAGTTTTGTAATCAAGTTTATCAGGGAGCGACTAGCTACTTTTATGCTTTCTCGATATTTCATGACCAACAGAATATGAAAAAGGTCTCTTCAGTCTGCCTGCCGTCTGTTCAGATTTTGATTAGCCAGATAATCTCCAAAACTACCGGACCGAATTCAGAAAAACAAGCTCGACAAGATATCAAAAAAAAATGTATAGTCTGTCATTAAAAAATAAGTGATATGTGATAGTGAAAAAAAAAAGAAATTATAGGATATCGAAACGAATTTATCTGATGACATTTATCTTCTTAGGCGGTTACTGGTATTACTTATCTATACTTATTTTAATGTAAAGAGTTTATCACGAATACAAATTCGCAAATCAAAACAAATTCAAAGAATCGTGATTTAGTGCAATTCACTTCGGGGTAGAGGGAAATCCTGTCGAAATGACTTGTGTGTCAATCTGTTTCCCGTCCGTCTGCGATGTTATTAGACAGATAATCCTCAAAACTGCTGTATCGATTATTGTAAATTTTAGGTATATTTTAGAAATATCGTGTTCATATTAACAAGTGGTGTTCCTCAAGGCTCGGTTTTGGGGCCGCTGCTTTTTGCATTGTTCGTTGATGATATCACTAAAATTATCGGAGACAACTGCTTAGTATATGCTGATGACGTAAAGGTTTTTTCAAAAATCGGAAATATTGCCGATTCTATCAAATTGCAGGAAGTTTTGGATAGAATTGTACTATGGTGTATAAACAATCGATTATTTTTAAATCCTGCTAAATCCAAAGTGATGTCTTTCACAAAAATTAAAAATGCAATGATTCATTGTTACACTATTTGCGGTCATGTAATAAATCGACCTGAATACATTAAAGATTTAGGAGTCACTTTGGACAGCCAGCTAAATTTTGTCAAACATGTTGAATTGGTGGTATCAGCGGCTTACAAAAGTTTGGGGTTTGTGGTCCGTAATACTAAGTGTTTTCGTAACTCAAGTACATTCATTAATTTATATTATGCATTTGTAAGATCGAAGCTTGAATATGCTAGTGTTGTGTGGAATCCATCATTTAAGTATTTAACAGAATCTATTGAAAAGGTTCAGAGACGGTTCTTGAAATATCTGGTGTTTCGGATTGATGGCATATATCCCATAAGAAACATTCCTCAAAAATTATTGTTGTGTAGATTTTCCATATTAAGTTTAGAGTGCCGAAGAATTATAAACTTAGTAATGTTTTTACATTCCCTAGTAAACAACAGATTGGATGCTCCAAGTTTACTTGAACAAGTGTGTTATTGGGCTCGACCACGTAGTTTGCGAGACAAAAGCATCTTTTATATAAAAAAATCAAGGACTAATATTTTGAAGTTCTCGCCTATATACAGGGTTAGTCACGAGAGAATTACTTCTGAAAATTATTTTTACGCAACCCAAAATACGAATACCATGTACCATTTGATACTAACTGAATTTAAAATGAAATGCTTAATCCATGATTGCTTTGAGTTTGACAATCTTATTTTGACAATTGTGGAAAAGGAGGTTACGCGAGTGTCCATGGTGGTACCGCATCCAGTCGGAAATCTCCTCCGGAGCCGCTAATAAATTTGTCAGTGTGCCTCTTGATCTTTTGCAACCGATTAATCACGAGAAAATTATTTCTAAAAATTCCTTTTACGGCATTTTATTCAAAGGTTACAACACAAACTCAAACAAGTAAGTAAATAATTTAACTACTAATCTGTTGAAAATGTTGGGCATTTTGGGGGGATGCTACGGCTTTTTTGTAAATGGATGGCCGAAGAAGTCCAGAGGTTGCAGATTTGCACTTCGAAGAGGCTCTAGGTGACGCAGAGATGGCGAATTAACACATGCACATTAGTGGCGAACAACATTGGTAGAGCACTTACGGCTTCAGTATAGCCCAGATTGATCTGACTGTATGTCGTCGATCCAATGGGGCTCTAGAGGCGAGCCAACGATGAAAAAAAATGTTAAAAATTAATTAACGTCAAAGTGACACTGCCAAAGTCAAAGCAATCATGGATTAGGCATTTCATTTTAAGTTTAGATAATATCAAGTGGTACAGGGTATTAGTATTTTGGGTTGCGTAAAAATAATTTTCAGAAGTAATTCTCTCGTGACTAACCCTGTATATGATGCAAATGTATTTTGATAAGTTCAATGCCGATGTAAATATTGATATTCACGTGGTCAGTGGCCAAGTACTTAAAAAGCATCTAACAAATTATTTTTTATACAAAAACGGCACTGATATTGGTAGTGGTGTCTGATCATCTTCTTGAGATTGAGATTGGTTTTCTACTGGTTAAAACATTAAATTTTTCAGCAGTTTTTTTTTTTTTTACTCTCTCTTTAAATGAATAATTTATTTATGTTCCTTTTTTTAAGCTTCGTAATTGGGTTGCGACCTGTGGAGCTTATATGATAATAAAAAAAAAAATAAAAAAAAAACATTGTAGATCATTGATAAAAAAAATATCTGTTCATCCTCTTGTGGTGTCCCGATTTTAAAAGTTCAATTTAGTGCAAAAAAAAAACGCCACGAAACCGCTTTGAAAAAGAAAAACTCAGTAACGTAGGCAATAAATTATCCATGTTTCAGTGCGTTTGGGGGAATAAAAAAGTTTACCTTTTGGATGCTAATTCTAGTCAATTTTTTATAAGACAGCGCAAGTAGAATTGTATTAAGAGTTGACTCGTTTCCTGTTTTGTCGCATTGTCGCATTATTTATTCTTTGTTGTGAGTGAAACCACGTACTAAAGTTGGTACGTAATTGTTTACAGTTTAGTCCCTAGAAATACATAGTATCGTCATCCATTGTTGAACGAGTGGAGCATATGCAGTTGGTAACCAATGCTGGGGACAGATACTTTTAAAAGTATCTAGATACAGATATAGATAGATGGAAGATAAATGTATCTAGATACAGATACAAGAAAACAGATAGTTGTTGAAGCTTTGGCGAATACAGTAACTGAAAACATGTTTTTGTATTTCTTTATGTATTGTTTAATGATTTTTTTAAAATTAACAACATTTCCAACGTATTGTCACCAAAATTATTTCTTCTTGGTGTCAGAATTTAGTTTCCGCTACTAAACACCCGTTCCACAGGTGCAGAAGAAGGGATTGTGGTATAAAATTTAAAAAATAAACATTTTACTGTAGCATAGTTTTTCAAGACTGAAAAATATTTTCTTTTTTCCTGCAAATAGGCCATCGCTTCGCTGTTTGATGTGTCGCAAATTGTGCAATATTTTTTACGTACGCTTAAAAAGAATATATATTTTTTTTATTACCATACTACATTGTCCAAATTGTGTTTGAGTATATCTAAAAATTATCTCCAGCATTAAAATTAATCTTTCAAAAGAATACGGGAAATGATTATTCTGTGCTGAAGATCTGTTGTCGGCAATCTGTTTATTATTATTCTTCAGTATCGGCTTACGATGTTTTTATGACCATGTCCGGTAATCGTCTATCCCGGTGCGGCAGGTATATACATTTTAGAAAGAATTGCTGGTTCCGTTTAAGGCAAGATAAGTACAATTTCTTAGAAAGGTATTTAAACCCCTTATAGGATCAAAGGCTACCTGGTAGGCCGGAATGACCAGAGTGCAACTTTAAATTTTCAGATTTTTGTTGAAACTCATTTTATTTTAATCTCGTTTCACGATTTCTGAGAATATATCACGATAAATTATACTACCGTGGGTTGTAAAAAGTTAATTTTATTGCCCAAGATTTACACTCAAACATAATCGGCACATTCTGGGGCAAAACGGACCTGCCAAGCCCGCCTCGCGTTAGGTCCAACAATGAAAAGTGAAGAAATGACACATATGGCAACAGGAAAAGATGCTACATTTATCTGAAAAATGAAGGTATAAAACAATAACAAATATGCGATTTATGGGAGAGAAATGTATGTATTGAACATTCGATTATTCGATTACAGAACTAATTTGTGCTAATTTGAATTTGACGCCAATGTGTGTTGTTGTGATTGGTCGGCACGATTGCAGAAATTAATGTAATCTAGTTGCATTCTGGATTTTAATCTGTGCGGTTATGTTCGTTCTAGTCATACGTGAATAAAGAAATATTTAATTCTTTCCGGTTTTAACTGTGTTCCAACGAGCTTTGGGTAAGAAAAATGCCAGTTTTCTTCCACACTGTGATAAACCGCTCTTAGGTGGCCACAATATCTGCTTTGGAATATTGCGAAGCGATCGCAACAGGTGGGATGTCTGCATGGAAAAACGTACACACCTGTAAACTATGCCCTTATTCTTCAACTTCGCTTTTCAGTATGGCGAACCACGTGAGACGACACTGTTTCCCCTTGGAGACATTTACTTGTGACACCGCCAAAATTGAAGCTTTTTACTGTAAACACTGTGATTTTAAGACGGAACTAACAATTCTGTTTAAACAACACATTAAAAAACAACACGGCCGTAAGAGATAATCTAGAAAGGATATATCTGGCCAGGATTTCTTGGTACAAAACTACGTTTGCAAACAATGCGACTTTGAAACAAGTCTGTCGTTGAAGTGGCTTCAGCATACTTCAGAATGCACGGGTACGAAAAAAAATCTTCAAAGTGTGAGTTCTTTGAAAGAGAGTGCCACATGGAGTTCCGACTTCAAGCAAACTGAGGAAACACATTGGCATCACTGCGCCGAATGTCCCTACAAAAATAAAATAAAAAGATATCTTAAACGCCACATTAAAAATAGGCATTCGAACAAACGGTATGCATGCGATAAGTGTCCGTTTAAAAGTAGACGTAAATGGGATTTAAAAATTCACATTAATAGAATTCACTTAGATGAACAAGATATTGAATGGTACAAGTGCCAAAAATGTCCATTCAAGACGAAAACAAAATCTAATTTAAGACTGCACACAAACAGCTTACACTTGAACGACGAAGACGTTAAGTGGTACAAATGCAAAAAGTGTAGTTTCAAAACTAAGCATGAAAGATACTTAAAGGTACACCTACGTGCGAAACATCCAGATGAAGAAAAAATTAAATGGTACGAATGTGAAATTTGCCCATTCAAAGCCAAATTGCCGTCGTACTTAAAAAAACATGTAATTTATCAACATTTGGATGAAAAAGAAGGTAAGTGGTACGAATGTACGACCTGTTCATATAAAAGTAGATTTGGGGCCAATTTAAGAAGGCATGTAAAGATCCATTTGAAGATCGAATCGTATCAGTGCGACTACTGTTCATATAAGACGAAATACAGTTATTATTTAATGAGTCATATAAATAGTCGTCATAAGAATAGAACAGATGTTAAGGAGTAAGGCTTTTAATAACTTGAATGTATATTCGTAAATTTTTGTTTGGCCAATAATTTGTTTTTCGTTTGTGTGAGCATTGTATGATGTATTACATTTTGTGACTATATTTTCGTTTAGATTTTGAAAAGAAAAATCAAATGATTATTTTTGTGTTTTATGTACATTATAGTTATTTATGTATTAAGGGCATAATCAGGGAGATTGTGGCACGAGGGAATGTTTAAAGCCCGACGAAGGAGGGCTTTTAATTTCCCGAGTGCCACAATCGACAATTATGCACGTGGTACATACAACGTTTTATTCTATTTTAGTTTCTAAACTATTTTTAACGAAATATTGAGTATTTTCGGCAAGACTGTGTGAATTGTGCCGATGCGAATTTTAATACATAGCTGGCTATTATTTTGATGTTGTTATGGATACCACGTTGATTATTTGATAATTCGTTTTTCAAAATGTAAATTAAAGAAACGGAAAACCTTTATTCAAACGAAAGTTTAGAAGAATTTGAAGTCGGTCAGGTAATGATTTGATAAAATATTATTTTTCCAACTTAAGAAAAACGTTGAATATCGAAGCCTGTTTGAATAATTAATTGATTAGTGTAAATGAACAATCAATTGTTGCTTAGCAATTTTTGACAGATTTGTGCTAAAAAGGCCAATTTAAGCCCGCATTTGGGTGCTTATAAATAAGATTATGGTTCTAAAATAGAATAAAATAAATAAACGCTTTAAAAAAATAAAGCACATAAGATGCACAATGTAAGGTTTAATACACGACGTCACAACAACTCGTGAGCCGAAAAACCCAATGGGCACACCTGTTCGTTGTGCCCCTGTTGACCTTCCACGTTTATTGTTGTCACTGATCGATCAATTTTTAAATAACTTATCAGCTTGTTTCTTTGATTAACGATCAAATTACCATCTCAGATTTTGTTCGTATTTAAGGAAGATGATCAGGTTATCTGGAACAGTAAAAGTATAAATTTTTATACGTATTAAACAGGTAGGTACTTTTTTCATAATGTCATTTTAAAAGTTATTAAAAAACAACATACATGGTCGGTAAAAAGTATGGAAGCACTTGAATATCACGAGGACGGTTTGTTGAATCTTTTTGAAATTTGGGCTTTCCATAGGAACACTCATGTTCTATTTTCTGCACTTTTTTTCTAATTATATACTTCATTTATTTTTGAGAGGCAGGGCTAATTTGATTTTTTTTAAAAAGCACTAGTAGTCAAATATTCCGTCATTAAATAGCACATTTTTTTATGAAATCAGAAATGTGGCGCATGCATTATTTTATTTTTTCCCAACATGGTAAAATAAATTGTCAAAATAAAAATAATGAAAATCAGAAAATCATGGCTAACCTTGACAATACTATCACCTGTCATAGTCCTGGCGTAGGACACGTTATTCAAAAACTATACTAGTGCCCAATGATTGTAAAAATGTTAGAACCGAGGGAACATAAACTGAAAGAAAGGTAGAAATAAGAATAATTTACAAAATATTCTACAAATAACAATACTCCGATTTAATGATTCTAACTAATGAATACATTTTTGAAAAATTTAAATAAAAAATTACGTTATTGAAAAAAGATCAAATTAACATTTCAAAATCAATAATTTTACAAGAAATGTTCTCCTGGCAGTGGTAAATACGTTACACAAAGTTTTCAAATGAATGTGTTAGATAAAAGGAGGAATATTAGTAATAATATTCAATATTTTTTCTTGGAGTTCTTCGATGCCGTGTGGTCTATTACATAAACTCGATTTTTTACCCACAAGAAAAAGTCAAATGGCGTTAAATCGGGTGACCTAGCTGGCCACTTAACTACTTCCCTTCGTCCTATCCACCTTCCAGGAAAAGCTTCGTTCAAGTAATGCCGTACTTGACATCCAAAGTGAGGTGGTGCTAAATCTTGTTGGAACCAGATGGTCTCTGCAAGTAAATTAGGGTTTTCATAGTTGGGAAATATTTGTCTATGCTGAGAAATAATAATTTGTTGCGAAAGTCGGAGGTATTTTTAGACGTTAAATTTCCGTTAATGAAGAAGAGGCCTACAATGTGGCGACTAATAATGCCGCACCAAACATTAATTTTTTGGGGGTACTGTGTATGAACCCCCTCCATCCAGTGTGGATTTGTATTGGACCAGGATCTGCAATTATGGTGGTTAACATGCCCATTCAAACAAAAAGTAGACTCATCAGAAAATAATAATTGGTTAATGAACGTGTGTAAAGAAATATTTAATCCTTTCCGGTTTTAACTATGGTCCAACGGTATTTAGGTAAGAAAAATTCCAGTGTTCTTCCATAGTAGGTCTGACAAAACGGTTTTAGGTGTCCAAAGTATCAACTTTAAAATACTATGAATAAAGTAATCACAACAGCTGGGAGGTCTTCATGGAAAAACGTACGTACCTGTAAACTGTGGCCTTATTTTTCAACTTCGCTTTTCCTTATGGCAAACCACATCAAACGACAGTGATTCCCTCAGAAAACATTTACTTGTGATATTGATTAAATACATGTATGTATTTAATCAATGCTTGTGGCAGGCTAAGATGGAAGCTTATCATCACTGTAAAGACTGTGATTTTAAGACGGAATTGACAGTTTTGTTTGGACAACACATTAATCAACATTACGACCCTAAGAGAGAATCTAGTGAGGATATATCTAGTGAGGATTCCAGCAAAGAAAACTACGGCTGCGCAAAATACTATTTTGAGCCAAATCTGTCGTTGAAATCGTTTCAGAATTCTGCAGTATGCACGGAAACGAAAGAAAGTTCTCAAAGTGTGAGTTCTTTGGAAGAGAGTGCCACATGCAGTTCCGACTTCAAGCAAACTGAGGAAGGACATTGGTATTATTGCCACAAATGTACCTACAAATGTAAAGTCAAAAATACTTTAACTCGTCACATTGAGGTGTTACATTTGCACAGGTGGTATGCATGCGACAAGTGTCCATTTAAAACTAAATGGAAAGGAAATCTAACAGTCCACATAAATACAATGCACTTAGATGAACATGAAGGCAAATGGTACAAGTGCCAAAAATGTCAATTCAAGACCAGAACAAAGGGTAATTTAAAATCCCATATAAATAACGTACACGTGAACGTTAAATGGTACACATGCAATGAGTGTTTTCACAAAACTAAACATAAAACACTTTTACAAAGGCACGTACTAGTCAAGCATAAATATCTAAACAAGCGAAATATTTAGAAAGTCATTTAATTTATATGTATTGTATCCGTGTGATTATTGCTCATATAATGCAGTGAATATTTAAAGCGTCATATAAGCAAATAACCATTTGGATGGAACTAAAGTTAAATGGTACCAACTGTCCTTACAAAAATTAAAAGAGAATCATCGTTTTATGAACAGGAAAAACACGTGTGGGATTTAATTGAGGTTTAGTTGGATAGTAGTTGTATATAAATCTATTTTTGTTAGTTCGTTTTTTCTAGCATTTGTAACAGACTGTGTTATGTGTTATATTTTGTGACCAACTGTTTTTTAAGATTATGATGAGTAACATTTTAAATCTTTTTTTTTACATTACAGACATTAAATAATGTGGTGTCCCAATTTGAATTAAAAGGTTGCGCCGAAAAAAAATCAGCGACCCGAAACCGCTTTCGAATAATTTGATTTAAAAAATGAATTAAGAAAATCGTTAAACATCGGCAACCATGTGCAACTTTAGTTTCTTTGCTGGTAGTTTAGTAGGTGTGTGGTTGAGATCCGTCACTTGTTGTTTGTCTGGTGTAGGTGTAACCACGCTGTAACTATTAAGGTTGCTTAGGCCAAGTTGATTTTGGTTTGGTAATTTCATAGCTTTTGTTTAAACGAAACTTAAATCGTACCGACGGCGACACCACAATGTGTGAGTTTTTGAGTATGTTGTTAACGCGTAGCATCAATTTATTGATTGCTATAAATTTACCGTTCATGTTAGGCTTTTCAACCGTTCCTGATTCTAACACAGTTTAACATTAATTGAAATTGTTATTTTATTTCACGCAATCTTTCGATTTTTATACATTTTAATTTTCTTTTATGATACCGAAGAAATAAGCAACTTTGTTCAAGTGAAATAGGTAATATTTTAAATTGTGAAAAGTCAAAAGGGATGGATGGTTTTTCCTAATTCAAAAATATTGTTAAAATTTAATAGATTCTTATTTGGAAATTGTCAAATAGTAATTGCCATTATTCACGATTTAATTATAAACAGTGATCCCTTTGAACATTGACAGTGGAGTAAATTTAGTTGGATACAGTAGGCATAACGGGCGCTTGCGAGGGCACTGCGGCATGGTTGTACGTAGCTGTGTTAAGTTTGAAGAGACAGTCAAAGGCCGGATCTAGAAACATTAGCGCTAGACGTTCCACATCACCTAAGTTGTTGAATTAAATCGTGTTCTTTTTCTTCTGATTCCAAAATAATTTTACGAATTTTCTTTTTACTCCTTGAGCGTAAGCAAAGAAAGTGTTGTAATCAAGTTTATCAGGGAGCGACTAGCTACTTTTATGCTTTCTCGATATTTCATGACCAACAGAATATGAAAAAGGTCTCTTGGTTCAGTCTGCCTGCCGTCTGTCCAGATTTTTATTAGCCAGATAATCTCCAAAACTACCGGACCGAATTCAGAAAAACAAGCTCGACAAGATATCAAAAAAAAGTATAGTCTGTCATTAAACAATAAGTGATATGTGATAGTGAAAAAATAAAGAAATTATAGGATATCGAAACGAATTTATCTGATGATATTTATCTTCTTAGGCGGTTACTGGTATTACTTATCTATACTTATTTTAATGTAAAGAGTTTATCCGAATACAAATTCGCAGATCAAAGCAAATTCAAAGAAGCGGGATTTAGTGCACTTCACTTGGGGGGAGAGAAAAATCCTGTGGAAATGACTTGTGTGCCAATCTGTTTCCCGTCCGTCTGCGATTTTATTAGACAAATAATCCTCAAAACTGCTGTATCTATTATTGTAAATTTTTGGTATATTTTAGAAATATCGTGTACATATTAACATGGTAGATCATTGATAAAAAAATATCTGTTCATCCTCTTGTCGTGTCCCGATTTTAAAAGTTCAATTTAGTGCAAAAAAAAAACGCCACGAAACCGCTTTGAAAAAGAAAAACTCAGTAACGAAGGCAATTAATTAGCCATGTTTTAGTGCGTTTGGGGGAATAAAAAAGTTTACCTTTTGGAGGATAATTCTAGTCAATTTTTATAAGACAGCGCAAGAAGAATTGTATTAAGAGTTGACTCATTTCCTGTTTTGTCGCATTGTCGCATTATTTATTCTTTGTTGTGAGTGAAACCACGTACTAAAGTTGGTACGTAATTGTTTACACTATAGTCCCTAGAAATACATAGTATCGTAATCCAATGTTGTACGAGTGGAGCATATGTAGTTGGTAACCAGTGTTGGGGACAGATACTTTTAAAAGTATCTAGATACAGATTGTTTTCAATTTTTTCGAAATGTATCTATATACAGATACAAGAAAACAGATACTTTTTGAAGCTTTGGCGAATAAAATAACTGAAAACATGTTTATGTATTTTTTTATGTATTGTTCAATGAATTTTTTAAAATTAACAACATTTCAAACGTATTGTCATCAAAATTATTTCTTCTTGGTGTCAGAATTTGCTTTTCGCTACTAAACACCCGTTCCACAGGTGCAGAAGAAGGGATTGTGGTATTAAATTTAAAAAATAAACATTTTACTGTAGCATAGTTATTCAAGACTGAAAAATCTTTTCTTTTTTCCTGCAAATAGGCCATCGCTTCGCTGTTTGATGTGTCGCAAATTGTGCAATATTTTTACGTACGCTTAAAAAGAATATATTTTTTTTTATTCCTATACTACAGTGTCCAAATTGTATTTAAGTATATCTAATAATTATCTCCAGCATTAAAATTATTATTTCAAAAGAATACCGGAAATGACTATTCTGTGCTGAAGCTCTGTTGTCGGCAACCTGTCATAAATTTATTATTCTTCAATATCCGCTTACGATGTTTTTATGACCATGTCCGGTAATCGTCTATCCCAGTGCGGCAGGTAGGTATATACATTTTAGGAAGAATTGCTGGTTCCGTTTAAGGCAAAATAAGTACAATTTCTTAGAAAGGTATTTAAACCCCTTATAGGATCAAAGGCTGCCTGGCAGGCCGGAATCACCAGAGTGCAACTTACAATTTTCAGATTTTTGTTGAAACTCATTTTATTTTAATCTCGTTTCACGATTTCTGAGAATTTATCACGATAAATTATTCTACCGAGGGTTGTAAAAAATTAATTTTATTGCCCAAGATTTACACTTAAACATAATCGGCACATTCTGGGGCAAAACGGACCTGCCAACCCCTCCTCGCGTTAGGTCCAACAATGAAAAAGTGAAGAAATGACATATGTGGCAACATGAAAAGATGCTACATTTGTCTGAAAAATAAAGGAATAAAACAATAACAAATAAGCGATTAATGTGAGAGAAATGTATGTATTGAACATTCGATTATTCGATTACAGAACTAATTTGTGCTAATTTGAATTTGACGCCAATGTGTTTTGTTGTGATTGGTCGGCACGATTGCAGAAATTAATGTAATCTAGTTGCATTGCGGATTTTAATCTGTGCGGTTATGTTCGTTCTAGTTATACGTGAATAAAGAAGTATTTATTTCTTTCCGGTTTTAACTGTGCTCCAACGAGCTTTGGGTAAGAAAAATGCCAGTTTTCTTCCACACTGTGATAAACCGCTCTTAGGTGGCCACAATGTCTGCTTTGGAAAATTGTGAAGCGATCGCAACAGGTGGGATGTCTGCATGGAAAAACGTACACACCTGTAAACTATGCCCTTATTCTTCAACTTCGCTTTTCAGTATGGCGAACCACGTGAGACGACACTGTTTCCCCTTGGAGACATTTACTTGTGACATCGCCAAAATTGAAGCTTTTTACTGTAAACACTGTGATTTTAAGACTGAACTAACAATTCTATTTAAACAACACATTCAACAACAACACGGCCTTAAGAGAGACTCTAGAAATGATATATCTGTCCAGAATTTCCTGATACAAAACTACGTTTGCAAACAATGCGACTTTGAAACAAATCTGTCGTTGAGGTGGCTTCAGCATACTTCAGTATGCACGGGTACGAAAAAAAATCTTCAAAGTGTGAGTTCTTTGAAAGAGAGTGCCACATGCAGTTCCGACTTCAAGCAAACTGACGAAACACATTGGCATTATTGCGTTGAATGTCCCTACAAAAGCAAACTCAAAGTATATTTAAAACGTCACATTAAAAATAGCCATTCGGACAAACGGTACGCATGCGACAAGTGTCCGTTTAAAAGTAGACGTAAATCCGATTTAAAAATTCACATTAATAGAATTCACTTAGATGAACAAGATATTGAGTGGCACAAGTGCCAAAAGTGTCGATTCAAGACCAAAGCAAAATATAGTTTAAGACTACACACAAACAGCTTACACTTGAACGACGAAGACGTTAAGTGGTACAAATGCAAAAAGTGTAGTTTCAAAACTAAGTATAAAAGATACATAAAGGTACACCTAGATACGAGACATCCAGATGAAGAAAAAATTAAATGGTACGAATGTGAAATTTGCCCATTCAAAGCCAAATTGCCGTCGTACTTAAAAAAACATGTAATTTATCAACATTTGGATGAAAAAGAATGTAAGTGGTATGAATGTACGACCTGTTCATATAAAAGTAGAAGAAGGACTAATTTTAGAAGGCATGTGAAGATCCATTTGAAGATCAAATCGTATCAGTGCGACTACTGTTCATATAAGACGCAATACAGTAAATGTTTAATGCGTCATATAAATAATCGTCATGAGAATAGAACGGATGTTAAGGAGTAAGGCTTTTAATAACTTAAATGTATATTCGTAAATTTTTGTTTAGCCAATAATTTGTTTTTCGTTTGTGTCAGCATTGTATGTGTTACATTTTGTGACTATATTTTCGTTTAGATTTTGAAAATAAAAATCAAATGATTATTTTTGTGTTTTATGTGCATTAAATAAAGAAACGCTTTAAAAAAATAAAGCACATAAGATGCACAATGTATGGTTTAATACACGACGTCACAAGCCGTGAGCTGAAAAAACCAGTGAGCACACCTGTTGGTTGTGCCCCTGTTGACCTTCCACGTTTATTGTTGTCACTGATCGATGAATTTTTAAATAACTTATCAGCTTGTTTCTTTGATTAACGATCAAATTACCATCTCGGATTTTGTTCGCATTTAAGGAAAATGATCAGGATATCTGGAACAGTACAATTATAAATTTTTATACGTCTTAAACTGGTAGGTATTTTTTTCATGTCATTTTAAAAGTTATTAAAAAACAACATACATGGTCGGTAAAAAGTATAATAGCACTTGAATATCACGACAACGGTTTGTTGAATCTTCTTGAAATTTGGGCTATTCCTAGGAACACTCAAGTTCTATTTTCTGCATTTTTTTCGAATTTTATACTTCATTTATATTTGAGATGCAGGGCTAATTTGATTTTTTTTAAATAGCACTAGTCAAATATTCCGTTATTAAATGGTACATTTTTTTATGAAATCAGAAATGTGGCGCATGCATTATTTTATTTTTTCCCAACATATTAAAATAAATTGTCAAAATAAAAATAATGAAAATCAGAAAATCATAGCTAACCTTGACAATACTATCACCTGTCATAGTCCTGGCGTAGGACACTTTATTCAGAAATTATACTAGTGCCCAATGATTGTAAAAATGTTAGAACCGAGGGAACATAAACTAAAATAAAGGTAGAAATAATAATAATTTACAAAATATTCTACAAATAACAATACTCCGATTTAATGATTCTAAATAATGAATACATTTTTGAAAAATTTAAATAAAAAATTACATTATTGAAAAAAGATCAAATTAACATTTCAAAATCAATAATTTTACAAGAAATGTTCTGCTGGCAGTAGTAAATACGTTACACAAAGTTTTCAAATGAATGTCTTAGATAAAAGAAGGAATATTAGTAATAACATTCGATATTTTTTCTTAGAGTTCTTCGATTCCATGTGGTCTATTACATAAACTCGATTTTTTACCCACAAGAAAAAGTCAAGTGGCGTTAAATCGAGTGACCTAGCTGGCCACTTAACTACTCCACTTCGTCCTATCCACCTTCCAGGAAAAGCTTCATTCCAGTAATGCCGTACTTGACATCCAAAGTGAGGTGGTGCTAAATCTTATTGGAACCAAATGGTCTCTGCAAGTAAATTTGGGTTTTCATAGTTGGGAAATATTTGTCTATGCTGAGGAATAATACTTTGTTGCGAAAGTCGTGGGTATTTGTCGGACGTTAAATTTCCGTTAATGAAGAAGAAGCCTACAATGTGGCGACAAATAATGCCGCACCAAAGATTAATTTTTTGAGGGTACTGTGTATGAAGCTCCTCCATCCAGTGTGGATTTGTATTCTACCAGTATCTACTATTATGGTGGTTAACATGCCCATTCCAACAAAAAGTAGACTCACCAGAAAATAATAATTGGTTAATGAAGTTGCCATCCTGACCTAGTCTGACTGCCATTATTTCACAAGACTGTAAAGAGAAACACAAAATAAGTACACGTGTTCATTGTTTCCCGAGAGTTTCTTTATTTTTCTAATAATAAAACTTTGAAAGAACATAATAGACGCATTTTCAGGCCTAATTTTAATATAATGTTTGGAATTTTTCACCTGTCGCATGTTTATAATGGAACTCAACTTTGTGTGATGGAGAGTAAGGGGTTGGAATATAGAACAGGTAAAATTTCTTACTTCTTGTTTTGGTGCGTTACGTTGTAGCCATGTGTTGAAACCTCTCACGATTTAGTAGCAATGATGCAAAGGTAAATGTGGAAATGCACTTGACAAAAATTCACTTATTCAGGCTTAACTTAATAACGATATCTAAATTTTTCGATGATTTTCCCTGAGTTATTATACACATTTCATAATTTCTCACTCGAGTTTTTAAAATAGTATGTTGATAGAACTTAAAAGTAACTTTAAATATTGATGCACTTTGAAAATTAATATCTTCGTGAATTAAGCTGCATTTAATACGTGTTCGAAAACATCTTAAGTGGAAAACTCGAAAAACTATGAATCAAAAAATTGAAAACGCTTCTAAAATTCAAAAATCGGTACCAAAAAAACTCGAATTTTCTTTAGTTTGCATCAACGCCAATGTGCTTTGTAGGGAGCGGGGAAATTGACGAGATATCAAACGAGATTTAAAAAATAGTACTTTGATAGAACTTAAAACTAAGTGTAAAATTTAAATGAATCATTTTGAAATAAACGAATCATGAAAATGGTTTTCTCTTCCGGTTCAAAGTCTTTTTATTTATTAGTTTATAATTTTTGTATCCGGAAAATAAAAAAACTGAGAAAGCGACAAATAGAAAAGCTAAAGAATATTTAAAAAACAAAAATCGGCGCCAATTAGAAAACACGCCATTTTGGGCAAATTTAAATTCGACGCCAATGTGCTTTGTGATTGGTCAGCATGGGTGCAATCTATTTGGACTGATGTTTTTAATGTGTGAGGAGGTTATGTTCGGCCGAATGGCATGTGCCTGAAGAAAATTTTATCATTTTCTGTTTTGACTGTGCTTCAACAAGCTTTGGGTAAGAAAAGTGCCAGTTTTTATCCATAGTGTGATCAAACGATTTTAGATGGACAACATAACATCTGGAATACCGTCAAGCAATCACAATGCGTTGGAGATCTTTATGGAAAAGCGTTCACAACGGTACACTATGTCCTTGTCTTACAACTTCGCTTTTCTTTATGGCGAACCACGTGAGACGACACCTTTCATCTGTTGAGAAATTTACTTGTGACAACGCCAAAATTGAAGCTTATTGCTCTAAAGACTGCGATTTTAAGACGGAACTAACACATTTATAAAATCACGGTCTTAAGAGAGGATCTGAAAAGGATTTATCAAGTCAGGATTTCCGCATACGAACCTAAAAATAGGACCTTGAAGGAAATCTCTCATTGAACTGGCATCAGCATACTTTAATATGCACGAGAAATACAGAAAATCTACAAGTGGGAACTTTTCAAAACAGAAGATTATAAACAATTCGGACTTTAAGCAAACTGACGAAATACATTGACATTACTGCGCTGAATGTTCCTACATACCTGAACTCAGAAAATATTTAAAATGTCACACTGAAAATCACAATTCAAACAAACGCTTTCCATGCGACAAGTGTCCATATTAATCTAGACGTAAAGCAGATTTAAAACTCCACATAAATGGCATCCACTTAGATGAACACGCTATTGAATGGCACAAGTGCCAAAAATGTTCATTCAAAGCCAGAACAAAAGGGAATTTACAACAACACATAAACTACTTACACTTAAACGACGAGGACGCTAAATGGTACAAATGCAACGAGTGTTCTTTCAGAACTATGCATAAAATATTCTCAAGCGTTCATGTTGGAATATAACATCTAGATGAAGAAAAAATTGAATGGTATGAATGTGAAAATTGCCCATACAAGTTAAACTGGCTTCGCATTTAAGAAATTGTGTAATTTTTCAACATTTGGATGAAGAAATAGTTAAGTGGTTCGAACGTGCCAATTGTCCATATAAAAGTACAGCAAAAACTAATTTGAGAAGGCATGTAAAAATCCACTTGTGATCAAATTTTATCAGTGCGACTATTGTTCATATAAATCGAAGCTCTGTGATCTATTAAGCGTCATATGAATAAGCACCATGTGGATGGAAAGGATATTAAGGAGTACAAATGCGAACACTGTCGTTACAAAGTTGACTGTAGTAATACGTATATGTTTTGTTTAGCCAGTATTTTTTTTATCATTTCTGTCAGCAATCTATGATGTGCTATATTTTGTGCCTATCGTTTCATTAAGATTAAAGATAAAAATAATTAAATGTTTAATTTTTTCATTACATACATTAAATAAATAATATCTGGTTGACCGAGCTTCACTCGGCTCGTTTGGTAGTATTAGATCAGATTAGGACAGATAAATATGCGTATAGTATGCATTTTGAAGTAGACGCGCTAATTAAAAATACACATTAAAAAAGAAATTCCATAAGCAGTCTCTGTTTTAAACAGTGATAAGTGACATGTAGAGATTAAAGAACAGAAAAGTGGAATTATTGTTTGACATTTATTACAATCTCATTTGTTACCCAAGTTTTCTCTCTGTCGTTCTTTTTTTTTCCTAGTTCTCTCTCTCGACTCTAGAAAAAGGTCACAACTATATTCTTACTGCCAGAAGAGTTTCGCCTCTGGTGTGGTTATCATACTGAGTTACCGTGCTCTTTTGCGTTATTCCTAATTTCTCAATCTCAACCCTGCTCCCGAAGATGCCACTTACGAAAGTGTGCGAAACGTTGAACCCAAAAACTCAAATAACACGGTCCCATCCCGGAAAACGATCACACATTGACTCCGACCGTGAAACCTCTGAAATGAATGCTTGACAAAATAATCTCAATTCAACGCACTTTCGTGTGCCTTTTATCCGCTCACTCTTTAGTTTTCGGTTAATTTTCTCACCTCAGAAGGTGAATTTTAACGTCCTCTATACAGTGGAGTATGTTTCGGTACGTACAATTGAAGATAAAAAGGTACGTCAAACGTACTGTCAGAGTGTCACCCAAACTTCTCTTATAAAACAATCTCGTATTCGTGTAGTGTCATCTGAAGTTGCCTAGCAACAAATATAATTCACTGCCTGAAAATTGCTGAAAATGCATGAAGCTGTAATTTTCAGAAGTTAAAACTATGATCAACCGATTTTTTGACCCAAAAAACCCCTAACCTGTAAATTTCATCGAAATCGTTAGAGCCGTTTTCGAGAAACCCATTATATATATATACAAACTTTGCTCGTTTAATAGTATTAGATAGATATGTTACAGCTAATATCCGAAATACGTTATTATGCATAATAACTAGACATTTTAGGAATTATGCGTAATAACTAAACTTGTCAGTTATTATGGATAACAACCGGAAAGATTAGGAATTATGCGTAATAACTGAAACTTTCAGTTATTATGCATAATAACGGAAACGTTTAGGTAATATTGATAAGAACTAACAGAGGAACAGGAATTATGCATAATACCTGAAACATTAGTCATTAAGCATATTGCCTAACATGTCCAGGTGATTTCACAAAAAACGGGACAAAATGAGCAAATCAGGTTCTCATAGATCAATGAAAAGCAATGGGAATATGACGTTTATGTTACTGTAATTTGTCCCGTTTTTACTTCCCGAGCGTAAGCAAAGGAAGTATTGTAGTCGAGTCCGTCGGCCGACTCTCTACTTTTACGTTTTCTCGATCTTTCATGACCCCAAGAGGACTAAGAAATAGGTCTCCCGTTTCCGTCTGTCTGTCGATCTGTCCATCTGTTGGTCTGTCCGTCTGTCCGTCTGTCTGTCTGTCTGCCGTCCCGGATTTTTATTAGACAGATAATCTCCGAAAGTACCGGACTGATTGTTGTGAAATTTTGTACTTACATTAGGAATATCATGTAGATGGTAAAACGCTAACCAAAATTTGTCTAATCAGCAGCCCCACCACTAATGCGATGACGTCACTTCAAAATTGTACATAGTAAATGGGTTTTAAATTGTATAAAATAACATAGTCCTATGCATGTAGTTTACGACTCCGAATTGAGTTTTTAGCCGAAACGTCCAGATTTTTGGAAAAAAAGTCAAAATTATAAAGCAACATTTTGCAATTAAATTTTGAATCTGCAAAACCGAATGCTTTGAAATCTTGCAGATGGTTTACAGTTATGAAAAGCATGGTAAATTTTTAGTCAAAATATATTTGCTTGTCCCCTCCAAAAAATTGATGACGTCACCTGAAAATTTTGCTGAATAAATCCTATTTCAAATGTGCAAAATATGTTGAGTCTGTATTTGTGATTTATCATTCCATTCATATTTTTTTAATTTGCATGTACAGGTGACTCAAAAAAATTAATGAATGCGTGAATTTATTTTATTAATTAAACCGATTATTTTGAAATCTTGGAGATGTTTTAAATTTATCATAAGTATGGTAAGATTTTTAATCAAAATATATTTGCTTTCTAAAATTGATGACGTCACCTTAAAATTTTACTGAACAAATCCTATCCTAAATGTGTAAAGAATGAATGATGACACTATACTTGTGATTTATCACTGCATTAATATTTTGTAGATTTGCTTATACGGGATGTCTGAAAAAAATTAATGACTGAGTCAATTAAGTGGATTAAATCAAGAATTACAAAACTAAATACTTTGAAGTACTATATACTTGGCAAATTATTAATCAAAATAAATCTGTTTATTTTCCTCACAAAACGTTATGTCAAAATTTTGCCCAATAAATTCTACCCAAAATTATGCCGATTGTAGCTTACTAGTTAATTGTTTTGATCCTCTGTTTTGAGGGGACGAACTCATTCAAATCAAACTAATTTCTACGTGACATTTTTTCGATGCATAAACATAAACACTTCCAAGTTGTTTTTCTTATCGAGGGTAAGCTAAGGACGTTCAGTAATGGAGTCCATTGGGCAATTTGTTACTTTCAAATTTTCTCGACATTTCATAACCCCTAGACAAGGCCGTATCTAGGGGGAGGTTAGGGGATACTCCCCTAGATCTAGACGAGTTATAATTAACCAAATATGAATTACAGCATCAAAAAACCGAATAAAATGTAGTGTTTTATTCAATAAACGTAAATCAGAGCAATAAAAAAGTCTGGTCCGTCGGCATTGTCATCCGGTTATTCCAATTCGTGGAAAACATGTTTTAGTTTAGTTTATGTTTCACCGTCACGTCTACAGGTTGATAAGTGTTATGGCTATTTGTCTTAAATTACAAGTACTATACAGGATGTTCCTTTTATCTGTTCACGCCTGACAATTTTTGCATAGGCGACATATTATACACCCCAGAGACGACTTCGTTTTTAATAAGCAATCATAGGAATCACAAAAAAAAGACAAAGATGTCAATGCCAAATAATGATAAAATTGAAAAAATTAATACTTACTCAATTTTTATTTTAAAATGTCCCGCTACCAAAATGTAATATGAAAAAAACACAATAGGCATGCAGTCGTCACGTTTCCGACAGCGAGGGAAGTACTGTCTAAACTCGTTAGACCAGTTTTTTTTTTTAAATCAACTGTACATGTGATATGTAGGGTAAAGCGAGGCAGGGTGGGTAGCTTTTTTGAAAATATTATGCATAATTCCTGTTCCTCTGTTAGTTATTATCAGTATTACCTAAACGTTTCCGTTATTATGCATAATAACTGAAAATTTCAGTTATTACGCATAATCCCTAATCTTTTCGGTTATTATGCATAATAACTGACAAGTTTAGTTATTACGCATAATTCCTAAAATGTCTAGTTATTATGCATAATAACGGATTTCGGATATTAGCTGTAACAGATATAACGCGATTATGAAATAAATCCCATAATATGTCAGACATAAGGTTCAAAAAGTACATGATTTCAGGACGAGACAGTAAAGGGAAAAACGGAATGGGCACACCTGTTCATTGTTTCTTTGTTGATTTTCCACGTTTATTGTTGTCATTCATAAGAATTAATCAAATGAAGCCACGAAAAATGTAAAATCAAGAAAATACAAAAAAAATTATCAGAAACAAAAAATGGAGTAGTTGAAAAATCGGCGAAATTAGAAAACTGAGAAATCGTAAAATCGAAATACTGAAGAACATTTAAAAAAACAAAAATTGATACCAGTTAGAAAACTTGGTTAGACCATTCAAACCACCGCCAATTTGAACTGCACCAATGTGCTTTGTTGTGATTGGTCGACACGATTGTGGAAATTAATCTAGTTGAATTGGAAGTTTTAATTTGTGTGGTTATGTTCGTTCAAATTGCACGTGTGTAAAAAAATATTTAATCCTTGCCGGTTTTAACTGTGCTGCAACGGGATTTAGGTAAGAAAAATTCCAGTGTTATTCCACAGTGTGACAACACGGTTTTAGGCGTCCAAAATATCAACTTTGAAATACCATGAATGAAGTATTCACAACAGCTGAGAAGTCTTCACAGAAAAACGTACGGCTGTAAACTGTGCCCTTATTTTCCAATTTCGCTTTTACGTATGGCGAACCACATCAGACGACAGTGATTTCCCCAGGAAACATTTACTTGTAACATTGATTAAATACATACATGTATTTAATCAATGCTTGTGACAAGCTAAAATGGAAGGTTATCATCACTGTAAAGACTGTGATTTTAAGACAGAACTAACAGTTGTGTTTGAACAACACATTAATCAACATCACGGCCCTAAGACAGAATCTAGTGAGGATATATCCAGTGACGATTCCAGCAAAGAAAACTACGGTTACATAATATTTTACTTTGAGCCAAATCTGTCGTTGAAGTCGTTTCAGCATACTTCAGTATGCATGGAAACGAAAGTAAATTCTCAAAGTGTGAGTTCTTTGGAAGAGAGTGCGACATGCAGTTCCGACTTCAAGCAAACTGAGGAAGTACATTTGTATTATTGCCCCAAATGTACCTACAAATGTAAAGTCAAAATAATCTAACTCGTCACATTCGGGTTTTACATTCGCACAGGTGGTATGCATGCGACAAGTGTCCATTTAAAACTAAATGGCAAGCAAATCTAAAAGTCCACATAAATACAATTCACATAGATGAACATGAAGGTAAATGGTACAAGTGCCAAAAATGTCAATTCAGGACCAGAACAAAGGCTACATTAACAAGCCATATAAATAACTTACACGTGGACGTTAAATGGTACAAATGCAAAGAGTGTTCTTACAAAACTAAACATAAAATACTTTTACAAAGGCACGTTTTAGTCAAGCATAGGTATCTAAACAAGCGAAATATTTAAAAAGTCATTTGATTTATATGTATTGTATCCGTGTGATTATTGCTCATATGACGCAGTGAGTATTTAAAGCGTCATATAAGCAAATAACCATTGGGATGGAACTAAAGTTAAATGGTACCAAATGTCCTTAGAAAAATTAAAAATCATTTTATGAACAGGAAAAACACGTGTAGGATTTAGTTGAGGTTTAGTTGCATAGTGGTTGGAGAATGTATATACATGTATTTTTTGTTAGTTCGTCTTTTCTAGCATTTGTAACAGAATGTGTTATGTGTTATATTTTGTGACCAACTTTTTTTTAAAATAATGATCAGTAACATTTTAAATGTTTTTTTTTACATTACAAACATTAAATAATGTGGTGTCCCAATTTGAATTAAAAGTTCGCGCCGAGCAAAAAACAGTGACCCGAAACCGCTATCGAATAATCTGAATTTAAAAAATTGGTCTAAAGAGTTTAGACAGTACTTCCCTCGCTGTCGGAAACTTGACTGCATGCCTATTGTGTTTTTTTTCTCATTACATTTTTGTAGTGGGAATTTAAAAAAAATTGCGATGACGTCATCAACATTTTTGCAAGGACACGTATATCAGTTGGGATAGATGTAGTGTAATACTAAGAATAAAATTATTATATTCTCAAATTTTCGGGAAAATGAATTGGGTCGTTTTGAATATTGATTTGTAATAATCAATAAAATAACGAAACAATTTACTCACGTATACGTATCAGAGGCAACTGAAAATCGTGTATGTATAAACATTCTTAATTTAAGATGACAGGCGTAACAGCATACGTGAGAGTCAAACAGAGAAACTGTAAACAAAACGACCATCGGTTTTATTGCTTCGACTTCCGCTTATTATATAAAACATTGGGTTTTATTTTAATTCTTGACGGTGAAATTCACAATTGGTTGATTATAAACATGTCTATTTCACATTCGCGGAACCAAGTGAGCACATAAAACAAATGCAGGTCTGTAATGTTAAAGTCGATGTAAATAAGCGTGCTACCCTTATGTTTCAACCGAGTTTTTCCTTTAACAAATTTTATGTCTACCAAATTGGGTTGGTTGGGGTGTAATACTAATAATAAGTGTTGCCTTTAATTTAATCAATAAAATAAATTGACTTCATTAATTTTTTTGAACCACCTCTTAAGAAAATCTAAAAAATATGAATGGAATGATAAATCACAAGTACAAACTCATCATATTTTTTGCATTTTAGATAGGATTTATTCAGCAAAATTTAAGGGTGACGTCATCAATTTTTTTAGGAGGGATCAACAAATACATTTTGAACAAAAGTTTACCATGCTTATAATAACTTTAAAATATTCACAAGATTTCAAAGCATTCGGTTTTGTAATTCCTGATTAAATCAATAAAATAAATTTACGCATTCATTAATTTTTTTGAGTCACCCTGTATATGCAAATCGAAAAAATTTGAATGGAATGATAAATCACAAGAAAAGACTCACCATATTTTGTACATTTTAGATAGGATTTATTCAGCAAAATTTTGTGGTGACGTCATAAATTTTTTAGGGGGGACGACCAAATACGTTTTGATCAAAAATTTACCATGCTTATGATAATTTTAAAATATCTTCAAGATTTCGAAGCATTCGGTTTTGTAGTTCCTGAGTAAATCAGTAAAATAAATTTACGCTTTCATTTATTTTCTTGAATCACCCTGTATATGCAAATCCAAAAAATATGAATGGAGTGATAGATCACAAGTACAGACTGATCATATTTTGTACATTTTAGATATGATTTATTCGGCAAATTTTCGAGCTGACGTCATCAAGTTTTTGGAGGGGATAAGCAAATATATTTTGACTAAACATTTATTATGCTCTTTATAACCTTAAAACATCTGCAAGATGTCAGAGCATTCCGTTTTGTAGTTCCTGATTAAATCAATAAAATATATTTACGCATTCATTAATTTTTTTGAGTCACTCTGTATATGCAAATCCAAAAAATATGAATGGAGTGATAGATCACAAGTACAGACTCATCATATTTTGTACATTTTAGATATGATTTATTCCACAAACTTTTGAGCTGACGTCATCAAGTTTTTGGAGGGGATAAGCAAATATTTTTTGACTAAAGATTTATGATGCTCTTTATAGCCTTAAAATATCTGCAACATTTCAAAGCATTCTGGTTAGCAGATTAAAAATTAAATTTCAAAATGTTGTTTTATAATTTTGATTTTTTTTCCAAAAATCTGGACGTTTCGGGTGAAAAGTCGATTCAGAGTTGTAAACTACATGTGTAGGACTATGTTATTTTATACAATTGAAAACCCATTTACTATGTACAATTTTGAAGTGACGTCATCGCATTAGTGGTGGGGATGATTAGACAAATTTTGGTTAGCGTTTTACCATCTACATGATATTCTTAATATAAGTACAAAATTTCACAACAATCGGTCGAGTACTTTCGGAGATTATCTGTCTAATATAAATCCGGGACGGCAGACGGACAGACGGACAGACGGACGGACAGACGGGCGGACAGACGGACGGACAGACGGACGGACAGACGGACAGACAGACGGAAATGGGAGACCTATTTCTTCGTCTTCTAGGGGTCATGAAAGATCGAGAAAACGTAAAAGTAGAGAGTCGGCCGACGGACTCGATTACAATACTTCCTTTGCTTACGCTCGGGAAGTAAAAATGAATTAAGAAAATCGTTAAACATAGGCAACCATGTGCAACTTTAGTTTCTTTGCTGGTAGTTTAATAGGTGTGTGGTTGAGATGCGTCACTTGTTGTTTGTCTGGTGTAGGTGCAACGACGCTGTAACTATTAAGGTTACCTAGGCTAAGTTTATTTTGGTTTGGTAATTTCATAGCTTTTGTTTAAACGAAACTTAAATCGTACCGACGGCGACGCCACAATGTGTGAATTTTTGAATATGTTGTTAACGCGTAGCATTGATTGCTATAAATTTACCGTTCATGTTAGGCTTTTCAACCGTTCCTGATTGTAACACAGTTTAACACTAATTGAAATTGTTATTTTATTTCACGCAATCTTTCGATTTGTATACATTTTATTTTTCTTATATGATACCGAAGAAATGAGCAAATTTATTCAAGTGAAATAGGTAATATTTTAAATTGCAAAAAGTCAAAAGGGATAAATGGTTTTTCCTAACTTAAAAATATTGTTAAAATTTAATAGATTCTCATTTGGAAATTCTCAAATAGTAATTGGGATTATTCACGATTTAATTCCCTTTGAACATTAGCAGTGGAGTAAATTTAGTTGGATTTATTAGGCATAGCGGGCGCTTGCGAGGGCACTGCGGCATGGTTGTACGTAGCCGTGTTTAGTTTGAACAGTCAAAGGCCGGATCTAGTAACATTAGGGCTACACGTTCCACGTCTCCTAAATTGTTGAATTAAATCGTGTTCTTTTTCTTCTGACTGCCAATATAATTTTACGAATTTTATTTTTACTTCTTGAGCGTAAGCGAAGAAGGTGTTGTAATCGAGTTTATCCCTCTCGGTCTTCTCATACGCATACGTCCATCTAATTACCACAAACAGAATGTGGACTCGTTACTGAAGACGACACTATTCCATTCATGCTCTTAATGCTGTCTGTCGTTACACCATTGTCACTTGGTAGCCTTTTGCTCAGCCGTCAATGGGAGTCGAAAATACGGCCGGTAAGAATGAAGCCCTAAAGACGCAATGCAACGATAAATCGTGCTTCCAGAGAATGGACGTGCCAGTGCTCTCTGCCAATTAATGCCTACTGTCTGGAAGGGTTCGAAAGGGTTTTGTACGGCCGAGCGTCTAAAAAGGCGATCTTCACGTGTTTGTCAGACTCTAGAGCAGCCAATCACTCTGGAGCGTGTTTCCTGGTGTTCTTCAGACTATTCCCGCTAAGCTTTAGCCACAGTTGTCATGTTACGATTTAATCGTCGCCCAATTTCACGAAGTGACAGCCGTGCGCTTTTCATGCCTACAATTCTCCCTCTCTCAGAGGGGATCTCTTCGTCTTCTAGGCATTGCCTACACATTTCTGCTTACCACCACTTTTGAAACTGAGATAAGCTTAATAAAAAGTTCTCCTTTTGGGTGTTTCGTTCTTTACTTTTTTTAGTGTAAAAAATTGAAGTATCTAAAACAAAAATGGAATATAATAATAGTTGCAAAATCGAAAAAAACAAAAACTGAGAAGTCTTAAAATCGAAGGCCTGAAGAACATTTAAAAACCAAAAATCGGTGTCAATTAGAAAATATGCCTAGACAATTCGAACTTGCACCAGTTTGAGTTTGACGCCAATGTGTTTTATTGTGATTGGTCGGCACGAATGCGGAAATTGTTGAAATCTAATGGCACTGGGAATTTTAATTTGTGCGGTTATGTTCGTTCAAGTTGCACGTGTGTAAACAAATATTTCATTCTTTCCCATTTTAACTGTGTTCCAACAAGATTTGGGTAAAAAAAAATGTCAGTATTCGTCCACAATGTGATCAAACGGTTTTAGATGACCAGAATACTGTGAAGCAATATTATCAGTTGGGAGATCTTCATGAAAATTCGTGCACAATTGTAGAAGTTGTAAACTATGCCCTTATTCTTCAACGTCGCTTTTCTTAATGGCGAACCACGTGAGACGACGCTGTTTCCGCTTGGAAACATTTACTTGTGACAACGCCAAAATTGAAGCTTATTACTGTAAAGACTGTGATTTTAAGACGCAACTGACAATTCTGTTTGAACAATACATTAACAAACAACACGGCCTTAATAGAGAATCTAGAAAGGATATATATCCGACCCGGATTTCCTCATACAGAACTACGTTTGCAAACAATGCGACTTTGAAACCAATCTGTCGTTGAAGTGGCTTCAGCATACTTCAGTATGCACGAAAACGAAACAAAATCTTCAGAGTGTGAGTTCTTTGAAAGAGAGTGCCACACACAGTTCCGACTTCAAGCAAACTGATGAAATACATTGGTATTACTGCCCAGAATGTCCCTACAAAGTCAAACTCAAAACAAATTTAAACGTCACATTCAGGGTTGCCATTTGCCCAAGCGGTATCGATGCGACAAATGTTCATTTAAATGTACGAGAAAAGAAAAATTTAAGGCACCACATAAATTTACACTTGAACAACGAAGATGCTAAATGGTACAAATGCAATGAGTGTTCCTTCAAAACTAAGCATCCAGGATATATAAAAAACCACGTAATCTTTAGACGACAGCGACGCAAACATTAAGTGGTACGAATGTCAAAATTGTTCTTACAGAACCAAACAAGCGAAGCATTTAAAGACGCCACTTAATTTATAAACATTTGAATGATGAGGAAATTAAGTGGTACAAATGTGGAGACTCTTCATTCAAAAGTAAAATAAAAGATGGTTTAACAAAGCATGTAAAGAGACATTTGAAGATCAAATAGTGTCATTATTGCTCAAATAACGTAGTGAATTTTTAAAACGTCATGTCAGTGAATCACCATTTGGATGATACTGAAGTTAAATGGTACCAACTGTCCTTACAAAATTTAAAGTGGACCATCTTTCTATGTACAGGAAAACGCATGCGATTCTATTTTTTGTTAGTCAATTTTTTCTAGCATTTCTGTCAAACTGTGTAATGTATTATATTTTGTGACTATATTTTTATTAAGATTATGATTAGAAACATTTTAAATGCTTTTTTTTTACATTGCCTACATTAAATATTGTGGTGTCCTAATTTGAATAAAAAGTTCACGCCGAACAACCATGTGTAACTTTAGTTTCTTTGCTGGTAGTTTGGCAGCTCGTCGAGGAATGTGTGATTAGTAAAGCAGACCTGTTTGGTTGAAATGCCTCAATTGTTGTTTGTCTGGTGGTAACCATTAAAGTTATCTGGGTTAAGTTTACTTTGGTTTGGTAATTTCATAAAATAGCTTTTGTTTAAACGAAACTTAACTCCTACCGAAGTCGACGCCACAATGTGTGAATTTTTTACCATGTTGTTGACACGTCGTGTAAATTTGTTGATTGCTATAAATTCACCGTTCATGTTAGGATTTTTAACCGTTCTTGAATCTAACACAATTAAACATTTATTAAAATTGTTGCTTTTTTTTTACGCAATCGCTCGAAATTAAACATTTTATTTTTCTTGTATGATACCGATGAAATAAGCAACTTAATTCTATTATTCGTCTAAGGGGATAGACGGTTTTTCGTCCTTAAATATCATTTAAGTTTAATAGATTCTCATTTGGAAGTTTTAAAATATTCATTGGCATTATTCATGATTTAATTTTAAGCATTGATTTGATTTACTTGGAAATTTAGCACTGAAGTAAATGTCGTTGTGAATTCAAAGAGGGAAAGAGTATTTTATCCTGATTTTGTGTTATGGTGTACGTGTTCTATGATTTCAATTTTGGAAGGTTTATACGCGGACATGCCTCTCAAAGCGACGTGTCTACCGGACATTTTGTGTTTTCGACGATACGTACATATGTTTTATTTGTATGTGATGGGGGACTTCGATTCACGATGTAGTCTTAATTCGTTATTTTTGCTTTATTAAATTCTGGTAGGCGGGGCTGGACCCAAGTCCAGAGTGATAATTCCTTTCATTCATATCACAGTTTATTCGCAACACCGGATTCCGCAAACGTGAGAAATTCGGAGGGTGTCCTACCAGGAGAGGAAACTGTTGTGTACATTTAACAAGCTATGTTTCTGTGATCGAAATTTATAATCGTGCATTTAAAAAGAAGAAAGAGATTTTATAGTAGAGAGAATACAACCTTTTGAGGCCATATTTTTGTATCGTAAATTCAAGGCATTTTTCCACTTGCGCGGTCCACCACTTGCATTAGAACGCATTCCGCCATTTTAAAACACGACATCCATCTTGTTGACGATCACCGTTCACGGTCACCTTTGTAAAATTTTCACGGGTTATCAAATTTTGTTCACATGTCAATTTTCAATGTTTGGTTTATCACGAACCTTTAAATGCACCAATTCGTCCATTACTCCCAATATTATAATAACCTACAAGTCAATATTTTTTTATCTAGTTTTTACTCTTTCTCAGAATTATTTATACTTTTATCATCAAATATTTATTTATCCTCAGGAGCCTTGTTCAAAAATTGGTCAATCTGTTTTTCACCGAAAAGCCTTGATTTTTTGGAAGTAAAGGTTCACTTTGTCTTTTCAGATATGCCCGAAACTTCGACTACTTCGATATGTCGACGTTTTGGTGATTAGGCGTGTAGCCATGCGTTGAAAGGGTAAGTTAAATTTTGTTTACTGCATTTTCTTTATTGTAAACCCTGGCGGCACCTTGTGTAATTAATGTAAAGACAGTTTATTAACAATTCTGTATTCTTAAGGGTTAGGTGTGTGAAGTTTTAGCGAATTCGTCACCATATGTATTGTATTCCGCTGTTTATAAATTCACAGTTTACGTGAAAATTTTTAACTGTTCATATGGTTTTAACTCAATTTGGTGGCAACGATGTAAATTTTTATGTCGAAATAAGGTATGTGGCAAAATTACATTTCTTCGGACTTAACTTATTCTAATAACAATTCTGGATGAATTCTGGATTGTGTTGTTGCTGAATACACAGCCGAAAATATCCAGATAACTATTCAGCTATTATTTTCGTAAATGGCAGGCTATTTAATAACAGTAAATTGTTAGTGAATAAGTAACTGGAAACATCCGGTAAAATATCCGATAAATATGCAGCTATTAAAACTATTTTTGAAAATAGCCGGTTATTTAAGAAGACTTGGTCTAGATGATTTCCATTAGTTTTTATTCACGTTTGGAACTTCTCACCCGAGTTTATTATTGTATATATAAAAATTGAAACTGAATTCATTTAAATGCTGTTTCCCAATAATTTACAAAATACTCTACAAATTACAGTACGACGATTTAATGATTCTAAATAATGAATACATTGTTATGTAAGCTTTTTGAAAAATTGAAATAAAATTTACATTATTGAAAAAAGACAAATTAACACTTAAAAAACAATTATTTTAGAACAAATGTTTGAAATGTTCTCCATTTGCGTTCCGGCAATAGCAAATACGTTGCACAAAGTTTTCAAATATATGTGTTAGAATTTTAGGAGGACTATCAGCAATCACATTTAATATTTTTTCTTGGAGTTCTTCGATCCTTTGTGGTCTATTTACATAAACTCGATTATACGTAACCCTACAGGAAAAAGTCAAGTGGGGTTAAATCCGGTGACTTAACTGGCCACTTAACTACTCACCTTCGTCCTATTCAGATGGATTCTACAAGTAAATTTAGGTTTTCATGGTTGGGAAATATTTGTCTAAGTCGAGGTTGTGGAAGTTGAAGGTATTTGTCAGACGTTAAATTTCCGTTAATAAGAAAGGGACCTACAATGTGTTCATTTTTTGTGGGTACTGTTTATGAACTGTCTCCATCCAATGTGGATTTGAATTGGATCAGTATCTGCAATTAAAATTTAAAATAGTATACTGATAAAACTTAAAAATAACTTTAAATATTGATGCACTTTGAAAATAATGATCTCTGAAAATTAATGTGATCGTGGATTACAAGCAGGGTGGGGTATTTTACGCTTATATTGTGAACTTCAAAAATTGCAAATCAATAAAATTTGATTCATCAGTTTGCATTGACGCCAATGTGCTTTGTTGGGATTGGTCGGCACGAGTAGACAAATTAATGTAATCTAGTTGCATTCGATTTTTTAATTTGTGCGGTTAGGTCGCCCAAATTGCACGTGTGTGAAGAAAATCATTTCTGGTTTTAACTGTGCTTCAGTCAGTTTTGGGTAAGAGAAGTGCCCCTGTTCTTCCATTGTGTGATAAAACGGTTTTAGGTGTCCAAAATGTCAATTTTAGAATACTGTGAAGCAATCGCAACACGTGGAAGATCTTTATCGAAAAACATTCACAACTGTAAACTATGCGTCTATTCTACAACTTCGTTTTTCTTTATGGTCAACCACGTGAGACGACACCGCTCATCTCTGGAGGAATTTACTTGCGACAACGCCGAAATTGAAGCTTATTACTGCAAAGACTGTGATTTTAAGACGGAATTAACAATTTTGTTCAAACAACACATTTATAAACATCACGCCCTTAAGAAAGAATCTGGAAAGGATGTACCAAGTGAGGATTTCCGCATACAAAACTACGTTTGCGGAAAATGCGACTTTGAAACTAATCTCTCGTTAAAGTGGTTTCAGCACACTTTAACATGCACGAGAAATAAAGAAAATCTTCAAAATGTCAACTTTCCAAAAGAGAATATCACAACCAATTCCGACTTCAAGCAAACTGACGAAATACATTGGTATTATTGCGCCGACTGTCCCCACAAAAGTAAATTCAAAACATATTTAATACGTCACATTCAGGATTGCCATTTGCCGAAGCGGTATGAATGCGACAAATGTCCATTTAAATCTAGGAGAAAAGTAAATTTAAAGCGCCACATAAATAACTTACACTTGAACGACAAAGACGTTATATGGTACAAATGCAATGAGTGTTCTTTCAAAACTAAGCATGAAGCATCTTTAAAAAGACACGGAAAAATCAAGCATCTAGACGCCGGCAACGCAGAAATTAAGCGGTACGAGTGTCAAAATTGTTCCTACAGAACCAAACAAGCGCAGTATTTAAAAAGTCATGTAATTTATAAACATTTGAATGATGAGAAAATTAAGTGGTACAAATGTGGAGACTGTTCATTCAAAGCTAAGACAACATCTGACTTAACAAAGCATGTAAAGAAGCATTTGAAGATCAAATAGTATTCGTGTGATTTTTGCTCATATAACTCAGTGAATATTTAAACCGTCATATAAGTAAGCACCTATTTGGATAGAATTGAAGTTAAATGGTGTCAACTGTCCTTACAAAACTAAAAGTGGACCATCTTTTTACAATCATAAAAATCAGGTGTTGGATTTTGTTGAGGCTTAGTTGAGTGTGGTAGTATCACGGTGAATATATATACATCTATTTTTTGTTAGTCCGTTTTTCCTAGCATTTGATATGTTATATTTTGCGACTATCTTTTTATAAAGATTAAGAAACATTTTAAATGTTTTTTTTTACATTGCATATATTAAGTGATCTGGTTTTGTAATTTGAATTAAAAGTTGGCTCCGAAAAAAAAACAGCGGCACGAAATTTCATTTGAATAATTTGAATTTGAAAAATGAATTAAGAGAATCGTTAAACATGGGCAACCAGCAGACCTGTTTGGTTGAGAAGCCTGACTTGTTTGTCTGGTGTAGGTGCAACCACGCGTTACATATTAATATTACTTAGGTTAAATTTATTTTGATTTGGTAGCGTACCTGATTATAAGGCTTCGGATCTTAGGTTGTTTCCCTTTTTATATCTATTTCAGGCATTGCATTTATCCGAATTTTAAAAATTTTGTTTATTTAACGTCCATTTATTACTACCTAAAATGCCTAATTTACCGTTAGAGACCTAAAGTGTAAATTAAACGACCTAATTGTAAATTTTAAAAGACTTAAAATAGGATTCCACGACCAACGAAGCGGACGTGCTTGCACAATAGAGATTTTCCGTGAAATCATGTTTGGCTGGCAGATTGTTTAAAAGTGGGTTGTAAACAACGCCCTTGAGTTTAATGGTACGGGTTGGTATCGCCAACTGACAACGCTGGCCTGCATTTCATTTAGATTATAGCCGGAAGGAGGTGAATCTCTGAAAAAGCATTAGGATATGGTGAGCACTAGAATTTTTATTTAAAAACTTTTTAACATAAATTTTATAATTTACAGTTAATTAAACAAATTAGAAATTCTGTTGGCAATAATGATATATGGATTAGCGTCGATGAGACGACGGACAGATTAGGAAGATATACTATCCTCAAAGATATTTGGCGTTTATGACTTCACACCAATTTGACTCCCATTATAATTCAATAGGCCGTCACAACCGGATGTCTTAAACCCGCTCACCGATACCTACCTGAAAAGACCTTTTCTGGTAAAAGCACAGGGCAGGACTGAGTTTTGCATTTACCGACAACTGCGCCTTTCGAGTTTTTTATTTTAAGTAAAAACAAAGTAACTTTGTACTCAATCATTTTTTATTACAGCACAACTATTTACTTATTAACTACTACTGCTTATTTATTGATCGAAATAGTCACTGTCATCATCACTCGACTCTTCTAAATTAATAATTAACGGTGTTATCAACCGTGCCCTGTACTGGTCTTCTTCTTTTGTGGAATGTCGTACACAATTGGCCCACATTTCGGCAGTTATTTTGGAAGCTTCTTCCCTAATTATGTCAATTGTTGCACTACTAAATTTTGGTAGTATACATAGCCCATTTAGTAATTGGAACGTTATCTTCTGAAGAAGCTGGCCGTCCATTTCTACTAGCTTTGCAGCAGCTTGATAAAACTAATAGCAACACAATCTCGAGATTTATAAACCAATCATTGGGTGTACTGTTGATAATTTAAAGCATTGAAACTATTATAATTTATTTAATTGTTAATTTGTAGCTTTATTGTGGCCAAAAGGAACTGAACACAAAAAAGCTGAATGGTTTGTATCAGATGGTGTTTTATACTTGATCAAAACTGGTACTATTTAATTTGAAGGTGTTTTATGCAAATATAACACACTAAAGATGCATGGTACATGGGTTACATTTAGTGTCTGAAACAATTAGACTGAATTATCCAGATGTCAATGGGATAATTAGCAATGTTAATAAAATCTTTTTAAAATCACCAATAAGAGCAGAGTTGTATAAAAACAGTTAACCAAATACACCTTTCCCACCTGAACATGTATTAACCAGGTGGGGCACTTGGATTCAAGCAGCATTATTTTATGCAGAACACTTTGATGTTTTAAAACAAGTCATTAAATATATAATGGTTTTTTACTATCATTCTTATATTGAATATTTTTAGGTGGTAATGTCATTTGAAGCCACGGATGCACAAAGCAAGCAAGCTCAGGAATTCCTGAATAAAGCAAACGTTAAAAATGAACTCTTGTAGATTAAAACTCACTTTAAAATTTTTGCCGATGCAATAGAACAATTAGAAACTATAGGTTTAAAATTAAACCAAAGTATGGAAATTGTGGAAAAAATGTATACATCTTTAAAAAACACACCAGGAAAGGTGGGGGAAATGGCGTTCCAAAAATTATGCTCTCTATAAAAAAAGAATCCAGGATACGATTTTATATGTTCAGTAAATAACATAATTTGCGGTAATGGAAATGCTACTAACAATACATACTTAAATGAAAACGTAGATGATTTAATTTTGCATCCATCACTTCTTGTGATGTGGAACGCACGTTTTCAAAACTTAAAAGTATTTTAAGCGATCAAAGGTGTAAATTTACAATCGAAAATTTCGAGAAATATATAGTTTGCTTTTGTAACTCATTTTAAATACCTGAATTAATATTTTAGTTTTTGTCAAATGCGACTTGCTTTAATTTGATCGCCATTTTTTTGCGATAACTTAGAATTAGTGACAGTTTGTGTAACCAGTGTAAAGGCAGTTTATTAACCAAAAAATACTCGGTTATTTAACACCACTAGTTCTAGATGATTTCCATAAGTTATGATTCACGTTTGTAACTTCTCACCCGAGATTATCTATACATATAAAATCGTTTGTCCTGACTGACTGATTCATCAACGCAGAGCCTAAACTACTGCAGCTAGAAACATGAAATTTGGACAATAGTTTCCTTTTGTGATGTAAACACCCACTAAGAAAGGAACTTGGGAAATTCCACCCCTAAAAGGGTGAAAAGCGGTGGTAAAGTTTATACAGGAAGACTATTTCCTAACCATTTCTGTTGTAAATATTTACGTGAAACTTGGTATTAATGCTCTTCAATACAGATAACGAAACACGTATTTCAGCATTTTCCGAGATTCAACCCCTAAGGGGGTGAAAAGCGGTGTCTAATTGTGTATGGGAAAAATATTTCTATTGTAAATTTTTGCGTGGAACTTGATATTAATGCTGTTCAACACAAATAATGTAAAGCGTATTTCAGTTGTACGTGGTAGGGTTATTGAAAAATCAGTCTTAAGCTTTTAAAATTTAAGAAGTTGTATGGAAATAGAGGCCGCGACGTCACCGAGTAAGCGACTGCGATGCGAACGCGGTCTGCGGTCGGACGCGTGAGGCCAAACGGCGTTGATGGTTGTGTTTTATGTCACAAATTGTCAAAATATTTTCGATATGGTTGTAGAAATCTTAAACCGTCGTCTTCGTTGATTCACTATTAAAGTCTCTCCAATCCCTTAAATGTGACATGTGAGGGCGCATACGTCGGGAAGGAAAGGAATCTGTAATGTCAGCTAAATGTCTGTCGTGGTCTGATTTTTTGACACAATTTGACATCATGTATTTCAGTTTTTATTTGAAAAAGAGGCAAAATTTCGGTACCGGTGCCAAAGACACAACGCCATGGGCGTGGATGGTCTGCAAAGGGATATGCAGTAGGAAAGTTTTTCTTTGAGGTGTTTACATTGTTATCGGAATGTGTCTCAGGAATTATGAAGCTGCATTCTGGGTCACGTTTAGTACTTGCTGGGGAGCTTGAAGAAGTAGGAACAGGTAGCGGTGACTTGGAACCATGGAGGAACAAAGCAGGAACAGAGCCGGGTTTAAGTCTTTTATTTGTATAATAACAACTTCTTTCAAAGTGTTTACCACAAATGTAGAAATTATTATATTATACTTGTAGCATCAAAAACCTTTTTGCACCACAACCTTTTGTTCACAGTGTTTGAAGGGAATCTGTGCATTATTTTGTGGTCTCTAGGATCCTTGATTATCCCACAAGCAGGCACAGAGCAATATGTTTTGGACATTTTGATAATATCAATTCAAGCACAAACTGTTTTGGTACGTAACAAAACGGATTAATTACAGGTTCCAGTAACTCCCGAAGGGAGTGACATCTTTTGATATTTTTCCTTTTGACAAGTCGGATGATTGTAACCAATTGGAGAGACTTTAATAGTGAATCAACGAAGACGACGTCTTAAACATAAACGGTGCAATGGTACCACATACTGTCGTACCGATTATTGGCGATGGAGCTTGCTTATTCCGAGCAATATCATACCTGTTATATGGTACTGAAGTTATGGTTCGGGAGGTGCGGGAGATAATAGTAACACACGTACCCAAGCAGCAGACTGTCGTCTAATTCACGTCAATTTTTGGTCATAACTCGTCGGCGACGTCATTCGCCCAAAAAATCACGTGAAAATGACGAGATTTTTATGACTTAGTTCTGACGTCAATTAATGACGTCAAAAGGCCGTCCTTTCTTCGTCATTTTTTATAGATTATATGATCAATTAGATGTGGGTCATCGTATTCTTTAAAAAGTGACCTTCACAATGCTTGATGAAGAGCTGACTACTTCATATATGGTGTTCCACTGACTAAAGTAGATGCACAGAACGACTTAGGAGTAACAATTACCACCGATTTAACGTGGTCACAACATATCGCTAAAATAGTAAGTAAAGCCAACAAAATGGTATATCTATTAAGACGTACGTTTAAAAATCCTAACCATGACACAGTTGCAAAACTACACAAAACATATGTAAGGCCAATCCTGGAGTATTCTAATTTAGTGTGGTATCCAATTTTAGTTAGGGATAGTGATCTGTTAGAAGGCGTTCAGAGGCGTATGACTCGATTACCTTATGGCATTTTGCGACCATCGTATGAACAGAGACTCGTAATCATGAAATGCCCTGCATTGGGTCAAAGAAGAACAAGAGGAGACGCCATTGCAACATTTATTGCACTCATATTAAATGTTCCTCCGACGAACAGCATGTTTACTTTGAATTCTGATGTGCGTACTAGAGGTCATCAGTTCAAGCTCCAGAAAGAAGCGTTTCGCACCAGAACCCGACAGTTTTTCTTCTCGAACCGTATTTTCGACACATGGAACTCTCTCCCATTACAAGTAGTGTGCAGCCCAAGTGTACTTAGTTTCAAGAAAAATTTTGATCATTTTATGAATATGTAAACTATTTGAATTGTAATATTTGTATTTGTTGAATTTAATAAAGTCAAGAACTATTGTTGCTCACGCGGGCATAACAGAGTGTGAGCTCTCTGCTCGAGCGTGCAATAATAATAATAATAATAATAATAATAATATTTCGAGCAAAAAATACAACGGCTTAATTAGAAATACACCAAAGACAAGTTTTTTCATTCTAATAATTTCTAATAAAATAATTATTTCTCAAAACTTGTTCACTCTGGAAGTGTTATTTTGTAAGTACCTGCTTGGCAAATTATAAATAGAACATCTGGGGTTGAGCGAAAAGACCCAACGACACAAACACAGTCATAAAAATTCTTTGTCCATTGTCCCTAAAACGGGACAAGGTTTTGAAGAATTCCTTAGTCGAATTTTGATTTTATAAAGATGTTTATAAAGTGATGACGGTTACCAAAAAAATTCGAGAGTGATTAATATTCAGTTTTATTAAATTTATTCTTATCCGTATTTACTATACAATACATCAGATGTTTGGGGTGTGCATTCGGACTTTCCCTTTTTTCGGTATTTATGTTTATTGCACTTCACAGAGAAGCATTCCAATATTTCCAGTTGGTTCTCAACCACCGAAACTTTCTCGTGTATCCGTTACTCACTTCATTTTTAACGCAGTTTTGTGCAAATTTATGTCATTCAGTGTGGGTTGTACTTATTTATAGTAGGTAAGTTGATATCTAATAAAGTAATCATTTTAATTTTTACGTGTTTCTGTTATTTTTGATAACTGTACGTAGATAACAAAAGCAGTTTTTTCAGATAAGCTGGAAAGACCACCATTAATCACTGAAGATACTCCCACTGATTATGAAGGACTTACGGTGATTGTTTTTGAATATGAGGCGCTATAAAATATTGCAAAGGTATGTTACTGCAATTTTTTATGAACTAATGCTAATGAACATAATTTTATTTTAGATTTGAAACATATACAAAACACATGTGAGAAACGAAAGAAATGCTAAAGGAAATGAGTGAAAAAATCTTCAACATGGAAACGTCATCAAATCTGACAACTGAAAAAGAAAAATTACACATAAACAAATTTTGACGAATTACAAGATTATGTTTGCATATCAGAACAAACAGATTTCTTTGTAAGTTAAAAAAATACAATGAATTCATATATACATATATAACATTAATATTGGATATTATATACCGGTAGATGCCTGTAATACTACGATACTTTTTGGTAACTTACTATTTACACATACACATTTCGCTTCATTGTAAAAAGTATTGACAATGAGATTTTCCTGATAGGCTGTACGTTTTTGTTAATGAAACCATTTTACGATTATCCGTTAGATTCAAGTAAATTTAGCATTTTTAAAATACAGAATTTGTCTTCTGCTTTAAGCTGTAATTCCTTAAACTTAATAATAGTCAAATGCTTGCCCATAGATGCAAAAATTATTGTATTTCCATTAATCCAGGCACTCTAACGGGTTTTTCTTTTCAGTTCAATAAATTGAGGCAAACTTAAAAAACTTAGGTTATTGATATGATTGTTAAAACAGAATTAATTCTTAACGGTACTTTTTTGTGTGTTGGGGACAGTCAAGTCGTCGTGAATTAAATAGTTTTACATATGTATACTGTGGTTTTACAGTGCATTTTCAATCAAGTAACTTCAACAGTGCGATTCAATTGTCTTTTCCCTTTATTCTACTCTTTTTTTAATACTTTTTGTAAATAGATTTGTTTGTGTTTTTAAGAGTCATCTATAGTTTATTATAGTTTTTTTTTTTTAATATTCTTTGTAACTAAATAGATTTCTTTGTGTTTTTAAAACTGATTTTTCTTTAAATAGCATATTTTATTGCAACGTTTATTTTTGATTATATATTGTAAAATATCCTTTTTTTTGTTTATACCAATTATACTCGTAATTACCTGTATGTAGATTTGTTTGTGTTTTTAGGAGTGGTTTATCTTTAATTTGTTTAATTGACATATTTTTTATTTGTTTATTGAAGTTCATTGTTGGTTGTACAAAATTGTAGTAAATTTAATTTTTTTACACTAATTTGTTTTAACTTTAATTAATATATACTTTGTTTTGGGCTTTACTTGGTGATTATAACGAATTATAATATTTTATTTAAGCTAAATAATATAAAAAAATAAAATTATTTCAGCGTTTTATTTATTGCATATTTTTTTCTAAAAATCAAAATACAAAAAACGTCTTAAAATGGATAATAAATGCCGTCTCTGGGACGTCAGTAAATTACGTCAATAATTCGTTACAAAATGACGACTCTAAGACGTCAGTACATCACGTCAATAGTTCGTGAGAAAATGACGTCATCTGGACGAGACATTTGACCGTCACTGGTACGTCAATATCACGTGAAATCTTTGGTCACTATGACGTAAATGATGACCATTTATTCACGTGAAAAAGACGACATCATGTTGCCTGGGTAGTAGAGCGTTGGGATGAGTTTTCCATCCTATCCCACGACAGAGATGGAAATAATTTTAACAGTGCTGCTGACTACCTTGCCGAAATGTCACAGTCCTATACTTATGGTGGTTTGTGCGAATTAGTGGCTTCTGGACAAATATTTCCATATGTATTTGAGGTTTATTATAACGGAGAGTTGTATGAAAAATTCGGCATAGAAGAAAATCCCGTATGTAAATTGCGTTTTAGTACTTCGCACGATCTTTCTAATGGGCATTTCGACGTTTATCAATCTTCTGAGGATCAATTAATTCCAAGTTTCATTTCTCAAAATGATACTGAAAAAAAGAAGCACCACCGGGCTAGATTTACCGACGCAACTAGAAAAAAACAGCTCAAAGATGCCGCTATCAAGTACATGCAACGTAATCCGGATGTTCATCGTAAGGCTGTCATGGTTTATCAACGGAAAAATCCAGAGGCTCACCGCGCTGCAGTGATGACTTACCAGCAAAATAATCCAGATGTTCATAGAGCAAGTGCTTTTCGGCATGAAAGGAATAATCCAGGAAAACAATCAGAAAGACGATTGCTTCCGTGGAAAGTTAAAGCTTTGTCTGGAATGATGTATGATCTTGAATTAGCTTATGAAACTGATAAAACTGTTGCCCTAGGTGCTATGAATCACAAATGCATACATTGTCTTGTTTATAAGTGGAAAGAAGAAGCTCCTGGCATGTGTTGCCCCGGTGGTAAAGTGCAACTTCCAACATTTAAATCCTTGCCAGAGCCTCTTCACAGCTTGATTATGGGTCTTCATCCAGAGCAGGTTCATTTTATGGATGGTATTAGAAAGTATAACAGTTGCTTTCAGATGACGTCCTTTGGAGCTAAGAAAATAATGGAAGATGGTTTTATGCCCACGTTTAAAGTACAGGGACAGGTTTATCATTTGGTTGGTAGCTTATTACCCTTGCCCCAACAAGAACCTCAATTTTTTCAAATTTACTTCATTGGTGAAGACGAGAGAGAGGTAAATTTGAGATGCAGTAATTTCTCTAGTGTGAAACCAAATCTGGTCAAACAACTGCAAGCGATGTTGCACGAGAAAAATTCATATATAAGGGACCTGAAAACAACTCTTCAAAAAGTACCCGAAGATTGTGAAAAATTTGAAGTCGTTATTCACGCTGATAGAAAACCAGCCAATGCTCACACAGGCCGTTATAATGCATAGACAACGAGTGAAGTTGCTCTGGTCATAGTCGGACAGCAGTTCGACAAGCGAGATATCGTTTTACAAAATCACGATAACAAATTGCATCGGATCAGCGAGTTACACCGCTCATATGACGTCCTGCAATACCCACTCCTATTTTGTTATGGTGAGGATGGTTAGTCTATTGACATACCGCAATATGATCCTAAAACAAAAACATCTCTTCAAAAAACCTTATCGGCGCTAAATTTTTATTCATATCGCATCATGGTCAGAGAAGAAGACGAAAATCGATTGTTATACTATCGTACCCTTTTTAGTCAATATTTAGTTGATATGTATGCGAAAATAGAAACGGAAAGATTGAATTATATCAGGTACAACCAAGCATACCTCAGAGCAGATAGTTATGTACATTTGAAAGATGCGATAGGAAGGCAGGACACCGATATTACTCAACTTGGTAATAGGGTGGTACTCCCTTCATCGTTTACTGGATCACCTCGATATATGCATGAAAGAACTCAAGATGCAACGACCTACGTACGCCATTACGGTCGCCCAGACCTTTTCATCACATTTACATGCAATCCTCAATGGAAAGATATTGCAGATGCATTGCTGCCTGGTCAAAAGCCACACGATCGTCATGACATTATAGCACGGGTATTTCATTTAAAAGTTAAAGCAATTATGTCACTGCTAACAAAAGGAAATTTGTTTGGAAAAGTGCGTTGCTTTATGTATTCCGTTGAATGGCAGAAGCGAGGTCTTCCACACATCCACATTTTGTTGTGGTTGGAGCAGCGAATTTCTGCGATTAATATAGATAATGTTATCTGTGCGGAGATACCGGATCCTCAAAAGGATCCTATCCTTTATAAAATTATCAAAACCAATATGATCCATGGGCCCTGCGGAAATTTGAGGAAATCCCCGTATATGAAAGGAGGTTGCTGTAGCAAAAAATATCCTCGAATTCTCCTGAAAGAAACCCAAACAGGCGACGACGGCTACCCTAAATATCGGCGAAGAGCTCCCGCGGATGGTGGATTCACGGTTGAAATCCATGGTGTAACCCTAGATAATAGATGGGTGGTACCGTATAATCCAGTTTTGTCTCGAACTTTTGCTGCTCACATCAACATCGAGTATTGTAACTCTGTAAAATCTATTAAATATATATACAAATACGTCAATAAAGGATCCAACCAAGCCTCATTTGGTCTTGAAAATGACAATGATGAGGTCAAATTATATGAAAGTGGTCGATATATTAGCAGCTCTGAAGCTGTTTGGAGAATCCTGGCCTTTCCTATACATGAAAGATTTCCAGCTGTTTTTCATCTCGCAGTGCACTTGGAAAATGGCCAGCGTGTCTATTTTAATCCTAACGACTTCAATAATGTGACTGAAAAGGTAAATAATCCACAGAAAACTACTCTTCTAGCATTTTTTGATCTTTGCAAAACGGATAATTTTGCAAAAACCCTTCTCTATGTTGAAGTCCCTTCATACTATGTGTGGAAAAGTACTAAATTTGAGAGACGAAAACGTGGAAACAATGTTGATGGTTGGCCGGGAGTCAAAAAAGATCAAGCTTTGGGCAGAGTGTACATCGTCCACCCTAATAACGCCGAATGTTACTACCTTCGTCTTCTTCTTCATCAAGTGAGAGGGCCAACATCATTCTCGGATTTAAAAACTATTGATGGTGTCGTTTATCCCACATACCAGTCATCATGTAAATCTTTGGGTTTGCTAGAAGATGACAAGCAGTGGAATGCTACAATGGAAGAAGCTGCTCTTACTGATTCTCCTTTTAAGCTACGAGACCTGTTCTCAATTTTGTTGATATTTTGCAAAGTAACAGACGCTTTAAGTATAAAAACAGTCTGTCGGAGGACATAAAACGTCAAGTGCAGTCAGAGTGTCAAGACAGTGTTCAGATTATGAATGAAGTGTACAACAAGTGTCTGAGTTCCATTGAAGATACGGTTTTATCTTTAGGAGCACAATGTTTAGAGTATTATGGTTTGCCTCAGCCTGAAAGACGTGAAGAAGTCATACAAAACAGAGAGATTAGCTATGACACACTTTTATTGGCTCAAGTAGTATCCAACAACGAAAGTTTATTAAATACAGAACAATATCAAATTTACAACCAAGTTTTAGATAGTATCGAGAATGGCACTGGTCAAGTATTCTTTTTGGATGCTCCTGGAGGCACGGGTAAAACGTTTCTTTTAAAATTATTATTGGCTAGAGTACGAAAAAATGGCGGGATAGCCTTGGCAGTTGCTTCTTCTGGCATAGCAGCCACGTTGCTGGATGGCGGTAAAACAGCGCATTCTGCTTTTAAATTACCCTTAAATCTAATGCGTGTAGAGACACCTCTGTGCAACATTTCAAAGTAGAGCAATATGGCGCAAGTCTTGAAAGAAACAAAACTTATAGTATGGGATGAATGCACTATGGCCCATAAAGGAGGCGTAGAAGCTCTCAGTAAAACTCTGCGAGATATAAGAGAAAATGGTAGTTTGATGGGCGGCGTTACGGTTCTCTTAGCTGGAGACTTTCGACAAAACTTACCCGTCGTACCAAGGGGAACACGAGCCGATGAAGTGAGGTCATGTTTAAAATCATCGTATTTGTGGCCCCAAATTAAGAAGCTCGCCTTAAAGACAAATATGAGAGTACTTTTAGGAGATGATGCTACCGTTGGTGAGTTTGCACAGACTGTGCTTCAAATAGGAGATGGAAATTACCCTACAGTTGATGGTAAGATTATTATACCACCAACTCTGGCTACAGTAGTAGAATCTCTTACAGAACTAACCAACAAAATTTACCCCGACATCATCAATCTCAAAGCAAAATCCATAGACTGGTTATGAGAACGTGCTATTTTGACTCCTAAAAATGAGAGAGCGGCTGGTATTAACGATCTTTTGTTAAAATCATTTGAAGGAGAAGAAATTCAATATAAATCCGTGGATTCGGTAGTACAAACTGATGATGCTATAAATTATCCAGTCGAGTTTTTAAATACGCTTAACCCAGCTGGTCTTCCCCCTCATAATCTCACACTTAAGATTGGCGCACCAGTTATGCTATTAAGGAACCTGACCCTCCAAAGTTATGCAATGGCACCAGATTGCAAATAACGGCTCTCCACCACGATAATCACGGGATGTGCTCAAGGGGAAAAGGTACCACGAATACCTTTAATACCGTCAGAATACCCATTTGAATTCAACAGGTTGCAGTTCCCCCTGAAGGTCTGCTTCGCAATAACTATCAATAAAGCACAAGGTCAAACATTGAAAATGGCCGGAATAGACCTGATGGAAGACTGTTTTTCTCATGGACAGTTCTATGTGGCCTGTTCCAGAGTGAGTGCCGCGAGTCGTCTGGTAATTCTAGCACATGGAAAGCTTACGACGAATGTGGTATACAAAGAAGTACTGTGTTAGTAACAAATTAATTTTGTTCTTTGTTATAATTTTTTATTTCCGTAATTGGGTTGAAATAAATAGAATATATGTATTAAGTATAGTTACTATTATATTATATTTTTGTTAGAATAGTTTTGTTTCACATTACGAAAGAAACCTTTTGTCCAAATTTCATGTTTATAGCTCCAGTAGTTATGTTGATGAATCAGTCAGCCGGACAGGACAAAAACTTTTATACATATATTGTTATTATTATTAATGAAGACTCCACAAACTCAAAAAATAATATAAATTGAAATCAACAAATAAATAAGGAGATGAAAAATAATGTGTTCTAATTGCGAAATCCACGCAAGCAGAGCTGCGGGTAACAGCTAGTTATTTTATATGTAAAAAATTTTATTTAAAAATTGTCCAAGCTCAAAAGTGAAAAATTTGAAGTTGAAACTTTGAAAAATTGCAACAAAAATCAAAAATAAAAATGGAATAGTTGAAATATCGGAAAAATCAAAAACAATTCGTAAAATAGAAGGACTGAAGAACATTTAAAAAAACAAAAATTGATGTCAATTAGAACGTGCTTGGACAATTCGAATGTGCGCTGATTTGAATTTGACGCCAATGTGTTTTGTTGTGATTGGTCGGCACGATTGCCGAAATTAAAGTAATCTATTGCACTGAGGATTTTAATTTGTGCGGTTATGTTTGTTCTTGTTACACGTGTATAAAGAAATATTTAATTATTTCCGGTTTTAACTGTGTTCCAACGGGATTTGGGTAAGAAAAATGCCAGTATTCTTCCACACTGTGATAAACCGGTTTTAGGTGGCCAGAATATCGGCTTTGGAATATTGTGAAGCAATCGCAACAGGTGGGAGGTCTCTATGAGAAAACATACACACTTGTAAACTATGCCCTTATTCTTCAACCTGTCTTTTCCTTACGGCAAACCACGTGAGACGACACTGATTCTCCCTGGAAACATTTACTTGTGACAACGCCAAAATGAAAGCTTATCACTGTGAAGACTGCGATTTTAAGACGAAACTGCAATTTGTGCTTAAACAACACATTAATAAACATCACGGCCCTCAGAGAGAATCTAGTGAGGAAACATCTAGTGATGAAACATCTAGTGACGATTCCACCAAAGAAAACTACGGTTGCGCCATATATTACTTTGAGCCAAATCTGTCGTTAAAGTCGTTTCAGCATACTTTAGCATGCACGGAAACGAAAGAAAATCCTCAAAGTGTGAATTCCTTGAAAGAGAATGCCACCAATAGTTCCGATGTTGAATGGCACAAGTGCCAAAAATGTCCGTTCAAGGCCAAAACAAAATGGAATTTAAAACAACACACAAACTGCATACACTTGAACGACGATGACGTTAAGTGGTACAAATGCAAAAAGTGTTGTTTCAAAACTAAGTACAAAAAATACATAAAGGTACACCTACGTGTGAAACATCCAGATGAAGAAAAAATTAAATGGTACGAATGTGAAAATTGCTCATTCAAAACCAAATTGCCGTCGTACTTAAAAAAACATATAATTTTTCAACATTTGGATAAAAAGGAAGGTAAGTGGTACAAATGTACGACCTGTTCGTATAAAAGTAGATTTGGGACTAATTTAAGAAGGCATGTCAAGACCCATTTGAAGATTAATTCATATCAGTGCGATTCATATCAGTGTGACTACTGTTCATTTAAGACGAAATATAATCATAGTTTAAAGCGTCATATAAATAAGCGTCATAGGATCATGTTTCTTTAATGTGACGTGTGCTCTCAATATTATCAGTTTATTTTGCCATTTTTGGTTATCATTCTTTTGTAAGTTGCATTTAATTTACACTTTTATGCATTCCGCTTCTATTGGCGTAACAGTCAATTGGTGAGCTGTTATCAAACTTACTTAATTTGTAATTTAGTTTGTTAATATCGGTTTGTTTACTAATGATAGTTCCTTTATTGGCCACACAACGTCAAACCATAGATTAATATAGATGCGACTTAGAGACTGATTTTGCAAAACCACCCTTATTGACATTGGAGTCCTCAACCGCCAAAGGGAAGCGCCAAATTTAAATAGCCGATGCCAATAAAAACCTTGTTTCACTATAATTGTAATTCGTGTGACCCGAATGAAAGTGAAGAAAACAGTAAGCAGCTTGTAATATTCTGGTAAATCTAGTGTCAATTTGTCGGAAATAAAACGCGTCGTTGAAAATATTATGACATATCTTCTAGTTACTTTTATTCCTATTTAGAGACAAACACTGCTACCAACATAAAATGAGGAGTCCGCAACCATGGTAGAAGGAGACATGGTATAGGCATCCGATGTACCAATTTAAAAATGGTCTGCGCATCCATTTGTGACGTTAGGTGGCATCAACGACCTTGTGACTCTTGTGAGCTTCGCTAGGGAAGTCTAGGGAATTTCAGCTTGAGTTGTCATTGCTCTGTCCAATACGTCAATTAGTTGTCGGATAACGAATTGTATTTTAAATTTCGCGCTAATTTCACCCCACTTGACGTCACACCAGATGCGTATGCCTATACCATGTCTCCTTCTACCATGTCCGCAACCGTCATTTGATTTAAACTATGACGCTTCTCGGTGTTCTCTGTGGACGTCGGCGTATTACCTGTTTGGGATACGTTGTGTTAGTTTTGTTTGTTTACATTTGAGTATCCTTGCATGCTATTAGTTTTGTGAAGTATTGTCTGCTTTTAGGCCTAGCGTTTTCGCGATGGCATCTAATCACTTCTGTTCCGGTTGTAATGATCCTGTTTCTGCATCGTGTAGTATAGCTTGTGACCTTTGCAAACAATTTTCTCACTTCAGTTGCCTGGGAATCAAGCAGGAAGAAATTAGTACGATTAATCGTCTTCATTTGCATTCGCCTCACTTTAAAATTTTGTGTGTGATTTGCATCGACTTTGTCTCCCTCTGAAGCATCTCCTTTAAATGCCGAAAATCCTTTTTTGAAATATGTTCACACTATTGTTTCGCATGAGCTCAAGCCTATACGAGATCAATTAGAATCTCTGCAGCGCTCCATTAATACAACTTTGCATCCTACTTATTAACGAAAACCTTAGTTGTGCTAATAAGTTAAAAAATTCTTCTGATTGCAGCGTTATTATTAAACCAAAAAACTCGTCCCAAACAGTTAAACAAACCAAGTCAGATGTTCTCCATTCTATTAAACCTCTATCTTCAGATATTGAAATTAGTAGCGTTAAATCTGTATCTAATGGCGGCCTTGTAATAAAATGTGCAAATAAATTTCACAGCGAAAAACTCTTAGATATCGCCAACAATAAACTTCTAGATACTTACAACATAAAAAAACACCTCTCATTCTACTTCGCCTACCCTTTGTTGGTATTCCCTAAAGTTTGGATAAAAATGATATTGCAACTTACGCCTTAACTCAAAATCCACATTTGTTTGATAACGATTCCATTTGTGAAGTTAAAAAAAAAAAATTGGTCTACTTCCAAATCTGAAAATACTCTTCAAGCCGAATGTTTAGTTGATGTTCATTCCTACAAAAAACTTTTACATACTGGTCATCTACTTATAGGCCTCAATGGTTGCACAATGTTTGACGCTGTTACAGATTTGAGGTGTTTCAAATATAATGCCTTTGTGTTTTCCATTCAGATAGAAAATAAGATACATTCAATGTTTCTAGAGGAGGCGGTGTTTTTATAGCTGTTAATTCATCTATAAGGGCTGTAAAATTAGATCTAAGTAATATAAATTTAACATCACTGCCATCGGTCGACTTAATTGGCATCAAACTTTATTTTCAGAGATGCATTCTTCAACTTCTCTTGCTCTATATTCCCCCTGCCTCATCTACCAATGAATATTCTTTGCTATTTGAAACTCTATACCAATGTAATTATTTGTATGACTCAAATGTATTTATTTATAACTCTATGGACTTACCACCGTCTGTGAAACACCTTTCGGATTTCCTCACGTTTCTTTCTTTACATCAGTGTAATAATATTACAAATAATCTTATCGGATTCATGACCTCGTAATTTCTAATGAGTGTATTACCACCTCTAACGCAAATGACCCTCTAGTAAGAGAAAACTTACACCATCCGTCCTTAACTTGGACATATAATCTGAGCATTTCAAAATCACCTAAAGAATTAAGCCCTGATTCAATTTTTTGTTTCAATTTTCGTAAAGCTAATTTTCAGGAACTATACAGTGAGCTGTTGCTTTCTGACTGGAATTTTAAACTCAGATATCATGATGTTAACTCAGCCTGTCAGACATTCTATGAACTCCTATTTTCAATTTTGGAGCGTTTTGTGCCCAGAACCAAACTCCGTTCCTTAAAATATCCGATCTGGTTTTCAGCAAAGACTGTTAAGGTAATTAAGAAGAAGGATTCATTATGGAAGAAATTTAAGAAATCATAATTACCTAGCGATCGTGAGGAATTTACACTTGTCAATAAAGAAATTCGAGTTTCCTGTGGAAATTTTGTGGCTCAAGCTGAATCAAACATAAAATCGGATCCAAAAGAAATCTGGAAATTTGTGAAGTTAAAGAAATGGAACTCCGGTGTCACTTACAATATGACTTACCCGAATGAAACTGTCTCTGGAGGTAATCAGATTGTACATTCATTTGATAATTATTTTAAATCAACTTTTCAACCATCGAGTATTTTTGGCCTAGTTAACAACGGGGACTCTGTGTCTAACAATAACTTTTCTGTCACTGAAATATCTGAAGACGAAGTGTTCTTAAAAATAAAAAACTTAAAATTTAATAATTTTTGTCTAAACCACTAACATACCTCTACAACATAATACTATCAACACAAACTTTTCCTGATGAGTGGAAGGTATCCAAAATTATCCCTCTCTTTAAAAAAGATGACAAGTCGGTCATGGAAAACTACCGTCCTATTTCTCTTTTGAATAATTTCGCTAAGATCTTTGAATCTCTTTTGCATGACACTATCTAAATTAAGCATCATTTAAGTGATGCCCAACATGGATTCGTTCAAGGCGGCTCCACAGTTACGAATTTAATGACCAGTGTTAGGGACATATACTTTTAAAAGTATCTAGATACAGATATCGATATGTGGAAGATAAAAGTATCTAGATACAGATTGTTTTCGATTTTTTCGAACTCTATCTAGATGCAGATACAAGAAAACAGATATTTTTTGAAGCTTTGGCGAATAAAATAACTGAAAACATGTTTATGTATTTTTTTATGTATTGTTTAATGATCTTTTTAAAATTAACAACATTTCGAACGTATTGTCACCTAAATTATTTCTTCTTGGTGTCAGAATTTGTTTTCCGCTACTAAACACCCGTTCCACAGGTGCAGAAGAAGGGATTGTGGTATTAAATTTAAAAAATAAACATTTTACTGTAGCATAGTTATTCAAGACTGAAAAATATTTTCTTTTTTCCTGCAAATAGACCATCGCTTCGCTCTTTAATGTGTCGCATATTGTGCAATATTTATTACGTACACTTAAAAAGAATATTTTTTTTTTGTTTTTATTCCCATACTACAGTGTCCAAATTGTGTTTGAGTATATCTAATAATTATCTCCAGCATTAAAATTAATATTTCAAAAGAATACCGGAAACGATTATTCTGTGCTGAAGGTCTGTTGTCGGCAACCTGTCATAAATTATTATTCTTCAATATCGACTTACGATGTTTTTATGACCATGTCCGGTAATCGTCTATCCCGGTGCGGCAGGTATATACACTTTGGGAAGAATTGCTGGTTCCGTTTAAGGCAAAATAAGTACAATTTCTAAGAAAGGTATCTAAATCCCTTATAGGATCAAAGACTGCCTGGCAGGCCGGAATCACCAGAGTGCAACTTTAAATTTTCAGATTTTTGTTGAAACTCATGTTATTTTAATCTCGTTTCACGATTTCTGAGAATATATCACGATAAATTATTCTACCGAGGGTTGTAAAAATATTAATTTTATTGCCCAAGATTTACACTTAAACATAATCGGCACATTCTAGGGCAAAACAGACCTGCCAAGCCCGCCTCGCGTTAGGTCCAACAATGAAAAAGTGAAGAAATGACACATGTGGCAATAGGAAAAGATGCTACATTTGTCTGAAAAATAAAGGTATAAAACAGTAACAAATATGCGATTTATGGGAGAGAAATGTATGTATTGAACATTCGATTAGTCGATTATAGAACTAATTTTGTGCTAATTGAAAAAATTAATCATTATGTAACACGCAATTATTATTATCTAAAAATAATAGCATACCTTAAACAAATATTTTTACTATTAAAATTACTCTTATTTAATAACGCAAATACAACCAGCGGGCCTACTAGACCCGGGTTGCTCAGGTACCCAGATAAAATGCATAGCTCCGATAAGCGTAAAACGCAGTGAACAGTGAATTGTGGTTTATGGTTTTTAAAACACCATCTTACCATGGCTTAGATTTATTACCCCTCAGGATTATATTTAAAGATGTATAAGTACTGAAGGCTACAATGTAGGAAATGATGGTATTTAAAATATGAAAATTTCCGTGACAGAACACTATTAGTGGACCTCTTACCTCTATTTTTGTTTATGTGACCAAAATCACCAACATGAAGTATCAAAAATTACTACTAGTATAACTCAACTAATAACTACTGAAAAAGAAGTGAAATAAAAAATGTATCTGTATCTGCGCCATTAATTTTGTATTTAGATACAGATATTTTGTGCTTAAATTCGATTTTATTTAGATACAGATACCAGATACCCAAAAATGTATCTAGATACTTTATTTAGATACAAATATCTAGATACTGCCCAACACTGTTAATGACCATATCTCAAGATCTCGCTAGCAATTTAGACAATGGCTATCAAACCGATGTTGTGTACACGGATTTTTCAAAAGCATTTGATCGTTTGGACCACGGTATTTTGCTGCGAAAACTCTTAGAATTTGCTTTTTTTGAAAAATTATATTTACTTTTCGCTAGTTACTCGTACATTACTGAACGTAAATGCTACGTTGAGACCTGGTTTATAGAAACCGAAGTTAAAGTTAATTCGCGATTAACTTTTAATTGAGGTTCGTTGCTAGGCGACGTGCAGGTTTTAACCAATCACGAGCTCCCATTCCACATTTTAATCCAGTGTTAAATTAATCGAGGATTAAATATTTAACTCGCGCTTCTATAAACCGGCCCTTAATGTTGTGGCTTCCGTTCATCCAATTTCACTGCTACCTCAGGCGTTCCTCAAAGCTCCGTTCTTGGGCCCCTAATTTTTAACGTTTTCATAAATGACATTGCCAATGATATCCGTTCTTCTGTTCTTCTGTACGCTGACGATATGAAACTCTATCGTCGCATTACTAGCATTCAAGACACTCTAATTTTGCAATCAGATCTAGATAAGGTACATTCGTGGTGTTCAAAGAATGTTCTTCAATTAAACTATTAGAAGTGTTATCTCTTATCGTTCACGTTATTAAGAGTTTTGATAGATTTTAACTACATCCTCAATAACAATATTATTTTGCGACAATCTCAGGTAAAGGTCCTAGGTGTTATTTTTGATAAAAATCTGTCTTTCACAAATCGTGTAAATACTATTATATCGAAAGCACTAAAAATATTTGGTTTTATAGTTAGGAATTGTACTCATGTAAAAAGTGAAACACCCGTTAAATTGCTCTATTATTCCCTGGTTAGGAGCAAACTTGACTATGCGGCAATTGTGTGGTGTCCACAATACACATGTCATGGAAATAGAAAGAGTACAAAGAAGATTTCTAAAGTATTTAAATTTTAAGATGTCAATGTCAATCCGTTTTTACAGAAAACCCTTGATTTTTTGGATGTATAAAATTCACTTTGTCGTTTATGATATGCCCGTAACTTCGAATAAGTCGACGTTTTGGTAATTAACAATGTAGTCATACGGTGAAAGGTTATGTTAAATTTTGTTTGTTGCAATTTCTTTTTAATGAGCTCCGACGGTAGCTTGTGTAACTAGTGTAAAGGCAGTTTATTAACAAAAAAATACTCGGTTATTTAACACCACTAGTTCTGGATGTTTTCCATAAGTTATGATTTCCGTTTGTTAATTCTCACCCGACTTTATTATTTTATATGTAAATAAAAATTTTATCTAAAACTTGTCCAAGCTCAAAAGTGAAAAATTTGAAGTTGAAACTTGGAAAAATTGCAACAAATATCAAAAATAAAAATGAAGGTCTCAAGAATATTTAAAAAAACAAAAATCGATGTCAATTAGAAAACGTGCTTGGACAATTCGAATTTGTGCTAATTTGAATTTGACGCCAATGTGTTTTGTTGTGATTGGTCGGCACGATTGCAGAAATTAATATAATCTATTGCACTAGGGATTTTAATTTGTGCGGTTATGTTTGTTCTAGTTACAAGTGTGTAAAGAAATATTTAATTATTTCCGGTTTTAACTGTGTTCCAACGGGATTTGTGTAAGAAAAATGCCAATATTCTTCCACACAGTGATAAACCGGTTTTAGATGGCCAGAATATCGGCTTTGGAATATTGTGAAGCAATCGCAACAGGTGGGAGGTTTCTATGAAAAAACATACACACTTGCAAACTATGCCCTTATTCTTCAACCTGTCTTTTCCTTACGTCAAACCACGTGAGACGACACTGATTCTCCCTGGAAACATTTACTTGTGACAACCCCAAAATGAAAGCTTATCACTGTGAAGACTGTGATTTTAAGACGGAACTGCAATTTGTGCTTAAACAACACATTAATAAACATCACTGCCCTCAGAGAGAATCTAGTGAGGAAACATCTAGTGATGAAACATCTAGTGAGGATTCCAGCAAAGAAAACTACGGTTGCGCCAAATATTACTTTGAGCCAAATCTGTCGTTAAAGTTGTTTCAGCATACTTCAGCATGCACGGAAACGAAAGAAAAACCTCAAAGTGTGAATTCTTTGAAAGAGAGTGCCACATACAGTTCCGACTTCAACCAAACTGACGAAATACGTTGGTATTATTGCGACAAATGTCTCTACAAATGTAAAATCAAAAGAAATTTAACTCGTCACATTAGAGTTTTCCATTCGCACAGGTGGTATGCATGCGACAAATGTCCATATAAAACTAGATATAAATCCGCTTTAAAAATTCACATAAATAGAATCCACTTAGATGAACAAGCTGTTGAATGCTACAAGTGCCAAAAATGTCCATTCACGACCAAAGCAAAATGTAGTTTAAGCCTACACACAAAGAGCTTACACTTCAACGACGAAGATGTTAAGTGGTACAAATGCAAACAGTGTTGTTTCAAAACTAAGCATAAAAAATACATAAAGGTACACCAACGTGTGAAACATTTAGACGAAGAAAAAATTAAATGGTACGAATGTGAAAGTTGCCCATTCAAAGCCAAATTTGCATCGGCCTTAAAAAGACATGTACTTATTTATCATTCGGGTGAAAAAGAAGGTAAATGGTACGTATGTACGACCTGTTCATTTAAAAGTAGATATGGGTCTAATTTAAGTAGGCATTTGAGGATCCATTTGAAGATCAACTCGTATCAGTGCGACTATTGTCCATTTAAGACGAAACACCATTCTTCTTTAAAGCGTCATATAAATAATCGTCATAAGAATGGAACGGATGTTAAGGAGTAAGGCTTTTAATAAATTGAATGTATATGAACCTAAATTTTTGTTTAGCAATAATTTTTTTATCCTTTGTGTCAACACTCCAAGATATGTTAAATTTTGTGACTACATTTTCGTCCACATTTTGAATAAAAAAAATCAATTAATTATTTGTTTTTGTGTTACGTATATTAGATAAATACCACAACGAGTGGTAAGCTGGAAAACGCTCATCTATTATTGTTGTCATTGATCGATTCACTTTTTGAGATTATGTGTATCAGAAATATACGTTTTGCAGACAAATTTTTAAATAATTTATTGGCTTGTTTTCGTTGATTAACGCTTAAATCTCCCTAATGACGTGACAAAAACAGAGGGAATAGTTATCATCATCGGCTACCCCATAGCAAATTGTTACTTATCAAAAAATCGAGACATCATTTTTGATGTAAAAATATTAGGTTAGGGTCCATCTGTGTGAAATCAACCAAGCATTAAAAGTTATTAAAAATATACCGGGTCGCCAAAAAGTATGGAAGCAGCTGAATATAGCGAGAACCGTTTATTATTTTTTTTGATATTTGGGCTATCCTTAGGAATACTCAAGTTCTATTGTCTGCAATTTTTTAGAATTTGATACTTCATTTGTTTATGAGATGCAAGGCTTTATTTTTTCCCAACATCGCAGCTATATTTGACAATACTATCACCTGTTATAGTCCTGGCGCAGGATACTTTATTCAAAAATTATGCTAGTGCCCAATCATTCTAAAAATGATAAAACTGAGGGTACATAACCTGAAATAAAGGTGCCAGCGTAACAGATTGATTTAAATGCTGTTTCGAAATAATTTAATGACTAAATAGTGAATACATTGTTATTAAAGCTTTTAAAAATTTAAATAAAAAATTACATTGTTGAAAAAATATCAACTTAACATTTAAAAAACAATAATTTTACATCAAATGTTCAAAATGTTCTGCACTGGAGTATAGGGTAGTAAAATTTCTTACTTCTTCTTTTGGTGCGTTACATTATATCCATGCGTTGAAAGCTCACACAGTTTAGTAGCAATGATGTAAACGTTAATGTGAAAACACACTTGACAGAAATCCACTTACTAACACTTAATTTATTCTGACAACGTTTGCTGAATTTCTGGATGATTTTTCCGACGTTATTATTCACATTTCATAACTTCTCACTCGAGTTTTCAAAATAGTTTATTGATTGAGCTTAAAAGTAACTTTAAATATTGATGCACTTTGAAAATTAACATCATCGTGGATTATGTGTGATTGTTCTACAATCCAACTTTGAATATTACTTCTTGGCCACGTGTGTACCAAAACCACCTTAGTTTGATTTTTGCTGCATTTAATACGTGTTCGAAAAAATTATAAGTTGAAAACACGAAAAACCAAATCAAAAAACTGAAAGCCCTTTAAAAATTCAAAAATCGGTAGCAAAAAAAATGAAAAGGTGTAAATATTGATTTAAATGCTGTTTCCAAATAATTTACAAAATATTCTACAAACAACAATTCTCCGATTTAACGAGAGTACATTGTTATGTAAGCTTTTTGAAAAATTTAAATTAAAAACTAACATTTCAAAATCAATCATTTTACAAGAAATGTTCGAAATATTCTCCATTTACTTCCTGGCAGTAGTAAATACGTAACACAAAGTTTTCAAATGAATGTATTATATAAAAGGAGGAATGTCAGGAATCACATTTAATTTTCTTTCTTGGAGTTCTTCGATTATTTGTGCTTCCTTAACGTAAACTCGATTTTTTTTACATAACCCCACAGGAAAAAGTCAAGTGGAGTTAAATCGGCTGACCTAGCTGGCTACTTAACTACTCCTCTTCGTTCTATCCACCTTCCACGAAAAATTTCATTTAAGTTATGCGTTACTTTACGCCCAAAGTGAGGTGGTACTCCATCTTGTTGGAATCAGATGGATTCTACAGGTAGATTTAGGTTTTCATGATTGGGAAATATTTGTCTAAGTCGAGGTTGTGAAAGTTGGAGGTATTTATCAGACGTTAAATTTCCGTTAATAAAGAAGGGACCTACAATGTGTTCATTTTTTGTGGGTACTGTGTAGGAACCGTCTCCATCCAGTGTGGATTTGGATTGGATCAGTATCTGCAATTAAAATTTAAAATAGTATACTGATAGAACCTAAAAGTAACTTTATATATTGATGCACTTTGAAAATAATGATCTCTGAAAATTAATGTGATCGTGGATTAGAAGCGGGGTGGGGTATTTTACGCTTATGTTGTGAACTTGAAAAATTACAAATCAATTAAATTTTAATTTCCATCAGTTTGCATTGACGCCAGTGTGCTTTGTTGGGATTGGTCGGCACGAGTGGGCAAATTAATGTAATCAAGTTGCATTCGATGTTTTAATTTGTGCGGTTAGGTCGTCCAAATTGCACATGTGAGAAGAAAAGTTTAATCATTTCCTGTTTTAACTGTGCTTCAGTCAGTTTTGGGTAAGAAAAGTGCCGGTGTTCTTCCATTGTGTGATAAAATGGTTTTAGATGTCCAAAATGTCAACTTTAGAATACTGTGAAGCAATCGCAGCACGTGGGAGATCTTTATGGAAAAACATTCACAACTGTAAACTATGCGTCTATTCTACAACTTCGTTTTTCTTTATGGTCAACCACATGAGACGGCACCGTTCAGCTCTGGAGGAATTTACTTGCGACAACGCCAAAATTGAAGCTTATTACTGCAAAGACTGTGATTTTAAGACGGAACTAACAATTTTGTTCAAACAACACATTTGTAAACATCACGCCCTTAAGAGAGAAACTGAAAAGGATGTATCACGTGAGAATTTCCGCATACAAAACTACGTTTGCGAAAAATGCGACTTTGAAACTAATCTCTCGTTAAAGTGGTTTCAGCGCACTTTAACTTGCACGAGAAATAAAGAAAATCTTCAAAATGTCAACTTTTCAAAAGAGAATATCACAACCAATTCCGACTTCAATCAAACTGACGAAATACATTGGCATTGCTGCGCCGAATGTCCTCACAAAAGCAAATTCAAAACATATTTAATACGTCACATTCAGGATTGCCATTTGCCGAAGCGGTATGAATGCGACAAGTGTCCATTTAAATCTAGGAGAAAAGTAAATTTAAAGCGTCACTTAAATAACTTACACTTGAACGACAAAGACGTTATATGGTACAAATGCAATGAGTGTTCTTTCAAAACTAAGAATAAAGCATCTTTAAAAAGACACGGAATAATCAAGCATATAGACGCCAGCGACGCAGAAATTACGTGGTACGAGTGTCAAAATTGTTCATACAAAACCAAACAAGCGCAGTATTTAAAAAGTTATGTAATTTATAAACATTTGAATGATGAGAAAATTAAGTGGTACAAATGTGGAGACTGTTCATTCAAAGCTAAAACAACATCTGATTTAACGAAACATGTAAAGAAGCATTGCCCATATAACTCAGTGAATAACCTTTTGGATGGAACGGAAGTGAAATGGTAACAATTGCTATTACAAAATTAAAAGTGGACCATCTTTTTAAGATCATAAAATTCAGGTGTGGGATTTTGTTGAGGCTTAGTTGAGTATGGTAGTATCACGGTGAATATATATACATCTACTTTTTGTTAGTTGGTTTTTCCTGGCATTTGATATGTTATATTTTGCGACTATCTTTTTATAAAGATTAAGAAACATTTTAAATGTTGTTTTAACATTGCATTAAGTAATGTGGTGTTCTTATTTGAGTTAAAAGTTGGCCCCGAAAAAAAAAAACAGCGGCCCGAAATTTCATTTGAATAATTTGAATTTGAAAAATGAATTAAGAAAATAGTTAAACATAGGCAACCAACAGACCTGTTTGGTTGAGATGCCTGACCTGTTTGTCTGATGTAGGTGCAACCACGCGTTAAGGATTAATATTACCTCAGTTAAGTTTATTTTGGTTTGCTTTATTTCAACGAAACGTAATCCTACTGACGGTGACGGCACAGTTTTCTCCGAGGTTTTCCCCACAAGCGTACCTGATTAACAATAATAATATTATTATTAATAATATTATAATTAATAACAACATTTTGGTCAAAATTTTGGTCTGAAGAATTTGAATTTAACCAATCTGCCAAATGGATTCCTCATATATCCCATAAACTATCCACAGTTACACCAATGACTGATCATCAGATAACACTTGCCGAATTAATAAATACCATCAATAAGACACACAATTGGAAATCACCAGGACCAGACAAAATCCATAATTTTTGGATAAAAAAATTAAATTGTATGCATATTCATTTACTACATCACTTAAATTACTTCTTGACCTATCCTCATTTCCAACATTCTTAGGTCATGGTGTAACATACCTAAAACTTAAAGATAACGACACAAAAAATCCATCAAAATACAGACCTATCACATGTTTACCGACAATCTATAAAATATTAACCTCATGCATTACACAAAAAATCCATCAACACTGTTTTAACTCTGACATCATTAATGAAGAACAGAAAGGATGTATTAAAGGATCCTTTGGTTGCAAAGAGCAATTAATCATAGATTCCATCATCTGTGAACAAGCTAGAAAAGAAAACCGAAACATATATACTGCTTTTATTGATTATAAGAAAGCTTACGATTCTGTCCCTCACTCCTGGCTATGCAAAATTCTGGAATTATACAAAATTGATACTAAAATCTGCACTTTTCTGAAATGTTCTATGGAATTTTGGAAAACCACCCTCCAAATAACCTTAAATGAACAAACAATTCAGTCAGATCCAATAATGATCCGAATAGGAATTTTTCAAGGCGATTCTCTTAGCCCGTTATGGTTCTGCTTAGCAATAACTCCCCTCCCCGGTATCCTGAACAGCTGCATTTATAGGTTCAATATAAGAATTAACAAACAAAGAGAAAACAGAATAAGTCACTTGCTGTATATGGATGACATAATAATATATGCAAGTACACAAAATCAGTTAACAAACCTATTAAATCTGACTGAACAATTTTCCGGTGATATTGGTATGTCTTTTGGTATTGAGAAATGTAAGACTCAAGCAATCAGAAAAAGCGTCCTACACCAAGTACCACATATAACCCAGAATAAGGAAATAATCGAAGCCCAAGAACGATACGATACATACAAATATCTGGGTTTCTGTCAATCCTCCCACATCAATCATCCCAAAACAAAACACAGTTGAAAGATCAATACCTACCGATATTAAAATTAATATTGAAGACACAGTTAAATGAAAAAAATTTAATGAAAGCAGTAAATACATTCTGCGTTCCACTGCTAACATATTCTTTTGGAGTCATTAAATGGTCCAAAACTGATCTTGAAAATTTAAACATCGCAACAAGGAAAATCTTCACACAGTATAGAAGGCAACATCCAAAATCGTCCATTGAAAGATTCTCATTACCAAGACAGAATGGAGGAAGGGGTTTCCAGAACCTAGAAAACTTATATCAGAGACAAATCTCAGATCTGAAGAAGTATTTCTTGAAACGAGCAGAAAGAAATGAAATGTTTCGCACCATCACAAGAGCAGATTTGAACCACACACACTTAAATCTGTCGAACACCGAAGAAATCCAGACCCCCCACACAATAGACAAAATAATAAGTGGGCTAAAACAAAAGCAACTACATGGAAAATTCTACAAAGACTTAGAAGAAACTCATGTCAACAAGAAGATGTCATTGATTTGGTTAAAAAATTCAAGTTTGTATGCCGAAACAGAAGGATTTGTGTTTGCTATTCAAGACCAAGTAATCAATACCAAGAATTACAGAAAATACATCATCAAAGATCCGAATATAAGAAACGACTGCTGTCGCCTCTGCAAAGCAAAACCTGAAACGATCCAACACATAATCTCCTCCTGCAGCATCCTGGCACAAACTACTACAAAGCTAGACACGAAAACGCAGCCAAAATCATTCACAAAGAATTAGCAACACTTATGAACTTAATCGAAGATACGACACCCTATTACACTTACATTCCATCTCCGCTCCTTGAAAATAACAAATAATACAAATTATACTGGGATCGCACAATACTTACAGACTTAAACATTACAGCTAACAGACCAGACATCATACTTATCAAAAAACACACGAACGAAGCCATTCTCATTGACATTGCTATTCCTAACACAAACAACATTATTCAAATATACCACACCAAGATATCAAAATGTCTACAATTATCGTTAGAAATGAAATCCATGTTGAATCTTAAAAAAAATTCAATTCTACCCTTAGTTATCTCTAATGTAGTTGTAGTCCCAAATAGCTTAGTTGAGAATTTAAAGTCTTTGCATTTGAATGATTCAATAATTCTCAAAATTCAAAAAGCTGTTTTGTTAGGAACATGTCATATTGTTCGTAAGTTTCTCGAACAGTCTGATCATGTCAGTCAGATTAGATTAGCACCAGTAGATCAGAGTAGTGTAGGTCACTTTCCAAGTAATGCGCGCATAAATTATCGGTAGTTACGCTAGACTTTTGGGGATGGGGTGAGATTAGATCAATGCATATCATTACTACTTGGTCTTAATACCCGTGATGATAGACGTCTTGCCTGAATGCCGGTCATTTCCGGGTCAGTGGGGGGTCTTAAACAATAATAATGGTTTATTGCCCAACAGACTTACATCCAGTTATAGGGCAAATTACATATAATTCTAAGGTCTAAATTGAAGTAAACTAAACTAAGTTAAACTAAAAAACTAAATAATTAGTCTAAAAAAAGACACATAAATGTTAAGTTCTTCGCCAAGGCTGTTACCAATCTGTGACAATTTATATATTGGAGCATTAAAAAGAACATTTGAACTAGCTCTGGGACAATTAAATGTACAGTGATAGCGACTATGTAAACGGGGTACATTGATACATAGGCAGCCAATTATGTAAATGGCGTCTATATCGTTTTGAAGGACCTTATATAAAAATTTTATTGCAGACATTTTACATCGACATTCTAGGGTATCTAGTGAACACGAATTTAAAATCTCCTTATAATCAAAACCCCTAGAGGGAAAGGGACCTGTGCTAAGATGAAATAAATGTTTTGCTGAACGTTTTCAAGATTTAATTTTTGATAAGCATAATAGGGAGACCATATTAGGGACAGTACTCTAACTTGGAGCGTACAAGTGCTATATATAAAGTCCTTAGGGCTACAGGATTACTCAAGCACCTACATGTTCTGACAATAAAACCTAAAAGTTTAAGAGAAGACGCTACTAGGTCATTTATATGAGGGTGGAAAGATAAGATACTGTCAAATCTTACACCTAGATCTCGGATTTCAGTTGTACGTTGCAAGTTCACACCTTTTAAGCAGTAGTCGAAGTGAACTGATTTGTCGGTGCGCTTAAATGTTAAAACTGCAGTCTTCTTATTGTGATAATGAATGTGTTGTTTACTTGTTAACCCTAGCAAAAGAACCAATTTTAAAATCATTATAACTCCACCAAAATGTGAGAAGGAATTTTTTTACTATTTTTCCCAGACTCACCAGTTGATTGTTAAGAGCGTAGCGGAGAGTTAATCCGCCATTTTCCAGATACCAAAAGTGTGCAGAGCCTTCTCAACGTCCAACTTGTCTATGTTTGAAAGATGAACGCAGGACGCAGGCACTGCCATACTATCAGAAGAGACAGGAGTACCCGCAGACGAAGTGTTATATACACTCTGAAAATATTTTGCAAAGCCTGAGACAATATCTAAAGTCCCAAAATTTCGTTGGATCCTTACCCAGCGATTGTCTTACACTGTTCAGGTAATCGTCGTAGTCACGGTTAGTTATTAATTTTGCCATTTTTCGCAATCTAATCAATTCATCTTTATAACGGATAGCCTTGCATTTTTTGTATTTTCGCCTAAAATTATTCTTAAGCTTAAAAGTCATTCTTAATTCAGTACTATACCACTTGGGAAAGTTTTTGCTGCCAGATGTAAATTTGGGTACGCAAGAATCAACAGTGTCATATATTTTATCATAAAAAGTTTTACATGCCAAATTAACATCTTTGAAACTATATAAGGACCAATCTGTAGCAAATAAGCTAGAGTATAGAACCGGAAACTTTGCTTTGCGAAAATTGTAGTTATTATGACCTGAATGTTTTGAAAATTTGACGAACAGCGCTTACTTAAGAATCATATTTATAACAAAAGCCGGATGATGACTATCCTCCCTTAAAATGGGCTCATCTTCCTTGAAGACAACGCATTTACCTACATTAGTAAATACTAGATCTAACATTACCTTATGCGAGTTCAATATGTGGTTGCAGTGGCGCAAACCTGAGAAATTCATGAAATTAGTATAAAAAGTATTTACCTACTTTACTCAAACAGTTTGCAAATTCCGGAAAATTAAAGTCTCCTCTTGTTGATTGCTTATAAATTCACCGTTCATGTTAGGATTTTTAACCGTTCGTGATTCAACTTAATACAAAATAACAGTCATGAAAATTGTTATTATACTCCACGCAATCTCTCAACATTTTACATTTTATTTTTCTTGTTTGAAACCGAAGAAGTCACCAAATTTATTCTATTGTTCATCTAAGGGTATAGACAGTTTTCCGTACTTAAATATTATTTAAATTTAATAGATTCTTTTTTGGAAGTTTTAAAATATTAATTGGCATTATTCATAATTTAGTTTTACGCATTGATTTGACTCTCTTAGAAAATGAACAGTGAAGTAAATGTCGTTGTGAATTCGAAGAAGGAAAGGAGATTTTGTGCTGACATTGTGTTATGTTTTATTTGTTCTTTGACTTCAACTTTGGAACATTTACACCCCGACACGCCTCTCAAAGCGACGTGTGTACCGGACGACATTTTGTGTTTTCGGCGATATTTAACATATGTTTTATGTATGTATTTTGCTTTATTAAATTCCGATGGCGAGAGTCCAGACTGATAATTTTCCTTTCATTTATATTACTTTTTATTCGTAACACCGGATTCCGCCATCGTGAGATACTCGGAGAGTGTCCGGCTGGGAGAAGAAACTCTGCTGAAGCTAGCCAAAGCTCTTGGTCAAGCATTCAATATACTTGCGGAATAAAAAGCTTGAAGCAACTACTGCAGGCGCCATCGGACACAGTAGGCATAGCGGGCGTTTGCGAGGACACCGCGGCATGGCTGTACGTAGCTGTGGTTAGTTTGAAGAGACAGTCAAAGACCGGATCTGGAACCATTAGCGCTACACGTTCCACGTCTCTTAAACTGTTGAATCATGTCCTTTTTCCTCTGACTGCCAATAAAACAAAAACAAAAATTTGCCAACACCCCACGATAATAATGTGTGCAAGGCCATTCGTTCACTTTAGGTGCGATATTGCAGACTAGAGAACTTTGTACATTTAACAAGATCGAAATTTATAGGTAGTCGTACATTTGAAAAGAACAAGTAGATTTTATAGTAGAGAGAATACAACTTTTTGACGCCATATTGTTGTATCGTAAATTCAAGGCACTTTAGCGGTCCACCACTTGCATTAGAACACTTTCCGCCATTTCAAAACACAACGTAGGGTTCCATGTGTTGAGGATCACCGTTGATGACTATCATTTCAAAATTTGCACGGGTTTGGGTTAGCAAATTATCATCACAATACTCCTAATATTATAATAACCTACAAGTAAATACTTTTGTATCTAGCTTTTACTGTTTCTCAGAATTATTCAGCGCCTCCTTCAAAAATTGGTCAATCCGTTTTTACAGAAAACCCTTGATTTTTTGAATGTATAAAATTCACTTTGTCGTTTTTGATATGCCCGTAACTTTGAATATGTCGACGTTTTGGTAATTAACTGTATAGTTATGAGGTGAAAGGTTATGTTAAATTTTGTTTGTTGCAATTTATTTTTAATGAGCTCCGACGGCAGCTTGTGTAACTAGTGTAAAGGCAGTTTATTAACAAGAAAATACTCGGTTATTTCACACCACTAGTTCTGGATGTTTTCCATAAGTTATGATTTCCGTTTGTAACTTCTCACCCGACTTTATTATTTTATATGTAAATAAAAATTTTATCTAAAAATTGTCCAAGCTCAAAACTGAAAAATTTGAAGTTGAAACTTGGAAAAATTGCAACAAATATCAAAAATAAAAATGAAGGTCTCAAGAACATTTAAAAAAAACAAAAATCGATGTCAGTTAGAAAATGTGCTTAGACAATTTAATTTGCACTAATTTGAATTTGACGCCAATGTGTTTTGTTGTGATTGGTCGGCACGATTGCAGAAATTAATATAATCTATTGCACTAGGGATTTTAATTTGTGCGGTTATGTTTGTTCTGGTTACAAGTGTGTAAAGAAATATTTCATTCTTTCCGGTTTTAACTGTGTTCTGACGGGATTTGTGTAAGAAAAATGCCAGTATTCTTCCACACAGTGATAAACTGGTTTTAGGTGGCCAGAATATCGGCTTTGGAATATTGTGAAGCAATCGCAACAGGTGGGAGGTCTCTATGAAAAAACACTTGTAAACTATGCCCTTATTCTTCAACCTGTCTTTTCCTTATGGCAAATCACGTGAGACGACACTGATTCTTCCTGGAAACATTTGCTTGTGACAACGCCAAGATGGAAGTTTTTCACTGTAAAGACTGTGATTTTAAGACGGAACTGCCACTTGTGTTTAAACAACACATTAATAAACATGATGGCCCTAAGAGAGAATCAAGTGAGGAAACATCTAGTGAGGAAACATCTAGTGAGGATTCCCGCAAAGAAAACTACGGTTGCGCCAAATATTACTTTGAGCCAAATTTGTCGTTAAAGTTGTTTCAGCATACTTCAGCATGCACGGAAACGAAAGAAAATCCTCAAAGTGTGAATTCTTTGAAAGAGAGTGCCACATACAGTTCCGACATCAAACAAACTGACGAAATACTGTATTATTGCGACAAATGTCTCTACAAATGTAAAATAAAAAGTAATTTAATTCGTCACATTAGAGTTCTCCATTTGCACAGGGGGTATGCATGCGACAAATGTCCATTTAAAACTAGATATAAATCCACTTTAAAAATTCACATAAATAGAATCCACTTAGATGAACAAGATGTTGAATGGTACAAGTGCCAAAAATGTCCATTCAAGGCCAAAGCAAAATATACTTTAAGACAACACACTTTGAGCTTACACTTCAACGACGAAGAGTGGTATAAATGCAAAAAGTGTTGTTTCAAAACTAAGTATAAAGAATACATAAAGGTACACCTACGTGTGAAACATCTAGACGAAGAAAAAATTAAATGGTACGAATGTGAAAATTGCCCATTCAAAGCCAAACTGCCATCGTACTTAAAAAATTCGGATGAAAAAGAAGGTAAATGGTACGCATGTACGACCTGTTCATTTAAAAGTAGATGTGGGTCTATTTTAAGGAGGCATTTGAAGATCCATTCGAAGATCAAATCGTATCAGTGCGACTATTGTTCATTTAAGACGAAACACCATTATTCTTTACAGCGTCATATAAATACTCGTCATAAGAATGGAACGGATGTTAAGGAGTAAGGCTTTTAATAAATTGAATGTATATGTAGGTACCTAAATTTTTGTGTAGCCAATAATTTTTTTATCCTTTGTGTCAACACTCCATGATATGTTAAATTTTGTGACTATATTTTCGTCCACATTTTGAATTAATTATTTGTTTTTGTGTTATGTACATTAAATAAATACGACAACGTTTGGTAAACTGAAAAACGCTCATCTATTATTGTTGTCATTGATCGATTCACTTTTTGAGATCATGTGTATCAGAAATATATGTTTGGAGACAAACTTTTAAATAATTTATCAGTTTGTTTTCGTTGATTAACGATAACGTAATGACGTGACAAAAACAAAGGGAATAGATATCATCATCCTCTGCCAAATTGTTATTTATCAAAAAATCTAGATATTATTTTTAATGTAAAAATATTAGCTTAGGGTCAGTCTGTGTGAAATCAACCAAGCATTAAAAGTTATTAAAAAATTAAATTAAAAAACAACATACAGGTCGCTAAAAAGTATGGAAGCAGTTCTATATAGCGAGAACCATTTGCTATTTTTTTTTTTTAATTTGGGCTTAGGAATAATCAAGTTCTATTGTCTGCAATTTTTTAGAATTTTATACTTCATTTGTTTATGAGACGCAGAGCTAACATGATTTTTTTTAATAGCACTGAATTCAGAAATGTAACGCATGCATTATTTTATTTTTTCTCAACATCGCAGCTAGGTTTGACAATACTATCACCTGTCATAGTCCTGGCGCAGGACACTTTATTCAAAAATTATACTAGTGCCCAATGATTGTAAAAATAATAGAACTGAGGGTACGTAACCTGAAATAAAGGTGCCAGCGTAACAGATTGATTTAAATGCTGTTTCCAAATAATTTTGACTAAATAGTGAATACATTGTTGTTAAAGCTTTTTAAAAATTTAAATAAAAAATTACATGGTTGAAAAAATATCAACTTAAGATTTAAAAAACAATAATTTTACATCAAATGTTCAAAATGTTCTGCATTGGAATATAGGGTAGTAAGATTTCTTACTTCTTGTTTTGGTTACCTTAAATCCATGCGTTGAAAGCTCACATAGTTTAGTGTATAAAAATGGAACAAAAAAAAATAAAAACTGGACCATCTTTTGATAAACACAATAAAATCATGTGAGGAATTTGGTTGAGGCTTAGTTCGGAGTGCTAGTGTTACGTTAAATGTACGTAAGTCAATTTTTTTTAGTTAGTATTTTTTTTAGTATTTGTGTTAATGTGATATATATATATATATATATATATAATGTTTTTTGACACTTTTCATTAAGATTATGAATAAAAAATAATTTAATGTTCGATGTTTTTATGTTACAATTATAATATTAATATATAATATACTAGCTGACCCCGTGAACTCGGTTTCACCCAAAATTTAATTTTGAATCTGGAAAATCGAATGCTTTGAAATCTTGCAGATGTTTTAAACATATGATAAGCATAATAAATTTGTATTCAAAATATATTTACTTTTCGCCTCCAAAAAATTGATGACGTCAGCCCAAAATTTTGCCAAATGAATCCTATCTAAAATGTCCAAAATAGGATGAGGCTATACTTGTGATTTATCATTCCATTCATATTTTTTAGTTTTGCTTATAGGGGGTGTCTCAAAAAAATTAATCACTGAGTTAATTTATTTTATTGACTGAATCAAGAATTGCAAAACTGAATTTTGAAATATTGCAGACGTTTTAAAGTTATTGTAAGCATGGTAAATTGTTAAGAATATTTATTTATTCCCCCCAAAAAATTGATGGAATGGCTCACTCGATTTTCGCAGATAATTTTGGGAATACAATACAGTTATTTTTAGTATTACACTGCACCAATCCAAGGTGGTATACGTGTTGATAGTAAATGTTTATTAGGTCATCACAAAATTGTGTAAAGAAAAGACTCAACTCGAAAATGCTGAATATGTTTCATTATACTTTTGGTGCGAAGGAAGTTCTGTCGAAACAACGTTCGATCAATTTTTTGACAATGGTTGATATAAATAAAACTCAGTAGATGCTCATACTCGAAATACGAAGTATCTACTCGAATATCAAATCAAAATATTTCTAGTTTTTCTAGATGATACTAATACTTCAGTAAGTAACAGTTGATGCTCAAGTAGCATTTCGATACAACAAAAAAGGACAACAGTGACAGTGTTCAACCATCAAGGCAAAAATCGAGTCACCAAATATAAGTTAGTATGGGGTAGACACCTTGAGATGGAAATCTCTATGGCCAGTGTTAGAAAAACGCACTGCACAATTTATGCATAAATAAAAGTTAATTACATGAAAAGTTTTCGATATTCCTGCTCCTAATGTGTTTTTCAAACTGAATGCACCTTTTGACGACTTTCCACGTTCATGAAAGTCACCATGTTTAGTTAAAATTCACTCTTACAACGATCCTACTGGTTTTCTAAGCTGCTTTACAGACAGCTCAGTTATTTGTCACGCCGATGCTCATTTCTAGAATAAATGCTCACAAAACGCGTAGATGTTCAGTTTGTGTCCGTGGAGATACAATGTTTCCAAGTAGGTACTCAGTACATAGAGCTCAGGTACTGTAACCGTATTCGAGATATACCCATATAAATTTTTATGGGACCAATCACTCAAAAATTGGTTCTCCTGAAACCGCAACCATAAATTATGAAAAGGGCTTCACAGGTCATTTTATACAGATCCGTATTCGGGTTGTGTTGAAAGTTTTACCTGCTTTCGGTAATGTTATAGATATAATATTAGAAAATATAATAATCGTCCAGAAAGTTCTCCTGCTGTAGTAAATCTCATTAGACAACAATCAGAACTCATATCTTCTGAAAAATGGCAGAATTGTATTCGGCATGTTATAAAAGTTGAATCAACATTTGTAAATCCACGGCCTAACGAAATTATAATTTCAATAAATAACGACTCATCTGAGTCTGAAAGTGACCTATAATGTTATAAATATTATTTAACTAATACAATTTGTCTATTATTTCACCTTATTTTTTTAACAGAGTACGGCCCTGAAAAATTCTGCCGGAACGTGCCGATATCTGGTCGCATAGGGTGTTAAAAGCAATAAATTACTGTTGCATTGTGCAGGGGTTTCACTCATTATCTGTCATAAAGTTTTATGTGGGTGTATCTCGAATGAAATTTGTATATATAAGAGTAATAATGAAGTAGGTACTTCGTATTTCGAATATGAGTATCTACTCAGTTTTATTCATACCACCCAATGTCTCGCTTCTATGTTTGATTATTTTGATTATGAGTACATACAACGCTGATCAACTTCCATATCCGAATTCCCCATGAAATAAATCATTGCGTTTTGCACCTGAGGTAGTTCGTCGCACATTTGATTGACTTCGTGGACCTATGTGAGCTTGTCGTCTTCTCGGCATTTTAATGAACTTCATAAAACGACACAGAATTATTTTCACAGTCAATCAAATCTGTAAATTTTGTCTTGAGAATTTTAAAATATTGAAAACTTCAAATTAAATCCTTGAATAACGGTAAAGTTTGAGGTTTTGTCGAAACCAACAAAGTGAGTATAGGTAAATAAAATGGCAGATCAAAATGAATAAGAAACTTTCGCAATGTGTAATTAAATTCACTTTAACCAAGACTTTTCTTAAAATAAACGACGTTTTCACGATTTCTGAGAATATATCACGATAAATTATTCTTCCGAGGGATGTAAAAATATTCATTTTATTGCCCAAGATTTACACTTAAACATATCGGCACATTCTAGGGCAAAACGGACCTGCCAAGCCCGCCTTGCGTTAGGTCCAACAATGAAAAAGTGAAGAAATGATACATGTGGCAACAGGAAAAGATGCTACATTTGTCTGAAAAATAAAGGTATAAAACAGTAACAAATATGCGATTTATGCGAGAGAAATGTATGTATTGAACATTCGATTAGTCGATTACAGAACTAATTTGTGCTAATTGAAAAAATTAATCATTATGTAACACGCAATTATTATTTTCTAAAAATAATAACATACCTTAAACCTTATTAAAATTACTCTTATTTAATAACACAAATACAACCAGCGGCCCTACTGGACCCGGGTTGCTCAGGTACCCAGATAAAATTCATAGCCCCGATAAGCGTAAAACGCAGTGAATTGTGGTTTATGGTTTTTAAAATACCATCTTACCATGGCTTAGATTTATTACTCCTCAGGATTATATTTAAAGATGTATAAGTACTGAAGGCTACAATGTAGGAAATGATGGTATTTAAAATATGAAAATTTCCGTGACAGAACACTATTAGCGGACCTCTTACCTCTATTTTTGTTTATGTGACCAAAATCACCAACATGAAGTATCAAAAATTACTACTAGTATAACTCAACTAATAACTACTGAAAAAGAAGTGAAATAAAAAATGTATCTGTATCTGCGCCATTAATTTTGTATTTAGATACAGATATTTTGTGCTTAAATTCGATTTTATCTAGATACAGATACTAGATACCCAAAAATGTATCTAGATACTTTATTTAGATACAAATATCTAGATACTGCCCAACACTGTTAATGACCATATCTCAAGATCTCGCTAGCAATTTAGACAATGGCTATCAAACCGATGTTGTGTACACAGATTTTTCAAAAGCATTTGATCGTTTGGACCACGGTATTTTGCTGCGAAAGCTCTTAGAATTTGCTTTTTTTGAAAAAATATATTTACTTTTCGCGAGTTACTCGTACATTACTGAACGTAAATGCTACGTTGAATGTTGTGGCTTCCGTTCATCCAATTTCACTGCTACCTCAGGCGTTCCTCAAGGCTCCGTTCTTGGGCCCCTAATTTTTAACATTTTCATAAATGACATTGCCAATGATATCAGTTCTTCTGTTCTTCTGTACGCTGACGTTATGAAACTATATCGTCGCATTACTAGCATTCAAGACTGTCTAGTTTTGCAATCAGATCTAGATAAGGTACATTCGTGGTGTTCAAAGAATGTTCTTCAATTAAACTATAAGAAGTTTACCTTATTAAGAGTTTTGATAGATTTTAACTACATCCTCAATAACAATATTATTTTGCGACAATCTCAGGTAAAGATCCTAGGCGTTATTTTTGATAAAAATCTGTCTTTCACAAATCATGTTAATACTATTATATCGCAAGCACTAAAAATATTTGGTTTTATAGTTAGGAATTGTACTGATGTAAAAAGTGAAACACCCTTTAAATTGCTCTATTATTCCCTGGTTAGGAGCAAACTTGAGTATGCGGCAATTGTGTGGTATCCACATTACAGTACACATTTCATGGAAATAGAAAGAGTACAAAGAAGGTTTCTAAAGTATTTAAATTTTAAGATGTTTCATATATATCCACCGCGTCGATTCCCACAAGGAGAGTTGCTCTCGAAGTTTTCTATGTTAAGCATTGGCGATAGAATAAACACTGCTTATGTGCGGTTTTTTGTAAAACTAATTAATAATTACATCAGCTGTCCATATTTGTTAAACTTATTTACTTTTAGTCGTTCAAAGGTTATGGTTAGAAGGCGGAATATTTTATACCAGAGCAGAGCTAGAACCAATATCATGAAATATTCTCCTATTAATAATATTTGTAATGCCGTAAAGAACTTTCATAATATATGATATATTTTCCTGTAAGCAGGCAGACATCACAAATTTTGCATCCAGGAGGCACTTACAACACAACACATAATTACAGAGCGTCAGAATTTTGTTCTATTCTATTTGATAATGACTGTTGGCTTCGGATCTTAGGTTGTTTGCCTTTTTATTTAAAAACTTTTTAACATATATTTTATAATTTACAGATAATTAAACAAATTAGAAATTCAATTGGCAATAATGATATATGGATTCGCGTCGATGAGACGACGGACAGGTTCGGAAGATACATAGCCCATAATTGGAAAGTTATCTTCTGAAAAAGCTGACCGTCAATTTCTACTAGCTTTGAGCAGCTTGACAAAACTAATAGCAACACAATCTCGAGATTTATAAACCAATCACTGGGTGTGCTGTTGATAATTTTAAGCATTGAAATTATTATAATTTATTTAATTGTTAATTTATAACTTTATCGTGGCTAAAAGGAACTGAATACAAAAAAGTTAAATGGTTTGTGTCAGATGGTGCTTCATATATGATCAAAACTTGTACTAATTTGAAGGTGCTTTATGAAAATATAACACACTTAACATTTATGGCACATGGGTTACATTTAGTGTGTCTGAAACAATTATACTGAATTATCCAAATGTCAATGGGATAATTAGCAATGTTAATAAAATCTTTTTAAAAGCACCAATAAGAGTAGAGTTTTATAAAAACAGTTAACCAAATACACCTCTCCCACCTGAACCTGTATTAACCAGGTGGGGCACTTGGATTCAAGCAGCATTGTTTTATGCAGAACACTTTGATTTTTTAAAACAAGTCAGTAAATATATAATGGTTGTTTACTATCATTCTTATATTGAATATTTTTAGGTTGTAACGTCATTTGAAGCCACAGATGCACAAATCATTAAAAAAGCTTAAGAATTCCAGAATAAAGCAAACGTTAAAAATGAACTCTTTGTTAGGAAACATAGATGGAGCGCGTGTTCAGCGGTAGTCTGCGCGACTGCGCCAGCGATGACGTAGCTATGACGAGGACGAACGTCACACAAAAAAATGGCTGGTCGGTTGTCCGCGAGCGTGTGTTTAAGTTCACCGTAATGTATATTTACTTGTGTTTGTGTAATAAATGTGTTAACTGTTGTTGGTGTTTTCGTTACACGTGCCTTATATAACTAACACTCTTGTGCATTAAAACTCACTTTAAAATTATTGCTGATGCAAGAGAACAATTAGAAACTATAGGTTTAAAAGTAAACCAAAGTATGGAAATTGTGAAAAAAATGTGTATATCTTTAAAAAACACACCAGGAAAGGTGGGGGAAATGGCGTTCAAAAATTATGCTCTCTATTAAAAATGAATCCAGGATACGGTTTTATATGTTGAGTAAATAACGTAATGTGCGGTAATGTAAATGCTACCAACAGTACATACTTAAATGAAAACGTAGATGGTTCAATATTTAATTTTGCATCCATCACTTCTTGTGATGTGGAACGCACGTTTTCAAAACTTAAAAGTATTTTAAGCGATCAAAGGTGTAAATTTACAGTCGAAAATTTCGAGAAATATATAGTTTGCTTTTGTAACTCATTTTAAATACCTGAATTAATACTTTATTTTTTGTCAAATGCGACTTGCTTTAATTTGATCGCCATTTTTTGCGATTACTTAGCATTAGTGGCAGTTTGTGTAACTAGTGTAAAGGCCGTTTATTAACAAAAAATACTCGGTTATTTAACACCACTAGTTCTGGATGTTTTCCATAAGTTATGATTTCCGTTTGTAACTTCTCAGCCGACTTTATTATTTTATATGTAAATAAAAATTTTATCTAAAAATTGTCCAAGCTCAAAAGTGAAAAATTTGAAGTTGAAACTTGGAAAAATTGCAACAAATATCAAAAATAAAAATGAAGGTCTCAAGAACATTTAAAAAAACAAACATCGATGTCAGTTAGAAAACGTGCTTAGACAATTCAAATTTGCACTAATTTGAATTTGACGCCAATGTGTTTTGTTGTGATTGGTCGGCACGATTGCAGAAATTAATGTAATCTATTGCACTGGGGATTTTAATTTGTGCGGTTATGTTTGTTCTAGCTACAAGTGTGTAAAGAAATATTTAATTCTTTGCGGTTTTAACTGTGTTCCAACGGGATTTGTGTAAGAAAAATGCCAGTATTCTTCCACACAGTGATAAACCGGTTTTAGGTGGCCAGAATATCGGCTTTGGAATATTGTGAAGCAATCGCAACAGGTGGGAAGTCTCTATGAAAAAACATACACACTTGTAAACTATGCCCTTATTCTTCAACCTGTCTTTTCGTTGCGACAAACCACGTGAGGCGACACTGATTCTCCCTGGAAACATTTACTTGTGACAACGCCAAAATGGAAGCTTATCACTGTGAAGACTGTGATTTTAAGACGGAATTGCTATTTGTGCTTAAACAACACATTAATAAACATCACCGCCCTCAGAGAGAATCTAGTGAGGAAACATTTAGTGATGAAACATCTAATGATGAAACATCTAGTGATGAAACATCTAGTGAGGATTCCAGCAAAGAAAACTACGGTTGCGCCAAATATTACTTTGAGCCAAATCTGTCGTTAAAGTTGTTTCAGCATACTTCAGCATGCACGGAAACGAAAGAAAATCCTCAAAGTGTGAATTCTTTGAAAGAGAGTGCCACATACAGTTCCGACTTCAACCAGACTGACGAAATACCTTGGTATTATTGCGACAAATGTCTCTACAAATGTAAAATCAAAACAAATTTAACTCGTCACCTTAGATTTTTCCATTCGCACAGGTGGTATGCATGCGACAAATGTCCATATAAAACTAGATATAAATCCGCTTTAAAAATTCATATAAATAGAATACACTTAAATGAACAAGATGTTGAATGGTACAAGTGCCAAAAATGTCCATTCAAGACCAAAACAAAATATAATTTAAGACAACACACAAAGAACTTACACTTCAACGACGAAGATGTTAAGTGGTACAAATGCAAACAGTGTTGTTTCCAAACTAAGCATAAAGAATACATAAAGGTACACCAACATGTGAAACATCTAGACGAAGAAAAAATTAAATGGTATGAATGTGAAAATTGCCCATTCAAAGCCAAATTTGCATCGTACTTAAAAAGACATGTACTTATTTATCATTCGGATGAAAAAGAAGGTAAATGGTACGCATGTACGACCTGTTCATTTAAAAGTAGATGTGGGTTTGATTTAAGTAAGCATTTGATGATCCATTCGAAGATCAAATCGTATCAGTGCGACTATTGTTCATTTAAGTCGAAATACAATTATTGTTTAAAGCGTCATATAAATAATCGTCATAAGAATGGAACGGATGTTAAGGAGTAAGGCTTTTAATAAATTGAATGTATATGTAGCTAAATTTTTGTTTAGCAATAATGTTTTTATCCTTTGTGTCAACACTCCATGATATGTTAAATTTTGTGACTATATTTTCGTCAACATTTTGAATAAAAAAAAATCAATTAATTATTTGTTTTTGTGTTACGTACATTAAATAAATACGACAACGTGTGGTAAGCTGAAAAACTATTATTGTTGTCATTGATCGATTCACTTTTTGAGATTATGTGTATCAGAAATATATGTTTGGAGACAAACTTTTAAATAATTTATCGGCTTGTTTTCGTTGATTAACGATTAACCTAATGGCGTGACAAAAACAAAGGGAATAGATATGATCATCCTCTTCCAAATTGTTATTTATCAAAAAATCGAGATGTTATTTTTAATGTAAAAACATTTGCTTAGGGTCAATCTGTGTGAAATCAACCAAGCATTAAAAGTTATTAAAAAATTAAATTAAAAAACAAAAATCGGAAAGTCGAAAAGCCGAAGAACATTAAAAAAATCTTAATTTGGACAAATTTATTTTTACGCCTACGTGCTTTGTCGCGATTGGTCGGCATGGATGCGAAAATTAATGTAATCTATTTGTCCTGGCGGTTTTAATTCGTGAGGTTATGTTCGGCCGAATTGCACGTGCGGAAAGAAAATTTTAATCTTTCTCGGTTTTAACAGTGCTTCCACAAGCTTTGGGTAAGAAAAGTGCCAGTATTCTTCCATTGTATGAAAAAACGATTCTAGGTGTACATGTCATCTCTGGAATACTGTCAAACAATCACAACACGTGGGAGATCACAACGTTCACAACTGTAAATTATGTCCATATTTTACAACTTCGCTTTTCATTATGGCGAACCACATGAAACGACACTGATTCCACCTGGAAACATTTACTTGTGACAACGCCAAAATGGAAACTTATCACTGTAAAGACTGTGATTTTAAGACGGAAGTGCCACTTGTGTTTGAACAACACATTAGTAAACATCACGGCCCTAAGAGAGAATCTAGTGAGGAAACATCTAGTGAGGATTTCCGGCACTACGGTGGCATAAAATATTACTTTGAGCCAAATCTGTCGTTGAAGTCGTCTCAGCATACTTCAGCATGCACGGAAACGAAAGAAAATCTTCCAAGTGTGAGTTCTTTGAAAGAGAGTGCCACATACAATTCCGACTTCGAACAAACTGACGAAATGCTGCATTCTTGTGCCGAATGTCCATTCAAATGTAAATTCAAAAAATATTTAAATCGTCATATTAAGGTTTTCCATTCACACAAGTTGTATACATGCGACAAGTGTAGATTTAAAAGCAGATGGGAAGGAAATTTAAAACGCCACATAAATAACATACACTTAAACGACAACGACAAATGGCACAGATGCAGTCAGTGTCCTTTCAAAAGTAAGTTTGAAGCAACTATTAAAAGACACGCAATGGTCCACCATCTAGACGCCGGCGAGGCAGAAATGGCCACTTAATTTCTAGTGCCAAAATTGTTCCTACAGAACCAAACAAGCGAGGTATTTAAAAAGTCAATTCATTTATAAACATCTGAATGATGAGAAAATTAAGGGGTACAAATGTGGAGACTGTTCATTCAAAGGTAAAAACAAAGTGTGATCTGACTTGACAAGGCAAGCAAAAATTCGTTTGAAGATCAAATAGTATCCGTGTGTTTATTGCTCATATAACGCAGTGAATATTTAAAGCGTCATTTGAGTAAACAACCATTTGGATGAAACTGAAGTTATGTGGTACCAACTGTCCTTACAAGATTAAAAGTAGTACATCTTTTTATGAACCGAAAAACACGTGTGGGATTTAGTTGACGTTTCGTTTAATGTAGCAGTATTTTGTTGAGTGTACTCGTATATACTTCTATTTTTTGTTAGTTCGTTTTTTCTAGCATTTGTGTCAAGACTCTGTTATGTGTTATTTTTTGTGACCATCTTTTTATTGAGATTATGATTATATACATTCTAAATATTTTTTTTACATGACAAACATTAAATAATTTGATAGATTTGATTGTGGGTGGTATATATTCCTCCTGCATCACCACTTTCCATTTATGAGAAATACTGCATTGATCTGGAGTCAATCTTTGATCGTTTCCCCAACTCATCTTACATAATCGCTGGAGATTTTAATCTCCCCGATCTTATCTGGAACGGAGATGATGTTAGCTGTTCTTCAGCAGGAATATTGCGATGCTATAAGCTCAACTTCTGCGCTTTTGAACCCTAAACAAATTAACATGATTCCTAACAGTCGAAACGTTTTTTTGGATTTAATATTTTCAAATGTGGTTGATATACAAGTTTCGCCTGCGCTAGACATTCATCATACTCTTTGTTCATGACAGATGTCCACCAGTATTGCATTATCATTACGCTTCGAATTTTATTTTTATGATTTTGCAAAAGGCGATATAACCTCTTGAATGGATATTTTGCTTCAATTTGTTGGGATTTTTTATTGACTAGTACTAATCTTGATGAGAAAGTGTCAGTCTTCTATGACATTCTATTTTTTGGTTTTGAAAAATATATCCCATATAAAACGGTAAAGCATAATGCCCTAAATTATCCTATTTGGTTTAATAAGGAGCTTAAAGATCTTTGTAGAAAGAAAAGATCAGCACATTCTAAATATAAAGAATCCGGCAAATTTGAATATTATCTTTACTTTAAATTGTTAAGATCGCAGTGTAAGGAACTTAGCAAAAAACTCTATGATTTATACATTTCCAACGTTAATGCTAGTATTTTTAATAACCCTACATTTTTTTGGAAATTTATTCGTGACAAGAAAAGGAATGCTAGTACTTTCCCAAAAGAAATGTCTCTGGATCAGCCTTCAGTAAAAGGGGGTTATGAAATTGCAAGTTTGTTTGCTGAATATTTTTCTTCAGTTTATATTGTGGATGATAACCGTAACTTTAATTGTGATTTTGATTCTGTTTGTCAAGTTAATGAGGCCGGTCTAACAATTAATCTCCTTGATATTTTTATGCATATTTCTAACTTGAAGTCGTCTTGTAGTTCGGGTCCAGATGGCGTTCCGCGTATAGTCCTTAAAAATTGTATATATACATTGTGTAGACCTTTGTTCACTTTATTCAAAAGTTCGTTAAATGAAGGTGTTTTTCCGAAACTGTGGAAAAGAAGTTATATTGCGCCTATATTTAAATCGGGACAGCGAGATAAAATCAACAATTACAGAGGTGTCTGTAATCAATCCGTTATTCCTAAGATGCTTGATTCTATTGTAACTACCCAGTTGCAATGGGCATCTGGGTCGGTAATTTCTTATAAACAACATGATTTTTGCCCTAGTAGATCAACATTGTCCAATCTTATTGAATTTAAGACGTTCCTAAATGAAGCACTCGCTAATCGGTTTCAAGTTGACTCCGTGTATACGGACTTCGAGAAAGCTTTTGATCGTGTGAATCATCGTTTACTTATCATGAAATTACACAGATTAGGCTTCAATAACAAAACGGTTCGGTGGTTATCTTCATTTTTGATTGGCAGATCTCAACAAGTTCGCATAATTCGACTCCTTTTTGCGTCACATCTGGTGTTCCTCAAGGCACACACTGTGAACCTGTTCTTTTTTTGTTATTTATAAATGATTTGACTTGTGGCTTCCGTAAATTCTAATTAGTTGTTGTATGCAGATGGCTTAAAATTATTTAAATCTGTAAATTCGGTTCAAGATGCTGAACAACTTCAGATGGACCTTAATGTACTATTTGAATGGTGCGATAAAAACTGGTTGCTTCTGGATATTAATAAATGTCAGGTCATTTAATTTTTTACAATGAAAACACACACTAGTTATGATTACCACGTAGAAAACCATAGTGTTTCACGTGTCTTAGAAATTAAGGATTTAGGAGTGATTTTTGACACTTCCCTGTCGTTTAAAAATCATTACTCGTTTGTTATTAAAAAAGCTTTAAACATGTGGAGATTTATTTGGCGCCATTCTGGCGATCTTTCACCCTCAGCATTGAAATCTCTTTATTGTTCACTTGTTCGGTCGAATTTTGATTATTGTTCTCCTGTATGGTCCCCGATTTATAAGGTAGACTCTGAAAGGTTAGAAAAAGTAAAAAAAAATTTCTTCACACTATGGAATTCAAATTTGGGCACCGACATGTTAAGGGTAGTTACAACTGGATAGTGAACATGTTAGATATTCAGTCATTATTTAGTCGAAGATTGATTGCTGATGCCTGCTTTCTTCACGGCATTATCAATAGGCATATTGATCAACCATATTTGTTAGGAAAATTATCCTTCTTGTTGCCTGTAATAAGTAGCCGGATGACACGCAGTAAAAACATTTTTAGACTTCCCTGGACGCCGCTTCGAGGCTTCCGGCAACCGGCTCCAGACTTGCCTTTATACGCCCGCCGCTAAGCCGTCGATGAGTCACCGTTCATCGACACCCATACTAAAAAAACTCATAACGTCGCACCGGTGAGGTTATGGGTTTATTTCGTAACAATATTATATACAAAAATTATAAAAATTGCACAAGTTGAAATTTGTAAACATTGGAACAAACATCAAAATTAAAAATAGAATTCTGAATACATCGTTTGAAATCATTATCTCTAAAAACTAACGATAAGAAGGAAAAGAAGGGTGCCGAATCTACATATAAAAAACCCAGGCAGAATAAACCTTCAAAAAAGAACAATTTCATTATCGGCACTCAATCCTCTGTAACACCTGGAAATGATAACGACGAAGAGAATCCAGCCATACTAAGCTTCAGCGCAGTTGCGAGAAAAGCATGGATGTATGTTGGTAGGACAGCTCTAAAGACTCAACCGGAACATCTTCAGTCTCGTCTAGAGGGGAAATTTCCTGGTAAAGCCTTTATACTAGATACAACCGCTGACCAAACGTGAGGGGGCACTAACACAAGCTTTCAAAGTTGGGACAGAACCGGCTGTGATGAAAAAATAATTTAATCCCGACATCTGGCCGGTAAATAACTGGTTAGAAAATTCACGTTTTTTCGGAACTCCGACCGGAAAACTGCTTCCTTTGACAACAAGTAATTTTGGAAAGTGTCTAAACATTGTTTGTTAGAATGTCCAGAGTCTAGGTAATAAAGTGTTACGCTTGGAGGCACTGTCTACGGATATACTAGTCGTCAGCGAGCACTGGATGAATAAAAGTCGTATTCAGAGATGTAACATCAACAGCTTCAAACTTACAAATTCTTTCAGTAGAGAAAACTGCTCTCAGTTTATTAAATTTTTATCAGCACAAACCTGGGAAAGGGTCTATACTTCAGATGATCTCAGTGCTGCTTATAATATTTTTAGCACTACGTTAAATACTCTATTTCAGGAAGCTTTCCCATTTAAGAAAGTATGGGCTACTTATAAAACTAAAGGTGACTTTACTCATGTAGCACGGGTATTAAGAGATTTACGGGAGCAAGTCTCGGTTCTTGGTGAATTAGCTAAAAAATACGATGTCTTCAAGGGTATTATAAATAGTAAATATCAAAACAAACTTAGTGAGGTAAAACAGGATATCAATGATGAACGTGTTAAAACAGCCAACAATAAAAACAAAGAAATATGGCGCATAATAAAAAGCTCAGTTACTGGATAATGATGTAGCTCTGAGTTCGGTTGAAAGTGCAAACAAATTCAATAGCTACTTTGCTGAAGCTGCAGCTAAAGCAGTGAGCTCGTTAACATATACAATTGACTTTGACTGTATTTATAGTAATATTCCTCTGCACTCTAATTCGTTCTTTTTTTATCCAGTAACTATTGTCGATATACATCATGCTATTGAAAAGTTAAAAAAGACCAACTCTGCAAGCGACGACGGCATCTCCAATAACTTACTAAAAAGTATCGTTGACTATGTAGCCTTCCCACTTGTTCATATCATTAACTTGTCTTTTGAAAGGGGCGAATACCCTGAAGCACTCAAGACAGCTCTGGTTTTACCTTTATTTAAAAAAGGAGATCCTAACTTAGTAGAAAACTACAGACCTATTAGCTTATTATCAAGCATAGGGAAAGTATTTGAAATTATTGTAAATGATAAGATATTACGTTACTTAGAAAAACATAACCTGATTAACTACAGCAGCATGGTTTTAGGAAAAATTTAGGTGTGGACACAGCCCTAAGTAAATTTATTGACACCATCTACTCGTCCATGGATAACAAATTGGTTACCCTAGGTCTATTCATTGACTACTCAAAGGCATTTGACAACATGTCGCATCAAATTTTACTCAGCAAGGGTCCATTTTGGGACCTACTCTTTTTATTTTATTCACGAATGATCTGGCACGATATATAGAAACAGGCTGTAAAGTGCTGCAGGTGTACTATGCAGATGATGCTAATTACTTAATGACCGGGTCGGATTTCGTCGTTATTAGTACGCTTCAAACTTTATATGAAAGAGTCCTTTTCGGGTCGGTAAAAAATTAGCTAATTGTAAACAACGATAAAACTGCATGTGTTTTGTTTGATAAAAGTAGCCATAGAAAAATATTGATCGATGATGCACTCAAATCTCTTAATCACAATCTCCAAGCACAAGCCTCTACAAAAATGCTTGGTATTTACATTGATTACAAACTTTCCTGGGCACCTCATATTGATTTCATCTGTGGAAAGCTTTCTCATGTTTGCTATATGTTAAAAAATCCATCGCTGCACTGCAGTAAAGAAACCTTAAAATCCCTGTACTTTGGTTGTTTTCAGAGTATCATAATGTATGGAGTAGAATACTGGTTTAGATCTTCAGAAGCCGAAACAGTCAAAGTATTTAGCTTCAAAAATGAGCAATAAGAATTCTAGTTGATATAAGGAAACGAGACGCCTCCCGACTTCATTTTAAAAATCATAAAATTTTGACGCTTCCTATATATGACGCTGTATAATTCAATTTCAAAGTGTTGTGCTTTGATTTTAAAAATAAAAGCCTTTAACGACGTGTGGGGATAACCACAACTACGAAACACGTAACAAAGATCGTTTATTACCAGAGAAACACTCAACTATATTGTATCACAAAAGTTTGCATAATAATGCCTGTAAGTTCTTTAATGCATTGCCTCAGGTAATTACTCTTAGAAAAGAACTGCTACTGTTTATCTGACTACTTTTTGTAATCTGTGTAACTATACGTAAAACGTCTTTTTTTTCGTTATTCTGTATTGTATTGTCTTGACGCATATTAACATATATAACTGTTGTATATGTTTTTTATTAATTAAGACCCCCAACTGACCCGGAAATGACCCGCATTCAGGCAAGACTTCTATCATTACGGGTATTAAGACCAAGTAATGATATGCATTGATTAGATTAACAAAACAACTTTCGAGATTCTAGAATTACAGCATACAAATTAGTCTGCTATTATTCTCTAATCTCACCCCATCCCCAAAAGTCTAGCGTAACTACCGATCATTTATCCGCGCATCACTTGGAAAGTGACCTACACTACTCTGACCTACTGGTGCTAATCTAATCTAACTGACATGATCAGACTGTTCGAGAAACTTTCGAACAATATGACATGTTACTAACGAAACAGCTTTTTGAATTTTGACAATTATTGAATCATTCAAATGCAAAAACTTTAAATTCTCAACTAAGCTATTTGGGACTACACCTACATTAGAGTTAACTAACGGTAGAATTGAAATTTTTTTAAGATTCAACATGGATTTCATTTCTATCGATAATTGTAGATATTTTGATATCTTGGTGTGGTGTGATGTTTGAATAATGTTGTTTGTGTTAGGAATACCAATGTCAATGAGAATGGCTTCGTTCGTGTGTTTTTTGATAAGTATGATGTCTGGTCTGTTAGCTGTAATGTTTAAGTCTGTAAGTATTGTGCGATCCCAGTATAATTTGTATTTGTTATTTTCAAGGAACGGAGATGGGATGTAAGTGTAATAGGGTGTCGTATCTTCGATTAAGTTCATAAGTGTTGCTAATTCTTTGTGAATGATTTTGGCGGCGTTGTCGTGTCTAGCTTTGTAATCAGTTTGTGCCAGGATGCTGCAGGAGGAGATTATGTGCTGGATCGTTTCAGGTTTTGCTTTGCAGAGTCGACAGCAGTCGTTTCTTATATTCGGATCTTTGATGATGTACTTTCTGTAATTATTGGTATTGATTACTTAGTCTTGAATAGCAAACACAAATCCTTCTGTTTCGGCATACAAACTTGATTTTTTTAACCAAATCAATGACATCTTATTGACATGAGTTTCTTCTAAGTGTTTGTAGAATTTTCCATGTGGTTGTTTTTATTTTAGCCCACTTATTATTTTGTCTATTGTGTGGGGGGTGTGGATTTCTTTGGTGTTCGACAGATTTAAGCGTGTGTGGTTCAAATCTGCTCTTGTGATGGTGCGAAACATTTCATTTCTTTCTGCTCGTTTCAAGAAATACTTCTTCAGATCTGAGATTTGTCTCTGATATAAGTTTTCTAGGTTCTGGAAACCCCTTCCTCCATTCTGTCTTGGTAATGAGAATCTTTCAATCGACGATTTTGGATGATGCCTTCTATACTGTCTGAAGATTTTCCTTGTTGCTATGTTTAAATTTTCAAGATCAGTTTTGGACCATTTAATGATTCCAAAAGAATATGTTAGCAGTGGAACGCAGAATGTATTTACTGCTTTCATTAAATTTTTTCCATTTAACTGTGTCTTCAATATTAATTTTAATCTCGCTCGGTATTGATCTTTCAACTGTGTTTTCGTTTTGGTATGATTGATGTGGGAGGATTGACAGAAACCCAGATATTTGTATGTATCATTTCGTTCTTGGGCTTCGATTATTTCGTTATTCTAGGTTATATGTGGTACTTGGTGTTGGACGCCTGATTGCTTGGGTTTTACATTTCTCAATACCAAAACACATACCAATATCATCGGAAAACTGTTCAGTCAGATTTAGTAGGTTTGTTAACTGATTTTGTGTACTTGCATATATTTTTATGTCGTCCATATACAGCAAGTGACTTATTCTGTTTTCTCTTTGTTTGTTAATTCTTATATTGAACCCATAATTGCAGCTGTTCGGGATATCGGAGAGGGGATTTATTGCTAAGCAGAACCATAACGGGCTAAGAGAATCGCTTGAAAAATTCCTCTTCGGATCATTATTGGATCTGACTGAATTGTTTGTTCCATTGATCTAATAAAGGAGTGGATGGAGCCTTGTATACGTTTCCATACGCGAGCGAGTGTAATCAACATAAGTAAGAAATAGCTAGAGCGGTTATGCATCAGTGGGGAAAGGACGGCTGACCACGTATCACGTGCTGGGTGGCAAGAAACGCTTCATTTGAACGGGAATTAATACGTTTTCTTAGGAATTTGTTCAAACAATCAATTATAACAAACGTCTGTTAATGAAAACTATATTTTTACAGTTTACATTAAAATTATGTGTAATGTGAAACAACAAAAATCATGTTAAGTGGTGGAGATAGTCTTTTAATAAAATGAAATGTATACAGAATCTACAATATATTACGAATTCAGTTAGTACAATAATCTTCTACAAGTTAACTAATCTTGTAGTGTATTTTCATTGGTAATTTTGACATTTTTGGGATAAAAGTAATTAAACTTTCGATAAAAGTGACAGGGTGCCTAATTAAATTAAACATATTAAATTGTGTGGAATTTTCTACTAAAATCTATTTTCTAAATCCACGTACAAATAACTAAAACAATGATCAATAGATATAAAATTCCCGCTTTTTGTAGCAATAATCCGTTTTTTTCGTAACTCGGAATGTTTAGGGAGTCTAACAAATTTTTTAAATTATTTACGAAATCCTTCGTCTGTGTATCTGATTATTACCTATGAAATGAAACAGGATTGCTTTCTTTGCACGTTCTATGCAATTATACGCACAGCACGATTTCACAATGTTTAACAAATAGTCCAATAAAATACAACTTAAGAAGACTGTAGACATTTAAATAAGGTAACTTGTGCCTAAAAAACGTAAATTTGCAAAAATACACCTTCAAACACCATGCGACAGCACGAAAGAAACCTCCAGCAACACAGTGCTCTGCAGTTTCGCGTCAATGTATTGCCACCCAGAGAGCCCTATCTCTGTCCCACTGTGTTGACAACGCGCGTCTCTCTCTAAGTTACTTCCATATAATATTATTTCTATGGTTTGTTCATTTAAGGTTATTTGGAGGGTGGTCTTCCAAAATTCCATGGAACATTTGAGAAAAGTGCAGATTTTAGTATCAATTTTGTATAATTCCAGAATTTTGCATAGCCAGGAATGAGGGACAGAATCGTAAGCTTTCTTATAATCAATAAAAGCAGTATATATGTTTCGGTTTTCTTTTCTAGCTTGTTCGCAGATGATGGAATATATGATTAATTACTCTTTGCAACCAAATGATCCTTTAATACATCCTTTCTGTTCTTCATTAATGATGTCAGCGTTAAAACAGTGTTGTAAGTTTTTTTGTGTAATGCATGCGGTTAATATTTTATAAATTGTCGGCAAACATGTGATAGGTCTGTATTTTAAAGGATTTTTTGTGTCGTTATCTTTAGGTTTTAGGTATGTTACACCATGACATAAGAATGTTGGAAAGGAGGCTGGGTCAAGAAGGAACTGATTTAAGTGATATAGAAAATGAATATGTACACAATTAAATTTTTTTATCCAAAAATTACTGATTTTGTCTGGTCCTGGTGATTTCCAGTTGTGTGTCTTATTGATGGTATTTATTAATTCGGCAAGTGTTATCTGAAGATCGTTCATTGGTGTAACTGTGGATAGTTTATGGGATATATGAGGAATCCATTTGCCAGATTGGTTAAATTCAAATTCTTGAGACCAAACTTTTGACCAAAATGTTGTTACATCCTGTGAACTTGGAAGTTCACCGGATAATTGAGTTTTGCTTGAATTAATTATATTTATTAATTATATTATTATTATTATTAATATTAAATAGTTGAAAAATTGGAAAAATCAAAAACAAGTCCTAAAATCGAAGACCTGACGAACATTTAAAAAATCAAAAATCGATGTCAATTAGAAAACATGTTTAGACATTTCGAATTTGCGTCAATTTGAATTTGACGCCAATGAGTTTTGTTGTGATTGGTCGGCACGACTGCAGAAATTAATGCATACTAGTTACACTGGGAGTTTTAATTTGTGCGGTTATGTTCGTTCTAGTTACACGTGTGTAAAGAAATATTTAATTCTTTCCGGTTTTAAGTGTGTTCCAATGGGCTTTGGGTAAAAAAATGCCAGTGTTCTTCCACAATGTGATACACCGGTTTTAGGTTTCCAGAGTATCAATTTTGAAATTTTGTGAAGCAATCGCATCGGGTGGGAGGTCTTTATGGAGAAACATACACACTCGTAAGCTATGCCCTTATTCTGCAACCTGTCTTTACCTTATGGCAAACCACGTGAGACGACACTGATTCTCCCTGGAATCATTTACTTGTGACAACGCCAAAATGGAAGCTTATTACTGTAAAGACTGTGATTTTAAAACGGAACTACCACTTGTGTTTAAACAACACATTAATGAACATGACGGCCCTAAGAGAGAATCTAGTGAGGAAACATCTAGTGAGGATTCCAGCAAAGAAAACTGCGTTGGCGGAAAATATTGCTTTGAGCCAAATCTGTCGTTAAGATCGTTTCAGCATACTTCAGTATGCACGGAAACGAAAGAAAATTCTCAAAGTGTGAGTTCTTTGGAAGAGAGTGCCACATGCAGTTCCGACTTCAAGCAAACTGCAGAAGCACATTGGTATTATTGTGCGGAATGTTCCTACAAAAGTAAAATCAAAAATTATTTAAAACTGCACATCGAAAATAGCCATTCGAACAAACGGTTTGCTTGCGACAAGTGTTCATATAAAAGTAGACGTAAAGCCGATTTGAAGATCCACATATAATAGAGTGCACTTAGATGAACAAGATGTTAAATGGTACAAGTGCCAAAAATGTTCCTTCAAGACCAGAAGGAAAGGTAATTTAAAAGAACACACAAACAGCTTACACTTAAACGACGAAGACGTTAAATGGTACGAATGCAATGATTGTTTTTTCAAAAGTAAGTATAAAAAAGTCTTAAACATACACCTACGTTTCAAACATCTCGATGCAGAAAAAATTAAATGGTACAAATGTGAAAATTGTCCATATAAAGCCAAACTTTCCTGGTGCTTAAAACGACATGTAAAGATCCATTTGAAGATCAAATCGTATCAGTGGGACTACTGTTCATTTAAGACGAAATACAATTATTGTTTAAAGCGTCATATAAATAATCGTCATAAGAATGGAACGGATGTTAAGGAGTAAGGCTTCTAATAAATTGAATGTTTATAGACCTAAATTTTTGTTTAGCCAATAATTTTTTTATCGTTTTTGTCAACACTGTATGATATGTTGCATTTTGTATCGATATTTTCGTCCACATTTTGAATAAAAAAAAATCAATTGATATTTTTTTTTGTGTTACGTACATTAAATAAATATCACAACGAGTGGTAAGCTGAAAAACGCTCATCTATTATTGTTGTCATTGAGCGATTCACTTTTTGAGATTATGTGTATCAGAAATATACGTTTGCAGACAAATTTTTAAATAATTACTTGTTTTCGTTGATTAACGATTAAATCTCCCTAATGACGTGACAAAAACAGAGGGAATAGATATCATCATCGCCTGCCCCATAGCAAATTGTTATTTATCAATATCATTTTTGATGTAAAAATATTAGGTTAGGGTCAATCTACGTGAAATCAACCAAGCATTAAAAGTTATTAAAAAATTAAATTAAAAAACAACATACAGAGTCGCTAAAAAGTATGGAACCACTTGAATATGACGAGAACCGTTTGTCCATTTTTTTGAAATTTGAGCTATACTTAGGAATACTCAAGTTCTATTGTCTGCAATTTTTTAGAATTTTATATATCATTTGTTTATGAGGTGCAGGGCTAACGTGTTTTTTTTTAATAGCACTAGTAGCAAATGTGACGTTTATAAATGGTGCATTTTTTTCTGAATTCAGAAATGTAACGCATGCATTATTTTATTTTTTCCCAACATCGCAGCGAGGTTTGACTATACTATCACCTGTCATAGTCCTGGCGCAGGACACTTTGTTAAAAAATTATACTAGTGCTCAATCATTGTAAAAATGATAGAACTGAGGGTATATAACCTGATACAAAGGTCCCAACGTAACAGATTGATTTAAATGCTGTTTCGAAATAATTTAATGACTAAATAGTGAATACATTGTTATTAAAGCTTTTTAAAAATTTAAATAAAAAATTACATTGTTGAAAAAATATCAACTTAACATTTAAAAAACAATAATTTTACATCAAATGTTCAAAATGTTCTTTGGAATATAGGGTAGTAAAATTTCTTACTTCTTGTTTTGGTGCGTTATATTATATCCGTGCTTTGAAAGCTCACACAGTTTAGTAGCAATGATGTAAACGTTAATGTGAAAACACACTTGACAAAAATCCACTTACTAATACGTAATTTATTCTGAAAACGATTTCTAAATTTCTGGATGATTTTTCCGAGATTATAATACACATTTCATAATTTCTCACTCGAGCTTTTAAAATAGTATATTGATTGAAATTAAAAGTAACTTTAAATATTGATGCACTTTGAAAATAATGATTAGAGAGCGGATTTCTAGGTTTAATGCTTTTTGTGAAAAATGTAAGCACTTCAAAACTTTTTTATATCTGTAACTATGATACAATGTGGAGTCATTTGACACATTTTTTTTATGCTTATTTGCTCTTTTTTTCAATTTTATGCATATTAAAACTTATATGCTTATTTAATGCTTTTTTCGACGAATATGAGTTTTAATGCATATTTTGTTCAAATGCCGGCCTTGTCGGGATGACAAATACTTGTTAGTTAGCCGTATCGTATCGTATGCATTTTACCTGGACTTGACCATTGAAGTACACTTACTCAAGACCCTTTCTGTGAATAGGTTCCGGTCGTTTGGGTAATAAAATTTTATTATAGGATTGGAAAAATACTCCATAGATTTTATGACTTTAAATCCTTACTTCCGTTGATAATGAATTAAAGCTTTTAACCAGATGTTCTTTTTCGGCATTTTGCGGCAAGACCGTTGAAGATTTTCTAGAAAAAAGGATTATTGAATCCAACTACCTACCTTAAAATTTTTCTAATGGAAACTTTTAAGTAAATGAACCGTTTATTTCACAACCATCAGTCTATCGCATCTGTCGTAGTACAGTGTTATACGTGGTTCTCCCTTGTTACATGTTGAGTTCTTTTTGGTAATATTACTAATATTTTAAAAGAATGCCGAAAGTAAAATCGACGCCGGATGAGTGGATAAGGGATTTTCCAGAATTAAAATTAGAAAACAACAAAATATTCTACAGAGCTTGTGTGAAAACTGTAAGCCCACTAATTTTTTTTTTATCTATTTTCCTTTGTTATATATGTACGTTGTTTTAGATTCAAAGTGATAAAAAATATAACGTGACGCAACATGTCAGAACGACTCTTCATGTAGAAAGGAAGAAAATGTTTGAAGTTTCTAAAATTAAACAGCGGACCATACATGAATCTGTTGCATCTACTTCCACAAAAGATGAGCAGTTTCAGTTTAATTTCGATTTTTGTAAAATGATGATCCAGTCCAATATACCTTTAAAAAAATTGGAGAAAGGCCCTCTTCAATAATTCCGTGAAAAACACTGCAATCGACATATTCCGGTTGAAAGTACTCTCCGAAAAAATTATGTAGGCCCAGTGTTTCAGCAAGTTTACAACGAAATTAAACATCGCATTGGAGATAATTATTTATGGTTCGCTGTCGATGAAACAACCAATAGTTGTGGAAGATACGTGGCAAGTTTAATTATTGGAATCTTAAATGAAAATTTCCCTAGTCGAGGGTATGTAGTAAGTTTGAAAATGTTAGATAAAACAAATGGCAATACGATTACCAGATTTGTAAATGACAGTCTTACGTCACTATTTTTGCCAAATGCCGTACCGGCGAATAAAATTTTATTGATGATCTCGGATGCAGCTCGTTAAATGTTGAAAGCAGGGAATAATCTGAAAATATTGTACCCCAATGAAATTCACTCTACTTGCATTGCCCACGGTTTAAACACAGTGGCTGAAGGAATACGTTTGCAGTTTCCTTCTGTTAATAAATTAGTGGCAAATGGTAAAAAGATTTTTGTTAAAGCCCCACTGAGAGTGCAACATTTTAAAGGAAAATATCCAAACATACCATTGCCCCCAGAGCCGATTATAACGAGGTGGGGAACATGGTTACAGGCCACATTTTGTTATGACAAATATTACAAAGAATTTGAGGAAGTAGTTGCGGAGTTTGGCGAATATTCTCTTCAATCGATTAAAGATTGCATAAATATTTTGGAAAACAAAGATTTGCGACAAGATCTAGCTTTTCTAAGAAGCAACTATCAATTCGTATGTGAGGTAATAAAAAAGTTAGAAAAACCCAACATGTTGTTGGTAGATGCCATAAACTTAGTGAAAGAATTTAAACAACAAGCAAACGCAGTAAGGGGTGATATTGGTACTAGAGTATCTCAAAAACTTGACGAAGTGTTAAATAAAAATGCAGGTTTCGGTGTTCTTTCCGACGTTGTTAGTGTTTTACAAGGCCAAAAGGTGGAAAATTTGGAGTTAGATTCAACATTAGTTGCAAAATTCAAATTTGCGCCAACAACGAGTGTGGATGTTGAACGCACATTCTCCAATTTCAAACACATTTTAAATGATCGACGAAAAAATTTTACAGTGGACAACTTGAAACATATTATAATCATAAATTGTTTTAAACAAAACTGAAATACGTGTGTAAAATATAAAGTCTAGGATTATTGTAATAATATTTTATCCAAAGTTCTAAGAAGTGTTCTTTGATTTGTACTATGATTATGTTTTTAATGCTTTTTTGCTTAAAATAAAACTTTTTTAATGAAAGTGTGATGCTTATTTAATGCTTTTTTGCTTACAATAAAACTTTTTTATTGAAAATGTTGTGCTTATTTAAGCGCTAATTCTTAATTTTTTTGTGCTTATAAATCCGCTCTCTAATAATGATCTTTGAAAATTAACATCATCGTGGATTATGTGTGATTGTTCTACAATCCAACTTTGAACATTACTTCTTGGTCACGTATGTACCAAAACCACCTTAGTTTGATTTATGCTGTATTTAATACGTGTTCGAAAAATTTTAAGTTGAAAACTCGAAAAACTAAATCAAAAAACTGAAAACCCTTTAAAAATTCAAAAATCGGTAGCAAAAAAATTTGAATTTTCGTCAGTTTACATCGACGCTAATCTGCTTTGTTGGGATTGGTAGGTGAAAGTAGGGAAATTAATGTTATCTCGTTGCACTGGAGGTTTTAGTTTGTGCGGTTAGGTCGTCCAAACTGCACGTGTGCGAAGAAAATTTTAATCATTTTCGCTTTTAACTGTGCTTGGAGTAAGAAGGTGCCAGTGTTTTTCCATAGTGTGATAAAACTATTTTAGGTGGACAACATGTCAACTTTAGAATACTGTGAAGCAATCGCAACACGTGAGAGATCGTTATGGAAAAGCGTTCACAATTGCAAAGTATGCTCCTATTCTACAACTTCATTTTTCTTGATAGTCAACCACGTGAGACGACACCGTTCATCTCTGGAGGAATTTACTTGCGACAACGCCAAAATTGAAACCTATTACTGCAAAGACTGCGATTTTAAAACAGAACTAACAATTTTGTTCAAACAACACATTTATAAACAGCACGGCCTTAAGAGAGAATGTGAAAAGGATGTATCGAGTGAGGATTTCCGCATACAAAACTACGTTTGCGAAAAATGCGACTTTCAAACAAATCTCTCGTTAAAGTTGCTTCAGCACACTTTAACATGTACGAGAAATAAAGAAAATCTTCAAAATGTGAATTTTTCAAAAGAGAGTATCACAAACAATTCCGACTTTAAGCAAATTGACGACATACATTGGTATTACTGCGCTGAATGTTCCTACAAAACTAAATTAAAAAAATATTTAAAACGTCACATTAAAAATAGTCATGCGAACAAACAGTATGCATGCGACAAGTGTCTATTTAAGACAAGACGTAAAGCCGATTTAAAAATCCACATAAACCGAGTCCATTTAGATGAACAAGATGTTGAATGGCACAAGTGCCAAAAATGTTCCTTCAAAACCAGAACAAAAAGTTATTTAAAACAACACATAAACAACTTACACTTGAACGACGAGGACGCTAAATGGTACAAATGCAACGAGTGTTCTTTCAGAACTAAGCATAAAACATCTTTAAAAACACACGTAACTGTAAAACATCTAGACGAAGAAAAAATTAGGTGGTACGAATGTGAAAATTGTCCATATAAGGCTAAGCGTTTGAACTGTTTAAAGAATCATGTGATTTTTCAGCATTTGGATGAAGAAAAAGTTAAGTGGTACAAATGTGCGAACTGTTCATTTAAAAGTAAAACAAGAACTAATTTGCAAAGGCATGTAAACATCCATTTGAGGATCACATCGTATTCTTGCGATTATTGTCGATATAAGACGAAACGCAAGGATAATTTAAAGCGTCATGTAATTGCCCACCATTTAGTTCGAACCGAAGTTAAGTGATGCAAAGTGTCCTTAAAAACTTTAAAGTGAACCATATTTTTATAAACACGGAGGAAACGATGTGTGGAATTTGTTTTAGGTTTAGTTAGGAGTGCCAGTGTTACGTTGAATGTATATACATCAGTTTTTTGTTTAGTTAGTGTTTTTTAAGCAGTGTTAATGTGATATATATGTTATATTTTTTGACACGTTTCATTATGATTATGAATAAAAAATAATTTAATTTTCAATATTTTTATCTTATAAATCGAAAATATAGTACAGTAGTAAAGGCAGTTTCTTAACAAAAAAATAGCCGATTTTTTAACAACACTAGTTCTGGATGATTTCCGCAAGTTTCGATTCACGTTTCTAACTTCTCATCCGAGTTTATTATTTTATAAATGAAAATTAAATGTAAACATTGTTCAAGCTCAAAATTGAAAAACTTAAAGTTGAAACTTGGAGAAATTGCCACAAATACCTACTTTAAATAAAAATGGAATAGTTGAAAAATCGGAAAAATCAAAAACAAATCGTAAAATCTAAGACCTGACGAATATTAAAAAAACAAAAATCGGTGTCAATTAGAAAACATGCTTAGACCTTGCGAATTTGCGCCAATTTGAATTTGACGCCAATGTATTTTGTCGTGATTGGTCGGCACGATTGCGGAAATTAATGTATAGGTATTAGTTGCACTGGGAGTTTTAATTTGTGCGGTTATGTTTGTTCTGGTTACAAATGTGTAAAGAAATATTTAATTCTTTCCGGTTTTAACTGCGTTCCAACGGACTTTGGGTAAGAAAAATATCAATATTCTTCCACAATGTGATAAACCGGTTTTAGATGGCCAGAGTATTAACTTTGGAATATTGTGAAACAATCACAACAGGTGGGAGGTCTTTATACAAAAACGTACACACTTGTAAACTATGCCCTTATTCTTCAACCTCTTTTTTCCTTATGGCGAACCACGTGAAACGACACTGATTCTCTCTGGAAACACTTACTTGTGACAACGCCAAAATGGAAGCTTATCACTGTAAAGACTGTGATTTTACGACGCAACTGACACTTGTGTTTAAACAACACATTAATAAACATCACGGCCCTAAGAGAGAATCTAGAGAGGAAACATCTAGTGAGAAAACATCTAGTGAGGAATCATTTAGTGAGGAATCATCTAGTGAGGATTCCAGCATAGAAAACTACGGGTGCGCAATATATTACTTTGAGCCAAATCTATCGTTGAAGTCGTTTCAGCATACTTCAGCATCCACGGGAACCGAAGAAAATCTTCCAAGTGTGAGTTCCTTGAAAGATAATGCCACAGACAATTCCGACATCAAGCAAACTGACGAAATACTGTATTATTGTGCCGAATGTCCCTACCAATGTAAAGCCAAAGTATATTTAAATAAGCACATTAAGGCTTTCCATTCCCACAGTTGGTATGCATGCGACAAGTGTCCATTTAAAAGCAGATGGGAAGGAAATTTAAGACGCCACATAAATACACTCCACTTAGATGAACATGAAGTTAAATGGTACAACTGCCAAAAATGTCCATTCAAGACCAAAACAAAATCGAATTTAAAACAACACATAATTGCCAGACATTTAGACGACACAAAAATTAAGTGGTACGAATGTCAAAACTGTTCCTACAGAGCCAAAACGGCGAAATATTTAAGAAATCATATAATTTATAATCATTTGGATGATGAAGAAATTAAGTGGTACCACTGCAAAAGTTGTTCATTCAAAGCTAAAAGAAAAGATAATTTAAAAAAACATGTAAAGATCCATTTGAAGATCAAATAGTATTCGTACGATTATTGTTTATGTTATGCAATCAACATTCAAAGCGTCATATAAATAAGCGCCATTTGGAAGGAACTGTAGGTAAATTCTACGATTTGCTTTTATAAAATTAAAAGTTGACCATCTTTTTATGAACAGGAAACACACGTGTGGGATTTAGTTGAGGTCTAGTTAGCTGTCGTAGTATTACGATGAATGTATATACATCTATTTTTTGTTAGTTCGTTTTTTCTAGCATTTGTGTCAGACTCTGTCACGTCTTATATTTTGTGACTATATTTTTATTAAGATTATGATTAGAAATATTTTAAATGTTTTTTTACATTACATTAGTACATAAAATATTGTGGTGTCCTAATTTGAATTAAGTTCGCGCTGAAAAAAAAATTGAATTTGAAAATGAATTAAGAAAACCGTTAAACATAGGCAACCACGTGCAACTTTAGTTTCTTTGCTGGCGGTTTAGTAGCTCATACAGGGAATTTGTGGTTAGTAAAGCAGACTTTCTTTGGTGAAGATGCGTGACTTGTTTGTCTGGTGTAGGTTCAACCACACGGTAACCATTAATGTTACCTAGGTTAAGTTTATTTGGTTTGGTAATTTCATACTATAGCCTTTGTTTAAACGAAACCTAATCATACCGACGACAATGCCACAGTTTTCCACACAAGCGTAAGTGATTATAAATATCTTTCTAGTCGGACATGTATGAATTATTGACCATGTTGATAACACGTGGTGTAAATTTTTTGATTACTATAAATTCACCGTTCATGTTAGGATTTTACGTTACACACCACTTGAAATGACAACTGACAAGTGAAGCTGTCATTTGTTTTCATTTATATTGTTGTATGAATGTCGTAATCTAATGTGTGACTAATAATAAAAGTAACTGTTCTGTGATAACACTTATAATTTAGTTTTTTTGTAGTACAATTTTCTAAAATTTAATAAAATGCATTGATTAAATGTAAAATGTGACGCTAGGTGTTAGTACATTTTTTGTCCAGTGAGTGGCAACACTGGTGATGACTGGTGACTGATGACTGATGAGCGTCTGTGAGGGAATGAGAGTGAGAGTGGCACTTGATTGTTGACTTTTTCGACTTTTTCACTACTCGTCCGTCCACAAATGACGCAACACAGAAATGGAAAAATTATAGAATCGCTCAAAATCGTCAACTGGCGCCGACATAGAAAAAACAACGCCAATCTTGGGCGCCAAGTTGCCAAAATGGCGATAAATCGCCAAATCTGGGCACCCTGGTGTGTTATGCATGGTAATATTTATTATAGATATGAACTTGAGTGAGGAGAATAATAATATTAATAATAATAATCATCATCATCATCATCGTTGTATATTAATAGTACATGCTAGGAGTTCGTAAAGTAAAACGCAAGATGCATGTAATTTTTAGCACATTTATTAAAAACAGTTTTTTTACCTCACATAATTATAGCGATTATCATAGAATAAATTAACAAACATCTCACATCTTAGTGAAAATGTCTGTCAAACCGACACTTTAACAGAATTTTTCACTAACTTTGGCACCGGTTTTAATAATAATAATAATGTTTAATTTAATTTAATAAAACAATTAACAAAAATGAACACAGGACACAGTCGCTTGCAAAAAATTTCAGGCAAGATGAGCAAATCTTCTCGTAGATCAATGAAAAGGGATGGGAATATGGCTTTCATGTTAATGTCATTGGCCCGAAATTTTTTGGAAACGACGGTATGTATACATAAATGAGTAATCACTAAAAAAGTTATTTTATAATAAAAGAAGGATTAATTATTATTAACTGATAACAGTGTTTAATTTGTCAACAGTTTCATATTATTTATATTATTGCTGAATTTCTTATGAGCGAGATATTTGCAGGCTACAAAATCTTTGTACAATAGTGTAGGCTTTGTCCGTGTCAACAAAAAAATAGATTTTTTAAAAAATTTTCAAATTGTCCATCAAAACGGCATCATCGTAAATTTCGTGGTTTCGAACACTTGAATAGCCTCCAGCCAAAACTGGTAATGAATGGAATTTTTGGTAACTGCACATCAGAATTTCTCGCTTTTATCAGAATGCAGGCAACTCGCATTCAGGCTGTCGAATACCTGATCAATAAACAAAACAAACTTTGCGGTTTCGGTAGCCTACTCAGGCATTTCTTGGGGAGCTAAAAAATTACATAAAATTAGAAAAATAATATTATTATTACAATTACCATACCTGTACGAACTGGTAATTTTATCCCAGCAGCCACACGTGAACTTAAAGTTTGCGCTGCAATACCCTCTTTCTTTTTTTTCTTATTTATTAATGTGAGCCTCTGTTAATTTATGGAAAAGACGGTGGTCTTCATCCTTAAAATTTACATATAACTTAATATTATCATTTTTGGGGATTTAAGAAATGTACTAGATACACGAATTATAACTTTTTTTCTAAAAAAATAAATCTATATATATTATATATAGTTTTATCTGTTCACGCCTGACAATTTTTGCATAGGTCGTGGGCAACATACTCGTATTATACACCCCAGCGACGACTTCTTCCAATTTATTTTTGTTTTAATAGTCAATCAGTAATCACAGAAAAAAATCACAGAGGTGTCAATGCCAAATAATGACAAAATTGAAAAAATTAATACTCAATTTATTAATGCATCAGATTACAAGGAAAACCAATTTATAATAAATGTTTAAAATGCCTGCCTCCACTATCTTCACAAAGTCCTATCCTACGTTCAAGATGTCTACGAACCCTATCTAACATGTCGGGAGTTATAGATCTGTATGACGCTATTATCCTTTCACGTAAGTGATTTTCATTTTCGATTGGGATACTATAAACGTCAATTTTCACCTTCCCCCAAAGAAAAAAATCTAATGGCTTTAGATCAAGGCTCCGTGCAGGCCAAGCGTACTCTTCTCTTGGTCCAAACGCTCTGTATAAATAGTTCCTAACCTCTCTGATAATGAGCGGGAGCGCCATCATTTCGAAACCAAATTATTCTTCGTATGTCTAGCTCTACGTTTTCCAACAGGTCAGGTAAAATATGCTTTATAAAATTTAGATACATAGGTCCGTTTAAATTTCCTTTAAAAAAATGTGGATCATTGACGTGGTTACCAACAATTCCACACCAAGCATTAACTTTGAAAACTACTTGGGAGTGCTTTTCCTGTTACCACTGGGGATTTTGCTGGGCATAGTAATAAGTGTCTATTTACACACCCGTTATTGGTAAATGTGGCTTCATCCGTAAACAAAACGTTAAATAAAAAATCTTGATTGTCTCGTAATTACACGCTTACGAATTCACAAAACACTAACCGTCGGATAAAATATCGTTCTATTAAATATTGGACAGTTGTCACATGGTATGGATGAAATCGGTTGGCCTTTAAGATGTTGAAAACCGAACCCAAACTAAACTACATTTGTCTTACAATCTGTCTTTGACTCACGTGGAGATTTCTGCTACAATTTCAATTAGGGCAGCTTCATTATCCGGCGTTGTTACAGTTCGATTTCTAACTTTATTTTTTTTAATTGCCTAAATGCTCGTAATTTTTTTTTCAAGTTTTCTAAACGCTTGATTTGAGGGAATTCTTCTAAGTATTGGGATATTGCCTGGCGTAGAAACGAACAGCAGCATCAAAATTTTTATCACACTTTTCCAATATTAATAGAGTGTCTGCAAACGAAAATTGAAAATATTTCGCTGAAAAAATAATTTGTAAGAATTTTGGTTCTGATCATTGATATCTATGCGTTCATTAATATTTGCGTATGCAGAAATATTCAGCCGTGGACAAATAAAATGAACACCCTGTATATGTTATATTTTTTGACACTTTTCATTAAGATTATGAATAAAACATAATTTAATTTTCGTTGTTTTTACCTCATAAACAAATAATACATATGTAAGATAAATTTCACAGGAATCACTCCAGTACTTTCAGAGATGATCTGTACTGTATACAATAAAATGAACCAATTTTTTCAACATAGTTCCTAGGATATGAAACTATAGGTCTTCCGTTTCCGTGTGAAAAGAAAAATTTTTTACAAATTCCACAAAAATCAAATTTGTCAATTGTGTTGACAATTATATTTACAATGTAAACAACATCGAAAAAATGTCATCAATTTTGTGCTTGTATTATGAAAACAGTGTTAATTGATAACATAATAATAAAGGAGGACGAAAATCATTGTGAGAGTATCCCCCAGTCAGGAAAATTCAATTTTCTCGCGCCTAGATCCGCAGGGAAAAGTTGTTTGTCTGACGATTTACGGAAAAAATAATTTCCTCTCTATATTCTACACTTGAACGCATTCCTCTATAAAATAAACACACAACGTAGGGTCCACTTGTTGACGATGACAGTTCAAATCCAGATTTTGAAATACTATATACCAATTAACTATTTCGGAAAGAAAGAACTTTCAAAATTATTATATGTTGTATCACAAACGTATTTCTGTCAATTTGTATCAAAACGGGCTAAAACCATGAATTAAGGCGAAATTAAAAAAATTAAAATTGAAACCTCGAAAAAGTGCAGAAAATATCACAAATAAAAATGGAATAGTTGAAAAATCGTCAAATCGAAAAACCGAAGAACAGGCAAATTTAAATTTGACGCCAACGTGCTTTATTGCGATTAGTCGGCATGAATGCGGAAATTAATATAATCTATTTAGACTGGCGAATCTAATCCGTGAGGTTATGTTCGGCAGAATTGCACGTGCGGGAAGAAAATTTTACTCTTGTTCCCTATTAACTGTGCTCCAACAAGTTTTGGGTAAGAAAAGTGCCAGTTCTCTTCCATTGTGTGATGAAATGACTTTAGGTGGACAACATGTCAACTCTGGAATACTGTCAAGGAATCACAACACGTTGGAGATCTTCATGGCAAAACGTTCACAACTGTAAACTATGTCCCTATTTTACAACTTCGCTTTTCTTTATGGTGAACCACGTGAGACGACACCGTTCATCTCTGGAGGAATTTACTTGCGACAACGCCAAAATTGAAGCTTATTATTGTAAAGACTGTGATTATAAGACGGAACTAACACTTTTGTTCAAACAACACATTTATAAACATCACGGCCTTAAGAGAGAATCTGAAAAGGTTTTTTCAAGTGAGGATTTCCGCATACAAACCTACGTTTGCCAACAATGCGACTTTGAAACAAATCTCTCGTTGAACTGGCTTCAGCACACTTTCACTTGCACGAGAAATAAAGAAAATCTTCAAAATGTGAACTTTGCAAAAGAAAAGATTACAAACAATTCCGACTTTAAGCAATCTGACGAAATGCCTTGGTGTTATTGTACTGAATGTTCCTATAAAACTAAACTCCAAAAATATTTGAAACGTCACATTAAAAATACCCATTCGAACAAACGGTATGCATGCGATAAGTGTCAATATAAAACTAGACGTAAAGCAAATTTAAGACTCCATATAAATAGTCTCCACATAGATGAGGACGATATTGAATGGCACAAGTGCCAAAAATGTCCATTCAAGACCAAAGCTAAAGCTAATTTAAAGAAACACATAAAAAACTTACACTTGAAGGACGAAGACGTTAAATGGTACAAATGCAATGTGTGTTCTTTCAAAACTAAGCACAAAAAATCCTTAAACGTACACGTAGGAATAAAACATCTAGATGAAGAAAAAATTAAATGGTATGAATGTGCAAATTGTCCATACAGAGCTAAACTACCGTCGCATTTAAGAAATCATGTGATTTTTCAACATTTGGATCAAGAAAAAATTAAGTGGTACGACTGTGCGAACTGTCCATACAGAAGTAAAGCAAAATCTAATTTAAGAAGGCATGTAAAAATCCATTTGGATATCAAATCGTATTAGTGCTTCTATTGTTCATATAAGACGAAACGCAGTAATCTTTTAAAGCGTCATAAAATGGCCACCATGTGGATGGAACGGATCTTAAGTAGTACAAATGCGAACATTGTCCTTACAAAAGTCAAAGTAGATAATCGTTTTATAAACACATAAAAAGCGCTGTAGCATTTAGTTGATTATAAGCGGGGTATGCCCATATTTAGTTGAATGTAGTAATACGTGTATGTTTTCTTTAGCCACTCTATGATGTGCTATAATTTGTGAGTTCTTTTGATTAAGATATTAAATAAAAACTAATTGAATGTTTAATTTTTCACATTACATACTTTTAATAAATACTTAACGCGTTTTTAAAATAAAACACACAATATGCAAAACAAAAGGTTCAAGAAGTACTGAAGACAGTAAAGTGAAAAACGGAATGAGCACACCTGTTCATTGTTTCCTTGTTGACCTTCCATGTTTATTGCTGTCAATCATAAGAATTAAAAAATTTGAAGTTGATGAGACTTAAGAATCTAAAATCAAATAATTACAAAAAAATTATCAAAAACAAAAAATGAAGTAGTTGAAAACTTGGTAAAATTAGAAAACTGAGAAATCGAAAATCGAAAAACTGAAGAAAATTTAAAAGACCAAAAATCGATGCCATTTAGAAACCGTGGTTAGACCATTGAAACTCGCGCCAATTTGAATTGAAGCAATGTGCTTTGTTGTGATTGGTCGACACGGTTGTGGAAATTAATGTAATGAAGTTGAATTGCGAATTTTAATTTGTGCGGTTATGTTCGTTCAGGTTGCACGTGTGTAAAGAAATATATAACCCTTTCCGGTTTTAACTGTTCTCCAACCAGATTTAGGTAAGAAAAATGCCAGTATTCTTCCACAGTGCGATAAAACGGTTTAAGGTGACTTTGAAATACTATGAATGAAGTAATCACAACAACTGGGAGGTCTTCATGGAAAAACGTACGCACCTGTGCCATTCCTTTTCAACTTTGCTTTTCCTTATGGCGAACCACATGAGACGACACTGATTCTCCCTGGAAACATTTACTTGTGACAACGCCAAAATGGAAGCTTATCACTGTAAAAACTGTGATTTTAAGACTAATCTGACACTTGTGTTTAAACAACACATTAATACACATGACGGCCCTAAGAGAGAATCTAGTGAGAAAACATCTAGTGAGGAATCATTTAGTGAGGAATCATCGAGTGAGGATTCCAGCATAGAAAACTACGGTTGCGCAATATATTACTTTGAGCCAAATCTGTCGTTAAAGTCGTTTCAGCATACTTCAGCATGCACGGAAACGAAAGAAAGTCTTCAAAGTATGAGTTCTTTGAAAAAGAGTGCCACAAACAATTCCGACTTCGAACAAACTGACGAAATGCTCTATTCTTGTGCTGAATGTTCATATAAATGTAAATTCAAAAGATATTTAAATCGTCACATTAAGGCTTTCCATTCAGACAAGTCGTATGCATGCGACGAGTGTACATTTACAAGCAAATGGAAAGAAAGTTTAAAAGTCCACATAAATAGAATCCACCTAGATGAACAAGATGTTGAATGGCACAAGTGCAATGAGTGTTCTTTCAAAACTAAGCTTGAAGCACCTTTAAAAAGACACGTAAATGACAAGCATCTAGACGACACAAAAGTTAAGTGGTACAATTGTCACAATTGTTCCTACAGAACCAAACGAGCGTGGAACTTAAAAAGTCATGCAATGTATAAACATTTGAATGATGAGGAAATTAAGTGGCACAAATGTGGAGACTGTTCATTCAAAGCTAAAACAAAAAGTAAATTAATAAGGCATGTAAAGGTCCATTCGAATATCAGATAGTATCCGTGTGATTATTTCTCATATAACGCAGTGAATATTTAACGCGTCATATAAGTAAATAACCATTTGAATGAATTAAGTTAAATGGTACCAACTGTCCTTACTGAATTAAAAGTGGACCATATATTTATGAACAGGAAAAACACGTGTGGGTTTTAGTTATAGTTTAGTTGAGTGTAGTACTATAATTTTGAATGTATGTATATTTATTTTTTGTTAGTTCGTTTGTTTTTTTTTTTCTAGCATTTGTGTAATGTGTGATATTTTGTGGCTACATTTTTATTAAGATTGTGATTAGAAAAATTTAAATATTTTTTTACACCTACATACATGGGTAGGTACATAAAATACTGTGGTGTCCTAATTTGAATTAAAAATTCCCTTTTGAATACGTTTAATTTGAAAAATGAATTATGAAAATCGTTAAACATAGACAACCATGTGCAACTTTAGGGAATTTGTAAATCAGGCCTGTTTGTTGATTGCTATAAATTCACCGTTCATGTTAGGATTTTTAACCGTTCCTGATTTTAACACAGTTTAGCAGTCATTAAAATTGTTGTTTTTTTTTCACGCAATCTGTCGAAATTATACATTTTATTTTTCTTGTACGACCGAAGAAATAAGCAACTATTCTATTATTCGTTTAAGGGGATAGACGGTTTTTCGTCCTTAAATATTAGATATTTAAATTTAATAGCTTCTCATTTGGAAGTTTTAAAATAGTATTTGGCATTATTCATTATTTTTAAGCATTGGTTTAATAATAATAATAAATAAATTTATTTCCAACAGGTTCTATACCCCTTTACAGGAAATAATAAAATTAAACTATGTATGACTGAGATAGTACCTTAGCTATTTGGAAACTATTATAAAATAAAAAAAAAATAAATTAAAAATAAAGAGAAACAGGTCTAAATTGCACAAAAATTAAATGAGACTTCTTAATTTTAAAGACGAAATTCTTCAATAACAGCACAGCTTAACAAATTCGCCTTGTCAAAATTAAGATCAAACTTCCTACATGTTTGGTTAAAGTAATTACACATTAAAGATATACATAACATTGACTTTATTGAACGAACTATAAAAAATATAAACGTGGCGTGTGCCCTGACGCGGAATAGCAAAATTTAATTCTTTTAAAAGTGATGAACAGTTAATTTTATAGTTAATTAAATTACATATAAATCGGACTAGCAATATTATTCTTCTTGTATTCAACGAGTTAATATTAAACCTAGAAAGTAAAGTCCCAGGATCAAAGCCTCTTACACGGTACGAGCTGTCTAAGAGTAATCACATAAATTTTAAAAATGATCTTTGAACTGATTCAATAAGTACAATATGTATTTTGTATATAGGAAACCAAATAATTGCTCCATACTCTAACCTTGATGTAACTAAAGAAAAAACAACAGAAAGAAAGTATTTATATCAGAAAAATCCCGACAATTTCTATATATAAACCCACAGGTTCTGAAAGCTTTTTTAATCATATCTCGTATGTGTCCAACAAAAGTAAACTGATTATATCAAACAAAATTCCGAGGTCTTTGATACACTCTAAGCGATTTCTATTTACAACATTACATTTAGAGACATTTAGCGACAGTCGATTCAAGTTGCACCATTTCAAAACTGCATAAAGGTTATCTTGTAGAGCTCCACCGTCCTCTGTGCATTTAACTTCAGTGTACAATTTATAATCATCGGCAAATAAGAGACTTTCACAAGTAACAACTTCTGGCAATCGTTGATAAACAGCAAAAAATGGAGAGCTCCTAAATTGGACCCCTGGAGTACTCCCGAAGATGGCGAAAAAGTCGAAGAAGTATAGTTGCGATATCTCACATACTGTTGTCTACCAAGCAAATTCAACTTTAACAGAGCTAGTAGTTCCGGTGAAAAACCCAAGGCATTTAACTTGTTAAGCAAAACAAAACGATGAATCTGATTGATCAAAGGCTTTTTGGAAGTCCGTGTCAACTTGACTGTTATTGTCAATAGTTTTAGACACAAATTGTGATAGGCAGGCTAAATTGGAGATTATGGATCTTTTCTGTACGAAGCCGTGTTGAATTGGAGTGATCAAATTATTTATTACATTATATTTAATAAACTCGAAAACCTTAGCAAAATTAGATATTAAACAAACTGTCCTGTAATTGTCTACATTGGCTTTGTCACCCTTTTTAAAGATTGGACAAATAGCAGCATTTTTCCATTGAGTTGGAACCGAAGTATTAAATTGAAAAGCAAATGTAACGGCTTAACAAGAACCGATGCACAGTCTGTCAAGAAGAAGCTTGGAATGCCGTCAGGCCTAGATGTCGTAGCATTTTTACAGGACTTTAATGCTCCTAATATCTCATCTTCCAATATGTATGAGATGGTTAGGTTCAAATTTTTAACTAAGTGTAAAGTAGATGGTAAGTTGTTAGGGTCTGATTGCATATACACGCTACTAAAATATTCGCCAAAGGCATTCACTATAGACTGCGGTGATTCCAACTTAACATTATTGAACTCCATTGAGCCAGGAATCCTAGGTGTACCTTTCTTGTACTCAATAAATGACCAAATTTTGTTTTGGGTCACTTGAGATACCAAGTTCCATATTTGAGATATACTTTCTACAGGCGGTAGCCATGAGAGTTTTAATTTTAACTCGATGATAGCTAAAGAGTTGATAATAATTTTGCGTTTTGAATTTTTTGTATTGCTTTAAAATTTTGTTTTTAGTATGAAGACCTCTAATAATTTCTGTAGTAAATCTGGGCGGATAGTAAGCCTTCCGAGATCGGTTAACTTGCAGTTTAGGAACACTTGCGTTAAAAGCTTGATGTAGCAAATTTTGAAAAATAGAGTACGAAGTTTCAACATCATCACTCGAGCCAGAACTCGACCAGTCAGTGGAAGGTATTAAACTATACAATAAAGGGAAGTTGGCTGTCCTAGAATTATAAATTTTTTCGTTATGGTTCATGCAAAAATTAGTGGACTTAGTGGGAATTATATTAAGTTTAATAAACAAGGTAGGATGATGCGGATCTTCATCTACTATAGGAGTCAAAGATTTCTCTATCTGATTGTTAAAATTGGCAAAGACCAAGTCTAATAAGCGACTAAGATGATTTGGTATATTGTTGTTTTGAATAACGTCCTGAAATTCCTTGAAATTATTTATTATATTGCCAAATCTGTTTGGTGCAGATGTATTGAATGAAGGCGTATTAAAGTCACCTAGTATCAGTACTTTGTCATCCCCAAAAATTTTCAACGAACCTAGAAGTTCAAAGAATAAGTTGAAGTCATCGAAAGAAGTTGAAGGCGGATTATATACATAAGTAAAACATACAACTTCACAAAATTAGTACCTTGTAGGTTAGCACCCACTACATCTATCGTTGGTAACATTTCATTAAAAATAGACAAGTCCAATTTAGTTGTCGGTGGTGTACCTTTGAAAGCTAGCGCTACACCACCTCCCGTACTAACCTTGGAACCTTCAGTTATTCGATCTTTGCGAAATACTACGTAGTTATGCGAAAAAAGTTCAGAGTCGCTGATGTTGTTTTTTAGCCATTATTCAGTTATTGCTATTATGTCAAAATTTGCAGAAGAAATCGCATTGAAAAAATCGACTATCTCAAACCACGAACATTTTGATAAATAAAATTAAGGGATTTATAACTGGGTGTTGAAGCTAGTTTAAATGAACAATTTTTGGAATGCTGCTTATAAAGTTCGCGCTGTTTAATCGTGCTATCTGGTTCCAAAGATATATTATTGAAGCTTGCATTATTTTTTAGAATTCAGTTGTTACGAATAAATTTAACGATTTCAGATTCATCAGCTAAAATAATTTTAATTGGTCTGCTATGAGCAGCTTCTCGTGTATGTTGACCTAAACGATAAACTCTTAGATCCTGCGGAACTATAAAGTCTTGTCTAACCGCTTTTAACACGTTAGAAACCCCTGCACAGTCACTTTCCATCCTTGGAATGCCATCCGTTTGTTCAGGAACACCATATACGATTAAGTTTTTGCCCCTCTTTTGTCGTTCGTAAACTTCCTGGACTACATCTTCAAACTGCTGAGATGACTGCTGCAACTGTTGATTGTTGATAGAATCTCTAAGAGCATTTATTTGAGTTTCGCAATCGGGACACGTCACGAGTCACCCTCGCACGCAGCTTTTTTTTCTTTTTTTGTCAATGGAGGAATAAATAATTTTGTGTCCTCCATAAATTTTGTGATTTATTTAGCTATACTTTTCCCGCCATTTTTCAAAAACACAACTTAGGGTTTCATTTTGTCAGACGATCACAGGCAAGGCCAAATTTTGAATTTTTGAATTTTTCGCCAGCTTTTCTTTTTTTTCACATGTCAATTTAAGGCGAAATGTTTGGGTTATCACAAAATGTCTACGTTTTGGTGATTAGCCGTAGGTATAGCCATGTGTTGAAAGGTCGTGTTAGATTTGGTTTTTTGCAATTTCTTTTTTATAAACCCCGTCAGCAGCTTGTTTAATTACTGTAAAGGCAGTTTATTAACAAAAAAAATAGCCGATTATTTAACAACACTAGTTCTGGATCATTTCCATAAGTTATGATTCACGTTTGTAACTTCTCACTCTCACCCGAGTTTGTTATTTTATAAATAAAAACTAAATCTAAACATTTTCCAAGCTCAAAATTGAAAAATTGAAAGTTGAAACTTGGAAAAATCGGAACAAATTTCAAAATTAAAAATGGAATAGTTGAAAAATCGGAAAAATCAAAAACAGATCGTAAAATCGAAGACCTGACGAACATTTAAAAAACAAAAAATCGGTGTCAATTAGAAAATATGCTTAGATATTTCGAATTTGCACCAATTTGAATTTGACGCCAATGTGTTTTGTTGTGATTGGTCGGCACGATTGCAGAAATTAATGTATACCAGTTGCACTGGGAGGTTTAATTTGTACGGTTATGTATGTTCTAGTTACACGTGCGTAAAGAACTTTTTAATTCTTTCCTGGTTTAACTGTGTTCCGACGGGCTTTGGGTAAGAAAAATGCCAGTATCCTTCAAGAGTGTGATAACACGGTTTTAGATGCCCAGAGTTTTAACTTTGGAATAATGTGAAGCAATCGCTGACAGGTGGGAGGTCTTTATCGTAAAACATACACACTTGCAAACTATGCCCTTATTCTTTGACCTGCTTTTTCCTTATGGCAAACCACGTGTGACGCACTGATTCTCCCTGGAGACATTTACTTGTGACAACGCCAAAATGGAAGCTCATCACTGTACAGATTGTGATTTTAGGACGGAACTGCCACTTGTGCTTAAACAACACATTAATAAACATCACGGCCCTAAGAGAGATTCTAGTGAAGAAACATCTAGTGAGGAAACATCTAGCATAGAAAACTACAGTTCCGCCATATATTACTTTGAGCCAAACCTGTCGTTAAAGTCGTTTCAGCATACTTCAACATGCACAGAAACTAAAGAAAATCTTCAAAGTGTGAATTCCTTGAAAGAGAGTGCCACATACAATTCCGACATCAAGCAAACTGACGAAATACTGTATTATTGTGCCGAATGTCCCTACAAATGTAAAGCCAAAGGATATTTAAATAAACACATTAAGGCTTTCCATTCGCACCGTTGGTATGCATGCGACAAGTGTCCATATAAAAGTAGATGGACAGGAAATCTAAAAGTCCACATAAATACAGTCCACTTAGATGAACATGAAGTTAAATGGTACAAGTGCCAAAAGTGTCCATTCAAGACCAAAACAAAATCGAATTTAAACCAACACATAATTGCGAGACATTTAGACGACGCAAAAATTAAGTGGTACGAATGTCAAAACTGTTCGTACAGAGCCAAAACGGCGAAAGATTTAAGAAGTCATACAATTTATAATCATTTGGATGATGAAGAAATTAAGTGGTACCACTGCGAAAGCTGTTCATTCAAAGCTAAAACAAAAAGTGATTTAAGACGGCATGTTAAAATTCATTTGAAAAGCAAATAGTATCCGTGCGATTATTGCACATGTAACGCAGTCGACATTCAAAACGTCATATAAATAAGCGCCATTTGAAAGGAACTGTAGTTAAATTCTACCATTTGCTTTTACAAAATTAAAAGTTGACCATCTTTTTATGAACAGGAAACACACGTGTAGGATTTCGTTGAGGTTTAGTTAGGTATCGTAGTATTACGATGAATACATCTATTTTTTGTTAGTTCGTTTTTTTTTTAGCATTTGTGTCAGACTCTGTCACGTCCTATATTTTGTGACTATATGTTTATTAAGATATGATTAGAAATATTTTGAATGTTTTTTACATTACATAAGTATATAAAATAATGTGGTGTCCTAATTTGAATTAAGTTCGTGCTGAAAAAAAAAATTTAATTTGAAAATGAATTAAGAAAATCGTTAAACATAGGCAACCATGTGCAACTTTAGTTTCCTTGCTGGCGGTTTAGTAGCTCGTTCAGGAAATTTGTGGGTAGCAAAGCAGACTTTGTTTGGTGATGATGCGTGACTTCTTTGTCTGGTCTAGGTGCAACCACACGGTAACCATTAATGTTACCTAAGTTAAGTTTATTTTGTTTGGTAATTTCATACAATAGCGTTTGTTTAAACGAAACCTAATCATACCGACGACGAGGCCACAGTTTTCCCCACAAGCGTAAGTGATTATAAATGTCTTTCTAGTCGGAAATGTATGAATTATTGACCATGTTGTTAACACGTGGTGTAAATTTTTTGATTACTATAAATTCACCGTTCATGTTAGGATTTTACGGTACACACCTCTTGAAATGACAACTGACAAGTGAAGTTGTCATTTGTTTTCATTTATATTGTTGTATGAATGTCGTAATCTAATGTGTGACTAATAATAAAAGTAACTGTTCTGTGATAACACTTATAATTTAGTTTTTTGTAGTACAATTTTCTAAAATGTAATAAAATGTGACGCTAGGTGTTAGTACATTTTTTATCCAGTGAGTGGCAACACTGGTGATGACTGGTGACTGATGACTAGACAGCGGATTTCTGTCGGGCTACGTCACGATTTTAGTGGGGACGCGCTGCATCGCCGGGACTCAGTAGCGGGTCATAGGTAATCACTGAGTTTAATTGTCACTTGATTCCATAAATACAATTAACGATTTATTAATCAAACGGCTAACTAAATGAGAACTGGAATTAACAGCAGAGTGCAACGAAGCAGCGTTATTCTAATCTCAAATAAACGAAGTGCAGCCGGTAACTGCAATGAATTCCCCTCCCGTACGAGCCGTACCGAGTTTGGCCTTGTCTAGCCCGACAGAAATCCGCTCTCTACTGATGACTGATGAGCGTCTGTGAGGGAATGAGAGTGAGAGTGGCACTTGATTGTTGACTTTTTCGACTTTTTCACTACTCGTCCGTCCTCAAATGACGCAACACAAAAATGGAAAAATTATAGAATCGCACAAAATCGTCAACTGGCGCCGACATAGAAAAAACAACGCCAATCTTGGGCGCCAAGTCGCCAAAATGGCGACAAATCGCCAAATTTGGGCATCATGGTGTGTTATGCATGGTTATATTTATTATAGATGTGAACTTGAGTGAGAATAATAATAATAATAATAATCATCATCATCATCGCTGCATATTAATAGTACATGCTAGGAGTTCGTAAAGTAAAACGTAAGATACATGTAATTTTTAACACATTTATTAAAAACATTTTTTTTAACCTTACATAGTTATAGCGATTATTATCATAGAATAAATTAACAAGCATCTCACATCTTAGTGAAAATGTCTGTCAAACCGACACTTTAACAGAAGTTTTCACTAACTTTGGCACCGGTTTTAATAATAATAATAATGTTTAATTTAATTTAACAAAACAATTAACAAAAATGAACACAGGACACAGTCGCTTGCGAAAAATTTCGGGCAAGATCAGCAAATCATGTTCTCGTAGATCAATGAAAAGCGATGGGAATGTGACTTTATGTTAATGTCATTTGCCCGAAATTTTTTGGAAACGACGGTATGTATATATAAATGTATACTCATTAAATACATTATTTTATAATAAAAAAAGGATTAAACTGATAACAGTGTTTAATTTGTCAACAGTTTCATATTATTTATTTTATTGCTGAATTTCTTATGAGCGAGATATTTGCAGGCTACAAAATCTTTGTACAATAGTGTAGGCATTGCCCGTGTTAACAAAAAAATAGATTTTTTTAAAAATTTTCAAATTGTCCATCAAAACGGCATCATCGTGAATTTCATGGTTTCGAACACTTGAATAGCCTCCAACCAAAACTGGTAATGAATGCAATTTTTGGTAACTGCACATGTGAATTTCTCGCTTTTATCAGAATGCAGGCAACTCGCATTCAGGCTGTCGAATACCTGATCCACAAACAAAACAAACTTTGCAGTTTTGGTAGCCTACTCAGTCATTTCTTGGGGAGCTAAAAAATTACATAAAATTAGAAAAATAATATTATTATTAAAATTACCATACCTGTACGAGTTAGTAATTTTATCCCAGCAGCCACATGTGAACTTAAAGTTTGCGCTGCAATACCCACTTTCTTTTTTTTTCTTATTTATTAATGTGAGCCTCTGTTAATTTATGGAAAAGACGGTAGTCTTCGTCCTTAAAATTTACATATAACTTAATATTATCATTTTTGGGGACTTAAAAAAAAGTACTAAATACACGAATTATAACTTTTTTTCTAAAAAAAATAAAACTATATAGATAAAACTATATATATTATATATAGTTTCATCTGTTCACGCCTGACAATTTTTGCATTGGTCATGGGCAACATATACACCCCGAGACGACTTCGTCCAATTTAATTTTGTTTTAATAGTCAATCGCAGAAAAAAATGACAAAGATGTCAATGCCAAATAATGACAAAATTGAAAAAACTAATACTCAATTTATTAATGCATCAGATTACGAAGAAAACGAATTTATAATAAATGTTCAAAATGCCTGCCTCCACTATCTTCACAAAGTCCTATCCTACGTTCAAAATGTCTACGAACCCTATCTAACGTATCGAGAGTTAAAGATCTGCATGACGCTATTATCCTTTCACGTAAGTGGTTTTCATTTTAGATTGGGACCCTATAAACGCCATTTTTCAACTTCCCCCAAAGAAAAATATCTAATGGCGTTAGATCAGGGCCAAGCGTACTCTTCTCTAGCAATAACTCTTGGTCCAAACGCTCTGTATAAATAGTTCCTAACGTCTCTCTGATAATGAGCGGGAGCGCCATCATTTTGAAACCAAATTATTCTTCGTATGTCTAGCTTTGCGTTTTCCACCAGTTCAGGTAAAATATTCTTTAAAAATTTTAGATACATAGGTTGGTTTAAATTTCCTTCAAAAAAATGTGGACCAATGACGTGGTTACCAACAATTCCGCGCCAAGCATTAACTTTGAAAACTACTTGAGACTGCTCTTCCTGATATCAATGGGGATTTTGCTGGGCATAGTAATGGGAGTTGTGTCTGTTTACATACATGTTATTGGTAACTGTGGCTTCATCCGTAAACAAAACGTTAAATAAAAAATCTTCATTGTCACGTATTTGAGCCCTCACGAATTCGGAAAACACTAACCGTCGGATAAAATATCGTTCTATTAAATATTGGACAGTTGTCACATGGTATGGATGAAATCGGTTGGTGTTTAAGATACTGAAAACCAAACCCAAACTAATCTACATTTGTCTTACAATCTGTCTTTGACTCACGTGGGAATTTCTGCTACAATTTTATTCAGAACAGCTTCATTATCCGGCGTTGTTACAGTTCGATTCCTAACTTAATTTTTTTTTAATTGCCTAAATGCTCGTAATTTTTTTTCAAGTTTTCTAAACGCTTGATTTGAGGAAATTCTTCTGTTTGGATATTGCCTGGCGTGGAGACGAACAGTAGCATCAATATTTTTGTGACAGTTTCCCGATATTAAAAGCGTGTCTGTTTTTTCAGAAAATGCAGAAAATATCACAAATAAAATTGGAATCATTCAAAAATCGGGAACTGAAAAATCGTAAAATCGAAAAACCTAAGAACAGGCAAATTTAAATTTGACGCCAACGTGCTTTGTTGCGATTAGTGGGCATGAATGCGGAAATTAATGTAATCTATTTTGACTGGCGGATCAAATTCGTGAGGTTATGTTCGGCAGAATTGCACGTGCGGGAAGAAAATTTTACTCTTGTTCCGTATTAACTGTGCTCCAACAAGTTTTGGGTAAGAAAAGTGCCAATTCTCTTCCATTGTGTGATAAAACGATTTCAGGTGGACAACATGTCAACTCTGGAATACTGTCAAGGAATCACAACACGTTGCAGATCTGCATGGCAAAACGTTCACAACTGTAACCTATGTCCCTATTTTACAACTTCGCTTTTCTTTATGGTGAACCACGTGAGACGACACCGTTCATCTCTGGAGGAATTTACTTGCGACAACGCCAAAATTGAAGCTTATTATTGTAAAGACTGTGATTATAAGACGGAACTAACAGTTTTGTTCAAACAACACATTTATAAACATCACGGCCTTAAGAGAGAATCTGAAAAGGTTTTTTCAAGTGAGGATTTCCGCATACAAACCTACGTTTGCCAAAAATGCGACTTTGAAACAAATCTCTCGTTGAACTGGCTTCAGCACACTTTAATATGTACGAGAAATAAAGAAAATCTTCAAAATGTGAACTTTGCAAAAGAAAAGATTACAAACAATTCCGACTTTAACCAATGTCACGAAATGCCTTGGTGTTATTGTGCTGAATGTCCCTACACAACTAAACTCCAAAAATATTTGAAACGTCACATTAAAAATACCCATTCGAACAAACGGTATGCATGCGATAAGTGTCAATATAAAACTAGACGTAAAGCAAATTTAAGACTCCATATAAATAGTCTCCACATAGATGAGGACGATATTGAATGGCACAAGTGCCAAAAATGTCCATTCAAGACCAAAGCTAAAGCTAATTTAAAGAAACACATAAAAAACTTACACTTGAAGGACGAAGATGTTAAATGGTACAAATGCAATGTGTGTTCTTTCAAAACTAAGCACAAAAAATCCTTAAACGTACACGTAGGAATAAAACATCTAGATGAAGAAAAAATTAAATGGTATGAATGTGAAAATTGTCCATACAGAGCTAAACTACCGTCGCATTTAAGAAATCATGTAATTTTTCAACATTTGGATCAAGAAAAAATTAAGTGGTACGACTGTGCGAACTGTCCATACAGAAGTAAAGCAAAATCTAATTTAAGAAGGCATGTAAAAATCCATTTGGATATCAAATCGTATTAGTGCTTCTATTGTTCATATAAGACGAAACGCAGTAATCTTAAGTAGTACAAATGCGAACATTGTCCTTACAAAAGTCAAAGTAGATAATCTTTTTATAAACACATAAAAAGCGGTGTGACATTTAGTTGATTATAAGCGGGGTATGCCCATATTTAGTTGAATGTAGTAATACCTGTATGTTTTCTTCAGCCACTCTATGATGTGCTATAATTTGTGACTTCTTTTGATTAAGATATTAAATAAAAACTAATTGAATGTTTAATTTTTCACATTACATACTTTTAATAAATACTTAACGCGTTTTTAAAATAAAACACATAATATGCAAAACATAAGGTTCAAGAAGTACATGACTTCATAACGAGACAGTAAAGTGAAAAATGGAATGAGCACACCTGTTCATTGTTTCCTTGTTGACCTTCCATGTTTATTGCTGTCAATCATAAGAATTAAAAAATTTGAAGTTGATGCGACTTAAAATCCAAAATCAAGTAATTACAAAAAAAAATATGAAAAACAAAAAATGGAGTAGTTGAAAAATTCGTAAAATTAGAAAACTAGGAAATCGAAAATCGAAAAACTGAAGAAAATTTAAAAGACCAAAAATCGATGCCAGTTAGAACCCGTGGTTAGACCATTCAAACTCGCGCCAAATTAAATTGAAGCAATATGCTTTGTTGTGATTGGTCGACACGGTTGTGGAAATTAATGTAGTCAAGTTGAATTGCGAATTTTAATTTGTGCGGTTATGTTCGTTCAAGTTGTACGTGTGTAAAGAAATATATAATCCTTTCCGGTTTTAACTGTTCTCCAACCAGATTTGGGTAAGAAAAATGCCAGTATTCTTCCACAGTGTGATAAAACGGTTTTAGGTGGGCAAAGTATCAACTTTGAAATACTATGAATGAAGTAATCACAACAGCTGGGAGGTCTTCATGGAAAAACGTACGCACTTGTACTTACTTTTCAACTTTGCTTTTCCTTATGACGAACCACATGAGACGACACTGATTCCCCCTGGAAACATTTACTTGTGACAACTCCAAAATGGAAGCTTATCACTGTTAAAACTAATCACTGTGATTTTAAGACTAATCTGACACTTGTGTTTAAACAACACATTAATACACATGACGGCCCTAAGAGGGAATCTAGTGAGGAAACATCTAGTGAGGAATCATTTAGTGAGGAATCATCTAGTGAGGATTCCAGCATAGAAAACTACGGTTGCGCAAAATATTATTTTGAGCCAAATCTGTCGTTAAAGTCGTTTCAGCATATGTACTTCAGCATGCACGGAAATGAAAGAAAATCTTCAAAGTGTGAGTTCTTTGAAAGAGTAATAGTATAAGTCGTATGCATGCGACAAGTGTACATTTACAAGCAGATGGATTGGAAATTTAAAAGTCCACATAAATAGAATCCACTTAGATGAACAAGATGCTGAATGACACAAGTGCCAAAAATGCCCATTCAAGACCAAAGCAAAAACATATTTAAGACAACACATAAGCAACTTACACTTGAACGACGAAGACGTTAAATGGCACAAATGCAACGAGTGTTCTTTCAAAACTAAGCGTGGAGCATCTTTGAAAAAACACGTTAATTACAAGCATCTAGACGACACAAAAATTAAGTGGTACAATTGTCACAATTGTTCCTATAGAACCAAACAAGCATCGAACTTAAAAAGTCATGTAATCTGTCAACATTTGAATAATGAGGAAATTAACTAGTTCAAATGTGGACAGTGTTCATTCAAAGGTAAAACAAAAAGTAGTTTAAAAATTCATGTATTGTATAAACATTTGAATGATGAGGAAATTAAATGGTTCAAATGTGGAGAAGGGTAAAACAAAAAGTAAATTAAGAAGACATGTAAAGGTCCATTTGAAGATCAGATAGTATCCGTGTGATTATTGCTCATATAACGCAGTGAATATTTAACGCGTCATATAAGTAAATAACCATTTGAATGGAACTGAAGTTAAATTCTACCAACTGTCCTTACTAAATTAAAAGTTGAGCATCTATTTATGAACAGGAAAAACACGTGTGGGTTTTAGTTGTAGTTTAGTTGAATGTAGTACTATAATTTTGAATGTATGTATATCTATTTTTATTAGTTCGTTTGTTTTTTTTTGTCTAGCATTTGTCTCAGACCCTGTAATATGTTATATTTTGTGACTATATTTTTATTAAGATTAGGATTAGAAACATTTTCAATGTTTTTTTATCTTCCATAAGTACATAAAATAATTTGGTGTCCCAATTTGAATTAAAAGTTCGCTTTTGAATAATTCTAATCTGAAAATTGAATTAAGAAAATCGTCAAACATCGACAACCATGTGCAACTTTAATGTCTTCGCTGTTAGTTTGGCAGCTCGTTTAGGGAATTTGTAAATCAGGTCTTTTTGGTTGATTGTTTGTCTGGTGTAGAGGTACAGCCACTCGGTAACCATGAAAGTTACCTAGGTTAAGTTTATTTTGGTTTGATAATTTCATAAAATTGCCTTTGTTTCAACGAAACTTAAATCGTACCGACGGCGACGCCACAATGTGTGAATTTTTGACCATGTTGTTAACACGTGGTGTAAATTTGTTGATTGCTATAAATTCACCGTTCATGTTAGGATTTTTAACCGTTCCTGATTCTAACACAATTTAGCAGTCATTAAAATTGTTGTTTTTTTTCTCACGCAATCTGTCGAAATTATACATTTTATTTTCCTTGTATGACACCGAAAAAATAAGCAACTTTATTCTATTATTCGTTTAAAGGGATAGACGGTTTTTCTTCCTTAAATATTAGATATTTAAATATAATAGATTCTCATTTTGAAGTTTAAAATAGTAATTGGCATTATTCATAATTTAATTTTGAGCATTGATTTGTTTCTTTTTGGAAATTAGCTGTGAAGTGAATGTCGTTGTGAATTCGAAGAGTGAAAGGAGATTTTATGCTGAATTTGTGTTATGTTTTATTTGTTCTATGACTTTAATTTTGGAACATTTATACTGGGACACGCCTTTTAAAGCGACGTGTGTACTGGACGACATTTTGTGGTTGGGCCATATTTAACATCTGTTTTATCTTTGCAATGATCTGGGAATTTGATTCACGATGCAGTTTTAATTCATTAATTTTGCTTTATTAGGGTAAATGTGTACAAGAGTGCGCATATGTATAAGAGTACGCACTGATGATTTCTGCTTATTAGTGCCATCTGGGTAAGATGAAGTTATACCATTCAGAATTTAATGTTAAACCTGAGATAAAGGTGCAAAAGTAACCTGAATATAGTTTATAGTTTGGTCGTACTGACGATTTTATGTTCACACGTTGTGTGGATGTAATTTTTACCGCTCATAGTTTTAGTTTTTTGTAAGGTACGTACCAGTTCTTTTATTTTACAGTAATAATTTTCATTAGTTGTAACTTTTAAGGTGTCGTTATACACCAACAGTTTTACACTTTCTGTCCATCAAAAGCTTTTAACTTTGAAAACATTAGGTTATGTACAAATGTACAAGAGTGCGCAGCGAGGTATTGAATAAGAGTGAGCATTGCTTGCAATACGTAGTCTAATAGTCTTGGAGATACATATCATACGATAATGAATTATTTAACTGTACTACTTTGTACTGCTTCTCGACTTGTGGGGTGGTGGTTATGGTGATTTTTTTTTTATTTTTACTTCCTGAGCGTGTTGTAATCGAGTCCGTCGACCGACTCTCTATTTTTACGTTTTCTCGTCTTTTCAAGACCCCTAGAGTACGAAGAAATAGGTCTCCCGTTTTATGTGTAGTCTGTAGTCACTTGTTCCCATTTATTTTCACCTTAGAAACAAATATTTTTTCATAAAATGTAATGCGTACTCATAAGCGTTCAAATGCGCACTCTTGTGCAATGAACTGTCTAAGAGTGCGCATTTACACATCTTGACAAAAATTGAAATTACTCTTAAAATATAGTGGTGTTGGGGCGTACAATTAAATATATCTGATCTCCAAACATGTATATAACGAACCCATATCATAAAATTTGTCTATCCAAAAAAATTAAAAAGTTGTTGACAGTTTTACACTAAGTGCGTACTCTTGTACACATTTACCCTAAATAAAAAAACTTGAAGCAGCTGCCGTAGGCGCCATCGGACGCAGTAGATATAGCGCATCCTTACGGGGGCACCGCGACATGGTTGTACGTAGCTGTGGTTAGTTTGAACAGACAGTCAAAGACCGGATCTAGAACGATTAGCGCTACACGTTCTACGTCTCTTAAACTGTTGAATTAAATCGTGTTGTTTTTCTTCTGACTGCCAATAAAACAAAAACAAAAAAAAATGCCAACACACAACCATCATAACAGTGTGTGCCAGGACATACGTTCGCTTTAGATAAGATGTTGCAAACTAGAGAACTGTGTAAATTTAACAAGCTGCATTTATGTGATCGAAATTTATAATCGTGCATTTGAAAAGAACAAGGAGATTTTATAAGACGGAATATAATGTTTTCGCCATATTTTTGTATCGTAAATTCAAGGCACTTTTCCACTTTTGCGGTTCACCACTTGCATTAGAATGAATTCCGCTATTTCAAAACACTACGTACGATTCTATCTTGTTGACGCTCACCGTTCATGGCTGTGACTTCAAAATTTTCACGGGTTTTCGAATTTTGTTCACATGTAAATTTTGAACGTTTGGGTTAGCACAAGATCATCACAAAGCTCCCAATATGAGTATAAGTGTAATAGCGTATACAGGGTGTTATTGAAAGTTACGTACAAAATAAAATCGGCGATTGGTCTGGAAGTATGAGTGCTAAGTAAAAAAAAAGTTCAGGTAAAAATGTTCTCCTTTTAGACATAAAAATTATTAAAATTTATGTCCAAATTCGTTGTCCATCCTTTAGTATCGTTTAAAAAGGTTGGATATGTGTTAATTTTCCCCTTCTAATTTTGATAACACAAAATAAGTTTTCCAGACTTCTTAGACTTCGCGAATAACTGTCAATTTCGTTGTACGTACCTTTCAATAACAGCCTCTATATCCTCAGGAGCCTCATTCAAAAATTAGTCAATCTGCTTTTTACTAAAAATTCTTAATTTTTTGGATGTACAAGATTCACTTTGTATTTTCAGGTATCTCCGTAACTTCGAATAATTCGATATGTCTACGTTTTGGTGATTAGCCGTATAGCCGTTGAAAGGTTGGGTTAAATTTTGTTTCTTGCAACTTCTTTTTTATAAGCCCCAACATCAGCTTGTGTAATTAGTGTAAAAGCAGTTTATTAACAAAAAAATAGCCGATTATTTAACAACACTAGTTCTGGATGATTTCCATAAGTTATGATTCACGTTTGTAACTTCTCACTCTCACCCGAGTTTGTTATTTTATAAATAAAAACTAAATCTAAACATTTTCCAAGCTCAAAATTAAAAAATTGAAAGTTGAAACTTGGAACAATTGGAAAAAATGTCAAAATTAAAAATGGAATAGTTGAAAAATCGGAAAAATCAAAAACAAATCGTAAAATCGAAGACCTGACGAACATTTAAAAAACCGAAAATCGGTGTCAATTAGAAAACATGCTTAAACATTTCGAATTTGCGCCAATTTGAATTTGACGCCAATGTGTTTTGTTGTGATTGGTCGGCAGGCTTGCAGAAATTAATGTATACCAGTTGCACTGGGAGTTTTAATTTGTGCGGTTATGTTCGTTCTAATTACACGTATGTCAAGAAATATTCATTTCCGCTTTTAACTGTGTGCCAACGGGCTTTGGATAAGAAAAATGCCAGGATCCTTCCAGAGTGTGATAAAACGGTTTTCGATGACCAGAGTTTTAACTTTGGAATAATGTGAAGCAATCGTAATTAGGTGGGAGGTCTTTATGGTAAAACATACACACTTGCAAACTATGCCCTTATTCTTCAACCTGCTTTTTCCTTATGGCAAACCACATGAGACGACACTGATTCTCCCTAGAAACATTTACTTGTGACAACACCAAAATGGAAACTCATCACTAGAGAGCGGATTTATAAGCACAAAAAAAAATAAGAATAAGCGCTTAAATAAGCACATTTTCAATAAAAGTTTTATTTTAAGCAAAAAAGCATTAAATAAGCATAACACTTTCATTAAAAAAGTTTTATTTTAAGCAAAAAAGCATTAAAAACATAATCATATTACAAATCAAAGAACACTTCTTAGAACTTTGGATAAAATTATTACAATAATCCTAGACTTTATATTTTACACACGTATTTCAGTTTTCTTTAAAACAATTTATGATTGTAATATGTTCCAAGTTGTCCACTGTCAAATTTTTTCGCCGATCATTTAAAATGTGTTTAAAATTGGAGAATGTGCGTTCAACATCCACACTCATTGTTGGTGCAAATTTGAATTTTGCAACTAATGTTGAATCTAACTCCAAATTTTCCACCTTCTGGCCTTGTAAAGCACGAGCAACGTCGGAAAGAACACCAAAACCTGCATTTTTATTTAACACTTCCTCAAGTTTTTGAGATACTCTAGTACCAATATCACCCCTTACTACGTTTGCTTGTTGTTTAAATTCTTTCACTAAGCTTATGGCATCTACCAACAACATGTTGGGTTTTACTAACTTTTCTATTACCTCACATACGAATTGATAATTGCTTCTTAGAAAAGCTAGATCTTGTCGCAAATCTTTGTTTTCCAAAATATTTATGCAATCTTTAATCGATTGAGAAGAATCTTCGCTAAACTCCGTGACTACTTCCTCAAATTCTTTAATATATTTGCCATAGTAAAATGTGGCCTGTAACCATGTTCCCCACCTCGTTATAATCGGCTCTGGGGGCAATGGTATGTTTGGAAAATTTTCCTTAAAATGTTGCACTCTTAGTGGGGCTTTAACAAAAATCTTTTCAGCATTTGCCACTAATTTATTAACAGTCTGCAAACGTATTCTTTCAGCCACTCTGTTTAAACCGTGGGCAATGCAAGTAGAGTGAATTAAATTAGGGTACAAATGGTACAATATTTTTAGATTATTCCCTGCTTTCAACATATAAAGAGCTGCATCCGAGATCATCAATAAAATTTTATTTGCCGGAACGGCATTTGGCAAAAATAGTGACGTAAGACTGTCATTTACAAATCTGGTAATCGTATTGCCATTTGTTTTATCTAACATTTTCAAACTTACTACATACCCTCGACTAGGGAAATTTTCATTTAAGATTCCAACAATTAAACTTGCCACGTATCTTCCACAACTATCGGTTGTTTCATCATCAGCGAACCATAAATAATTATCTCCAATGCCATGTTTAATTTTGTTGTAAACTTGCTGAAACACTGGGCCTACATAATTTTTTCGGAGAGTACTTTCAACCGGAATATGTCGATTGCAGTGTTTTTCAAGGAATTCTTGAAGAGGGCCTTTCTCCAATTTTTTTAAAGGTATATTGGACTGGATCATCATTTTACATAAATCTAAATTAAACTGCAACTGCTCATCTTTTGTGGAAGTAGATGCAACAGATTCATGTATGGTCTGCTGTTTAATTTTAGAAACTTCAAACATTTTCTTCCTTTCTACATGAAGAATCGTTCTGACATGTTGCGTCACGTTATATTTTTTATCACTTTGAATCTAAAACAACGTACATATACAGGATTAACAAAGGAAAATAGATAAAAAAAATTAGTGGGCTTACGTTTTTCACACAAGCTCTGCAGAATATTTTGTTGTTTTCAAATTTTAATTCTAGAAAATCCCTTATCCACTCATCCGGCGTCGATTTTACTTTTGGCATTGCCGAAAAAGAACATCTGGTTAAAAGCTTTAATTCATTATCAACGGAAGTAAGGATTTAAAGTCATAAAATCTATGGAGTATTTTTCCAATCCTATAATAAAATTTTATTACCCAAACGACCGGAACCTATTCACAGAAACGGTCTTGAGTAAGTGTACTTCAATGGTCAAGTCCAGGTAAAATGCATACGTTACGATACGGCTAACTAACAAATATTTGTCATCCCGACAGGGCGGGCATTTGAACAAAATATGCATTAAAACTCATATTCGTCGAAAAAAGCATTAAATAAGCATATAAGTTTTAATATGCATAAAATTGAAAAAAAAGCAAATAAGCATAAAAAAAATGTGTCAAATGACTCCACATTGTATCATATTTACAGATATAAAAAAGTTTTGAAGTGCTTACATTTTTCACAAAAAGCATTAAACCTAGAAATCTGCTCGCTAGTCATATAAATAATTCTCATAAGAATGGAACGGATGTTAAGGAGTAAGGCTTTTAATAAGTTGAATGTAAATACGTAAATTTTTGTTTAGTCAATATTTTTTTTTCGTTTGTGTCAGCACTGTGTGATGTGTTACATTTTGTGGCTATATTTTCGTTCAGATTTTGAATAAAAAAAATCAGATGATTAATTTTTTGTATTACGTACATTAAATAAATAAAGGCTTTTAAAAAATAAACCACATAAGATGCACAACGTAAGGTTTAATACACGACGTCACAAGTGGTAATCTGAAAAACCCAATGAGCACATCTATTCGTTGTGTCTTGTGTCCCTATTGACCTTCCACATTTGTTGTCATCATTGATCGATCCCCATTTTGAGATTATGTGGATCAGAAATATACGTTCGTAGACAAATTTTTAAATTATAGAGGCTCGTTTTCGATGATTAACGTTCAAATCTCCTTAATTACGTGACAAAGACATCATCGTCTGCCCCATAGCAATATGTTATTAAAGAAAAAATCGAGACATCATTTTTGATGTAAATGTGAACCTTACCATCTCAGATTTTAATCGTATTTCAGGAAGATGATAAGCTTATCTGGAACAGAAAATTATAAATTTTTATACGTATTCAACAGGTACTTTTTTGATAATCTCATTTTAAAAGTTATTAAATAACAACATAGAGGGTTGCTAAAAATTATGAAAGCACTTGAATATCGCGAGAACGGTTTCTGCAACTTGATTTTTTTTAAATAGCACTAATAGTCAAATATTCCGTGATTAAATAGTGCATTTTTTTTGAGTTCAGAAGTGTAACGCAGGCACTATTTTATTTTTGCCAACATGAAAACACTGAAAATCAGAAAATCGTCGCTAACCTTGAAAATACTATCACCTGTCATAATCCTAGCGTAGGACACTTTTTTCATAAATTATGCTAGTGCCCATATTATGCAACTCAAATAAAGGTATAAATATTCATTTAAATGCGATTTCCAAATAATTTATAAAATATTCTACAAATAACAAGATTCCGATTTAATGATTCTAAATAATGAATACATTGTTATGTAAGCTTTTTGAAAAATTTTAATTAAAATTACATTATTGAAAAAAGACCAAATTAACACTTAAAAAACAATAATTTTACAACAAACGTTGACGTTTAGTTAGGTGTGCTAGTGTTATGTCGAATGTATATAAGTCAATTTTTTATTTAGTTGGTTTTTTTTTTATCATTTGTGTTAATGTGTTATATTTTTTGACTCTGAAGAAATAATTTAATGTTAAATGTTTTTATCTTATAAATATATAATATACAAGACAAATTTCACAAGAATTAGTGCAGTACTTTCAGAGATGATGGATACTTTACTGTGTATAATTAAATGAATTTAAATTGAACTGTAGGTCTTCTGTCTGTTATTGGAAATTTTAGGTGTATTCTAGAAATCTCATGTATATGTTAAACATGGTAGATCGTTGATGAAGTTATCCGTTCATCCTATTGTGGTGTCCCGATTTTAAAAATTCAACTTGTGCAGAAAAAAAAACAATGTCGCGAAAAAGCATTTGAAAAATAAAAAATACATTCAATTACGTAAGCAGTGACCCATATTGCAGTCGTTTTTATAAGCCAGAAAGGTCTTTCATTGAATTTATTAAAAATATAAAATAATAGCACCAAGCTCAATTCGTGTCCGAAGTGGTACTGACGTCCTCCCATTCCCCTCCATCGTCGCCCAAGGCGGTGATGTCATCACCACCATCACGGAGTTCCAGAGCTACCGGCCGGCGTCAGCTAAAGTGGTTGCCGCTTAAATTTTTAGGAAATTTTTATAAGCCAGCGCACGTAGAATTGTATTAAGAGGTCATTCATTTCCTTTTTTTGGCGAGTTATTTGTTGTTTGTTGTAAGTGAAACCACCTATTAAAGTTGGTACGTAATTGCGTATTATCCGTTCACGATCTTTATATAGTAGGGTTGGCCATGAAAATCTAGTGAGTTTGTTGGTATTCGATGCAGAAGAATAAAAATTCCCTGAACTTTTTTCCTTAGGTTATGTTTTATTAAATTAAAGGTTAAAAATATGCCAGAAATATCAACATTGTTGCCGATACTTTCAGTTTTCAGTAGCAATAATCAAGTTAACGGTATCCATTTCTTAGAAAGCATAAAACTTTACGCTATTTAAAACAGTTATTCGGCTTTTTGTAAGTATTTATTTCATATGTAAGGAACAAACACTAAAATTTCACTTAAACATTGCTTTTGCATACGACTATTGTCGCATGCCACATTTAGCATCTCATCTTTAATTCTCAATCATCAGTTCGTTCTGCTCGCCCACTCTTCTTAGAAATGGAAATTTCGACCTTTGGGAACAGCCTATTTCCGTATCTTCCAACTTCTTTTTTCACTTTTCTAAGATTACTAAAAGGGTTAGTAAAAGACAACGACCTTGCTCTAGTGCTGTGACGGGTTTAGCTCTTCTGAAACATTTTTCCGGCTTTGAATTGAATGATTTATCCATATAGCTATTACTAATGCTTAGGTAGTGCTCTTTATTTGCTTTTACTAAGTACTTCCAAACGCTTATTAATAAGAACGTTACTATACGCCTTCTCCAGGTCCATGAAGAGTTACAAAAAAAATGAAAATGCTTAAAATTTGGTGCACAGTAACAACGTGGATGATCTAACTAAAATTATACTTATTTTGTTGTACGTCAAGTAGTTTTTCACATACTACCTTGAAAAATTTAGGACGAAAGATGCGTAAAAATATCACCCCCCGACAAGCTACAATTCACTTCATTTCCATTATTTCGCTATGTAAATCTGTATCATCACCGTCATTTTCCAATTCAGATTCTGAATCAGATTCACCTAGCGAAATAATGAAAGGAGGTATAGATTCGTACGAAAGATTTCCCATATTTTTTTCCCAATCTGCCAAAATAAGTTTTTCACAATGTTTACAAAAATTTTGCCACATGCTTGGAGTACATTTAGAAAGCGCCTCAAGCCATAATTCTCCACCCTATTTTTTAATGAAGGTTGAGAATTTATATGCTTGTTGCAATAGTTCTTACAAAATCCCCACGCCATTTCAATTGGATTATATTGACAATGGTACGGAGATAATCTAAGAACTTCATGGCCACTTTCTCTTAATATCTCGTCTACCAAATATTTTTTTCTATTGTTTCTGAAGAATTTAATTAAATCCCACAACTGTTTCTTCGAAATTTTTTTGTCAAATTCAACGCTATGTTTACAGAGCCATTTCTGCATTTCACATTTTTTACAAGAAAAAGTGGGTGGTTTATCCAAATGAACCGAATGATACGGTGCATTGTCTAAAACCACCACACATTTTTGGTTCAACTTTGCCAAAGCTGGAATGAGCTGATTAACCACCCAATTTTGAAAAATTGTCCCGTCCATCGTTTTATGATTGTCTCTATCGTTATTTTTTGAATTTAAAAAATTGTTACAACCATCCAAGAACCCCGTTGAACGACCCGCGCGGAGAATAGTAAACCTTGATCCTTCACTTTTAATTTTGGTGGGATTGCTTTTTAGATCAATATCGTGCACCCAGCGACGAATGGACGAACCATTTTGATAGATCCATGTTTCATCCAAATACGCGAAAGTCAAATTTTCACAAGAATTTAGAAGCTGTAAATATGTTCTCAAAAAAGTAATTTTGGCTGCAACGACATGTTTTTGTTCACATAGAATTTTGCGACCATTTACTTCCCTGTGTTTATAACCCATTGACTTAAGAATTTTGTATAATGTGGTTCGCCCCCTTTAAATTCCAACTGTTCCCTAGAATATGCCAAAAGAGTATCTACAGTGAAATATTCGTTTTTTTCATTAAGTTGCCAAATTTGTCGTTGCAGGTCTTTCCGAAATAAATAATTTGTAAATAAATCCGTTGGTTTTCGCTTGCCAGAGTGTGATGTTTTTAAATTTTGGTCCCCTGTTGATAAAATTTTCGCCACAGTTGATGTTCCTACCCATGAGAAAAAAAATTAAAAAATATTTTACAGCATATCTTACATTACAGAAAATATGTTCGAGACCCTCATAGTTACTTCTTCGAAAGAAAGATCGGGCCTGTCTTTTCGAAACTGTAAATAACATCTTTTTATTTCAATTTTTTGTTGCAGGAAAACTATTTCAGGCATTTTCTTTTTAAATAATGTCGCAATGATCTGTGAATCCGTCACAATGTCAAATTTATCTATGCTGACAAAATTAAAACATGTGTTTACTTAATTAAAAAATTGGGTCTAATAATTCTGATCTAATAAATGAAACAGAAAAGTGGCAATCCAGCTCAAAGCAAATGTCAATCAGACTACTGACATACAAAAAACTAAATCATCAAATCCGTTTATCCAACTTAAAGAAAAAATATCAAAGCCTACTTTACTTAAAAAAAAATCGAATCGAATCGCATTCAACCCCACCCTTTCCATCCAACGAGCGTCGTTAATCAAAGTGCAGTTAATTTATGCTTTTCTAGTCTGAAATATGCAAAAATTTTACTAATCCATCAAACACGTGTTATTTTGACAATCTTCATAAAGTGTGACGTCATTCAATGTTGTGCATTTATAAAGTTGATAGGGATATCGGTGTCCACATGAAACGCCCAGTTTATCAACAAGTTTCCATTCGTAGGTGTTCTAAATGATTTTCCCAAAGTTATGATTCATATTTATTTTCTTAACAGCTCAACCGAGATTTTAAGATAGCACTTTGATTTGATAAAAACTGACTTTAAATATTGATTTAACTATTTTGAAAAGAAAGAACATTGAAAATTATTACATGTATCACAACCCTACTTCGGTCATCTTCCTTCAGAACGAGGTAAAACCATGAATTAGGGGAGAGTGAAGAATTTAAAGTTGAAATCTCGAAAAATTGCAGAAATTATCACAAATAAAAAATGAAATAATTGAACAATCGGGAAAAGAAAAAATCCAAAAGATCGTAAAATCGAACATTAAAAAAATCTGAATTTTGGCAAATTTAAATTTGACGCCAACGTGCTTTGTTACGATTGGTCGGCATGGATGCGGATATTAATGTAATCTATATTTGCTCTGGCGGTTTTAATTCGTGAGGTTATGTTCGGCCGAATTGCACGTGCGGGAAGAAAATTTTAATCTTTTTTGGTTTTAACTGTGCTCCAACAAGATTTGGGTAAGAAAAGTGCCAGTGTTCTTCCATTGTACGATAAAACGATTTTAGGTGGACAACATGTCTACTCTGGAATACTGTCAAGAAATCACAACACGTTGCAGATCTTCATGGCAAAACGTTCACAACTGTAAACTATGTTCCTATTTTACTACTTCGCTTTTCTTTATTGTGAACCACGTGAGACGACACCGTTCATCTGCGGAGGAATTTACTTGCGACAACGCCAAAATTGAAGCTTATTACTGTAAAGACTGTGATTATAAGACGGAACTGACAGTTTTGTTCAAACAACACATTTATAAACATCACGGCCTTAAGAGAGAATCTGAAAAGGTTTTTTCAAGTGAGGATTTCCGCATACAAACCTACGTTTGCCAAAAATGCGACTTTGAAACAAATCTCTCGTTGAACTGGCTTCAACATACTTTAACGTGTACGAGAAATAAAGAAAATCTTCATAATGTGAACTTTTCAGAAGAGAAGATTACAAACAATTCCGACTTTAAGCAAACTGACGAAATACCTTGGTGTTACTGTGCTGAGTGCTCCTATAAAACTAAACTCAAAAAATATTTAAAACTTCACATTAAAAATAGCCATTCGCTCAAACGGTATGCTTGCGACAAGTGTCCATATAAAACTAGACGTAAAGCAAATTTAAGACTCCATATAAATGCAATCCACTTAGATGAACACGACATTGAATGGCACAAGTGCCAAAAATGTCCATTCAAGACCAAAGCAAAATCTAATTTAAAAAAGCACATAAAGAACTTACACTTGAACGACGAAGACGTTAAATGGCACAATTGCAATGAGTGTTCTTTTAAAACTAAGCATAAAAGATCCTTAGACGTGCACGTAGGAGTAAAACATCTAGATGAAGAAAAAATTAAATGGTATGCATGTGAAAATTGCCCGTACAAAGCTAAACGGGCGGCGTATTTAAGAAGTCATCTATTTAATAAGCATTTGAGTGATAGGGAAATTAAGTGGTACAAATGTGGAGACTGTTCATTCAAATGTAAAATAAAAAGTGGTTTAACAAGGCATGTAAAGAGGCATTTGAAGATCAAATAGTATACGTGTGATTATTACTCATATAACGCAGAGAAAATTTAAAGCGTCATATATATAAATAAACATTTGAATGGAACTGAAGTTAAATGGTACCAACTGTCGTTTTTCCTAGCATTTTGGGCCAGACTCTGTAATATGTTATATTTTGTGACTATCTTTTATTAAGATTATGATTATAAACAGTTAATTTTTTTTACATTACATACATTAAATATTGTGCCGCCTAATTTGAATTAAAAGTTCGCTACGAAAAAAGAAACAGCGACGCATTTGAATAATAATCTGTATTTGAAAAATGAACGGGATAATCATTAATGTTACCTAGGTTAACTTTATTTTGGTTTGGTAATTTCATGAAATAGCTTTTGTTTAAACGAAACATAATCGTACCGTCTTCCTAGTCGGAAATATGTGAATTTTTAACCATCTTGTTAACACGTATAAATTTGTTGATTGCTTTTAAACTTACCGTTCAACTTAGAGTTTTAAAGCGTTCCTCACTCTAACACCATCTAAATTGAACGTTGTTAATTTATTTCACGCAATCTCTCGAAATTGTACATTTTACTTTTTTTGTATGACACCGAAGAAATAAGCAACTTTATTCAAGTGAAATAGGTAATATTTTGAATTGTGAAAATTATAGTAATTGGCCTTATTCACGATTTAATTTTAAGCATCAATTCTCTTTGAAAATTAGCAGTGAATTAAATGTCGTCGTGAATTCGAAGAAGGAAAGGTGATTTTATGCTGATTTTGTGTTATGTTTTATGTGTTCTATGATTTCAATTTTGAAACGTTTAAACTCGGACACACCTCTCAAAGCGACGTGTGTACCGGACGACATTTTGTGTTTTTGGCGATATTTAACATATGTTTTATGTAAGTATGTGATGAGGGAATTTGATTCAAAATGTTGAACTTTAACATGTATGAGAAATAAAGAACTTTTCAGAAGAAAAAATTACAAATAATTCCCGCTTTAAGCAAACCTTATCAATATACATTTTTTTTATTTATGAATAATTTATTATGCTTACACCAAACAATAAAATTATCAATATTTCTCTTTTGAAATAAACAGTTTTCCCTAGAATTAAATACAAGTGGTCCAAAATGGGTCCCTTGTGTTACCCCATTTAGTTCTGGATGATTTCCATAAGTTATGATTCACGTTTGTGACTTCTTAACCAAGTTTATGATTTTATATATAAAAATTATATCTAAAAATTGTACAAGCTCAAAACTGAAAAATTTAAAGTCGAAACGTAAAACAATTGCAACCAAAATTAAAAATAAAATTGCAATATTGGAATCGGAGAAATCAAAAACAAATCGTAAAATTGAAGACCTGAAGAACTTTTAAAAAACCAAAAATTGGTGTCAATCCGAATTTGCGCCAATTTGAATTTGACCCCAATGTGTTTTGCTGTGATTGGTCTGCACGATTGCAGAAATTAATGTTTGTCGCACTGGAGATTTTAATTTGTGGGGTTATGTTCGTGTGTAAAGAAATGTTTAATTCCTCCCGGTTTTAACTGTGTTCCAACGGGATTTGGGTAAGAAAAATGTCAGTATTCTTCTACAATGTGATAAACCGGTTGTAGGTGGCCAGAATATCAACTTTGAAATATTGTGAAGCAATCGCAACAGGTGGGAGGTCTCCATGAAAAAACATACACACTTGTAAACTATGCCCTTATTCTTCAACCTCTCTTTTCCTTCTGGCGAACCACGTAAGACGACACTGATTCTCCCTGGAAACATTTACATGACAGCGCCAAAATGGAAGTTTATCAGTGTAAAGACTGTGATTTTAAGACGGTAGTGACACTTGTGTTTGAACAACACATTAATGAACATCACGGCCCTATAAGAGAATCTAGAGAGGAAACATCTAGTGATGAAATATCTTGTGAGGAAACATCTAGTGACGAAACATGTAGTGACGAAACATGTAGTGACGAAACATCTAGTGAGGATTCCAGCCTAGAAAACTGCGTTGGCGCAAGATATTACTTTGAGCCAAATCTGTCGTTAAGGTCGGTTCAGCATACTTCAGCATCCACGGGAACGGAAGAAACTCTTCAAAGTGTGAGTTCTTTGAAAGAGAGTGCCACATACAATTCCGACTTCAAGCAAACCCACGAAACACCTTGGTATTACTGCGCTGAATGTTCCTTCAAAACTAAACTCAGCGAATATTTAAAACTTCACACTGAAAATTGCCATGGGAACAAACGGTATGCATGCGATAAGTGTCCGTTTAAAAGTAGTCGTAAATACGATTTAAAACTCCACATAAATAGACTCCATTTAGATGAACAAGAAGTTGAATGGTTTCACTGCCCAAAATGTTCATTCAAGACCAAAGCAAAATATAATTTAAGAAAACACATAAATAACATACACTTGAACTACGAAGACGTTAAATGGTACAAATGCAAACAGTGTGCTTTCCAAACTAAGCATGGATCATGGAGTTTAAAACAACACGAAATTGCCAGGCATCTAGACGACTCAGAAATTAAGTGGTACGAATGTGGAAGCTGTTCATTCAAATCTAAAACAAGAGATAGTTTAACAAAGCATAAAAAGATCCATTCGAAGATCACATAGTACCATTGCGACTATTGTTCATGTAATGTAGTGAACATTTAAAGCCTCACATGAATAAGCGCCATTTAAAAGGAACTATAGTTAAATGATACCAACTGCCTTTCAAAATTAAAAGTGGAACAAAAAAGCGTTAATTGAGGTTTAGCTTGGTTTAGTTTAAGGTTAAGATTAAAAACATTTTATTATTAATATACAAGTGCAAAACGAAAAGTTTAATACATGATGCTACAATGAGACCGCAAAAGTATCACAGTTATTCATAACGACAAAGATTGTATAAAAAATAACTACATGAAACATGGAAAATTTTAACCAAACGATATTTTTACAATATTTATGTTGAATCGAATGTGTGCCGATCGTTTCCCAAGCGGCTTGTTGTCATTAAAGATTTTTGTGACGTTAATATAGATTAGAATAGATTTGTCTTGTAGTTGTTATTCAATTATAGTTTTACCTGCTGGCTTGATTATTTAAGTGCCCCATCGATCTGATAATTTACTTCTTTTTCGCCGGATGAGGAAACTTTTGTTCCAATTTCTGTCATTGGTTTTGGCAATACACAGTGAACTTTTCGTATTCCAGAAACAGAGTTCGTTTTTGAAACATTTCATTAATAATAATAATAATTTTGCGACGAATGCAGAGGGTTTAAATTTCATTCATCATTCGCAAAAGCTGGCACTTGTTATTAGTTTCCATTGACACCCATTGCTTGAACGTAATGTCATCCATCACATCTTCTAACTTTTAATTAATGAAACGATTAATTTATACGTACCAGGGTCCTCAGAGAATTCATTCACATGACATTCTGGATGCCCAGAAGGATCATAATTAGGGTCCGGATTTATATGACACGAAGCTTTTCTGAAATGTGCATACATTTTTACAAAATTTCATTGAAAGTGCTTTTGGTAATTTTTAATGTGATACAAAACGTGTTTAAACTAATCCTAACAAGATAAAAGTTAAAATATTTAAAGGATATTTAAATTTCAGTTCCATCAAACAGCGATACAAAAAAAAAACAAAATTGGACACACCTAAGTCCACCATATACAATAAATGTAATATGAACAGCTGCAACATTATATTGTTTACCATAATTTAAAATGAAGTGTTTTTCCAAATTGTCAGCTATGAAGTTTTGAGGCCTGTCAGACAAAATATATACTCCCCACAAAAATTATCGCTCCACCGTCAAAATTTTGTATATTTCTAATTTATATATATGTAGTAGAAACATATCGGTCGAAAATATATTAAATATTGTCGTTATTTGGCTCTGTCTTGCATACATTTATCCCTAATATATACGTGGTACCTAAACGTAGTCCGGATCACTACAAAGTAGGAGGTAGCTGATAATTTTTGTGGGGAGTATCTTTGTATTTTGAAAAATGTCCCTTGTGTTCCAAGTTGTCCACTGTAAAATTTTTTCGCCGATCATTTAAAATGTGTTTAAAATTGGAGAATGTGTGTTCAACATCCACACTCGTTGTTGGCGCAAATTTGAATTTTACAACTAATGTTGAATCTAACTCCAAATTTTCCACCTTCTGGCCTTGTAAAACACGAGCAACGTCGGAAAGAACACCGAAACCTGCAATTTTATTTAACACTTCGTCAAGTTTTTGAGATACTTTAGTACCAATATCACCCCTTACTGCGTTTGCTTGTTGTTTAAATTCTTTCACTAAGTTTATGGCATCTACCAACAACACGCTGGGTTTTTCTAACTTTTCTATTACCTCACATACGAATTGATAATTGCTTCTTAGAAAAGCTAGATCTTGTCGCAAATCTTTGTTTTCAAAATATGTATGCAATCTTTAATCGATTGAGAAGAATCTTCGCTAAACTCCGTAACTACTTCCTCAAATTCTTTGATATATTTGTCATAATAAAATGTGGCCTGTAACCATGTTCCCCACGTCGTTATAATCGGCTCTGGGGGCAATGGTATGTTTGGAAATTTGTCCTTAAAATGTTGCACTCTTAGTGGGGCTTTAACAAAAATCTTTTTACCATTTGCCACTAATTTATTAACAGTTGGAAACTGCAAACGTATTCCTTCAGCCACTCTGTTTAAACCGTGGGCAATGCAAATAGAGTGAATTAAATTGGGGTACAATATTTTTAGATTATTCCCTGCTTTCAACATATAACGAGCTGCATCCGAGATCATCAATAAAATTTTCTTCGCCGGTACGGCATTTGGCAAAAATAGTAACGTAAGACTGTCATTTACAAATCTGGTAATCGTATTGCCATTTGTTTTATCTAACATTTTCAAACTCACTACATACCCTCGACTAGGGAAATTTTCATTTAAGATTCCAACAATTAAACTTGCCGCGTATCTTCCACAACTATCGGTTGTTTCATCGACAGCGAACCATAAATAATTATCTCCAATGCGTTGTAAACTTGCTGAAACACTGGGCCTACATAATTTTTTCGGAGAGTACTTTCAACCGGAATATGTCGATTGCAGTGTTTTTCGAGGAATTCTTGAAGAGGGCCTTTCTCCAATTTTTTTAAAGGTATATTGGACTGGATCATCATTTTACATAAATCGAAATTAAACTGAAACTACTCATCTTTTGTGGAAGTAGATGCAACAGATTCATGTATGGTCTGCTGTTTAATTTTAGAAACTTCAAACATTTTCTTCCTTTCTACATGAAGAGTCGTTCTGACATGTTGCGTCACGTTATATTTTTTATCACTTTGAATCTAAAACAACGTACATATACAGGATTAACAAAGGAAAATAGATAAAAAAAAATTAGTGGGCTTACGGTTTTCACACAAGCTCTGCAGAATATTTTGTTGTTTTCTAATTTAAATTCTGGAAAATCCCTTATCCACTCAACCGGCGTCGATTTTACTTTCGGCATTCTTTTAAAATATTAGTAATATTACCAAAAAGAACTCAACATGTAACAAGGGAGAACCACGTATAACACTGTACTACGACAGATGCGATAGACTGATGGCTGTGAAATAAACGGTTCATTTACTTAAAAGTTTCCATTAGAAAAATTTTAAGGTAGGTAGTTGGGTACAATAATCCTTTTTTCTAGAAAATCTTCAACGGTCTTGCCGCAAAATGCCGACAGAAAACATCTGGTTAAAAGCTTTAATTCATTATCAACGGAAGTAAGGATTTAAAGTCATAAAATCTATGGAGTATTTTTCCATAGATTTCCTATAATAAAATTTTATTACCCAAACGACCGGAACCTATTCACAGAAAGGGTCTTGAGTAAGTGTACTTCAATAGTCAAGTACAGGTAAAATGCATACGATACGATACGCCTAACTAACAAGTATTTGTCATCCCGACAAGGCCGGCATTTGAACAAAATATGCATTAACACTCATATTCGTTGAAAAAAGCATTAAAGAAGCATATAAGTTTTAATGTACATAAAATTGAAAAAAAAGCAAATAAGCATAAAAAAAATATGTCAAATGACTCCAAATTGTATCATAGTTACAGATATAAAAAAGTTTTGAAGTGCTTACATTTTTCACAAAAAGCATTAAACCTAGAAATCCGTTCTCTAATAATCAATAAAATAACGAAACAGTTTACTCACGCGTGCCTCGTGTATTAGCAGAGGCGACTGAAAATCATTTATGTATAATCATTCTTAATTTAAGACAAGCAGCGGGAACACTTGTTGAGACTGTACACGTGAGAGTCAAACAGAAAAACTGCAAACAATACCGACGGTCGTCCAGACTTTTATTGCTCCAACTTCCGCTTATTCTATAAAACACTGGATTTTATTTTAATTTTTGATGATGTAGTTCACAATTGGTTGATTACAACTTGTCTGTACCACATTCACGGAAATTAGTCAGCGCAACAAAACAAATGCATGCCTGTAATGTTAATAAAGTAAATGTAAACAAGCGTGATACGCCTATGGTTCAAACGAGTTTTGTACTTTATGAAATTTTGTGTTTATCAAATTGGGTTGGTGCAATATAGCACTAATAATAACAGTGTTGTTTCTCCAAATTTTCGGGAAAGTGGAGTGAGCTATTCCTGATTTAATCAATTACATAAATTGACTCATTATTAAATTTTTTGAACCACCTGTAAAGAAAATCTAAAAAATATGAATGGAATGATAAATCACAACTATCGTCTCATCATACTTTGCACATTTACGATAGGATTTATTCAGCAAAATTTTGAGGTGACTTCACCAATTTTTTTGGGGAGGGATGAGCAAATACATTTTGACTAAAAATTTGCCATGCCTATGATAACTTTAAAACATCTCCAAGGTTTCAAAGCATTCGGTTTTGTAGTTCCTGATAAAATCAGTTAAATAAATTCAACAATTCATTAATTGTCTTGAGTCAATTTGAATCATTTATAATCAGGTGCAGATTTTAATAATGTACAAGGGCATTAAATCACGACGCAAATAATTTTCAACATCATGGACAATCATTTCTGGATCGATACGTCCTAAGTAATATTAATGTTGTTTTTCCATAGTACGCAGGAATGAGGACGAAGTTTTTTCCCCGTTATTAAAGATTTTGATTTGGACGCTGATTTCGACTTCTTTAGTAGATATCTCGTCCATTCGGAAATCTTCTTATCACCAATAGGGGCCTTTACGGATTTATCGGTGGGAACATTCAAAATATTAATGACCTTATCGCGTTTATCGGTGTTAGACACGTTTATCAGTGAAGGAGTAACGGCGGACGATTTGTGTGTTTTCGCTATCCTTTTTATAGTCGCAGATGCAGGTTTTTGCAGGTGGCGGGTTTGACACACTGTTTCCGAAGTTATTGCTCGGATGTGAAGAATTTAATAATCTGATTAGATCCTTATTAGTATTCTTAACTGCATTAAGTTCCAATTTTACTTTTTCAAGTTCCGAAAGTAACTCTGCATTTACCTGATATATTATCTCCCTAATAATTTCAACACATCCATCACTCTTGTTCGGAACTGATAATTTTCACGTTGAGACGTTCTACATACTTTGGATGAAACACTCGTTCACAAGTAATACATTTGCGGTCTACCACATGCTTTCGAACGCATTCCGCTATTTCAAAACACAAGGTAGGGTTGCATCTTCTTGACGACCACCATTAATAGCTATCACTTCAAAATTTTCACGGGTTTTCGAATTTTGTTCACATGTCAATTTTGAATGGTTGGCTTGGCACATGATCATAACACTCCCAATATTATAATAATCTACAACTAAATAGTATAAGTATTTATTTATCCTCAGGAGCCTCGTTCAAAAATTGGTCTGTTTTTTTACTGAAAACCCTTGATTTTTTGAATGTATTTTATGTATCACTTTGTCTTTCCAGATATGCCCGTAACTTCGAATACTTCGGTATGTCTACGGCTTGGTGATTAGTCGTTTAGCCATGTTATGTTAAATTATGTTTCTTGCAATTTCTTTTTTATAAGCCCCGACAGCAGCTTATGTAATTAGTGGAAAGGCAGTTTATTAACAAAAAAATTGCCGCTTATTCAACAGCCCGACTTCTGGATGATTTCCATAAGTAGAGTGCGGATTTCTAGGTTTAATGCTTTTTGTGAAAAAGTAAGCACTTCAAAACTTTTTTATATCTGTAACTATGATACAATTTGGAGTCATTTGACACATTTTTTTTTTATGCTTATTTGCTTTTTTTTCAATTTTATGCATATTAAAACTTATATGCTTATTTAATGCTTTTTTCGACGAATATGAGTTTTAATGCATATTTTGTTCAAATGCCGGCCTTGTCGGGATGACAAATACTTGTTAGTTAGCCGTATCGTATCGTATGCATTTTACCTGGACTTGACCATTGAAGTACACTTGCTTAAGACCCTTTCTGTGAATAGGTTCCGGTCGTTTAGGTAATAAAATTTTATTATAGGATTGAAAAAATACTCCATAGATTTTATGACTTTAGATCCTTACTTCCGTTGATAATGAATTAAAGCTTTTAGCCAGATGTTCTTTTTCGGCATTTTGCAGCAAGACCGTTGAAGATTTTCTAGAAAAAAGGATTATTGTACCCAACTACCTACCTTAAAATTTTTCTAATGGAAACTTTTAAGTAAATGAACCGTTTATTTCACAACCATCAGTCTATCGCATCTGTCGTGGAACAGTGTTATACGTGGTTCTCCCTTGTTACATGTTGAGTTCTTTTTGGTAATATTACTAATATTTTAAAAGAATGCCGAAAGTAAAATCGACGCCGGATGAGTGGATAAGGGATTTTCCAGAATTAAAATTAGAAAACAACAAAATATTCTGCAGAACTTGTGTGAAAACCGTAAGCCCACTAATTTTTTTTTATCTATTTTCCTTTGTTAATCCTGTATATGTAGGTACGTTGTTTTAGATTCAAAGTGATAAAACATATAACGTGACGCAACATGTCAGAACGACTCTTCATGTAGAAAGGAAGAAAATGTTTGAAGTTTCTAAAATTAAACAGCAGACCATACATGAATCTGTTGCATCTACTTCCACAAAAGATGAGCAGTTTCAGTTTAACTTCGATTTATGTAAAATGATGATCCAGTCCAATATACCTTTACAAAAATTGGAGAAAAGCCCTCTTCAAGAATTCCTTGAAAAACACTGCAATCGACATATTCCGGTTGAAAGTAGGTACTCTCCGAAAAAATTATGTAGGCCCAGTGTTTCACCAAGTTTACAACGAAATTAAACATCGCATTGGAGATAATTATTTATGGTTCGCTGTCGATGAAACAACCGATGGTTGTGGAAGATACGTGGCAATTTTAATTGTTGGAATCTTAAATGAAAATTTCCCTAGTCGAGGGTATGTAATAAGTTTGAAAATGTTAGATAAAACAAATGGCAATACGATTACCAGATTTGTAAATGACAGTCTTACGTCACTATTTTTGCCAAATGCCGTACCGGCGAGTAAAATTTTATTGATGATCTCGGATGCAGCTCGTTATATGTTGAAAGCAGGGAATAATATAAAAATATTGTCGCCCAATTTAATTCACTCTACTTGCATTGCCCACGGTTTAAACAGAGTGGCTGAAGGAATACGTTTGCAGTTTCCTACTGTTAATAAGTTAGTGGCAAATGATAAAAAGATTTTTGTTAAAGCCCCACTAAGATTGCAACATTTTAAGGAAAAATTTTCAAACATACCATTACCCCCAGAGCCGATTATTACGAGGTGGGGAACATGGTTACAGGCCACATTTTATTATGAGAAATCTATCAAAGAATTTGAGGAAGTAGTTAGGGAGTTTAGCGAAGATTCTTCTCAATCGATTAAAGATTGCATAAATATTTTGGAAAACAAAGATTTGCGACAAGATCTAGCTTTTCTAAGAAGCAATTATCAATTCGTATGTGAGGTAATAGAAAAGTTAGAAAAACCCAACATGTTGTTGGTAGATGCCATAAACTTAGTGAAAGAATTTAAACAACAAGCAAATGCAGTAAGGAGTGATATTGGTACTAGAGTATCTCAAAAACTTGACGAAGTGTTAACTAAAAATGCAGGTTTCGGTGTTCTTTCCGACGTTGCTCGTGTTTTACAAGGTCAGAAGGTGGAAAATTTATAGTTAGATTCAACATTAGTTGCAAAATTCAAATTTGCGCCAACAATGAGTGTGAATGTTGAACGCACATTCTCCAATTTTAAACACATTTTAAATGATCGGCGAAAAAATTTTACACTGGACAACTTGGAACATATTACAATCATAAATTGTTTTAAAGAAAACTGAAATACGTGTGTAAAATATAAAGTCTAGGATTATTGTAATAATATTTTATCCAAAGTTCTAAGAAATGTTCTTTGATTTGTAATATGATTATGTTTTTAATGCTTTTTTGCTTAAAATAAAACTTTTTTATTGAAAATGTTGTGCTTATTAAAGCGCTTATTCTTAATTTTTTTGTGCTTATAAATCCGCTCTCTCTCCATAAGTTATGATTCACGTTTGTTACTTCTCACCCGAGTTTATTATTTTATAAGTAAAAATTAAATCTAAACATTACCAAGCTCAAAATTGAAAAATTTAAATTTGAAATTTGGAAAAATTGCAACAAATATCAAAAATTAAGGTGAAATAGTTGAAAAATCGAAAAAATCAAAAACAAATCGTAAAATCGAAGACTTGAAGAACATTTAAAACAACAGAAATCCATGTCGATTAGAAAACATGCTTAAACATTTCGAATTTGCGCCAATTTGAATTTGACGCCAATGTGTTTTGTTGTGATTGGTCGGCACAATTGCAGAAATTAATGTAACCTTGTTGCAATGAGGATTTTAATTTGTGCGGTTATGTTCTTGCTAGTTACAAGTGTATAAAGAAATATTTAATTCTTCCCGCTTTTTACAGTGTTCCAAAGGGTTTTGGGTAAGAAAGTGCCAGTATTCTTTCACAATGTGATCAACCGGTTTTAGGTGGCCAGAATATCAACTTTGGAATACTGTGAAACAATCGCAACAGGTGGGAGGTCCCTGTGCAAAAACATCCACACTTATAAACTATGCCCTTATTCTTCAACCTGTCTTTTCCTTAAGGCGAACAATGTGAGACGACACTGATTCTCTCTGGAAACATTTACTTGTGACAGCGCCAAAATGGAAGCTTATCACTGTAAAGACTGTGATTTTAAGACGGAAGTGACCCTTGTGTTTGAACAACATATTAATGAACATCACGGCCCTAGCAGAGAATCTAGAGAGGAAACATCTAGTGAAGAAACATCTAGTGAGGAAACATGTAGTGACGAAACATCTAGTGAGGATTCCAGCGTTGAAAACTCCGTTGGCCCAAAATATTACTTTGAGCCAAATCTGTCGTTAAAGTCGTTTGAGGATACTTCAGCATCCACGGGAACGGAAGAAAATCTTCAAAATGTGAGTCCTTTGAAAGAGAGTGCCACATACAATTCCGACTTCAAGCAAACTGACGAAACTCCTTGGTATTACTGCGCTGAATGTTCCTTCAAAACTAAACTCGACGAAGATTTAAAACATCACACTGAAAACAGCCATGGGAACAAACGGTATGCATGCGATAAGTGTCCATTTAAAAGTAGACGTAAATACAATTTAAAACTCCACATAAACAGAAACCATTTAGATGAACAAGAAGTTGAATGGCACAAATGCCAACAATGTTCATTCAAGGCCAAAGGAAAATATAATTTAAGAAAACACATAAATAACGTACACTTGAACGACGAAGACGTTAAATGGTACCAATGCAATCAGTGTGATTACCGAACTAAGTATGGACCATGGAATTTAAGAAAACACGAAATTTTTAGGCATCTAGACCACGCAAAAATTAACTGGTACGAATGTGCAACCTGTTCATTCCAATGTAAAACAAAAGATGGTATAACAAAGCATGAAAAGGTCCATTTCAAGATTAAATAGTATAATTGCGATTGTTGTTTATGTAATGTAGTGAACATTTAAACCCTCACAGTAATATGCTACATTTAGAAGGAATTGTAGTTAAATGATACCAACTGCCTTTCAAAATTAAAAGTGGAACATCTTTTTATAAACAGCAAAAAAAAGCGTGTGGCAATTATTGGGGGTTTAGCTTGGTTTAGTTTAGTTATTTTTTTGATTAATTATTTATTGTAGCATTTGTGTCAGCACTCTGTAATGTGTTATATTTTGTGACCATCCTTTTATTAGGGTTATGATTAAAAACATTTTAAATATTTTTTTGTTTTTATATAACTTGTATTTAATAAACATTAGGTTTTTAAAAAATAACTATATATTAATATACAGGTGCAAAACGTAAAGTTTAATTACATAATGCTGCAATGAGACCGTAAAAGTATCACAGTTATCCATAACAACAAAAATTGTTTAAAAAATTCTTTTTCACTGGATGAGGAAACTTTGTTGTTGCTGTTATCATAGTCATGTTGAGAAATATTTTCAAAATTAATTCCGAATGTGTATCCGCATTTATTTATTCTGGAAAATTTTCTTACCATAGTTCTTTTCTAAAATAGCATTAACCTTATAGTTTGGCCTATTTTACCAGGAACTTTTCAAATATTTTCTTAAAAGTCTTTTAAAAACTGAACGGACTATTAAGGGCTTTTTCTATCACCCAAACATTTAAAATATTTTGATAATGCCATTTTTCACTCAAGCGTCCTATTAATAAATTTACAATCTAACGCCTACAAGTATCGGTGGTTTCGTTCACAGCAAAATGTATAGTGTGTCCACCAAAATTTTCTAAACCGTGATTTACTGCAGACGACAACTTACAGCTACAACACTGCTCCAAGCAGATTTAGGTAACCAAATTTGCATTGTTTCCTACTATAATAAAACTAAGCACGAAACACAATTTGTCGCCACACCCTCGTAATAACTTGGGTGTTACCATCCATTTACTTTAATTAAGATTTTTCTATTTTTTGTGATTAAATTAGTGATATTAAATTGTTTGTAGCGATTTGTAACGTTTTCTTGATTTTTTTAAGAGGGGGGGGGGGATTGCAGCTGGGAAGAAATAAGTTCGCGTTTTCACAGATTTTCTCTGTCCGTAATGGAGGAAAATATAATTGCCTCTCTATATTCTGCACTTGTACGCATTTCGCTATAAAATAAAACACACAACGTAGGGTCCAACTTGTTGACAATAACAGTTCAAAGCTAGATTTTGCAATAGTAAATATCTGTCCATGTCCAGCGGAACTTAACCCTGTGACGTAAAAAGTTCGAAATGTGGGGCAACTAAAATTTCGTACTTCTAGTTTTGGTACTCAATAGTGCAGCTACCTGTTCAAAAAGTATCTCAAATTTTGTTTGTTGATTTTTCTCTCTTACACATATAGTGTAATTAGTGTAACATCAGTTTATCAACAATTTTCCAATCGTGAGTGTTGTGAAATTTTAACGAATCGGTCAATATGTTATTTCACTGCTTGTGAATTCACAGTTTACGTTAGGACTGCTCGTGGTTTTAAGACAATTTGGTGGCCTATTTATTCTAGTGACGATATTTAAAGTTCGGGATGATTTTCCCAAAGTGATGATTAACATTTCATAATTTTTAGACCGAGATTTTAAGATAATGCTTTGATTTGATTAAAAGTAATTTTAAATATCGAATTAGCTAACCATGAATTAAGGGCAGATTGAAAAAATTAAAGTTGAACCTCGAAAAATTGCAGAAAATATCACAAATAAATTGCAAAATGTTGTTTCATAATTTTAATTTTTTTTCCAAGAATCTGGACGTTTCGGTTAAAAACTTAATTCGGAGTTATGAACCATATGTGTCGGATTATGTTATTTTATACAATTTAAAACCCATTTCCTATGTCCAATTTTGAAGTGACGTCGTCACCTTAGTGGTAGAGATGATTAGACAAATTTTGATTAGCGTTTTACCATCTACATGATATTCCTAATATAAATACAAAATTTGACTACAATCGGCCCAGTACTTTCGGAGATTCTCTGTCTAATAAAAATCCGGGACGACAGACAGACGAACAGACAGACAGACAGACGGCAACGGGCAACCTATTTCTTCGTACTCTAGGGGTTATGAAAGGTCGAGAAAACGTAAAAGTAGAGAGTCGGCCGACGGACTCGATTATATTCTTCCTTTGCTTAGGCTCGGAAAGTAAAAGTTGGCCGAAAGTTGTTTCGACAGAACTTCCCTGGCATCTCCACAATTTACAATATGAAATATAACGATTTTTTAGAATTTTAATATTCACAACGAATAACATCATTACAATTATTGAGATGGCGGTGGGAGGGCGGAACTTAAATTTTACTTTTTCTGGATATACGTAACAATCTTTTCACGACAATACATATTTAAAATGGTAAATTTTTGTCGGGAAACATCGATTTTACAATTACGCTCCGCCCGCCCCTCGGTTTGACAACGAATGAAAAATTCATCACAATTGAGATTAGGGTGGGTGGATGGGGCTTATTTTATTTTTTGGATTTTTTTCTTTAACATATACATAGTTTCTTTTCAACAACATGTTAGTGCTCATTCACAATGGGCATAAAGCATAAGAAAGAAAAGAAGATTACGAACAAGAGAAAAAGGCAAATATTTTGGCTTAATTCTAGACTTCTTTTCCCGAATTTCTAATTTATTATTAATAAATATTAGTAAAAATGTGTTAGTGTTAGTACTGTGAACACAAACGAAAGTGGGGGGGAAAATAAAAGGACCGAAAACGGGGAGGTACGACTTCAGTTTTAATTTATCAAGTTCCATGATTTGTTTACTCGACAATATTTAAATTTTGGAAAAAATTTCGAAACGATTGAAGTTGGTCGATCAAAGCTATACATTTTCACGATATTATTAAATAATATTTAAACATAATTAATATTATAAATACGATAAGTATTAATATATGATAATTAAATCGTACACCGTTTTCTTCAAAACGCAAAGCAATTTGTTTAAATTTTATTAAATTAACCCCGAAAATGTGCAATTTCCCGGCCAAAATAAGAAAGATAATTTTTGCAATCTCATCGTGACGTACGATGACGTCACTGTCACGTGAGCTACCTGTTCAAAGGTCGCATTTTGCGGCCCCTTGTGTTCAGTTTAGATTTCGGTCTGATGGCAACAACATTGGAAGTCCGGTTTGGCTTACAAGAAGGGCTCGTTTCGCTGATCTCTAATTTATTATTAATAAATATTAGTGAAAATGTGTTATGTTGGTACTGAAAACACGAAAGAAAATGGATATTTTTCCGAAAAGGACTGAAAACGGGGTAAGTACGACTTCAGTTTTAATTTATCGGGTTCCATGATTTGTTTACTCGACAATGTTTAAATTTTGGAAAAAATTTCGAAACGCTTGAAGTTGATCGGTCAAAGCTATACATTTTCACGATATAACTAAATAAAATTTAGACATAATTAATATTATTTATAATGCTCAAATATGGTAAGTAACTATTAATATCTGAAAATCAAACCGAAAACCGTTTTACTAAAAACACGATGGTATTAAAAACAAAGCAATTTGTTTAAATATTTTTAAGTTAATCCTAAAAATGTCTTAATTTCCCGGCCAAAATATGAAAAATAATTTTTGTAATCTCATCGTGACGTGCGATGACGTCACTGTCACGTGAGCTACCTGTCCAAAAGTCACATTTTTCGGTTCTTTGTGTAAAAGTAGAGCAATTTGAGGAATTTCTAATTTATTATTAACAAATATTAGGGAAAATGTGTTGTGTTATATCTGTGAACACGGAAGAAAATGTATATTTTTCCGAAAAGGACCGAAAACAGGGCAAGTACGACTTCAGTTTTAATTTATCAGGTTCCGTGATTTGTTTACTCGACAAAGTTTAAATTTTGGGACAATTTTCGAAACGATTGAAGTTGGTCGATCAAAGCGCAGACATTTTCACGATATAATTAATATAATATTTAAGTATAATTAGTATTATTTATAATGTTTAAATAATAAATAATTATAATGTTTAAATACGATACGTATATGATAATTAAATCGAACACCGTTTTCTTAAAAACACAAAGTTACTAAAAACAAAGCAATTTGTTTAAATATTATTAAATTAACCCCGAGAATGTGCAATTTCCCGGCCGAAATATGAAAAATAATTTTTGCAATCTCATCGTGACGTACGATGACGTCACGATGAGAGTCACGTGAGCTACCTGAGCCATTTTTCGGCCCCTTGTGTTCTGTTTAGATTTCGGTCTGATGGCAGCAACATCGGAACTCCGGTTTGGCTTATTTTCGCGAATTTCTAATTTATTATTAATAAATATTAGTGAAAATGTGTTGTGTTGGTACTGTGAACACGAACGAAACTGGATATTTTTCACAATACTCGATAATATTTAAATTTTGGGGAAATTTTCGAAACGAAATTTTCACGATATAATTAAATAATTTTTAAACATAATATAATTGACAATGTTTAAATATTATAAGCTTATAATTCAGAAAGTACGGCGTCGGAATATACAAAATGCGACGTCATCAATTTTTTGGAGGGGATAAGTAAATATATTTTGATAAAAAATTTATCATGCTTATGATAACTGTAAACCATCTGCGTAAGATTTCAAAGTTTTCGGCTTTGCAGATTCAAAATTAAATTGCAAAATGTTGTTTTATAATTTTGATTTTTTTTTTCCAAAAATGTGGATGTTTCGGGTAAAAACTCAATACGGAGTCGTAAACTACATGCATAGGACTATGTTATTTGAAACAATCTAAAACCCATTTACTATATGCAATTTTGAAGTGATGTCTTTCCATTATTGGTGGGGATGATAGGCAAATTTTGCTCAGCGTTTTACGATCTACATGATATTCCTAATACAAATACAAAATTTCACAACAATCGGTCCAATACTGTCTGAGATTATCTGTCTAATAAAAATCCGGGAGATAGACGGACAGACAGACTGAAACGGGAGACCTATTTCTTCGTCTTCTAGGGGTCATGAAAGATCGAGAAAATGTAAAAGTATAGAGTCGGCGGACGGACTCGATTACAATACTTTCTTTACTTACGCTCGGGAAGTAAAAAGCAAAGTTCCAAGAATCGAACACTGCGGAACACCCACTTATATTTTCCTGACAGCTCAATTAATATTATTAAAGTGGACAAATTGAGTTCTTGTGCTTAAGTAGGATTCAATTAACATTATACTGTTGGTATTGACAGAATAATATTTAAACTTCTGTAAAAGAATACTGTGGTTAGATAAGTCAAAACTTAACATTGAACTTTTTTTTTCAAAGGCTTGAAGAACTTCATTACAAAGTATACTAACAGCTAAACTCGTTGATCTATTATTATAAGTAATCAATTCTGCACCGCGCTCTCCCATAAAATTGGAATAGGAAGTTGGCGCATACTCCCGTCGATCCTTGGGAAACGCTGGTGGAGATTTTTCTATGGAAAACGTTTATTTGGATCCCGAAGCATGATTTTCTATTACGACGTCTGAATGACTTTTCGGTGTTAAAAACCTCCTAATTAATACTCCCTGAGGCCATGAGTCGCACTTAAGGATCTTATCAGAATCGTATTGTAGAACATCTAATTTGAATGATATAATGATATAATCAGGTGCAGATTTTAATAATGTACAAGACGCAGAATTGAACTTAAATCAAAACACAAATAATTTTCAACATTGTTGACAGTCATTTCTGGATCGATACGTCCTAAGTAATATTAATGTCGTTTTTCCATAGTACGCAGGGATGAGGACGAAGTTTTTTCCCCGTTATTAAAGATTTTGATTTGGACGCTGATTTCGACTTCTTTAGTAGATATCTCGGTTGAGTCCACTCCGAAATCTTCTTATCACCAATAGGGGCCTCTACGGATTTATCGGTGGGAACATTCAAAATATCAATGACCCTATCGCGTTTATCAGTGTTAGACACGTTTATCAGTGAAGGAGCAGCGGCGGGCGATTTGTGTGTGTTTTCGCTATCCTTTTTATAGTCGCAGACGCAGGTTTTTGCAGGTGGCGGGTTTGACACATTTTTTCGCTGGAGCACTGAAGAAAAGTTATCGATGTTATGTCTATTTCCGAAGTTATTGTTCGGATGTGAAGAATTTAATAATCTGATTAGATCCTTAATTAATATTCTTAACTGCATTAAGTTCCAATTTTACTTTTCAAGTTCCGAAAATAACTCTGCATTTACCTGATATATTATCTCTCTAATAATTTCAACACATCCATCACTCTTAAAAAACCCAATCATCTCAGGGACGTCGTTGGCTATAGCATTCACTATGCAACAGTCAACTTGTTCAGAGCTGATAATTTTCACGTTGAGACGTTCTAAGCACTTTGGATGAAACACTCGTTCACAAGTAATACAAGGTAGGATTGCATCTTGTTGACAATCACCATTAATAGCTATCACTTTAAAATGTTTACGGGTTTTCGAATTTTGTTCACATGTCAATTTTGAATGGTTGGCTTGGTACATGATCATAAAACTCCCAATATTATAATAATCTACAACTAAATAGTATAAGTATTTATTTATCCTCAGGAGCTTCGTTCAAAAATTGGTCAATCCGTTTTTTACTGGAAACCCTTGGTTTTTTAGATATATAAGATTCACTTTGTCTTTTCAGATATCCCCGTAACTTCGAATACTTCGATATGTCTACGTTTTGGTGATCAGCCCTATAGCCATGGGTTGAAAGATTGTGTTAAATTTTGTTTCCTGCAATTTTTTTTTAACCCCGACAGCAGCTTATGTAATTAGTGTAAAGGCACTTTATTAACAAAAAAATAGCCGAAGGTATGATTCACATTTGTAACTTCTCACCCGAGTTTGTTATTTCAACTTCAAATTCAAATTAGGAAAAATTGCAACAAATATCAAAAATAAAAATGGAAAGAAAGCTTCAAGAACATTTAAAAAAACCAAAATCGATGGCAGTTGGAACACATGCTTGGACATTTCGAATTTGCGCCAATTTGAATTTGACGCCAATGTGTTTTGTTGTGATTGGTCGGCACGATTGCAGACATTAATGTAATCTTGTGGCAATGGGGATTTTAATTTGTGCGGTTATGTTCGTTCTAGTTACAAGTGTGTAAAGAAATATTTAATTCTTTCCGGTTTTAACTGTGTTCCAACGGGGTTTGGTTGGGTAAGAAAAATGCCAGTATTCGTTCACAATGTGATCAACCGGTTTTAGGTGGCCAGGATATCAACTTTGGAATACCGTGAAGCAATCGCAACAGGTGGGAGGTGTCTATGCAAAAACATACACACTTGTAAACTATGCCCTTATTCTTCAACCTGTCTTTTCCTTATGGCGAACCACGTAAGACGACACTGATTCTTCCTGGAAACATTTACTTGTGACAACGCCAAAATGGCAGCTTATCACTGTAAAGACTGTGATTTTAAGACGGAAGAGACGCTTGTGTTTGAACAACACATTAATGAAAATCACAGCCCTAAGAGAGAATCTAGAGAGAAAACTTCTAGTGAGGAAACATCTAGTGAAGGTTCCAACATCGAAAATTACGTTGGCGCAACATATTGCTATGAGCCAAATCTGTCGTTAAAGTCGTTTCAGCATACTTCAGCATGCACGGGAACGAAAGAAAATCTTCAAAGTGTGAGTTATTTGAAAGAGAGTACCACACACAATTCCGACTTCAAGCAAACTGACGAAACACCTTTGTATTACTGCGCTGAATGTTCCTACAATACTAAACGCAAGAAATCGTTAAAGCATCACACTAAAAAAATGCATCCGATCAAACGGTATGCATGCGATAAGTGCCCGTATAAATGTAAACGTAAATTGGATTTACAAGGCCACATAAAAAGAAAACATTTAGGTGGTGAGAGGTACAAGTGCCAAAAATGTTCATTCAAGACTAAAGCAAAAGCGTATTTAAGACAACACATAAACAACATACACTTGACCGACGAAGACGTTAAACGGTACAAATGCAATCAGTGTCCTTTCCGAACTAAGCGTGCAGAAACTTTAAAAAACCACGTAATTGTCAAACATGTAGACGAAGCAAACATTAAATGGCACGAATGTGGAAGCTGTCCATACAAAACTAAAATAAAAAAAACTTTAAGAAGGCATGAAAAGATCCATTCGAAAATCAAATAATACAATTGCGATTATTGTTCATGTAATATAGTGAACATTTAAAGCCTCACATAAATAAGCGCCATTCAGAAGAAACTGTAGTTAAATGGTACCAACTGCCTTTACAAAATTAAAAGTGGAACATCTTTTTATAAACAGAAAAAAAAAACGTGTGGAAATTAGTTGAGCTTTTGCTTGGTTTAGTTTAGTTATTTTTTTTATTAATTATTATATTGTAGCATTTGTGTCAGGATTCTGTAATGTGTTATATTTGTGTGACCATCCTTTTATTAAGGTTATGAATAAAAAGATTTTAAATGTTTTTTGTTTTTACGTAACTTGTATTGCGTTGACTCAAGATCTTCTGGAAGTGTGCAAATGGAGCTCGGAATGGTTACTTCCACTAAATATTACAAAATGTAGAGTTCTTTACATTGGGAACATACCTATTTGATAGACGGTGTATAGACATGTGTAAATTTGATTATTCCCATGTCCACTTAGGAGTATTTGTCACGTCCACTCTTTCTTGCTCCGAACATGTCGTGAGCAGCCCCGCAGCTAGAGAACTTATTCAGGGGGGGGGGGGGGGGGGGGGGCAAGTTTGTCGACAGAGGGGCTTCATGTAAATATATATATATATTTTAATAATACACTCAGATAACTACTTTATTTTTTCTCAGATTTTACATTTGAAAGAACATTAAAATAATTGTAAACATCGATTTTTTACGCTGTTAAATTTTCGTAGAATCCTGTCGAAGTCCAAAGAATTGGTACGGTACTTTTCAAAAGCCAGAAAAACGAAGTTTTCCAATCTTTGATGCGTCATTGAATGCGCCGGGCGATCTATTTTGGTTAAAACAGAGAATGTAGATTTACAAATATCTGTACTGCATCCAAAAATTCGTGCAGTGGCCAATAACACTAGGTTGGTAACAACCAATTTGTTGAGAGCTTGTTTTTTGCATGTTTAATAGTAGGCTATGGAATCAAATGTGACATAACTAGAGAGCGGATTTATAAGCACAAAAAAATTAAGAATAATGTAATAAAAAAGTTTTATTTTAAGCAAATAAGCATTAAAAACATAATCATATTACAAATCAAAAAACACTTCTTAGAACTTTGGATAAAATATTATTACAATAATCCGAGACTTTATATTTTACACACGTATTTCAGTTTTCTTTAAAATAATTTATGATTGTAATATGTTCCAAGTTGTCCACTGTAAAAATTTTTCGCCGATCATTTAAAATGTGTTTAAAATTGGAGAATGTGCGTTCAACATCCACACTCGTTGTTGGCGCAAATTTGAATTTTGCAACTAATGTTGAATTTACCTCCAAATTTTCCACCTTCTGGCCTTGTAAAACACGAGCAACGTCGGAAAGAACACCGAAACCTGCATTTTTATTTAACACTTCGTCAAGTTTTTGAGATACTCTAGTACCAATATCACCCCTTACTGCGTTTGCTTGTTGTTTAAATTCTTTCACTAAGTTTATGGCATCTACCAACAACATGTTGGGTTTTTCTAACTTTTCTATTACCTCACACACGAGTTGATAATAATTGCTTCTTAGAAAAGCTAGACCTTGTCGCAAATCTTTGTTTTCCAAAATATTTATGCAATCTTTGTGTTCCCCACCTGGTTATAATCGGCTCTGGGGGCAATGGTATATTTGGAAATTAAATATTGTCAATAAATTAAGTTTTCATGGTTGACTGTTATTATAATACTAGTTATATAATGAAACATCATTATAGCACTAGTTACATAATGAACATCATTATGTAACTCATAATCAGTTATATAAGAGTAACTTTATTAACAAGTCGTAAATAAATAATGTTAACAGTAGTTACTAGATATCTGATTAATATACCTATGTATATACATGCTTCGGAATGTTTTATTTTTATTAGTTAATTATGCAAAGTGTTTTTCAGTTGATTTTACAAAATGGCATGTTAAATCGAAAATTAACGTTTCTGACAGGGCAACAGCAAAAAATATTTAAAAACATACATATCGAGTATTATATAGCTCTATTTTATATTTATTATTTATGTTTGTGTTGCAAGTAAATGCAAATGTGTCGTTGGGACACAAACAAAGCCATAAAAATTCTTTGCCCATTGTCCCTGAAACGGGACAAGGTTTTGAAGAGTTCATTCGTCGAATTTTGATTTTATAAAGACGTTTATAAAGCGATGATGGGTAGCAAAAAAACCAGAGAGTGGTTAATTCTGATTTTATTAAATTTATTTTATCTAATGAAGAAATAACGCTCAACTTCTGCATTTACTATCCACCAGATGTTTCGGGGGTGCAGTCGGACCTTTGTTAGTTTGGTTTGTCTATGAGTCGGACGATCCCTTTTTTCCGTATTTATGGTTATTGCACTTCACACTCACAGTGAAGCTGTCGAATTCCATTTGGCCATTTGGTTCACAACCACCGAACCTTTCTCGTGAATCCGTAACTCACTTCATTTTTAATGCAGTTTTGTGAAAATTGTGTGGGTTGAATTTACACTAATATAATTCTAATGAAGTAATCATTTTAATTTTTACATGCTTCTGTTGTTTTTGATAACTGTACGTAAATAACAACAACAGTTTTTTCAGACAAGCTGGAAATACCACCATTAATCACTGAAGATACTCCCGCTGATTTTGAAGAACTTACGGTGATTGTTTTTGAAAGTGAGGCGCTTTGCCATAACATGTTGCAAAGGTATGTTACTGCAATTTTTTATGAACTAGGTGCTAATGAACATAATTTTACTCTAGACTTGAAACAAATACAAAAAATATGTGCGAAACAAAAGAAATTTTAAAGGAAACGAGTCAACAAATCTCCAATATGAAAACGTCATCAAATGTGACAAATCAAAAAGAAAACAGTAATAGAAGATATGCCGCCAAGACCACAGATAAACAAATTTTGAGGAATTAGAAGACTATCTCTGCCTACTACAACAACCAGGTTTCTTTGTAAGTTAAAAAAATACAATTAGTCCAGTCAAATTAGCGATCAACCTCGCAATGAGAGATAATAAGCTGAATTTTCGTATATACCTTCATTTTAGCGTTCTAAAAGTTGTCTCAAAAGTCTCATAAAATCTCGTGTCTGCGTCGTAAGTTATTCAAGGTCAAAAGTCAAGAAAAACATTATTTTGCGATTATCTCGGTTTCTATTGCTCTAATGATGTTAACACGTATTATCATAATTGTAGAGCACAAATTGGGGACAAATTTTATTTGAAACATTTTTTGATACACTTAATCGTTTTTGAGATAGAGGGCAGTGGGCGCGCAGCGTTCATCCATACATACTGTAATGCAATCAACCGTGAATATCTGTGAATACTACCTTGAATTTTGAAAAATTTGTATTATTTATCAGTTAATACATTGCATTTAATAACATTTTGCATATTTTCAATACATTTATTTAATGATACTTACCTACTCTGTGTAATTAAAAACTCTTTAAATGACATATTTATTGTAGGTATATCTTAGGTTAGATTATTATATATCTTACATTTCTTACGATTGAAATTGAATTGCAGTGAAAATCTATAAATTTTTAATAATTTAAAGAACAAAAGTATCAATTTTCTTCTTCTTCACCGTCATCTTCTGGACGTTCGGGAATTTCTGTTTCATCGTCGTCATCTTCGGTGCCCTGAATTGTTGTTTCCAGACCTTCCAGTTATAATCATGATAGCAAAATAAGTATTTAAAAACTTACACATTTTAAAGATATAAATAAATTGAGATATACAATAAATATTTCATTAAATGAGTTTTTAATTACACAAAGTAGGTAAGTATTATTCTATGAATATATTGAAAATATGTAAAATGTTATTAAATACAATGTATTAATTGATTAATAAATATATAATAATACAAATTATTCAAAATTCAAGGTAGTATTCACAGATATTCAGTTGATTGCATTACAGTACGTATGGACGAGCGCTACGCGCTCACTGTCCTCTATCTCAAAAACGATTGAGCGCATGAAAAAATATTTCAAATAAAATTTGTCCCAAATTTTGTGTTCTACAATTATGATAATAATTGTTAATTAACATCATTGGAGCAATAGAAATTGAGATAATTGCAAAAAACTGTTTTTCTTGACCTTTGACCTTGAATAACTTACGACGCAGACACGAGATTTTATGAGACTTTTGAGACAACTTTTAGAACGCCAAAATTAAGGCGTATACAAAAATTCAGCTTATTGTCTCTCATTCCGAGGTTGATCCCTTTTTTATGCTAAAATGACTGGACTAAATATATTTATATGTACTTACATATAACATAATTTTGGATATTATATAGAGGTAGATGCCTGTAATACTAACACTTTTTAGGAACCTACTAAACATGACACATTTCGCTTAACACGTTACATACATAGTGGATTGCAGAAAACTCTTATAGTGAAGCACCCTGTATGTTATACATACGCGGTGACTTCCAAATAGATTCGGAAAAAAAAATCCTTTAATTGTCACACGGATCCAAAGTAATTAAATTGCTGCTCCAGTTTCAAGAAACAAATACGGAACATCTTGTTAAATGTAAATGATGCGGCAATGATTTATTCAGTTTCCATTGTGACTAAATTTTTTCTTTAATTTTGCTGTGTGTTGCTTAGATGAAAACAAATGGCACTGAATGAAGTGTAGATCTTGATATTTTTTCCCCTGAATTAGGACTAGATAAAAGAAATTACTTAAAATTTTCTCTACTTCGTGATGTTGTGGTTTTATTTTCCGAACTTATTTCAGAGTCACTCGATATATACACATAAAAATATTTTCTTCTTTTCTTATTTCAGGAACTGCTATTGTCCCAGATAGGTGGTAATGGGAAAAACAACAATGTGGGGCGTATATTAAAAAAAAAAAAAATTCAGGGAATTTGCTGTAGCTTGTTTGTTCGGTAGGAAAATTCCAAAATGGCTGGGACAAAAACAGTGAATATTATGAAAGGTATTTTTTTTTTGCAATAAATATATTTATTACAATTTTTATTTTTGAAGAGATTACAATGAAGACCCATTCCGCAAAAGAAAAAGAAGTAGAACAACGCTGCTCAGAGTGGCTACGACATTCTAGTCAACGCCTGAAGAAAGGAAAAACAACGACAGTTTATAGTTTCTCTGTCTTTTTATAAGTGTAAATTATATTGTATTATTTTCGAATTAGGAAATCATATATATATTTATTTATTTATATTATGAATTTATATTAATTTTTGTATTTTATTACTGATTACATATTATATTTTTTCAAACATTGAATAAAATAATAATTTACTGTAAGCTCTAAATTTTACTCTCCATATCCATATCCCTAAATGGTAACTAGACTTTTTGAAATGCCTATTCATATCGCATAGATCATGTTAATAAAATATACTGAGAGTTATATGTTTACGATGTTGCGATATATACGTAACGTCTATGTCCATTTAATACGTTATATTGGCGTTTAAAATAAAACGTAACAGATACATCAAAATATAGAGAATCTAGCGACATACTAACACAACGTTATGATGATGTACCAGCGAGCACGTCTCTAGTCTGAAACAATGTGGATGTCACCAGTATGTTACAAGCATGGGTCACTGTTGATTACATTACATAGCACAGGGAAAGCAAATGTACGCAGTTTGGGATGTAACAGCTAACAAGATCGTAGACAGAGTTAAGTGGCATTAACATCGCTACGACGTAACTGCGTTTACTGGGTAATGTAATCTATTTGCCCTGGCGCTTTTAGGTCGTGAGGTTATGTTCGGCCGAATTGCACGTGCGGGAAGAAAATTTTTATCTTTTTTTATTGTAACTGTGCTCCTACAAGCTTTGAGTAAGAAAAGTGCCAGTATTCTTCCATAGTGTGATAAAACGTTTTTAGGTGGACGACATGTCAACTCTGGAAAACTGTCAAGGAATCACAACACGTTGGAGATTTTCATGGTAAAATGTTCACAACTGTAAGCTATGTCCCTGTTTTACAACTTTGCTTTTCTTTATGGTCAACCACGTGAGATGACACCGTCCATCTCCGGAGGAATTTACTTGCGACAACGCCAAAATTGAAGGTTATTACTGTAAAGACTACGATTTTAAGACGGGACAAACAGTTTTGTTCAAACAACACATTTATAAACATAACGGCTTTAAGAAAGAATCTGAAAAGGATTTATCAAATGAGAATTTCCGCATACGAACGAGAAATAAAGAAAATCTTCAAAATGTGAACTTTTCAGAAGAGAAGATTACAAACAATTCCGACTTTAAGCAAACTGACGAAATACCTTGGTGTTACTATGCTGAATGCTCCTACACAACTAAACTCAAAAAATATATATTTAAACGTTACATTGAAAATAACCATACGAATAAACGATATAAATGGAATTGACTTAGATGAACACGTTATTGAATGACACAAGTGCCAAAAATGTCCATTCAAGACAAAGCAAAAGCTAATTTAAAAAAACACATCAAAAACTTACACTTGAACAACGAAGACGTTAAATGGTACAAATGCAATCAGTGTTCTTTCAAAACTAAGTATAAAATATCCTTAAACGTACACGTAGGAATCAAACATCTAGATGAAGAAAAAATTAATTGGTATGAATGTGAAAATTACCCATACAAAGCTAAACTGCCGTCGCATTGAAATCATGTAGTTTTTCACCATTTGGATGAAAAAACAGTTAGGTGGCACGAATGTGCCAACTGTCCATGTAAAAGTAAAGCCCAAAAATTAATTTGAGACCCCATGTAAAAATCCATTTGGGGATCAAATAGTATCAATGTGACGTTTGATTATTATATGAGACGAAACACAGTATTCTTTTAAAACGTCACATAAATAGCGACCATGTGGATGGGACGGATGTTAAGGAGTACAAATGCGAACACTGTCCTTACAAAAGTCAAAGTAGATTATCTTTTTATAAACGCAGAACGAACCACGTTGGCATTTAGTTGATTATAAGCCGGGTATCCCTGTACTAAATTGAATGTAGTAATAAGTATATGTTTTGTTTACCTAGTATTTTTCTTATCATTTATTTCAGCACTCTATGTTGCACAAAACATGTGACTATCTTTTAATTAAGATTTTGAATAAAAAATAATTTAATGTTTAATTTTTTACACTACATACATTAAATAAATATATAACGCGTTTGTAAAATAAAGCACATAATATGCAAACCATAAGGTTAAATAAGTACCTGACTGCATAACGAGACTATAAAGTGAAAAACGGAATTAGAACACCTGTTCATTGTTTCCTTGTTGAACTTCCACGTTTATTGTTGTCATTCATAAGAATTAAAAAAATTAAAGTTGAGCGACTAAAAGTCTAAAATTAAGAAATTACAATACAATACAATACAGAAAACTGAAAAATCAAAAAATCGAAAACCTGAAGAACATTTAAAAAACAAAAATCGATGGCAGTTAGAACACATGCTTAGACATTTCGAATTTGCGCCAATTTGAATTTGACGCCAACGTGTTTTGTTGTGATTGGTCGGCACGATTGCAGAAATTAATGTAATGTAGTTGTACTGGGGATTTTAATTTGTGCGGTTATGTTCGTTCTAGTTAAAGTGTGTAGAGAAATATTTAATTCTTTGCGGTTTTGACTGTGTTCCAACGGGGTTTGGGTAAGAAAAATGCCAGTATTGTTTCACAATGTGATCAACCGATTTTAGGTGGCCAGAATATCAACTTTTGAATACCGTGAAGCAATCGTAACAGGTGGGAGGTCTTCATGAAGAAACATTCGCACTTGTAAACTATGCCCTTATTGTTCAACCGCTCTTTTCCTTATGGCGAACCACGTAAGACGACACTAATTCTTCCTGGAAACATTTACTTGTGACAGCGCCAAAATGGAAGCTTATCACTGTAAAGACTGTGATTTTAAGACAGAAGTGACACTTGTGTTTGAACAACACATTAATGAACATCACGGCCCTAAGAGAGAATCTAGAGAGGAAACATCTAGTGAGGAATCTACTTGTGAGGAAACATCTAGTGACGAAACATCTAGTGAGGATTCCAGCATAGAAAACTACGTTGGCGCAAGATATTGCTTTGAGCCAAATCTGTCGTTAAAGTCGTTTGAGGATACTTCAGCATCCACGGGAACGGAAGAAAATCTTCAAAGTGTGAGTTCTTTGAAAGAGAGTGCCACACACAATTCCGACTTCAAGCAAACTGATGAAATACCTTTGTATAAGTGCGCTAAATGTTCCTACAGATCTGAACTCAAGGAATCTTTAAAACATCACATTGAAAATAGTCATGCCAGCAAACAGTATGCATGCGATAAGTGTCCTTTTAAAAGTAAAAATAAATCCAATTTAAAAGTCCACATAAATAGAATCCATTTAGATGAGCAAGAAGCTGAATGGCACAAGTGCCAAAAATGTCAGTTCAAGAGTAGAGCAAAAGGGGATTTAAGACAACACATAAACTACATACACTTGAACGACGAAGACGTTAAATGGTTCAAATGCAATAAGTGTGATTTCAAAACTAAGCGTGGAACAGCTTTAAAAAGCCACGTAATTGTCAAGCATCTAGACGACTCAGAAATTAAGTGGTACGAATGTGGAAGCTGTTCATACAAAAGTAAAACAAAAAAAACTTTAAGAAAGCATGAAAAGAACCATTCGAAGGTCAAATAATACCATTGTTATTATTGTTCATGTAATGTAGTGAACATTTAAAGCCTCACATAAATAAGCGCTATTCAGAAGGAACTGTAGTTAAATGGTACCAACTGCCTTTGCAAAATTAAAAGTGGAATATCTTTTTATAAACAGAAAAAAAACGTGTGGCAATTAGTTGAGGTTTAGCTTGCTTTAGTTTGGTTATCTTTTTGATTAATTATATTGTAGCATTTGTGTTAGCATTCTGTAATGTGTTATATTTGTGTGACCATCCTTTTATGAAGGTTATGAATAAAAAGATTTTAAATGTTTTTGGTTTTTACATAACTTGTATTGCATTGACTCAAGATCTTCTGGAAGTGTGCAAATGGAGCTCGGAATTGTTACTTCCAGTTAACATTACAAAATGTAGAGTTCTTTACATTGGGAACGCTAATTCCCAACATACCTATTCGATAGACGATGTAGACATGTGTAAATTTGAGTCCCATGTCGATTTAGGGGTACATACTTGTCGCGTCCACTCTTTCTTGGTCTGAACATGCCCTGAGTACCATTAGAAATGCGAACAAAATGGTGTATTTGTTGGAGAAAGCATTTGTCATATAAGAGCTATGCCAGCCCGGTACTTGAGTTTGCCAAGTCTCCGATTCTTCAACGAAATATCGAATTATTAGAATCTGTGCAAAGAAGGCCACAAGAATTCCATTTAGTCAAATTCGGCCAAAGTATGCTGACAGACTTGCAATGATGGGTCTTCCAACGCTTTCAAATCGACGTAAGAAAGGTGACCTAATTTTTACTTTTCGGGCGCTTAAAAATCCGCATCAGGCATTTGTTTCCACTGAATACACTTATTAGAACTAGATGACATTGTTTAAAACTAGTGAAGGATAAATTTCGATCCACAGTGAGCCCTTAGATCATATAATAAATAGATACCACCATGCCGTGTTCTTTCCCTAGGACAGCCTGTGACGACATCCTCCTGTCACACATCTCTCTCGTGCATGGAGGGATTACAAGGAAGCTATCCTTGGCTGATCACTATTTGAATTTTGCGCGTCTAAATTTTAGGAAGTATGTCTGAACTAACTTCGGAAGAAAGATGTTGACAGCTTGATTTTATAAATAATTCACAGTTGATAACAAAAGGAATAGTAAATTATTGGGCAGCAATTGTGATCCTTTATGACTACATCACTTAAAATAGGATCTTTGTTCTAAATTCTAAAATTGTTTTTTGTACAACAACTCGAAAGAGAGGTTAGAAGAAACATCTGTCAAAAGCGATTTGTTGCGCTGGTGCGGTACAAGGATGGAAGTGAAATAGACATATACAGATGAAATGCATATAACAAAGATGAAGATGTGGTGATCACACAAGGATAGCATTATACTACTCCCCTTGACGTAGAAAACGACAACAGATAGCTTCATGTCTAGTCACAGCTTTCAGTTTGAGTATTGGTATCTATTTATTATATGATCTAAGAGTGAGCCAACATTTTATTTCCAACAGAGTTTTCGTGACATGGAACGCCTTACCTGCCGGTATTGTTGAAGCTGTTTCAGTGATTGGTTTCAAAATTAAATTTGATAATCATACCGGATAAAATTATTTGGATTCGTTTCTTAATTAGGTAGCTTACATTAAATACATATATAACGCGTTTATAAAATAAAGTACATAATAAGAAGAATAAGGAACCGGGGGTTCAATAAATATATGACTTCATAACGAGACAATTAAGGCAAAAACGGAATGAGCACACCTGTTCATTGTTTCCTTCCTTGTTCTAAATGAACATTCTACATTACATATACTTACAAAGTATAACAGGAATATCCACCTGTCATTGGTGGTCAAAGGTATGTGGATTAATTTTTCACGATTTAATTAAACTCTTAAGCGGACACTTAAAAAAAATTACCGTGCTACTCAAAGAATTTACCTGAAGTAGCTCTTGCCTAATTTGTTCTCCTACTCTGTTTACTCAATGAGTAACGTGGACCAGATTAGAGTAAATTGCCTTTAATTGTTGTCCAGCTTTTACCATTTAAGTTGCCGCGTAATTTTTTTTCCGTTGGAACTATTTTAGGCAAAAAACAAATTAATGAAACATTAATTTACTAACCGCAAAATATTTACTTAAATGATTTGTTTCTTCTATTTATCTACATGCTATTAAATGAGATGGCCGAGGCTCATTTTCACTCAAGCGTCCTATTAATAAATTTGCAATATAATACCTACAAGTAGGTATGGGAGGTTTCATCCACAACAAAATCTATAGAGCGTTCACGCACATATTTTTAAAAATAGTTATTCTTAAATATTTTAATATTAAAACTTGCTCCAAAAGCTTTAAAATGAGGTCACCGTTATTTAGTGAGACATAAACAATTTGTCAATAAATTCAGGTTAGATTTCTTAAAAAACTAAACGATTAAAAAATAAAGAAAACAATTTTTAGAACAACCCTTCTGCTGGACACTTACTGATTAAAATAAAATAAAAATTAAAAGCCCAAGAATTCAAAATTATTTTTTATTTGGTCGACGCTATCTGTGACGAGCCGTCACTAAATTCGTTCACGAGAAAATCGTAACAAGAAGACGAATAACAAGTCCCCAGAACATAATAACAAAATTCAAAAATTTGCAAATCTTAATTACTTAACACGCATATCATAATCTGCATATAGTACCATTCAAACAGTAATCAAACTCAACCACCAATCCCCGAACGTAAGAACAAAATTCGCATATTCGCAAATTGCAAATATCATTGGGCTTGTCAGACATTGCAAACAACATGCGCAGAACCGCACACCATAAAAATCGCCAATCGCAATTACTTTCATTCGAATTTGTACCCAAACTAAAAACAGCTGCAGACGAAACTCAGACGCATAAAAAACATAAAAGAACACCGCCTTCACGAACGGATGCAACAGGCTGACGAAATGTGGCGATGACGACATGAGAACCATGACGCAAGTTGAAAAAACCACATATTAAACCCTATAAAACAACGAAATAAGACCTAAAGTCGCATTCCGAGTAACACATAAATCACAAAGAAATATGGCTCACTAACGTCGCGGGAGACAAGATGAATGGGTAAAAATCCCTATAAAAACACTAACGCATGAAGTGATTTTAATTCAAGTTCCGAGTTGCAGTCGAAGACTACGTCCGTATCCGTACCGAGTTTTTTTACTATTTTTGCTGAATTTTGAAGAAATCCGAACTTTGAAAAATTTGCTGAGAGCGAGAAGAAGATAGAAAAATCTCTATGTTGTATCTGTGAAAGTCTACATTTCAAGTCATACTTAACTTATCTTGCTCTCCTTTTACCATAATGTGTTTTCGAGTTCGATCGTACATATGAAGCGTTTAATTTATGCTTTTTTTCGGGGATTTTCGATACGTTTGGCGTGAACAGATAGCGCAGGGGCGAAAGGAATTTTTAGCGTTAACAGATGTTCTCGTCGACATATTAACATTGTTTAGAAGGTATCGCAAATAATACGAGATTTATTAGGTTAATTTCAAGTTTTTAATTGCCTGACAATATTAGATGAGTTTTAGGATTAATTTTAATTAGTTGCGTGGGCCATTTTCGTAGATTTTAAGGTTCAATGATGGAACACAATTGCGTGGCGCTTTTTAACATAAATTTGCATGTTTTAGTTATGTAAGTTTAATCTCATGTCTTTTTTGCCATTCTTCATTTACATATTCACTCATTTATCCTTTTATTATGTTTGTAATCTTATTTTTCAATATATGTATTAAAATGTTTACTTATTACCTCTTCCCCCACAAGCAGTTTAGCGCTTCCATTTCCAAGGAAATGGGCCTACACCCAAATAAATAATTTTGTTGGTATCCAAATGCTCGACCGCGCTCAAAAACCATTTGGGCACGACAGATCCTTTAATACTCTCGTTTTTTGAACATTCAAAGGATCAGAAATAGTTTCTAAATCGTCAGTTAGTGCGGACGAAAATTTACAATCTTAACAGTACTCAGAGTACATTTAGGTAGCCAAAGTTTCATTTGTTTTCCTACTATAATAGGACGATTATAGACAACCAAAATGTCGATGTTGGAGTGTTTCGAATTCTCCTGTTTTACAACATGACGTCGTGACAATACGACAAAAGGTCATAACGAAACTTGGAGTGGGGAGTGTAATGCGCGATGAGCCAACCTGTTTATTGCTCCATGTTTGCCCCTCCACGTCAACTGTTCTGTGATAGGTCGCTTCGACTTTTAAGGTTATGCATCAAAATTTCTCCAACAAATTTAATTTGTATGGTTAGGTGCGTCCAAGTTGCACCTGCATGAAAAAATTTGTGATTGTTAGGTAAGAAAACTGCCAGTATTCATCCATAATGTGATGAAACGATTTTAGGTTGCCAAAATGTAAACTTTGGCTACTGTGAAGCAATCGCAACACGTGGAAAATCTTCACAATTGTAAAGTGTATCCTTATTTTTCATCTTCGCTTTTCCTTATGGCCAACCACATGAGAAGACACTGTTTCCCCCAGGAAACATTTACTTGTAACAACGCCAAAATAGAAGCTCATCACTGTAAAGACTGCGATTTTAAAACAGAACTAACAGTTTTGTTCAAACAACACATTCATAAATATCATAGGCTTAAGAAAGAATATAAAGATGATTTATTATGTGCCGACTTCCGCATACAAACCTACGCTTGCGAAAAATGCAACTTTAAAACAAATCTGTCCTTGAAGTGGCTTCAGCATACTTCAGAATGCACGGGAACGAAAGAAAATCATCAAAGTGTGAGTTCTTTGAAAGAGAGTGCTACATACAATTCCAACTCCGAGCAAACTGACGAAGTACGTTGGTTTTATTGCGCCAAATGCTCCTACAAAGGTAAACTCAAAAAACATTTAACAGGTCACATTTGGGATTCCCATTCGACCAAGCGGCATGAATGCGACAAATGCTCATATAAATGTAAAAGAAAAACGAATTTAACACGTCACATAAATAACTTGCATTTGAACCACAAAGACGTTAAATGCTACAAATGCAATCACTGTTATTTCAAAACTAAGCATGAAGAAGCTTTAAAAAGGCACGTACAAGTCAAGCATCTATATGACGATGACGCAAAAATTAAGTGTCCCAATTGTTCCTACAGAACCAAACGAGCATCCAATTTAAAAAGTCTTGTAGTTTATAATCATTTGAATGATGAGGAAATTAAGTGGTGCAAATGTGAAAACTGTTCATACAAAGGTAAAACAAAAAGTAACTTAGCAAGGCATGCGAAGACACATTTGAAGATCAAATAGTATGCGTCTGATTATTACTCATATAACGCAGTGAATATGTATTTAAAGCGTTATATAAGTTAGTAACCATTTGGATGGAACTAAAGTTAAATGGTACCAACACAAATTAAAATCGAATCATCTTTTTACGAACAGGAAAAATACGTGTGGGACTTAGTTGAGGTTTAGTGCTATTTTAGTGAATATACATATATATACATGTATTTTTTGTTAGTTCGTTCATTTATGTCAGACTCTGTTAAATGTTATATTTTGTGACCAGCTTTTATTAAGATTATGATTAGAAACATTTTAGATGTTTTTTTTTACATTACATACATTAAATAATGTGGTGTCCTAATTTGCATTAAAAATTCGCGCCGAAAAAAAAACAGAGACCCGAAATCGCTTGCGAATAAAGTGAATTTGAAAAATGAATTAAGAAAATCGTTAAACATATGCAGTTTACTTCACAAAGCCTTTTACTCTGTTGATGAGCACCTACTTACTTCATAAATTCGAACGCATTTATTAAAGTGGCTTTATTATATTTTACAATAACTGCTGTGGATCTATAATAATTAATCCAATCATTGTTATGTAGACTTAATTAGTATTGTATCATCTTACTTGTATTATTTAATTTTCTTAATTATCTTTGTTTTGGACGTGTGTAAATACATCTGTAGAATGACACCAACAAACTCTATCTATCTATAAAATACAAAATGTTCGAAAAAGTATGAAATTTAATTTTGCGAATTTTATTTTCTTCTTGAGCGTAAGCAAAGACAGTATTGTAATCAAGTCTATCGGAGGGCGACTGGCTTCTTTTGTATTTTCCGACATTTCATGACCCATAGAGTACGAAAAATTAGGTCTCATGGCTCAGTCAGATTTTTATTAGGCAAATAATCTCCAAAACTACCGGAGCGATTGTATTTTATATGTATGTTAAGAATACCGTACAGATGGTAAAACTGGCCAAAATTTGCCCAATCTCCCTTTCAATGTCATAACATCTCAAAAATGTCTATAATAAATTTTATAAAATAGCATACTCTTTTACTTTTTTAATTTTTCGAAGAAGCGGGATTTCTGACACTGCACTTAGGGAGCGAGGTAAGTCCTGTCGAATAATTTTCGACCAATTTTTTAGATTTGCTTAAACAGGTGGCTCAAAAAAATTAATGAATGAGTCAATTTATTTTACACTGCACCAATCCAAGTTGATCTATGTGTCCTTCCAAAACGTTGATACCGCCATTACAAAATTGTGTAAAGAAGAACTCAACTCGAAAATGCTGGATATGTTTCATTGTACTTCAGGAGCGAGGGAAGTTCTGTCTTTACATTGCGTACATAAAATAAATTAATGTATGTATATAACGCGTTTATAAAATAAAGCACACAATATGTGAAATGTAAGGTTCAATAAATACATGACTTAATAACGAAAGAGTAAAGTGAAAAACGGAATGAGCACAGAAAAAAAAACGTGTTGCAGTTAGTTGAGGTTTAGCTCGGGTCCGTTTAGTTATTTTTTTGTTTAATTACTTTTTGTACCATTTGTGTGGGACTCTGTAATGTGTATATTTTGTGTCTATCTTTTTATTAAGATTTTGATCAAAAACATTTTAAGTGCTTTTTTTTTACATTACATACATTAAATATTGTGGTGTCCCAATTTGAATTTAAAGTTCGCGCCGAAAAAAAACCAGCGGCGTCAATTGCATTGGAATAATTTAAATTTGAAAAATGAATTTAAAAAATCGTTAAACATAGGCAAGCATGTGTAACTTTAGTTTCTTTGCTGGTGGTTTGGTAGCTTGTCGAGGGAATGTGTGATTAGTAAAGCAGACCTGTTTGGTTGAGATGCGTCACTTGTTTTTCTGGTGGTACTTAGGTTAAGTTGACTTTGGTTTGGTAATTTCATTACATAGTCTTTGTTTAAACGAAACTTAAATCGCATCGACGCCTCAGTATGTGAATTTTTGACCATGCTTGACCGTACGTTAGGATTTTTAACCGTTCCTGATTCTTACACAGTTTAACAGCCATGAAAGTTGTTATCTAATTTCAGGCAATCTCTCGAAATTATACATTTTATTTTCTTTTTATGAACCGAAGAAATAAGGAACGTTATTCTAGTGAAATAGGTAAGTAATATTTTAAATTGTGAGGGGATGGATGGTTTTTCCTAAATTAAAAATACTATCTAAATGTGATTGATTCACGAGCAGTTAATTTTAAGCATCTTTGAAAATTAGCAGTGAAGTAAATGTCGTCGTGAATTCGAAGAGGGAAATGCTGAGTTTATCTTTTATGTGTTCTATGGCTTCAATTTTGGAACGTTTAAACTCGGACATGCCTCTCAAAGCGACGTGTGTACCGAACGACATTTTGTGATTTCGACCATGTTTAACGTATGTGTTTTATGTATGTATGTGATGGGCGAATTGGATTCGTGTTATTACTGCTTATTCGCAACACCGGATTCCGCCAACGCAACGTGAGATACGTTTGTAACAAATTTTTGTATGAAAAAACAGTTAGGTGGTACGAATGTGCCAATTGTCCATGTAAAAGTAAAGCAAAAATTCATTTGAGGCGGCATGTAAAAATCCATTTGGAGATCAAATAGTATCAATGTGACTTTTGTTTATTATATGAGACGAACCACAGTGTTCTTTTAAAACGTCACATAAATTGCGACCATGTGGATGGGACGGATGTTAAGGAGTACAAATGCGAACACTGTCCTTACAAAAGTCAAAGTAGATTATCTTTTTATAAACACAAAACGAAGCACGTTGGCATTTAGTTGATTATAAGCCGGGTATCCCTGTATTAAATTGAATGTAGTAATAAGCATATGTTTTGTTTAGCTAGTATTTTTCTTATCATTTATGTCAGCACTCTATGTTGTGCTATATTTTGTGACTATCTTTTCATTAAGATTTTGAATAAAAAATAATTAAATGTTTAATTTTTTACACTACATACATTAAATAAATATATAACGCGTTTATAAAATAAAGCACATAATATGCAAACCATAAGGTTAAATAAGTACATGACTGCATAACGACACAGTAAAGTGAAAAACGAAGTGAGAACACCTGTTCATTGTTTCCTTGTTGAACTTCCACGTTTATTCTTGTCATTCATAAGAATTAAAAAAATTAAAGTTGAGCGACTAAAAGTCTAAAATTAAGAAATTACAATAAAATTATCAAAAATCGGTAAAGTTAGAAAACTGAGAAATCGTAAAACCGAAAACCTGAAGAACATTTAAAAAACCAATGGCAATTAGAACACATGCTTAGACATTTCGAATTTGCGCCAATTTGAATTTGACGCCAACGTGTTTTGTTGTGATTGGTAGGCACGATTGCAGAAATTAATGTAATGTAGTTGTACTGGGGATTTTAATTTGTGCGGTTATGTTCGTTCTAGTTAAAGTGTGTAAAGAAATATTTAATTCTTTGCGGTTTTTATTGTGTTCCAACGGGGTTTGAGTAAGAAAAATGCCAGTATTCTTTCACAATGTGATCAATCGATTTTAGGTGGCCAGAATATCAACTTTGAAATGCTGTGAAGCAATCGCAACAGGTGGGAGGTCTCTATGCAAAAACATACACACTTGTAAACTATGCCCTTATTGTTCAACTGCTCTTTTCCTTATGGCGAACAATGTGAGACAACACTGATTCTCCCTGGAAACATTTACTTGTGACAGCGCCAAAATGGAAGCTTATCACTGTAAAGACTGTGATTTTAAGACGGAAGTGACACTTGTGTTTGAACAACACATTAGTGAACATCACGGCCCTAGCAGAGAATCTAGAGAGGAAACACCTAGTGAAGAAACATCTAGTTACGCAGCATCTAGTGAGGATTCCAGCATAGGAAACTACGTTGGCGCAACATATTGCTTTGAGCCAAATCTGTCGTTAAAGTCGGTTCAGCATACTTCAGCATCCACGGGAACGGAAGAAAATCTTCAAAGTGTGAGTTCTTTGAAAGAGAGTGCCACATACAATTCTGACTTCAAGCAAACTGACGAAATACCTTTGTATTATTGCGCTGAATGTTCCTACAGATCTAAACTCAAGGAATCTTTAAAATATCACATTGAAATTAGCCATGCCAAAAAACAGTATGCTTGCGATAAGTGTCCGTACAAAAGTAAACATAAATTTTATTTAAAAGCCCACATAAACAACATACACTTGAACGACGAAGACGCTAAATGGTTCAGATGCAATAAGTGTGATTTCAAAACTAAGCGTGGAACAACTTTAAAAACCCACGTAATTGTCAAGCATCTAGACGACTCAGAAATTAAGTGGTACGAATGTGGAAGCTGTTCATACAAAAGTAAAACAAAAACAAATTTGAGAAAGCATGAAAAGATCCATTCGAAGATCAAATAATGCCATTGCGATTATTGTTCATGTAATGTAGTGAACATTTAAAGCCTCACATAAATAAGCGCTATTCAGAAGGAACTGTAGTTAAATGGTACCAACTGCCTTTGCAAAATTAAAAGTGGAATATCTTTTTATAAACAGAAAAAAACGTGTGGCAATTAGTTGAGGTTTAGTTTAGTTATTTTTTTTTTATTAATTATTTTGTAGCATTTGTGTCAGCATTCTGTAATGTGTTATATTTGTGTGACCATCCTTTTATTGAGGTTATGAATAAAAAGATTTTAAATGTTTTTTGTTTTTACATAACTTGTATTGCATTGGCTCAAGATCTTCTGAAAGTGTGCAAATGGAGCTCAGAATTGTTACTTCCAGTTAACATTACAAAATGTAGAGCTCTTATAATTGGGAACGCCAATTGCCAACATACCTATTTGATAGACGGTGTAGACACTTCAGAATACTTCAGAATGCACGGGAACGAAAGAAAATCTTCAAAATGTGAGTTCTTTGAAAGAGGGTGCTACATACAATTCCAACTCCGAGCAAACTGACGAAGTACATTGGTTTTATTGCGCCAAATGCTCCTACAAAGGTAAACTCAAAAAATATTTAACACGTCACATTTTTGGGATTCCCGTTCGACCAAGCGGCATGAATGCGACAAGTGCTCATATAAATGTAAAAGAAAAAGGAATTTAACACGTCACATAAATAACTTGCATTTGAATGACAACAACGTTAAATGGTACAAATGCAATGAGTGTGCTTTCAAAACTAAGTATGGAATATGTTTAAAAAGACACGTAAATGACAACCATCTAGACGACACAAAAATTAAGTGGTACGAGTGTCATCAGTATCTCATATACCGCAGTGAATATTTAAAGCCTCATATAAATAAGCGCTGTTTGGAAGGAACTGTAGTTTAATTTGTATCAGTTGCCTTTACAAATTTAAAAGTGGATCATTTTTTTATGAACACGTGTGTTATTTAGTTGAGGTTTAGTTGGGTGTCGCTGTATAACGGTGAATGTATCTATCTATTTTTTGTTAGTCCGTTTTTTGTAGCATTTGTGTCAGACTCTGTTACGTGTTATATTTTGTGACCGTCTTTTTATTAAGATTATGATTAGAAACATTTTAAATGTTTTTTTACGTAACATACATACATTACATACTGAATTTAAAGTTCTCGCCGAAAAAAAACAGCGGCTCAAAATCGCATTTGAATAAACTGAATTTGAAAAATGAATTTAAAAAATCGTTAAACATATGCAACCATATGCAACTTTAGTTTCTTTGTTGGTTGTTTGGTAGCTCGTCTAGGGAATTTCTGGGTAGTAAACCAGACCTGTTTATCTGGTGTAGGTGCAACCACATGGTAACTATTAAGGTTACCTAATTTAAGTTTATTTTGGTTTGGTAATTTCATAAAATAACTTTTATTTAAACGAAAATAAGTCGTACCAACGGCGACGCCACAATTTATAAGAGTACAAAGAAATAACTGTCCCGTTCCCGTCTGTCTGTCTGCCGTCCCGGATTTTTATTACGACAGATAATGTCCGAATGTAGGGGGCGATTGTTGTCAAATTTTGTATTTTTGTTAGGAATATCATGTAGATGGTAGAACGCTAACCAAAATTTGGCTAATCATCCCCACCCATAATGTTATGATGTCACTTCAAAATTGCACATAGTAAATGGGTTTTAAATTGTATGAAATAACATACTCCTGTACATGTAGTTTATGATTCCGTATTGAGTTTTTACCCGAAACGACAAGATTTTTGGAAAAAAATCAAAATAATAAAACAACATTTTGCAATTTAATTGTGAATCTACACAACCGAATGCTCTGAAATCTTGTAGATATTTCAAAATTATGATAAGCATTATAACTTTTTATTCAAAATATATTTATTTATCCCTTTCAAAGAATTGATGACGTCAGCTCAAAATTTTGCCGTATAAATCCTATATAAATTGTACTAAATATGATGAGTTGATACGTGTAATTTAATATTCCTTTCCTGAATGCGTGAATTTATTTTATTGATTTAATCAGGAACTACACAATCGAATGCTTTCAAATCTTGGAGACGTTTTACAGTTATCATAAGCATGGTAAATTTTCGATCAAAATGTATTTGCTCATCCCCCCCAATTGATGAGCCAGCCCAAAATTTTGCAAAAAAAGTCCTATCTTGAATGTGCAAAGTATGATTAGTCTGTACTTGTGATTTAACACTGCATTAATATTTTTTAGATTTGCTTACACGGGATGTCTGAAAAAAATAATTACTGAGTCAATTTATTTTAATGATTAAATCAAGAATTGCAAAACTGAATATTTTGAAATCTTGACGTTTTGAAGTTATTGTAAGCATGCATCGATAATGCCAACGAGGTTGGCGAAACGCGTCGATAAATATATTGTGTGTTTTTGGTATTGTGGCCATAATGTTCGAAAAATTATAAAATTTAATTTTGCGAATTCTATTTTTACTTCTTGATCGTAACCAAAGAAAGTATTGTAATCGAGTCTATCGGCGGGCGACTGGCTACTTTTGTTTTCCTGACATTTCATGGCCCATAGAGTATGAAAATTTAGGTCTCGTGGCTCAGTATGTGTACCATCTGTTCAGATTTTTATTAGGCAGATAATATACAAAACTACTGGACCGATTGTATTTTATATGTATGTTAAGAATATCGTGTAGTTGGTAATACTCTAACCAAAATTTGCCCAATCTCCCTATCAGTGTCATAACATCTCAAAAATGTTTATAATAAATTTCCATATGAAGAGCAAATAGTATCCGTGCGATTATTGCACATGTAACGCAGTCAACATTCAAAGCGTCATATAAATAAGCGCCATTTAGATGGAACTGGAATTAACTGGTACCAACTGCCTTTAACAAATTGAAAGTGGGCCATCTTTTTACAAACAGAAAAAAAACATGTTGCAGTTAGTTGAGGTTTAGTTTGGCTCAGTTTAGTTATTTTTTTGTTTAATTACTTTTTGTAGCATTTGTGTGGGACTTTGTAATCTATACTTATATAATAAAGCTGAAGTGGTTGTTTATTTGAACGCGCTAATCTCAGAAACTACTGGTTCAAATTCAAAAAATCTTTTTGTGTTGGATAGTCCATTTATCGTATGTACATATCGGCTATATAAAATCACGCTACAATCAATAGGAGCGAAGTAGCAATGACAAATTCAGAAAAACCGGAAAATTATTCCTCCTTTGACAGCTTCCGTTGCTCACGCTGCTTAAACGCTTAAAGTTACATAAAAATCATGTATGACGAAATTGTTCCCCTCTAAAAGTTCTAAAGAAAAGTCCCCGATAGCATATGTTTATCTTTTAAGGTCGACTCAGTATAACCTTTTTTATGGTAATGAAATTTGTTCTAAAATAATAATGCATCATGTATAAAATTCTCACGTCACAGTGTTTGTAACCGAACTCCTCCAAAATGGGTTGACCGATTTGTATGAAATTTTTTATGTAAATTCGGTAGGTCTGAGAATAGGTTGCACACTATTTTTTATACCCCTAAGTGATAAGGGTGGCCCACCCTAAAAAATTTTTGTCTATTTTTTGGACAAAATTTTTTATTTTTATTTTTTTAAGATTTGGCATCAAAAAATACATATAACTCTAAATTTTCACCTCTCTACCACCAACCCCCATTTTTTAATCTTCTATATAATAAAAATCAATTGCTGTTCCTGTTAGTCTCGCTAAAACTCAAAAACGGCTTGACCGATTTGAAGAATTTTTTATATTATGGGGATGGTTTATAAATAAAAAAAATAGGGAAAACTTAAAAGAGCAGCTAAAAAATCAAAAAATTCTAAAAATTTTGTATGGGAATCGCCACTTCGAATTAAGTTGAATAGTTGGCGTTCCCGACGGACCTGTCGTCTGACTGACGTGTCATACAAAACTATTTCTTCCGTGCGATTGTGCGAAATATATTGCATTTCAAATCGTTCTTTGTTTTTTCGTAAGAAAAAATCGTCGTTTATTTTAAGAAAAGTCTTGGTTAAAGTGAATTTAGTTACACATTGCGAAAGTTTCTTATTAATTTTGAACTGCCATTCCATTTACCTATGTTCACTTTGTTGGTTTCGACAAAACCTCAAACTTTACCGTTATTCAAGGATTTAATTTGAGGTTTTCAATATTTTAAAATTCTCAAGACAAAATTTACATATTTGATCGACTGTGAAAATAATTCTGTGTCGTTTTATGAAGTTCATTACAATGCCGAGAAGACGACAAGCTGACATAAGTCAATTAAATGTACGACGAACTACCTCAGGTGCAAACCGCAATGATTTATTTCATGGGCAATTCGGATATGGAAGTTGATCAGCGTTGTGTTCATATAATCAACATAATCAAACATTGAAGCGAGACATTAGGTGGTATGAATAAAACTGTGTAGAAACTCATATTCGAAGTACGAAGTACCTACTTCATTATTACTCTTATATACCTGAGCATCTACTCTATATACTGAGTACCTACTTCAAAACATTGTATTGTTTTGTGAGCATTTAATCTAAAAATGAGCATCGGCGTGGCAAATAATTGAGCTGTCTGTACAGCAGCTTAGAAAACGAGTAGGATCGTTGTAAGAGTGAATTTTAACTAAACATGGCGACTTTCATGAACGTGGAACGTCGCCAAAAGGTGCATTCAGATTAAAAGACACATTAGGAGCGGGAATATCGAAAACTTTTCAGGTAATTAACTTTTATTTATGCATAAATTGTGCAGTGCGTTTTTTCTAACACTGGCCATATAGAGATTCCCATCTCAAGGTGTCTACCCCATACTAACTTATATTTTGGTGACTCGATTTTTGCCTTGATGGTTGAACACTGTCACTGTAGGTAGAAAACTAGAAATATTTTGATTTGATATTCGAGTAGATACTTCGTATTTCGAGTATGAGCATCTACTGAGTTTTATTTATATCAACCATTGTCAAAAAATTGATCGAACGTTGTTTCGACAGAACTTTCTTCGCAGCAAAACTATAATGAAACATATTCAGCATTTTCGAGTTGAGTGTTTTCTTCACACAATTTTGTGATGACCTAATCAACATTTACGAACAACACGTATACCACCTTGGATTGGTGCAGTGTAATACTAAAAATAACTGTATTGTATTCCCAAAGTTATCTGCGAAAATCGAGTGAGCCGGTCCATCAATTTTTTGGGGGGAATAAATAAATATTCTTAACAATTTACCATGCTTACAATAACTTTAAAACGTCTGCAAGATCTCAAAGTATTCATTTTTGCAACTCTTGAGTTATTCACTAAAATAAATTGACTGATCCATATATTTTTTTGAGTCACTGTAAAAGCAAATTTAAAAAATATGAATGCAATGATAAATTACGAAAATATACTGATGATACTGCAGATTTTAGATAGGAAGTTGCGAATACCCAATTCGAGAAAGAGCTGGATCACCGAGATATGGATTTAAATAGAGGCCGCCGCCGATAATGATTCATTCATTATTCAGTCAAGAGTGGAGTGCATTTAAGTTGCGAAGTTGTTTTGTACGTAATCGCAGTTAGTCGTGTAAATACCAGTTAAAGAAATAAATAGTTGAGTTTTTACCTACGCCCGATTAATTATTCGCCCGCCAATCGTAACAATATAGTCAAAATTAATTCCGAATTTGTATCTGCATTTATTTATTCTGAAACGTTTTCTTACCGTAGTTCTTTTCTAAAGTAGCAATATAGTGGCCTATTTTACCATGAACTTTTCAAATATTTTCTTAAAAGTCTGTTAAAAGCTGAACGGACTATTAAGGGCTTTTTCTGTCTTCCAAACACTTAAAATATTTTGACATTTGCCTATGGCTGCATCAAATCTTAAAATTAGTTATTTAATCTTCAGAAAATGGTCAACGTTAAAAATTGCGGCCTAACCAAGTACACCATTTTGTAACAACTGGTTCCGGAGGCAAAGATGTGTGGGGCAATTTTTCACGATATAATTGAACCCATTAAAAGAAATTAACCGTAATAATTAAAGAATTTACTTGAGGAAACTTTTGCCTAATTTATTCTGCTACTCCATTTACTCTGTGAGCCAAACAAGTAACGTGGACCCGATTAGAGTAAATTGTTTTTAATTGTTGCCCAGCTTTTACCATATAAATTGCGCCATCAAATAGCATAAGTAATTTTTTCCATTGGAACTTAAACATTCATTTACTAATCTCAAAATACTTGAAAGATTTGTTTCTTTTTGTGTCTACATGCTATTAAATACTTGCTATATACTTGTGTATTTATTGGCTGCTGGTCTATACTTGAAAAATTTTTTAACAGAATTATTCTTCTTATGTTTATTTCGTTGGACGTTTCGGCAAGACGTCCCTTCCCTTTTTAAACAATTATTCGTCCCTGAAAAACTACATGTACCTGGAATAAAATTTAACCATCCGATAACACAAAACACGTTGTTATAATAAAATTAAAATTATTAGTTAAAAATTAAAATTTTCCCTATCTTTTTTTCCTACACTTCCTCGTCTTGTTCGTTGTCGTCTATGCGAACAAGATGAGAAAGTGCAGGAAAAAAAGTAAGGGAAAATTTTAATTTAAACAACTATTTCGAAAAGAAAGAACTTTGAAAATTATCATATTATCTTCCATCAAAACGGGGTAAAACCATGAAGGAGATTGAAAAATTTAAAGTGAAACCTCGAAAAATTGCAGAAAATATCATAAATAAAAAATCAAATAATTGAAAAATCGGGAAAACACAAAATCTGAAAAATCCTAAAATCGAAAAATCGAATTGGTATGAATGTTAAAATTGTCCATACAAAGCTAAACTGGCGTCGCAATTCGAAATCATGTTATTTTTCAACATCTGAATCAAGAAAAAGTTAAGTGCCAACTGTCCATAAAAGTAAAGCAAAAACTAATCTGAGACGGCATGTAAAAATCCATCTGGAGATCAAATTCTATCAGTGCGACTATTATTCATACAAGACGAAACATAGTGATCTTTTAAAGCGTCATATAAATAGCGACCATATGGATGGAACGGATGTTAAGGAGTAAAATCAAAAACAAAAAATGGAGTGCATAGTTGAAAAATCGGAAAAATTAGAAAACTGAGAAATCGTAAAATCGAAAAACTGAAGAACATTTAAAAAGCAAAAATCACTACCAGTTAGAAAACGTGCTTAGACCATTCAAACCTGCGCCATTTTGAATTGCACAAATGTGCTTTGGTGTGATTGGTCGACACGATTGTGGAATTTAATCTAATCTAGTTGAACTGGGAGTTTTGATTTGTGCGGTTATGTTCCTTCAACTTGCACGTGTGTAAAGAAATATTTCATCCTTTCCGGCATTTGGGTAAGAAAAATGCCAGTATTCTTCTACAGTGTGATAAAACAGTTTTAGGTGTTCAAAATTTCAACTTTGAAATACTATGAATGAAGTAATCACAACAGCTGGGAGGTCTTCATGGAAAAACGTATACACCTGTGTGTTGTGCCCTTATTTTTCAACTTCGCTTTTCCTTAAGGCGAACCACATGAGACGACACTAAATCCCCCAGGAAACATTTACTTGTGACAACGCCAAAATGGAAGCTCATCACTCTACGGACTACGGCTCTAATAGAGAATCTAGTAAAGAAACATCTAGTGAGGATTCCAGCATAGAAAACTACGGTTGCGCAATATATTGCTTTGAGCCAAATCTGTCGTTGAAGTCGTTTCAGCATACTTCAGCATGCACGGAAACGAAAGAAAATCTTCAAAGTGTGAGTTCTTTGAAAGAGAATACCACATACAACTCCGACTTCAAGCAAACTGACAAAGTAGATTGGTTTTATTGCGCCGAATGTTCCTACAAAGGTAAACTCAAAAAATATTTAAAACGTCACATTCGGGATTGCCATTCGACCAAGCGGTATGAATGCGACAAGTGCTCATTTAAATGTAAAAGAAAGATGAATTTAACACTTCACATAAATAACGTGCATTTGAACGACAAAGACGTTAAATGGCGCAAATGCAATGAATGTGCTTTCAAAACTAAGTATGGAGTATCTTTAAAAAGACACGTAAATGGCAACCATCTAGACGACACAAAAATTAAATGGTACAAGTGTCACAATTGTTCCTTCAGAACCAAACGAGCAGAGAATTTAAAAAGGCATGAAATATCTATACATTTGAATGATGAAGAAATTAAGTGGTATAAATGTGAAGACTGTTCATACAAAAGTAAAAGAAACAGTAATTTAAAAAGGCATGTAAAAATCCATTTGAAGATCAAATAGTATCCGTGTGATTATCTCATATAACGCAGTGAATATTTAAAGCCTCATATAAATAAGCGCTGTTTGGAAGGAACTGTAGTTAAATGGTATAACTTACCTTTACAAATTTAAAAGTGGACCTTTTTTTTATGAACACGCGTGTTATTTAGTTGAGGTTTAGTTAGGTGTCGTAGTATAACGGTGAATGTATATACATATATTTTTTGTTAGTCCGTTTTTTGTAGCATTTGTGTCAGACTCTGTTATGTTTTATATTTTGTGACCATCTTTTTATTAAGATTATGACTAGAAACATTTTAAATGTTTTTTTTTTACATTACATACATTAAATAAACAGTGGCCTAAAATCGCTTTCGAATAATTTGAATTTAAAAAATGAATTAAGAAAATCGTTAAACATCGCCATCTTTTCAAGTTTTTCGCGTTTTTAAGAAATAACAATATATTATTAATACGCAAGAGCAAAACATAAAGTTTAACACATGACGTTACCATGAGACTGTAAAATGAATTACATAATGAAAAACTTTAGGACTTTCAAAAAATTTAATGAACGAATACAATATTTAAATAATAGATTCACTTTCAAAGAAGAGAACCAAATGAACATTCTACATTACATATACTTACAAAGTATAACAGTTATTCATAACGAGAAAAATTGTTTAAAAAATAACTAGTTAAACAATGGAAAATTTTAACCAAACGATATTTATACAATATTTACTTCTTTTTCACTGGATGAGGAAATTGTGTTCCAACTTCTCTCATTGGTTTTTGCTACACATACTGAATTTTATGTGTTCCAGAAACAAATTTAGTTTTTAAAACTTTTCGTTTCAATAGCTCTCGGTTACATCACTATGGGTTACATCATAATCATGTTGAGAAAAATGTTCAAAATTAATTCCTGTAATATTTTCTTTTCTTACAGAATTTGAAAAGGTCTACGGTCTTGATATTGATGCCTGTCAGACAAAATATATTTATATTTTGAAAAATTTCTCTTGATTTATTAAGAAAAAAACCTATTAATGCAACGTTTTCGTACCGTATAGTTCTTCTCTAAAATAACATTAAATTTGTTATAGTTAAAAGCATTTTTAAGCTGAGGACACTATCAAGGGCCTTTTCTGTTTTCCTAACATTTAATTGTCTTTGAAATGAATTTAAAATCCCAATATTAGATTAAAATCTTCGGAAAACGGACGACGTAAAAAATTGCGACTTTTAACCAAGTGCATTCACTTGTCACTGGTTCCGGAGGCCAAGGTATGTGGACTAATTTTTCACGTTTTAATTAAACTCTTAAGCGGACACTTAAAAAAAAATTACCGTGCTACTTAAAGAATTTACCTGAGGTAACTCTTGCCTAATTTGTTCTGCTACTCTATTTACTCAATGAGTAACGTGGACCAGATTAGGCCAAATTGTTTTTAATTGTTGCCCAGCTTTTACCATTTAAGTTGCGGCGTCAGACAGCATACGTATTTTTTTTTCCGTTGAAACTATTTTAGGCAAAAAAAATCATGAAACATTCATTTACTAATCTCAAAATGTTTACTTAAATGATTTGTTTCTTCTATTTATCTACATTCTATTAAATGCGATGGCCGAGACTCATTTTCACTCAATCGTCCTATTAATAAATTTGCAATATAATGCCTACAAGTATGGGTGGTTTTATCCACAACAACACCTATAGAGCGTCCACCAACATGTTTTTAAAAAGTAGTCAATGTTAAATATTTTGGTATTTAAGCCCGCACTAAAAGCTTTAAAGTCTTCACACCGTTATTTAGTGAGACATAAACAATTTGTCACTAAATTCGGGTTACATTTCTTAAAAAACTAAACGATTAAAAAATAAAGAAAAAAGTTTTTAGAACAACCCTTCTGCTGGACACTTACTGATTAAAATAAAATTAAAATTAAAAACCCAAGAATTCAAAATTATTTTTTATTTGGTCGACGCCATCTGTGACGAGCCGCCACTAAATTTATTCACAAGAAAATCGTAACAAAAAGACGAATAACAAGTCCCCAAAACATAGTAATAAAATTCGAAAATTTGCAAATCTTAATTACTTAACAGGCATGTCATCATCTGCGTATAATACCATGCAAACAGTAATCAAACTCAACCATGAATCCCCGAACGTTAGAACAAAATCCGCATATTCGCAAATTGCAAATATCATTGGGCTTGTCACACATTGCAAACAACATGCGCAGAACCGTACACCATAAAAATCGCCAATCGCAATTACTTCCATTCGAATTTGTACCCAAACTAAAAACAGCTGCAGACGAAACGCAGACGCATAAAACACATCAAAGAACACCGCCTTCACGAACGGATGCAACAGGCTGACGAAATGTGGCGATGACGACATGGGAACCATGACGCAAGTTGAAAAAACCCCATATTAAACCCTATAAAACAACGAAATAAGACCTAAAGTCGCGTTCCGAATATCACATAAGTCACAAAGAAATATGGCTCAGTAACGTCGCGGGAGACAAAATGAATGGGTAAAAATCCCTATAAAAGCAGTAACGCTTGAAGTGATTTTAATTCAAGTTCGGAGTTGCAGTCGAAGACTACGTCCGTATCCGTACGGAGTTTTTTTACTATTTTTGGTGAATTTTCAAGAAATCCGAACTTAGAAAAATTTACTGAGAGCGAGAAGAAGATAGAAAAATCTCTATACTGCATCTGTGAAAGTCTACATTTCAAGTCATATTTAACTTATCTTGCTCTCCTTTTTCCATAATGCGTTTAATTTATGCTTTTTTTCGGGGGTTTGGCGTGAACAGATAGCACAGAGGCGAAAGGAATTTTTAGCATTAACAGATGTTCTCGTTTACATATTAACATTGTTTAGAAGGTATCGCAAATAATTAGGGATTTATTAGGTGAATTTAAAGTTTTTAATTGCACGACAATATTAGATGAGTTTTAGGATTAAATTTAATTAGTTTCGTGATTTATGTTCGTAGATTTTAAGGTTCAATGGTGGAACACAACTGCGTGGTGCTTTTTAACATAAATTTGCATATTTTAGTTATGTAAGTTTAATCTCAATTCTTATTTTGCCATTCTTCATTTACATATTTACTCATTTATCCTTTTATGTTTGTAGTCTAATTTGTCTATATATGTATTAAAATGTTTGCCTATTTCCTCTTCCCCCACAAGCAATTTAGCGCTTCCATTTCCAAGGAAATGGGCCTACACCCAAATAAATAATTTTGTTAGTGTCCAAATGCTCGGCCGCGGTCAAAAACCATTTGGGCACGACAGATCCTTTAATACTTTCGTTTTTTGAACTTTCAAAGGATCAGAAATAGTTTCTAAATCGTCAGTTACTGCGGACGAAAATTTGCAGTTTTAACAGTACTCAGAGTAGATTTAGGTAGCCAAAGTTGCATTTGTTTTCGTACTATAATAGGACGGTTGTAGACAACCAAAATGTCGATGTTGGAGTGTTTCGAATTCTCCTGTTTTACAATGTGACAACGTGACGTCCTGACAATAAGACAACGTCATTACGAAACTTGGAGTGGGGAGTGTAATGCGCGATGAGCCAACTTGTTTATTGCTCCATGTTTGCCCCTCCACGTCAACTGTTCTGTGATAGGTCGTTTCAACTTTTAAGGTTATGCACCAAAATTTCTCCAACAGATTTAATTTGTATGGTTAGGTGCGTCCAAATTGCACCTGCATGAAAAAAATTGTGATTGTTTTCAATTGTAATTGGGCTCTAACGCGGTTAGGTATGAAAACAGCCAGTATTCATCCATAGTGTGATAACACGGTTTTAGGTTGCCAAAATGTAAACTTTGGACTACTGTGAAGCAATCGCAACACGTGGAAGATCTTCACAATTGTAAACTGTGCCCTTATTTTTCATCTTCGCTTTTCCTTATGGCCAACCACATAAGAAGACACTGTTTCTCCCAGGAAACATTTACTTGTGACAGCGCCAAAATAGAAGCTTATCCCTGTAATAACTGTGATTTTAAAACGGCACTGAAAGTTTTGTTGAAAGAACACACTGATAAATATCATAGGCTTAAAAGAGAATATAAAGACAATTTATTATGTGACGACTTCTGCATCCAAACCTACGTTTGTGAAAAATGCAACTTTCAAACAAATATGTCGTTGAAGTGGCTTCAGCATACTTCAGAATGCACGGGAACGAAAGAAAATCTTCCAAGTGCGAGTTCTTTGAAAGAAAGTGCTACATACAATTCCGACTTCAAGCAAACTGACGAAATACCTTTGTATTACTGCGCTGAATGTTCCTACAGATCTAAACTCAAGGAATCTTTAAAATATCACATTGAAATTAGCCATGCTAACAAACAGTATGCATGCGATAAGTGTCCGTACAAAAGTAAACGTAAATCCGATTTAAAAGTCCACATAAATAGAATCCATTTAGATGAGCAAGAAGCTGAATGGCACAAGTGCCAAAAATGTCAGTTCAAGAGTAGAGCAAAAGGGGATTTAAGACAACACATAAACTACATACACTTGAACGACGAAGACGTTAAATGGTTCAAATGCAATAAGTGTGATTTCAAAACTAAGCGTGGAATAACTTTAAAAACCCACGTAATTGTCAAGCATCTAGACGACGCAAACATTAAGTGGTACGAATGTGGAAGCTGTTCATACAAAAGTAAAACAAGAAATTATTTAAGAAGGCATGAAAAGATACATTCGAAGATCAAATAGTACCATTGCGATTATTGTTCATGTCAGCTAGTGAACATTTAAAGCCTCACATAAATAAGCGTCATTCAGAAGGAACTGTAGTTAAATGGTACCAACTACCTTTACAAAATTAAAAGTGGAACATATTTTTATAAACAGAAAAAAAACGTGTGGAAATTAGTTTAGGTTTTAGCATGGTTTAGTTTAGTTATTTTTTTTATTAATTATATTGTAGCAATTGTGTCAGCATTCTGTAATGTGTTATATTTGTGTGACCATCCTTTTATTGAGGTTATGAATAAAAAGATTTTAAATGTTTTTTGTTTTTACATAACTTGTATTGCATTGGCTCAAGATCTTCTGGAAGTGTGCAAATGGAGCTCGGAATTGTTACTTTCAGTTAACATTACAAAATGTAGAGTTCTTTACATTGGGAACGCCAATTCCCAACATACCTATTTGATAGACGGTGTAGACATGTGTAAATTTGGGTCTCATGTCGACTAAGGGGTGAACATGCCCTGAGTACTACTAGAAATGCGAACAAAATGGTGTATTTGTTGGCGAAAGCATTTGCGAGTAGTCATATATCTGTCAATAACAAGGTCTATAAGAGTTATGCCAGCCCGGTACTTGAGTTTGCCAAGTCTCAGATTCTTCAACACTTCAACGAGATATCAAATTTTCAGAATCTGTGCAAAGAAGGCCACAAGAATTCCATTTGGTCAAATTCGGCCAAAGTATGCTGACAGACTTGCAATGATGGGTCTTCCAACGCTTTCAAATCGACGTAAGAGAGGTGACCTAATTTTTACTTTTCGGGCGCTTAAAAATCCGCATCAGGCACAAAGTCATTTAATAGATAAGGTTGCCACATTGGGATGCCATATTGATACGTCACAAGGGGCTCTCAAATGGCGCGAAAACTGCCCGTTTTAAATACTCGAGTAACGCACTAAAAACGGAAACTTTTAATCAAGTGACCGCTTCTACTTCGCAAATTTCAGTCCTGTGTAAAGAACAATAAACCTCAAGAAAAATGTTTTGCTGCCAGTAGAACTTGAAAATAACAAATGCGACACTATTAACTAATTTTTTTTATGCAAAAAAATCTGAAAATCTGCATTTACTGGTTTACTTTTTCCTTTCTAGTAATATATCAAAACATTTCATTTTAGCTTAAACACAAATAAATTTAATTTTTTTTTGTTAGGCAAACACCACTTTAATTCACTGTAATATTAAACTTGTGAAAATATGACAACTAAACATTAACACTACTGGGAAGTAAAAATACGTAAAATTTTATAATAATTTTTATTTACATACATCAGTTTTAGCTAATTTTTTAAATTTTTTCGTAGCAGTACCAACACCAAACGTCAGAATTAGCGGTACAGATCGTACAGATTAAAGGCATCAGCTGATCGGTCACACCAACTCAAAATTACAAGTTACTAAAAATTCCCAAGTAATACCAACCTCATTTTGACGTCACATGGGGCTGACACCTCTCCTCCCCCGTAAGCGATTTTGCCCACATACTCGTTTATGTGGTAACCTGTTCTCTATTAACTAACCTTGCATCAGGCATTTGTTTCCCCTGAATACACTTATTAGAACTAGATGGCATTGTTTAAAACTAGTGAAAGATAAATTTCGATCCACAGTGAGGCAACATTTTATTTCCAACAGAGTTTTCGAGACGTGGAACGCTTTACCAACCAATATTGTTGAAGCTGATTCAGTGACTGGTTTCAAAATTAAATTTGATAAACATACCGGATAAAATTATTTGGATTCGTTACTTATTTGGGTAACTTACTTTAAATACATACATTGTTCAATAAGTATGTGACTTCATAACGAGACAATAAAGTCAAAAACGGAATGAGCACACCTGTTCATTGTTTCCTTCCTTGTTCCAAATGAACATTCTACATTACATCTACTTACAAAGTATAACAGGAACATCCACCTGTCATTGGTAGTCAAAGTTATGTGGAGTAATTTTTCACGATTTAATTAAACTTTTAAGCGGACACTTAAAAAAAAATGACCGTGCTACTTAAAGAATTTACCTGAGGTAGCTCTTGCGTAATTTGTTCTGCCACTCTGTTTACTCAATGAGTAACGTGGACCAGATTAGAGTAAATTGTCTTTAATTGTTGTCCAGTTTTTACCATTTAAGTTGCGGCGTCAGACAACGCACGTAACTTTTTTTTTCCGTTGGCAAAAAAAATTGTTGAAACATTCATTTACTAATCTCAAAATATTTATTTAATTGATTTGTTTCTTCTATTTTTCGACATGCTATTAAATGCGATGGCCGAGGCTCATTTTCACTCAGGCGTCCTTTTAATAAATTTGCTATATAACGCCTACAAGTATGGGAGGTTTCAACATGTTTTTAAAAAGTAGTTAATCTTAAATATTTTAATATTAAAGCTCTCTCCAAAAGCTTTAAAGTGAGGTCACCGTTATTTAGTGAGACATAAACAATTTGTCACTAAATTCAGGTTACATCTCTTGAAAAACTAAACGATTAAAAAATAAAGAAAAAAGTTTTTAGAACAACCCTTCTGCTGGACACTTACTGATTAAAATAAAATAAAAATTAAAAATCCAAGAATTCAAAATTATATTTTATTTGGTCGACGCCATCTGTGACGAGCCGTCACTAAATTTATTCACGAGAAAATCGTAACAAAAAGACGAATAGCAGGTCCCCAAAACATAGTAACAAAATTCGAAAATTTGCAAATCTTAATTACTTAACAGGCATGTCATCATCTGCATATAATACCATGCAAACAGTAATCAAACTCAACCATGAATCCCCGAACGTTAGAACAAAATTCGCATATTCGCAAATTGCAAATATCATTGGGCTTGTCACACATTGCAAACAACATGCGCAGAACCGTACACCATAAAAATGGCCAATCGCAATTACTTCCATTCGCATTTGTACCCAAACTAAAAACAGCTGCAGACGAAACGCAGACGCATTGAACACATCAAAGAATACCGCCTTCACGAACGGATGCAACAGGCTGACGAAATGTGGCGATGACGACAAGAGAACCATGACGCAAGTTGAAAAAACCCCATATTAAACCCTATTAAACAACGAAATAAGGCCTAAAGTCGCGTTCCGAGTAACACATAATTCACAAAGAAATCTGGCTCACTAACGTCGCGGGAGACAAGATGAATGGGTAAAAATCCCTATAAAAGCAGTAACGCATGAAGTGATTTTAATTGAAGTTCCGAGTTGCAGTCGAGACTACATCCGTATCCGTACCGAGTTTTTTTACTATTTTTGGTGAATTTTGAAGAAATTCGAACTTAGAAAAATTTTCTGAGAGCGAGAAGAAGATAGAAAAATCTGTATGCTGCATCCGTGAAAGTCTACATATCAAGTCATACTTAACTTATCTTGCTGTCCTTTTTCCATAATGTGTTCTCGAGTTCGGTCGTACATATGGAGCGTTTAATTTATGCTTTTTTTCGGGGGTTTTCGATACGTTTGGCGTGAAAAGAGAGCGCAGGTGCGAAAGGAATTTTTAGCGTTAACAGATGTTCTCGTTTACATATTAACATTGTTTAGAAGGTATCGCAAATAATTAGGGATTTATTAGGTGAATTTCAAGTTTTAAATTGCATGAGTTTTAGGATTAAATTTAATTAGTTTCGTGGGTTATGTTCGTAGATTTTAAGGTTCAATGATGGAACACAATTGCGTGGCGCTTTTTAACATAAATTTGCATATTTTAGTTATGCAAGTTTAATCTCATGTCTTATTTTGCCATTCTTCATTTACATATTTACTCATTTATACTTTTATTATGTTTATAATTTTATTTTTCAATATATGTATTAAAATGTTTACTTATTTCCTCTTCCCCCACAAGCAGTTTAACGCTTCAATTTCCAAGGAAATGGGCCTACACCCAAATACATAATTTTGTTGGTGTCCAAATGCTCGACCGCGGTCAAAAACCATTTGGGCACGACAGATCCTTTCATACTCTCGTTTTTTGAACTTTCAAAGGATCAGAAATAGTTTCTAAATCGTCAGTTACTCCGGACGAAAATTTACAGTTTTAACAGTACTCAGAGTAGATTTAGGTAGCCAAAGTTGCATTTGTTTTCCTACTATAATAGGACGGTTGTAGACAACCAAAATGTCGATGTTGGAGTGTTTCGAATTCTCCTATTTTACAACGTGACGTCGTGACAATACGACAAAACGTCGTAACGAAACTTGGAGTGGGGAGTGTAATGCGCGATGAGCCAACCTATTTATTGCTCCATGTTTGCCGCTCCACGTCAACTGTTCTGTGATAGGTCGCTTCGACTTTTAAGGTTATGCACCAAAATTTCTCCAGCAGATTTAATTTGTTTGGTTAGGTGCGTCCAAGTTGCACATGCATGAAAAAATTTGTGATTGTTTTCAAGTAATTGCGCTCTAACGCGGTTAGGTAAGAAAACACCCAGAATTCTTCCTAGTGGAATAAAATGGTTTTAGGTTGCCAAAATGTAAACTTTGGACTACTGTGAAGCAATCGCAACACGTGGAAGATCTTCACAATTGTAAAGTGTATCCTTATTTTTTTATCTTCTTTTCCCTATGACCAACCACATGAGAAGACACTGTTTCCCCCAGGAAACATTTACTTGTAACAACGCCAAAATAGAAGATTATCACTGTAAAGACTGCGATTTTAAAACAGAACTAACAGTTTTGTTCAAAGAACACATTCATAAATATCATAGGCTTAAGAGAGAATATAAAGACGATTTATTATGTGCCGACTTCCGTATACAAACCTACATTTGCGAAAAATGCAACTTTAAAACAAATCTGTCCTTAAAGTGGCTTCAGCATACTTCAGAATGCACGGGGAGGAAAGAAAATCTTCAAAGTGTGAGTTCTTTGAAAGAGAGTGCTACATACAATTCCAACTCCGAGCAAACTGACGAAGTACATTGGTTTTATTGCGCCAAATGCTCCTACAAAGGTAAACTCAAAAAACATTTAACACGTCACATTTGGGATTCCCATTCGACCAAGCGGCATGAATGCGACAAATGCTCATATAAATGTAAAAGAAAAATGAATTTAACACGTCACATAAATAACTTGCATTTGAACGACAAAGACGTTAATAAATGCTACAAATGCAATCAGTGTTATTTCAAAACTAAGCATGAAGAAGCTTTAAAAAGGCACGTACAAGTCAAGCATCTATATGACGATGACGCAAAAATTAAGTGTCCCTATTGTGCCTACAGAACCAAACGAGCATCCAATTTAAAAAGTCATGTACTTTATAATCATTTGAATGATGAGGAAATTAAGTGCTACAAATGTGAAAACTGTTCATACAGAGGTAAAACAAAAAGTAACTTAGCAAGGCATGTGAAGACACATTTGAAGATCAAATAGTATCCGTCTGATTATTACTCATATAACCCAGTGAATATTTAAAGCGTCATATAAGTTAATAACCATTTGGATGGAACTAAAGTTAAATGGTACCAACACAAATTAAAATCGAATCATCTTTTTACGAACAGGAAAAATACGTGTGGGATTTAGTTGAGGTTTAGTGCTATTTTAGTGAATATACATATACAGGGTTAGTCACGAGAGAATTACTTCTGAAAATTATTTTTACGCAACCCAAAATACTAATACCCTGTACCACTTGATATTATCTAAATTTAAAATGAAATGCCTAATCCATGATTGCTTTGACTTTGGCAGTGTCACTTTGACGTTAATTAATTTTTAACATTTTTTTTCATCGTTGACTCGCCTCTAGAGCCCCATTGGATCGACGACATACAGTCAGATCAATCTGGGCTATACTGAAGCCGTAAGTGCTCTACCAATGTTGTCCGCCGCTAATGTGCATGTGTTAATTCGCCATCTCTGCGTCACCTAGAGCCTCTTCGAAGTGCAAATTTGCAACCTCTGGACTTCTTCGGCCATCCATTTACAAAAAAGCCGTAGCATCCCCCCAAAATGCCCAACATTTTCAACAGATTAGTAGTTAAATTATTTACTTACTTGTTTGAGTTTGTGTTGTAACCTTTGAATAAAATGCCGTAAAAGGAATTTTTAGAAATAATTTTCTCGTGATTAATCGGTTGCAAAAGATCAACAGGCACACTGACAAATTTATTAGCGGCTCCGGAGGAGATTTCCGACTGGATGCGGTACCACCATGGACACTCGCGTAACCTCCTTTTCCACAATTGTCAAAATAAGATTGTCAAACTCAAAGCAATCATGGATTAAGCATTTCATTTTAAATTCAGTTAGTATCAAATGGTACATGGTATTCGTATTTTGGGTTGCGTAAAAATAATTTTCAGAAGTAATTCTCTCGTGACTAACCCTGTATATACATGTATTTTTTGTTAGTTCGTTTTTTCTAACATTTATGTCAGACTCTGTTAAATGTTATATGTGACCAGCTTTTATTAAGATTATGATTAAAAATATTTTAGATTTTTTTTTTACATTACATACATTAAATAATGTGGTGTCCTAATTTGAATTAAAAATTCGCGCCGAAAAAAAACAGAAACCCGAAATCGCTTGCGAATAAAGTGAATTTGAAAAATGAATTAAGAAAATCGCTAAACATATGCAATTTACTTCACAAAGCCTTTTACTCTGTTGATGAGTACCTACTTACTTCATAAATTTGAACGTATTTATTAAAGTTGCTTTATTATATTTTACAATAACTGCTGTGGATCTATAATAATTAATACAATCATTGTTATGTAGACTTAATTAGTATTGTATCATCTTACTTGTATTATTTAAATTTCTTAATTATTATCTTTGTTTTGGACGTGTGTAAATACATTTGTAGAATGACACCAATAAACTCTATCTATCTATTTATCTATCTATAAAATACAAAATGTTCGAAAAAGTATGAAATTTAATTTTGCGAATTTTATTTTTACTTCTTGAGCGTAAGTAAATAAAGTATTGTAATCAAGTCTATCGGAGGGCGACTGGGTTCTTTTATGTTTTCCAACATTTCATGACCCATAGAGTATGAAAAATTAGGTCTCATGGCTCAGTCTGTGTTCAGATTTTTATTAGGCAAATAATCTCCAAAACTACCGGACCGATTGTATTTTATATGTATGTTGAGAATACCGTACAGATGGTAAAACTCTGGCCAAAATTTGCCCAATCTCCCTATCAGTGTCGTAACATCTCAAAAATGTCTATAATATTTTATAAAATAGCTACTATTTTACTTTTTTAATTTTTCGAAGAAGCGGGATTTGTGGAACTGCACTTAGGGGGCGAGGTAAGTCCTGTCGAATAATTTTCGACCAATTTTTTAGATTTGCTTAAACAGGTGGCTCAAAAAAATTAATGAATGAATCAATTTATTTTACACTGCACCAATCCAAGTTGATCTACGTGTCCTTCCAAAATGTTGATACCGTCATTACAACTCAACTCGAAAATGCTGGATATTTTTCATTGTACTTCAGGAGCGAGGGAAGTTCTGTCGAAACAACTTTCTACCATTTTTTTTACATTGCGTACATAAAATAAATTAATGTATGTATATAACGCGTTTATAAAATAAAGCACACAATATGTGAAATGTAAGGTTCAATAAATACATGACTTAATAACGAAAGAGTAAAGTGAAAAACGGAATGAGCACAGAAAAAAAAACGTGTTGCAGTTAGTTGAGGTTTAGGTCGGCTCCGTTTAGTTATTTTTTTGTTTAATTACTTTTTGTAACATTTGTGTGGGACTCTGTAATGTGTTATATTTTGTGTCTATCTTTTTATATATATATTATTGTGGTGTCCCAATTTGAATTTAAAGTTCGCGCCGAAAAAAAACCAGCGGCGCCAATTGCATTGGAATAGTTTAAATTTGAAAAATGAATTAAGAAAATCGTTGAACATAGGCAAGCATGTGTAACTTTAGTTTCTTTGCTGGTGCTTTGGTAGTTTGTCGAGGGAATGTGTGATTAGTAAAGCAGACCTGTTTGGTTGAGATGCGTCACTTGTTTTTCTGGTGGTACTTGGGTTAAGTTTACTTTGGTTTGGTAATTTCATTACATAGTCTTTGTTTAAAAGAAACTTAAATCGCATCGACGCCGCAGTATGTGAATTTTTGACCATGTTTGACCGTTTACGTTAGAATTTTTAAGCATGCCTGATTCTAACACAGTTTAACAGTCATGAAAGTCGTTATCTAATTTGACGCAATCTCTCGAAATTATACATTTTATTTTCCTTTTATGAACCGAAGAAATAAGGAACGTTATTCTAGTGATTGATTCTCATTTCGAAATTTTTAAGCATCTTTGAAAATTAGCAGTGAAGTAAATGTCGTCGTGAATTCGAAGAGGGAAATGCTGAGTTTATCTTTTATGTGTTCTATGGCTTCAATTTTGGAACGTTTAAACTCGGACATGCCTCTCAAAGCGACGTGTGTACCGAACGACATTTTGTGATTTCGACCATGTTTAACGTATGTGTTTTATGTATGTATGTGATGGGCGAATCGGATTCGTGTTATTACTGCTTATTCGCAACACCGGATTCCGCCAACGCAACGTGAGATACGTTTGTAACAAATTTTTGTATGAAAAAACAGTTAGGTGGTACGAATGTGCCAACTGTCCATGTAAAAGTAAAGCAAAAATTAATTTGAGACGGCATGTAAAAATCCATTTGGAGATCAAATAGTATCAATGTGACTTTTGTTTATTATATGAGACGAACCACAGTGTTCTTTTAAAACGTCACATAAATAGCGACCATGTGGATGGGACAGATGTTAAGGAGTACAAATGCGAACAAACCTTACAAAAGTCAAAGTAGATTATCTTTTTATAAACACAGAACGAAGCACGTTGACATTTAGTTGATTATAAGCCGGGTATCCCTGTATTAAATTGAATGTAGTAATAAGCATATGTTTTGTTTAGCTAGTATTTTTCTTATCATTTATGTCAGCACTCTATGTTGTGCTATATTTTGTGACTATCTTCTCATTAAGATTTTGAATAAAAAATAATTAAATGTTTAACTTTTACACTACATACATTAAATAAATATATGACGCGTTTATAAAATCAAGCACATAATATGCAAACCATAAGGTTAAATAAGTACATGACTGCATAACGAGACAATAAAGTGAAAAACGGAATGAGAACACCTGTTCATTGTTTCCTTGTTGAACTTCCACGTTTATTGTTGTCAATCATAAGAATTAAAAAAATTAAGTTGAGCAACTAAATTAAGTCTAAAATTAAGAAATTACAATAAAATTATCAAAAATCGGTAAAGTTAAAAAACTGAGAAATCGTAAAATCGATAACCTGAAGAACATTAAAAAAAAACAAAAATCGATGGCAGTTAGAACACATGCTTAGACATTTCGAATTTGCGCCAATTTGAATTTGACGCCAACGTGTTTTGTTGTGATTGGTCGGCACGTTTGCAGAAATTAATGTAATGTAGTAGGGGATTTTAATTTGTGCGGTTATGTTCATTCTAGTTAAAGTGTGTAAAGAAATATTTAATTCTTTGCGGTTTTTACTGTGTTCCAACGGGATTTGAGTAAGAAATATTCCAGTTTTCTTTCACATTGTGATCAATCGATTTTAGGTGGCCAGAATATCGACTTTGAAATACTGTGAAGCAATCGCAACAGGTGGGAGGTCTCTATGCAAAAACATACACACTTGTAAACTATGCCCTTATTGTTCAACTGCTCTTTTCCTTATGGCGAACAATGTGAGACGACACTGATTCTCCCTGGAAACATTTACTTGAGACAGCGCCAAAATGGAAGCTTATCACTGTAAGGACTGTGATTTTAAGACGGAAGTGACACTTGTGTTTGAACAACACATTAATGAACATCACGGCCCTAGCAGAGAATCTAGAAAGGAAACACCTAGTGAAGAAACATCTAGTGAGGAAACATCTAGTGAGGATTCCAGCATAGAAAACTACGTTGGCGCAACATATTGCTTTGAGCCAAATCTGTTGTTAAAGTCGGTTCAGCATACTTATATATCCACGGGAACGGAAGAAAATCTTCAAAGTGTGAGTTCTTTGAAAGAGAGTGCCACATACAATTCTGACTTCAAGCAAACTGACGAAATACCTTTGTATTACTGCGCTGAATGTTCCTACAGATCTAAACTCCAGGAATCTTTAAAATATCACATTGAAATTAGCCATACCAAAAAACAGTATGCTTGCGATAAGTGTCCGTACAAAAGTAAACATAAATTCTATTTAAAATCCCACATAAATAGAATCCATTTAGATGAGCAAGAAGGTGAATGGCACAAGTGCCAAAAATGTCAGTTCAAGAGTAGAGCAAAATGGAATTTAAGACAACACATAAACGACATACACTTGAACGACGAAGACGTTAAATGGTTCAAATGCAATAAGTGTGATTTCAAAACTAAGCGTGGAACAACTTTAAAAACCCACGTAATTGTCAAGCATCTAGACGACTCAGAAATTAAGTGGTACGAATGTGGAAGCTGTTCATACAAAAGTAAAACAAAACAAAATTTAAGACAGCATGAAAAGATCCATTCGAAGATCAAATAATGCCATTGCGATTATTGTTCATGTAATGTAGTGAACATTTAAAGCCTCACATAAATAAGCGCTATTCAGAAGGAACTGTAGTTAAATGGTACCAACTGCCTTTGCAAAATTAAAAGTGGAATATCTTTTTATAAACAGAAAAAAACGTGTGGCAATTAGTTGCGGTGTAGCATGGTTTAGTTTAGTTATTTTTTTTATTAATTATATTGTAGCATTTGTGTCAGCATTCTGTAATGTGTTATATTTGTGTGACCATCCTTTTATTAAGGTTATGAATAAAAGGATTTTAAATGTTTTTTGTTTTTGCATAACTTGTATTGCATTGACTCAAGATCTTCTGAAAGTGTCCAAATGGAGCTCGGAATTGTTACTTCCAGTTAACATTACAAAATGTAGAGTTCTTATCATTGGGAACGCCAATTCCCAACATACCTATTTGATAGACGATGTAGACATGTGTAAATTTGAGTCCTATGTCGACTTAGGGGTACATCCAGGGATGTTGCGAATATTCGCATCCGCATCCGCAAATGCGGAGCTTCCGCATTGATTTGGACATCTGCATCCGCAACCGCAATAATCAATGCGGAACTCATGCGGATGCGGATGTAAATGTGGTGCAAGTCACGACAAGAAAGAAATTAGTTGGAGCCGACGAGTGACGCACAGCGTGCACTCGTGATGCATTGACCAATAGGAAGACAAGAATTCAACTTTCGGTGTTCCGTTTCGCACATCAGAACGTGTTTAGTCGGGGTTGCGCGAATTGTGAACGTTTTGTTTTTGTATGTTATTGGACAAGTGAATCTACAATGGCACCACCGATGCAAAGTGAGATTTGGACTTATTTTAAACCAGATAATGATCGAAATAAAGCTCAGTGTATAATATGTAATAAAACATATTCTCGCAAGGCTCGTACCACTTCGTCTTTGAAAAATCATGTGAAATCCATGCACCCAGAACAGTTTTGTTTGTTCGAAAGTTCGAATAACGAAAGACAAATGCAGAAGATGAAAGCTGATGCACGTAAGTTTTACTATCAACAGTGTTTATTTATTAGCCTTAATAAAGCATTTTGCTTTTATTAATTACTTAAAAGTATATTATTCTTAATAGATTATCAGATAAGCTGCTTTAAGGAATTAATTAAAATTAACAGAAATGTTAACAGCAGATAAGCCCAAAGTTGGTTTATTTTGTATTTAATACAAAAAAGTCGATGCAATAAAAGTTTCGTTATTTAAAATCTATTTTGCATCCGTTTATTTTTGTTAATTTCCATAACAAGTTATAATTTATGTGTGTATTTATTTTTAGATAAAATCCTCACTCCACTACAAGAAGCAAAGAAACAACTTTCGATAGAGGAAGCAGTTCAAAAAGAAAAAAAGTGGGATACTACCAATTCAAATTCGAAAAAAAGTGACAAACTCATCGGAGAAATGATTGCACTTCAAAATTTACCGTTTAATTTTGTAGAGGGACTCGGTTTTCGCAGACTGATACAAGAATTATCACCAAGGTATAATTTAAGAGGGCGCAATTTTTTTACTGACTTTGTGAGCACGGAACTGTATGGAAAAGTTGCTAACAAAGTGAAAGAATTAATCGAAAAATTTGATTACATGGCGTTTACTTCTGATATTTGGTCGGATCCAAGCTCTAATGCATCTTTGCTTAGTCTGACTTGTCATGGAATCGCAGAAAACTTTGATCGATCATTGATTATATTGAAATGGGAAACCTTCGACGACCGTCACTTAGGTGACATAATTGCAGAAAAATTTGACACCATGCTTACTGAATGGAATATTTCAAAAGAACAAGTGCACTGCATTATTCGTGACGAAGGCTCCAATACGAAAAGAGCTATGCGATTAGCAGTATTGAATGATTTGGATTGTGCAGTTCACAAGATGCAACTCGCTATTCGAAGTGGTTTACAATCGCAGGAAACCATAACAATCGTCAAACAAAAATGTAAGAAAATTTCGACTCACTTTAACCATTCCACCATTGCTCAAAAACAACTGCAAAAAATCCAGGACAGACTGAATCAACCGCATCTCAGAGTGTTTCAAGATTGTGTAACGCGAGGAACAGTACGTTTTACATGTTTGACCGTTTTTTAAAGGTAAAAGATACATTGAGTCTTTATATCAATGACAGTGAAATTGACCCTATTTTACCAGAAGACTGGAAAATTATTGAATGTTGTGTTGATCTATTGAAACCTTTTGAAGAAGCCACACGGGAACTAAGTAACTCTCATACACTTATATCATCTGTGATTCCAATAATTAAAATGCTTGGAAAAAAACTTGATGATTATTTAACAAGACCACAGGATTCTGATCCAATTCGGGTGGCCGTCACGACTCTGAAAACTGAAGTTTCAGCAAAATTTTCTTTGTTGGAAGAGAACAATTTATATGTCATAGCCACGTACTTAGACCCGCGCTATAAGCACAAGTTTTTTACACCAGTGACCGAGGAAAATATTAAGGACGATATTTTGAAGATTAGGACAAACATAGAGAATGACGTCTCAAACTCTCAAATATCTCCAAATTTCAAAGCAGCGAAAAAAGTGAAAATGGGAGCAGAAAGCCATGCTTGAAAAGCGATCTTCCCATGATAATGGCAATTTTTCACGATATAATTGAACCCATTAAAAGAAATTAACCGTAATAATAATTAAAGAATTTACTTGAGGAAATTTTTGCGTAATTTATTCTGCTACACTATTTACTCTGTGAGCCAAACGAGTAACGTGGACCTGATTAGGCTAAATTGTTTTTAATTGTTGCCCAACTTTTACCATATAAATTGCGCCATCAAATAGCGTAAGTATTTTTTTCCATTGGAACTTAAACACTCATTTACTAATCTCAAAATACTTAAACGATTTGTTTCCTTTTGTCTCTACATGCTATTAAATACTTGCTATATACTTGTTTATTTATTGGCTGCTTGTCTATACTTGAAAAATTTTTTAACAGAATTAAACTACATTTTTATTTTCTTCTTATGTTTATTTCGTTGGACGTTTCGGCAAGACGTCCCTTGCCTTTTTCAACAATTATTCGTCCCTGAAAAACTACATGTACCTGGAATAAAATTTAACCAACCGGTAACACAAAACTACTACACGTTGTTATAATAAAATTAAAATTATTAGTTATAAATTAAAATTTTCCCCTTTCTTTTTTTTCCCTACACTTCCTCGTCTTGTTCGTTGTCGTCTACGCGAACAGGATGAGGAAGTGCAGGAAAAAAAGTAAGGGGAAAATTTTAATTTTAACTAACTATTTCAAAAAGAAAGAACTTTGAAAATTATCATATCATCTTCCATCAGAACGGGGTAAAACCATGAAGGAGATTGAAAAATTTAATGTGAAACCTCGAAAAATTGCAGAAAATATCATAAATAAAAAATCAAATAATTGAAAAATCGGGAAAACAAAAAATCTGAAAAATCCTAAAATCGAATAACCGAATTGGTATGAATGTTAAAATTACTCATGCAAAACTAAACTGGCGTCGCAATTCGAAATCATGTTACTTTTCAACATCTGAATGAAGAAAAAGTTAAGTACCAACTGTCCATTAAAGTAAAGCAAAAACTAATTTGAGACGGCATGTAAAAATCCATCTAGAGATCAAATTGTATCAGTGCGACTATTATTCATACAAGATGAAACACAATGATCTTTTAAAGCGTCATATAAATAGCGACCATATGGATGGAACGGATGTTAAGGAGTAAAATCAAAAACAAAAAATGGAGTGCATAGTTGAAAAATCGGAAAAATTAGAAAACTGAGAAATCGTAAAATCGAAAAACTGAAGAACATTTAAAAAGCAAAAATCACTGCCAGTTAGAAAATGTGCTTTGGTGTGATTTTAATCTAATCTAGTTGAACTGGAAGTTTTGATTTGTGCGGTTATGTTCCTTCAACTTGCACGTGTGTAAAGAAATATTTCAAACTTTCCGGCATTTGGGTAAGAAAAATGCAGTATTCTTCTACAGTGTGATAAAACAGTTTTAGGTGTTCAAAATTTCAACTTTGAAATACTATGAATGAAGTAATCACAACAGCTGGGAGGTCTTCACGGAAAAACGTATACACCTGTGTGTTGTGCCCTTATTTTTCAACTTCGCTTTTCCTTAGGGTGAACCACATGAGACGACACTAATTCCTCCACGAAACATTTACTTGTAACAACGCCAAAATGGAAGCTCATCACTCTACGGACTACGGCTCTAATAGAGAATCTAGTGAGGAAACATCTAGTGAGGATTCCAGCATAGAAAACTACGGTTGCGCAATATATTGCTTTGAGCCAAATCTGTCGTTGAAGTCGTTTCAGCATACTTCAGCATGCACGGAAACGAAAGAAAATCTTCAAAGTGTGAGTTCTTTGAAAGAGAATACCACATACAACTCCGACTTCAAGCAAACTGACAAAGTAGATTGGTTTTATTGCGCCAAATGTTCCTACAAAGGTAAACTCAAAAAATATTTAAAACGTCACATTCGGGATTGCCATTCGACCAAGCGGTATGAATGCGACAAGTGCTCATTTAAATGTAAAAGAAAGATGAATTTAACACTTCACATAAATAACTTGCATTTGAACGACAAAGACGTTAAATGGCGCAAATGCAATGAGTGTGCTTTCAAAACTAAGTATGGAGTATCTTTAAAAAGACACGTAAATGACACGCATCTAGACGACACAAAAATTAAATGGTACAAGTGTCACAATTGTTCCTTCAGAACCAAACGAGTAGAGAATTTAAAAAGGCATGAAATATCTATACATTTGAATGATGAAGAAATTAAGTGGTATAAATGTGAAGACTGTTCATACAAAAGTAAAAGAAACAGTGATTTAAAAAGGCATGTAAAAATCCATTTGAAGATCAAATAGTATCCGTGTGATTATCTCATATAACGCAGTGAATATTTAAAGCGTCATATAAATAAGCGCTGTTTCGAAGGAACTGTAGTTAAATGGTATAACTTACCTTTACAAATTTAAAAGTGGACCTTTTTTTTATGAACACGTGTGTTATTTAGTTGAGGTTTAGTTAGGTGTCGTAGTATAACAGTGAATACATATATTTTTTGTTAGTCCGTTTTTTGTAGCATTTGTGTCAGACTCTGTTATGTTTTATATTTTGTGACCATCTTTTTATTAAGATTATGATTAGAAACATTTTAAATGTTTTTTTTTACATTACATACATTAAATAAACAGTGGCCTAAAATTGCTTTCGAATAATTTGAATTTAAAAAATGAATTAAGAAAATCGTTAAACATCGCCATCTTTTCAAGTTTTTCGCGTTTTTAAGAAATAACAATATATTATTAATACGCAAGAGCAAAACATAAAGTTTAACACATGACGTTACCATGAGACTGTAAAATGAATTACATAATGAAAAATTTAATGAATGAATACAATATTTAAATAATAATAGATTCACTTTCAAAGAAGAGAACCAAATGAACATTCTACATTACATATACTTACAAAGTATAACAGTTATTCATAACGAGAGAAATTGTTTAAAAAATAACTAGATAAACAATGGAAAATTTTAACCGAACGATATTTATACAATATTTACTTCTTTTTCACTGGATGAAGAAATTTTGTTCCAACTTCTGTCATTGGTTTTCGCTACACATACTGAATTTTATCTGTTCCAGAAACAACTTTAGTTTTTAAAACTATCTTTAAAAAGACACGTAAATCACATGCATCTAGACGACACAAAAATTGAGTGGTATAAATGTGGAGACTGTTCATACAAAAGTAAAAGAAACAGTGATTTAAGAAGGCATGTAAAAATCCATTTGAAGATCAAATAGTATCCGTGTGATTATCTCAGATACCGCAGTGAATATTTAAAGCCTCATATAAATAAGCGCTGTTTGGAAGCAACAGTAGTTAAATGGTATCAGTTGCCTTTACAAATTTAAAAGTGGACCAGTTTTTTATGAACACGTGTATTATTTAGTCGAGGTTTAGTTGGGTGTCGTAGTATAACGGTGAATGTATATACATCTATTTTTTGTTAGTCCGTTTTTGTAGCATTTGTGTCAGACTCTGTTATGTGTTATATTTTGTGCCATCTTTTTATTAAGATTTTGATTAGAAACATTTTAAATGTTTTTTTACGTTACATACATACATTAAATCTTGTGCTGTCCTAATTTGAATTTAAAGTTCGCGCCGAAAAAAAACAGCGGCTCAAAATTGCATTTGAATAAATTGAATTTGAAAAATGAATTAAGAAAATCGTTAACACATAGGCAACTATATTATTATTATTTTATTATTATTATTAGAAAAAATGGAGCAGAGGTCAGAGACCTATTATGCTCCTTCAAATAGATTTCCCTAAGTAGAGTTACTGATCCAATTTGTTCTTAAACATATTAACACTTGTCACATTTACGATTTCACTATGCAAATTATTCCATTCCTCAAACACCCTGTTAGGAAAGAAAAACCTTCGAACAATAGTTCTAAATGATTGCTTTTTTAATTTGTAAACGTGCCCTCGCAATTGGTTAGTATTCAATTCAAAAAGGGTTTTGAGGTGGCACATATTTGGATTGTGAAAAATCTTGTAAACCAATATCAAGTCTCCCCTCTTCCGTCGTTGTTCCAATGATGTAAGATTTAGACATCTTAATCGGGTTTGATAATTTTGTGTTCTATAGCCCAATACCTTTTTTGTAGCCCTTCTTTGAACTTTTTCCAGCAATTCCTTATCCCGCTGTAAAATTGGTGACCACACAACATTGGCATCTTCCAAAATTGGCCGTATATACGACTTAAACAATTTCAGAAATGTATCTCGTGAAGGGTGTCTAAATGCATTGAATAACATATAGGATGCAGAATTTGCTCTTCGTGCAACGTAAGCCACTTGATTGGACCAAGATAGATCAGATGTTATTATAACACCTAAATCATTTTGACTATCCACCATTTTTACTGCCTCATTATCTATCATGTAAATGTGTTTGGGGTTGTTGGTACCCAAGTGCAATACTTTACACTTGCCGTTATTCAACGGAATGAACCAGTCTAAGCACCAGCGGTAGACAGTGTTTAAATCCGTTTGCAATTCTCGATAATTTTGAATAGGATTAGCATACAGTTTACAGTCATCAGCATAGAAAACATGATTTGACGAAATTAAATGAGGTAAGTCCGATATGTAGAGGATGAAAAGCAATGGTCCCAATACAGAACCCTGCGGGACACCAGACACAACCACCCGTTCAGAGGATACCGAATCGCCCACTCTGACGTAAAACTTACGACCATGAAGAAATGATCTGATCCATTTCAATAATGGGCCTCGAATCCCAAAATTTTCTAATTTAGTAATTAAACGAAAATGCGGTCATGGTAGAAGGAGACATGGTATAGGCATACGCATCGGGTGTGACGTCAAGTGGGGTGAAATTAGCGCGAAATTTAAAATACAATTCGTTATCTGACAACTAATTGACGTATTGGACAGAGCAATGACAACTCAAGCTGAAATTCCCTAGACTTCCCTAGCGAAGCTCACAAGAGTCACAAGGTCGTTGATGCCACCTAACGTCACAAATGGATGCGCAGACCATTTTTAAATTGGTACATCGGATGCCTATACCATGTCTCCTTCTACCATGGATGCGGTACCCGATCAAAGGCTTTTTCAAAGTCCAAATAGATCACGTCAACAGGATTCTTGTTATCGATTTGTGAACCCCAGTCATCTACACATTTTAACAAACATGAAGTGACTGACCGACCTGGAACAAAAGCGTGCTGAGTATTCGGAATTAAATTGTGATGAAGTGCCCACCCTCTCAGTTGCTTACAAATCATTCTCTCCAGAATTTTGCAACACACAGATGTGAGACTTATGGGACGATAGTTCGAAGCTAATGTTTTGTCCCCTGTCTTGAAAATAGCTGTAACAGACGCTTTAAGCCAATCCGATGGTAAACGCGAATCGATTAATGACCTTGCCATTATATGAAGCAACGGTTTTACAATCTCATGGGCACAACTCTTTAACACATTACAAGTAATGTTGTCAGGACCCGGCGCACTATCAATTTTTAAAGCTGATAACTCATTTAGTAAACTTTCCTCTGTTAAGATCACATTTTCGAGACACTCCGTGAGACGAGGTGTATTAATTATAGGTAGTACACCTGGTGGTTCAGTAACATAGACACTTTCAAAGTAATCAGCTAGCAAGTTCGCAGTTTCCAAATTACTTTCGCTTAAAGATCCGTCAGGTCTCCTGATTAGCGGCATTGATACTTTACTCGACATTTTCTGTCGTGCATATTTATAAATTGCCTTGTTACCTTTTCCAATTAAACTATTTTCATACTGAGTTTTTGCTTTTTTCAAATCAAAAGACAATTTGTTGGAAAATTTACGATGTTCCCTGTAGTCAGATTCCAATTTAGTAGCTTTAAATTTCTGCCAAAGTCTTTTCTTAATCTTGATAGCCTTCATTAGTTCACGTTTAATCCATGGCTTTTTCGGATTAACCTTATGGATCTTTAGTTTCTTTGCTGGTAGTTTGGGAGCTCGTCTAACGAATTTGTGGGTAGTATTGTAGTAACGTTGCCGTTACTACAATACTACCAGTGCCTCCCCTGGAAAAAATGACTATTAATTTTTGTTTTAATATCTGTTAACTTCAAATATATTTTAAAGATATAGCAAATAACTTTTATGGAACACTGTGATTTATTAAAACGCGTCTTGGTAACATATTTTGAAGTACGCGCTTTCGACGGGAATAAGCGCTGATCATCGCCGTGTAGGCCAGCTTCAGACGGAGGCATGCCTCAGATAGACGGATATCTTCAGAATGATTAGTCAGTGGTGCTAATATGTTTTTGAGTAAGACAATAGTCATCAGTGCTTTATCAAAGCGCGAGCGGAGGCACCAACGCCTACCATCCTTAAGCCAACCAGATCGAATTTTTTAATCTCACGGTGAAACTGCACAATGCTGAACAGGGATGCTGAATGCATTTAGAGTGCATTTAGTTGTGCATTAATTAGACGCGAGGAAAGGTGTTCACTGCATGTACATTGCCAAGGTTATGTATTAAAATTTTTAAGTTAACTTGAAAGCAGTAGGACAATGAAAATGTCAGTTTTGCAATGCTGATAGGAACATAAGAATCTATAATCTCCAGAATTTCTTATAAAGGTTAAATATTTAAGCACGGTTTTCTTACGACGAACAATTGTATGTTAAAATTTTAGAACCTCTCATTCAGATTTGAGCAGAACTTTATTAATTAATTGATTAATATATTTAAATTAGCCCTAGACCATATGAATTAATATTTAATGCTAATAACGCAAATTCTGTAGTCTTTAAACCTTCTTGTTGGTTTGTGTGAAGCAATTAAATGTTTTTTATTCGAGAAGTGTACCCATATAGAATAGAGATATTATGTTACTGACTCAGAGCTATTTGTATTGTTTTCATAAAAAGGAATAAACAATCTGTCTTCTAACAAAAGTAATTGCCAACATGTTAATTAATACCTGCTGATTTTGAAACGAAATTGTTGCCTCACCTAATGAAAAGACCACGAGCCGCTACTGCTTTCCATAGTATCAAAGTGTGACCAACATCTCCCTTGTGAGAGGAGTGAGGCGCGAGAGGTTTATTGCACCGCAGTGCAGTGGCTGACGAATTTTACTTTCATACAATTTCAAGAAAAACAAAAAATATTGATTTTTAAACAAAATGTGTGGTTAATACACTTCCCACACGTTCGCGTATATGGTCTTTGGAAAGATCCACTAAAATCTAGAACACTGACAATTGTATTAAAACTAATGGACACCTGTAAAATCTAGTTCCGCCACTAACTCGCTCAACCGCTTATCCGTCAATTCACGAACGTGTGCGAACCAGAGATACGTAAAAGACTAGATACAGATATTTAATCTTCTCGTGGACATACGTCAAGGGCCACTATACGTTTATATCTCTTTCTTTTTCTCTAGCAGGTATAATGGTAACCCGATGTCTGAAGCTCTTACTCTGTACGCCGCAACCAATCAGTTGATGCCGTTCTGTGTTTGTGCCGGAACCTGTCAGACTGTGGGTGGTTATGATTTATTTATAACTGCCGCCATTAGAACGGGCCAATAACAAGACAAGCACTTGGCAATCTATAGTACCGGTTCTGATATAGAAAAGGATAGACGACACAAAGTATTGCTATTCTTAGATCATACATGTTGGCCCCAGATCGGGAAAGCTATGACCACATCTACATATCTCTGGTACGAACACGATACGAACAGCAGAGAGGGTTTGTATATGTGCGATACAAAACAATGAACCCAATACTCTCTCATTACATTTAAACCTCCTTGGGTGCTACCACGCGGTAACCATTAAGGCTACCTAGGTTAAGTTTATTTTGGTTTGGTAATTTCATAAAGTAGCCTTTGTTTAAACGAAACTTAATCGCACCGACGCACAGTGAGTCAAAATTATGAAAAATAAACATCTGTTTTTCTAAACAATATTACCTGTTCTAGACGTCCAAATGTTTGAGAAATTATGTACCATTAGTTATTGCTGGTTGTAAAACTGTTTACATTGTCTTTAATAATTCACATTAGAGATGTAATCAACAGATTTGTTCGAACTGGCAGTGTCAACAAAGAGAAATCCCGTGGAAGACCTTCAGCATCTGAGGATGTTGTTTATGATTTGAGACGACTTGAGCAGAATCCGCAAACATCTTTGACACAATTTCCTCAGCAGTGAGGAGTTGCTGTTACAACATGAAATGGGTCCAAAACATTTACGAAAGCATGTTAACACATAACATTTTTGAAATTAAAAACAGAATTAACATGTGACTTGAAGAAAATTATGAACATTTTCAATATTTACTGTGATGTTTAACCGCAATAAATTTGTTTCTTTTTATTGTAATGAATTAGTTTTATTCTTTAAAATGCTATGCAGCATTTAAGCAACCAGTTATACAGATGCGTGTGGTCTTTGTCATGCGTCCTTGCGCATTTTGTATAGTTCAAATCTGAAAAGCACGTTTACATGACCTACTGCGACCCTATAATCATTTATACAAACCCTTTACTTCAAAGCACAGTATATTTCAAGGTGAGTACTTTTTCACACATAATTATGTTGTAGTTATTGTTTGAACCTAGGCCGTCATTTGAAGAAAGCAGCGAAACAAAGAAACGAAGGAAGTCGTTACATTAAATAAACATATTATTAAGAGAGAGAGAGAGAGAGAGAGAGAGAAAGAGGGAATTTTTCAATTTGAAGTTTTTCATTGTTTGCGTTTTCAACTATTCATGCTTTTAATACAATTTGGTGGCAATAATGGATAGATTAATGTAAACATACGTGCCAGACATTGACTGATGCAGACTTAATTTGTATTAATAACAATATAAAAAATTTTGGATGATTTTCCCTAAGTTATATTATGCTTTGGTAGCATTTAAAATTAACTTTAAATATTGATCCCTTCTGGAAAGAAAGAACATTGAAAATTAATCACATAAATTAATATCATCGTGAATTCGAAGCGGGGAATGGTATTTTCCACTTTTGTTGTGTTTTTACTCATGTGGGTTTGTTTTACGATCTAACTTTGAACACTAATTCTTGTGGCCACGTGTGTACGGAAACCAACTTATTTTGATTTCTCTGTATTTAATATGTGTTCGATCCTTCGATGTTCTTTGTGTGTAAGATCCTTTAAAAGTTCAGTCAAAAAAGCTCAAATTATATTGTGTCACTGTTTTTTGTTTGGTGTGAGTAAACACACACGCGATAAGGTAGCTAGATGAAGTTTAGTTGGTTTGGTAGTTAAAAAAAAACGAGGAAGCCTTTGTTTAACGAAAATAAATCGTACCTATGGCGACGCCACAGTTTCCCCAACAAACGTAACTAATTCTTGCTGCTTTTCTAATCTTAAATATGTGAATTTTCGACCGACGTCAATACGTGGTGTAAATTTCATCTATTGTTTGTAAATTTACAGTTCAGGTTAGGATTTTAATCGTTAACTGGTTTTAACGCAATTTAACAGTCATGAGATTGTTCAGACAAAGCACTTGCTAGATTTCATGGGATTCACTTAGTCGGGACTCCTTTGGTTCTCAAGTTATAAATAAGATTTCTGGATGCTTATACTTAAGTGTTTCATTATAACACTTCTTACTTCCTTACACAATATTGCTAGTAGTTCAAATGAACTACTAGCAATAAATACGGCAGTTAAAATCCACCTAACGTTGTCCTACTTTGGGAAAAGGACCATGCAAAGTGCGGTAGAAATGTAGAATGTATAATATCGTGGACTGAGGGACGGGGGGATTAAATTTTTCCCCTTGGGCAGTTATCACCTGGACATCAACGAGACGTAATTCTCGCAACGAAGAATGCATTTTGTGTTTATTTATTATGTGTTTGTTTGGGATATACAGGGGACAGTCCATGATATAAACTCTCAAAGCTAAATATTTTTAACTAACCAGTCACTTGGATCAAGGCATGTAAACTCTTTGTTTGAATCGTTGATAAAGTGTGGCATAATTTAACATCATGTAAATTCTTTGTTTAATCGTTGATACAGTGTGGCATTATTTAACACCACGTAAATTCTTTGTTTGAATTATTGATAAATGTGGCAAATATTAACCTCATGTAATTTTGTTAGCTTTGCAATTTTTCGCCTCATGCAATTTTTCTCTATATCACAATTTTTGCCAAAGTAATTTTCTTTGCTATATAATTTAAATCACGTAATTTTTTTTGTCTGCACAAGTTTTATTTCACACCAATTGCTAGTTTGTTGACCACGTAAATATTTTGTTGACTATTGTTTCCATCATATAAATTGTCTGATGCCCAATCTTAATCTCAGATAAGAATTATTTGCTGTTTAAAATTTCACGAGACTGTATGGCGAATTTAAATGTTGTTTATTGCTCCTTTTGAAACTTTAACACTTATTCGGTTGTAGTTTAATATCAGAGTCATTGAAAGTGAGCATTTAAATGGAATTGAGGTAAATAACACAGAAACACGTGGCAGAAGCGGAGGGCGTGGTTCCTAGTAGAGCTGGCGGGATTTATCGCGCCATCTGCACAAAAATCGCGAATCTTGAATAAAAGTTAGGAGAGGGGTCGGGATGACATGACGCTCGCGGCTTGTCCCAATAGCCAGGATTTCCAACCACGAGTTTGCGACCGTACCGGCCTGTAAGCGCGGAACGTTTCTTCGTTAGATAGAGGGATGCTAGGCGACATGTGCTTGTCGATAGAGTAGAATCACCGTCGTGGTAGGAGAACAGCCACAACCAGGAGTCCCAAACTCCGCTTCGACAAGGATTTTGTTCGTTTTTAATATGAATGAATAAAAATGCTGCATTATAAAAATACATATTTATTTCTTCATTAACTTATAAATATAGAAATATAAAGCACAATCCCAATGTAAAATCACACGCACGCACGCACAACGTCATCAATTTTCCCTCTCCAACATCAAGAGCACATTGACCATTTCGGGCCTATTTTTCGCGTTCGAATGCACACACCCCCGGCCGATATTGACAATTTTCCTGTAATAACTCTCTCCCCCCGGCGCTCGCGGGTCTTTCAGCTCCAAAATCCGCCCCTCCTCGCACTTCACCACATGGTCCCTCAGGAACTTGTGTTCCCTTTTGGTGGAATAGGCGCTGGCGCCCGTCGCCAGTTCGAACAGCACCACCCCGAAACTATAAGTATCCACTTTAGTCGAAAACTTCCTGTATTTCATGAACTCGTCGGGCAAGTACGGCCTCGTTCCGTGTATCCTCGTGACTTTGACGTATTCACTCGCCGGACCCTCTCTGGCTAGACCGAAGTCACCAATCCGAGGCATGTCGTTCTGGTCCAGAAGGATGTTGGCGGCCTTGATGTCTCCGTGTATGAGGGGTTTGTCTCGGATGGTGTGGAGGAACTGGAGGCCTCGGGCTGTTCCGGTGGCGATCGTGAGTCTCGTGGGCCACGGGAGGACGCGAGAGGGGTCGTGCACGCGGAGGCGGTCTTCGAGTGAACCCCCGGACATGAATTGGTAGACGAGGCAAGGTTGGGGGCCGCCGATGCTGTAGCTGGAATGCGTAATTTATTTACTTATTACTAATTTATCATTCTTATATGTATCGACTTACCCATACAAAGGCAATATATTGTCATGCCTATACGCATTCAGACAGTGCAACTCCGTATTCGACTGCACAATCTGCTGGTAACTGGACTCCGGACTGTCTTCCTTCTTCTCGATCCTCTTAATAGCCACCTGCGTACACTTCCATATCCCCTTGAACACCATCCCGAACCCACCTTTCCCTAAAATATTCGCTTGGTCCCAGTTATTCGTAGATTTTTGTAGTTCTTCATAGGGAATTTGCGGAATGGCTCCTGCCGACTCCATCACGGACGATACATCTGAAACACCATTCGCTTTGAGCCCTGGGGACTTCAGTTTTTGAAGGTTATTCTGTTGAGGGGTGGTTATGTTATCGTCTCGGCTTATCACAGGGAATTGTGGTGGAGCGTTCAAGATTTTTTCGCTCAGAACGTTGGGAGGTGTGGGTACTTCTTTGATCAGGTAGTGGTATTTTGCGTCGATGTAGGGTTTTAGAAGTTTCATGATTTTGTACTGTTTCATACGGTTGAGAACGATGAAGAGTTCTAGAACGGTATGGCCGTAGGTGTCCCATTCATTGAGTAGTTTTTCTGTTGGACAGGTGTTGCTGTCCTTGCAGCGAAGAAGGATGTTCTGGAGTGAAAACAAAAAGACAACGGGTTAAAAATGCTAAAATTGTTTACATAAAAGATAATCTTAAAATATGTATTTAAAATTTTGCACTGATGTAATAAAATAAGATTGTGATGTACTATTTTATTATGTTGTTTCGTTCCTTTAATTGTAATACTAGCGCGTATGATGGTTGTGGTTAGAGTAAATAAGAACTTTACGAGGAGACGCCCTTCGCGCCGCTATCGCTACGCATCCTCACATTCAACACTGTTCATCGAAACCCTCATACTTTAAATAACTGCCATCATTTTCTACACTGTAGCGTTCTGTCAGTATTTAGGCATTGTTAAAGATAGTTCTCGACGTTTAAATCAACAAGATTTATTGCTATTCATCTCAAAAACACATTTTTTTTTAAATGTGTAGTGTAGGTTTTTTTTCACAACAAGAAAGGTAATAACACGATTACTTAAAAATATATTCCACATGGTAATTTCTCGTAGAAAAATAAGGATTTTACAATTAAACTCCGCCCCTCGGCTTACGACGAATAAAAAAAATCATCAGAATTGAGATAGGGCGGGTGGGCGGGGCTACATTTTGCCTTTTTTTTTCTGTGTAGACTTATTTCGGGAACAGCAACTTCAACGTCAACAGTAAGTTTATAAATCCCACTTAAGATTTAGAGAACATTTATTCGGCAAAATTTTAAAATGACGTTGATATTTTGAGGAATAAATAAATGGAACCTATAAAAACATTTTTATTAACGATTTACTATGGTTGTGATAACCTTAAAACGTTTGCAAGATTTGGATTTCATATCATTCAATTTTGCAGTTTCAAAGTTAAATTACAAAATATTCTTACACAATTTTGATTTTTTTTTCCAAAAATCTGGATGCCCAATTCAACACGAATTCATAAATTACAAGGGCCAAAGTACTTATTTTCTAAAATTTAAAAACATTTATAACTGTAAATTTTGGAGACGACATCATCTCGTTGTTGCTGGGATGATTTGACAAATTTGGGTTAATGTTTTATCATCTACACGAAACTCCCAACATACATGAAAAAATTTAATAACAATCGGTCCAGTAGTTTCGGATGCGACCTTAGCTTACGCTCGGGAAGTAAAAATATGATATGAAGTCGTAGTAAAATATTGGGCAGTCGATTTGAAAAAACTAAAATACCAATACATATTTTGAAAGACATTTTTTATTTTTTTTATAAACAGTTTTCTCTTTTGAGAATGTCCCTATCAACATTATTTCAGCAAGGACACATATGTCAATTCCGACACTTTTTTCTCTATTGCTAGTATTTTTTAATCAACCTAATTTTTGTCCATTTTTAAAAAAGAAAAAATCTGATCCCGAATTCCGAATTTTGACATCTATGGAATCGACTGCTGGAAAGAAATTTAGATATACAGGGTGATTCACTAAGTGCGCGTTCATTGACATCTCATTAATGATTGAACATAAAAAAAATTAATAACACACAGCTAGTTTTTTTATGGAACCCCCGTATATATTTCAACATATTCTCTTCCGCCTCTTCTTAGACTTTAAAATCGTAGTCTATTTTTAAAATTCCGATGCGGCGTTGTGACGCTATTCCATTTTTTTTTAGTTTCTACTTCCCGAAACTACTGGACCAATTGTTGTCAAATTTTATATGTATATTAGGAATATCATGTAGATGGTTAAACACTTATTAAAATTCGGCTAATTATCCCCACCACCAATTTAATTTTATAAAATAAGATACTCCTGCACTTGTGTGTGAAGTCGTGTCGAATTTTCACACTAGACATCCAAATTTTTGTAAAAAAATTAAAAACTGTATCAACATCTGAAATCTTGTACATATGTTAAGGTTATTGTAATTATCGTAAATCGCTAAGAAAAATGTATTCGCTTATCCCCTCCCAAAAAATTGATGACGTCATCTCAAAATTTTGCCGAATAAATCCTCTCTGAAATATGCAAAATATTATGACTGCATACTTGTGATTTATTAACGCCCTCATAGTTTTTAGAATTACTTATACTGGGTGACTCAAAAAATTAATGAAAGAGTCAATTTATTTTATTGATTAAATCAGGAACTACACAACCGAATGCTTTGAAATCTTGCAGACGTTTTAAACTTCTATTTTTAAACAAAATATATATTCCCCTCAAAGAATTTATGTCATCTGAAATTTTTATGGAATAAATTAAACCAAAATGTGGACAATATGATAAGTCTATATTTGTGATTTATCATTGCATTAAAAGTTTAATTTTTTATACAGGGTGAGTCATAAAAATTAATGAATGTTTCAATACATTGCATACAATACTGTTATCAATGATAACAGTATAACAAGTCTAAAAGTTGAAAATTCGAAAACCGAAAAATTGCAAACAGAAAAATTCAAAATTGGAAAGCTTCACATGGAAAAAAATGAAAATCAGAACACTGAAAAACCGAAGAATTGAAAAAATAAAGGAAATAAAAAACCGAAATGAAAAAACGCAATTCAAAAAATTTAAAACTGAAAACTCCTGAAATTGCAAATCGAAAAATTGCAAAATGTAAAAACTGAAATATTGAAAATTTGAAAAATCGAAGAACTGAAAAATTTAAAAACGACAAATTGAAAAATTGCTAATCGAAAAATTGTAAAAATAAAGAAAATAAAAAACTGAAACGAAAAATTGCAAACCGAAATATGTAGAAATGGAATATTGAAGAATCAAAAAATTGAAAAAATAAATTATGAAAAGTCAAATAAATGATCAAATTTTAAAATTATATAACTGAAAAACGGAAAAACATAAAACTGTAAAATTGGTTTTTAAAACTCTTTCATTTAATCGATTTTTCAGTTTTTCGATATTTAATTTTTCAATGTCTCGACATTTAATTCTTTCGTTTTTGCCTTCAGCATTTTGACGATTCTATAATTTTTCGAATTTGCAATTTTTGGGTTTTCCAATAATATATATTTAAAATAAATACTAGGAAAATTGCAAATCACAAGTTGAAGAAACTAAAAATTGAAAAATCGAGAAATTAAAAATTTTAAATTGAAAAAACGAAAAATTGACAAATCTAAAAACGCTCAAAACCGAAAAATTACAAATGGAAAAATTAACTCATGAATTGCAAGTCGAAAATTTGCAAAATTTCACAATAAAAAAAGTTTAAAAAATCAGAACAAAACAGAAAATTGCAAATCAAAAATTTGAAGAAACCAAAAATTTAAAAAATCGATATTGAAAAAACAAAAACTTACGAAATCGGAACATTGAAAAATTGAAAATTTGTAAAAATAAACACAATAAAAAGTCGAAACGTAAATGTCAATCGAAAATTTGAATAAGTGTAAAATTAGTGAATTAAAAAATTGAAACGTCGAAAAGTTTTAAAATCCTTTAAAATCCTAGTAATTAAAAATTGGAGAAATTATAAAATCGTGAAATTAAGTAAGTGAAAAATTAAAAAATACTCATTATTACATATTTAAAATGGAAACTAGATATAAGAATTGCGAATCAAAAACTGAAGAAACGAAAAATTGAAAAATGTTGAAACTGAAAAATCTAAAATTAAGAAAACGAAAAATTAAAAAATCTAAAAGTTGAAAAATCGAAAATTGAAAACCGAAAAATTGCAAATCGAATAGTCCAAACATTAAAAAATTTCAACTTGAAAAAAAGAAAAATCACAAAACAGGAACATAGAAAACCCAAAAAATTGAAAAAATAAAAAAGAAAATTGAAAAAATGAAAAATTGCAAAATCTAAAAATTAAAAAACATCCAAAAGTGGGAAAAAAAACTTGTAAAGTCCGTCTGTCGGGTGTCTGAATCCATTTTTATTAGACACCTAATCTTCGAAACTCCCGAACCTATTGTTGTCACATTTTATATGTACATACATTAGAAATATCATGTAGATGGTTAAATGCTAACCAAAATTTTGCTAATCATCCCCAGCTACAATTTGATGCCGTCATTTCAAAGAATTCTATGTTCATTTGATTTAATTGTTTTACTTACAACAATACATATAGTCGTATAAGTGTGGTGTACGAATCCGCTTTGAGTTTTTCCCTAGCCGTCCAAATTTTTGCAAAAACATAATGCACAGTATAATAACAGTTTACCACTATCGTAAGGCATCCCGGTCGTGGTATAGTGGTTACGAGTTAGGAATGCGGACTGGACGTCGCGCGTTCGATTCCAAACTTGACCTTTCGTTTTTTTTTTTTCTCCCTTTTTCTCTCGCATTGTGTATCATCTATATTTATGCCGTCATAACAGATTTTTTATTGGTGAAACTACCCCACTTTCTCGAAGAGTGAGAATACGCCCCATTTTATTTAAAAATGTAAAACCTCCTCGGAGGTCCCAAATGTGTTTTTTTAAGAATGTGAAACCTTCTCGATGGCTCCAAATGTCTTTTTTTAATGTGACACCTTCTCGGGGGGCCCAAATGTATTTTGTTAAGAATGTGAAACCTTCTTGGGAATCCCAACTGTCTTTTTTTAAGAATGTGAAACCTTCTCGGGGACCCTAAATGTCTTTTTTTAAGAATGTAAAACCTTCTCGGGAGCCCAAATGTAGTTTTTTTAAGAATGTGAAACCTTCTCGAGGGTCCCAAATGTATTTTTTTTTAATGTAAAACCTTCTCGGGGGCCCCAAATGTCTTTTCTTAAGAATGTGAAACCTTCTCGAGGGTTTCAAATGTCTTTTTTTTAATGTGAAATCTTCTCGTGGGTTCCAACTGGTGAAATTACCCCACTTTCTCGAAGAGTACATGCTAAGATAAAACTAATTTTGACAATTCACATACCTTCCAAAAAAATAGAGGGTGGGTGGGTGGGGCTAGTATTTGCCAAGATAAGATTGAATAATATTAAGAGTAGTCACTGGAATAAAGAGGGTGTGGGCGGGCCTACTATTTGTTTATAAAACTCGTTAGAAAAACCTAAACTCAACCCCGCCCACTTCTCGTCTCCATTGCACTGACTTACTTTATTTACTGTAAAATGTGAATTGAAATCTATTTTAACAAGCGGTAGAATCTAAGATTTAAAACAAAGTAAAATCAGGCCCCCTCCCACCCACCCTTATTCCGTTTTCAACAGACGTTTTTATTGGCTCTGAAGAAAGAATTTAACAAGTTTTCAATTTTCCAACTTTTGATTTTTTTTATATTTGGCAATTTTTCGGTTTTTTATTTTAGTTATTTTTTCAATTTTATTTTCTTCAGTTTCTCGTTTATTCAATTTTTCGAGTTTTCATTTTTAAATTTTTCGGTTTTTCTATGTTCCAATTTTTTGAATGTTCCGGTTTTTGGGATTTTGCAATTTTTCTATTTGCAATTTCTCGAGTTTTCAATTTTTAATTTCTAACTTTTTGGATTTTTGCAATTTTTCGGTTTTTTTTTTTCGTTATTGTTTCACTTACTCGATTTTTCAGTTTCCCGTTTCTTCAATTTTTTGATTTGCAATTTTTCAATTTTTCATTTTTTTTTGTTTCTTCATTTTTAAGATAGGCGACCCTTCGAGTTTTCATTTTTTAATTTCTCACTTTTTGGATTTTCGACTTGGAATTTTTCAATTTTTATTTTTTTATTTGTTAGTCCTTGCTAAGACTGATTTTAGCAAATCACATAGCCTCTAAGAAGAGAGAGGGAGGGTGGGCGGGCCTAGTACATGCTAAGATAAAACTAATTTTGGCAAATCACATACCTTCCAAGAAAACAGAGGGTGGGTGGGCGGGGCTAGTATTTGCCAAGATAAGATCGAATAATATTAAGAGTAGTCACTAGAATGAAGAGAGGGTCGGTGGGTGGAGTTACTGCTTGCTTATAAAACTCTTTTTAGAAAAACCTAAACTCAGCTCCGTCCATTTCTTGTCTCTTGCCTCTATTTTAACAAGCGGTAGAGTCTAAGATTTAAAACAAAGTAAAAAAAGGCCCCTCCCACCCACCTTTATTCCATTTACATCATTGATTTTTATAGGTTCTGGAGAAAGAATTTCACGAGTTTTCAATTTTCCATTATTTAATTTTAAAATTATAAAATCGACAGAAATATTGAAAAAATTAAGGAATTGTAAAAAGGAAAAAGAGTGTTACGAAATCGAGAAAATGAAAATAAAAAAATCGAGAATGTGAAAAACAAGAATCATGAACTTGAAAACAAAGAATTCTAATATCAAAAAATTGATGGAAGGTAAATACATTTCATTTATTTGAGCCACCTGTTTGAGCAAGTCTAAAAAAATTAATGTAGTGATAAATCACAAGTAAAAACTCATCATATTTTGCACATTTTGGGTAGAATTTATTCGCCAAAATTTTGACATGACATCACCATTTGGGGGGGGGGGAATAAACAGACATATTTTGATTAACAATTCACCATATTCACAATAACTTTAAACGTCTCCAAGGTTTCAAACTATTCAGTTTTGCAATTCTTGATTTATTTAATAAAATAAATTGACTGATTCATTTTTTTTTAATCACCCTGAAATAAGCAAATCAAAAAAATTGGTCGAAGATTATTTCGACAGAACTTCCGTCGCCTCGATTTTTTTCTTCAAATTTTCAATTCTTCAGTTTTTTTTTCTTCAAATTTTCGAGTTTTCAAGTTAAAAATTTTCGATTTTTTCAATTTTTCGGTTTTGCATTTTCGTCATTTTTTCACTTATTCGGTTTTTCCGTGTTTCGATTTTATTCTTTTGTTTTTTCAGTTTCTCGTTTCTTCAATTTTTCGATTTGCAATTTTTATTTTTTTTTTTTTTGTTTTTTCATTTTTAAGATATGCGACTCGAGTTTTTATTTCTAAATTTTTCAGCTTTTCGATGTTCCAATTTTTGGGTGTTTCAGTTTTCAGAATTTGCAATCTTTCTATTTGCAATTTCTCGACTTTTCAATTTTTAATTTCTCACTTTTTTTATTTAAAAATGTAAAACCTTCTCGGAGGTCCCAAATGTGTTTTTTTTTTAAGAATGTGAAACCTTCTCGATGGCTCCAAATGTCTTTTTTTAATGTGAAACCTTCTCGGGGGGGGGCAAATGTAGTTTTTTTAAGAATGTGAAACCTTCTCGGGGGTCCCAAATGTATTTTTTTTTTTAATGTAAAACCTTCTCGGGGGCCCCAAATGTCTTTTCTTAAGAATGTGAAACCTTCTCGAGGGCTTCAAATATCTTTTTTTTAATGTGAAACCTCCTCGTGGGTTCCAACTGTCTTTTTTAAAAATCTAAAACCTTCTTGGGGGCTCCAAATATCTTTTTTTATGGAAACATTCTCGGGGGGGGCTAAATGAATTTTTTTAAGAATGTGAAATCTTCGCGGGGCTCCCAACTGTCTTTTTTAAGAATGTGAAACCTTCTCGAGGGTTCCAAATTAATTAATTAATTTATTATTATTAATACAAACATAAGGATAGAGGTAGCAGTATCTGTTGGACTGTACTTCAGAAGCGAGGGAAGTTCTGTCGAAATAACTTTCGACCAATGTTAAAACTCTCTTCTATTTAAAAAAAAATGCATTGTCTAATTTAATTCAATTTTTTGGTGAACTCTTTCATTGTTCAAATATCAAGAAAATTGGAATAACGTGGCAACGTCGCATCGGAATTTCCTAAATAAACCGTGATTATGAAGCCTACAACGAGGTCAATAAACTATAATATGTAAAAATATAGTATTGTAGTAAAAAAAACTAGTTGCATTTTACGCCTCAAAAGCAAAACACTCTGTATAGTTAAAAATAATTTTGAATATTTTCATAAAAAGTTCCAAAGTAAACCAATACCATCTGTATTTTATGAATGCAGATTTTTTGTTGTTATTTTTTTTAATTTAAGTAAGTAAACAGACAAATTGTGATTGGTGTATCACGACAGTTTTAAAATATATTTAAAATTTCTATTTAGTATTCAACTTGTCAAAATTTTAACGGTAGTAACAATCACAGTAAACTTTGTTTTCCAGTTTCCACTGTTGAAACTACTTATATTTATTTTTAATTATATTTGTTACCTAACCATCATAAAAATAAAATCACTGACCCAGCACTAAACCGAAGAAATAAAGATAAGCAAAACGAATACAAGGAAAAAAAGGAGCAGATTACACAGCTTATCGAATAAATCCGTTGGGTTTTCCCAGTGGGTTTCACCCAAGATCATTGCTTTTTTTAACATAACCCCGACTAAATAACATACTCCGAAATAAAAATAAGCTGCCTGTTATCATCACAACTATTTTCGAAAAAAAAAACACCGAACAATTCAAATTAAATTACTCGTTACCTGTAGAAAGCAGTCTTCAAACTGCATGTGCACAGACCCCAATTCATGGAAACAACCGTTAATTTCCAAGAGTTTGCACACATCACGTTTAGCCATATAAGGCAATTCTCTAATACGCATTTTATTCGCAGCTATTAATTCTACAACTACAAACACCGACGAAAACTGAATCACAAAATTTTAAAGTTACACGATTGTTATGACAGCTGATTATGACTAGTCACATGTGGCACTCAAGGTCGCAAGTCCAGGCCACCAACACTACTCTCCAAAAACTAAAATTTCCCTACTACGTCGCCCGATTATTGTTTTTGAGGTTATGCTTTCGAAAGAGGTTTTGTTTGTGACATGCATTAAGCCAAACTCGTTCTTACGTGACCCTCTGCTCTCTCTGTGTCGTGGTCGTGGATTCACGGATAAAAGTTTCCGGCTAGGCAGTGGCGTAACAAAACATTACTACCCCCTCGAGTTACAATTTCCGTTGACTGGATTTAAAATAAAAAAGACAAAAATGGTGAAAGTGTGTTTTATGTGTAAAAGACCTTTCGAAAAAGCTTCGACGCGTTCGTACCACTTGTATGTATACATATACAGAGTGATCCACAAATACTACTAAGTTGGCAACAGCATTAACAGTTCTGAGAAATTTTTCTCGCGCTGCTGTTGCCGAACCTGGTAATAATTGATAACAAATTGTGTTTTATAGGTTTCCAAATGATGTGAGTCTACGACATGAATGGTTTAAGAAGTTAGGTGTTGAACCTACTGGAGCAAGATTCTTATACTTATGTTCGGATCATTTTACATCTGATAAATTTTTAATACGGCCGCAAGGTCGGCGAGTTTTAAGAAAAGACGCGACACCAGCGACCCCTGTTAGATCTCCTTCCCCGGCAACTTCTGCAACAACAGAAACTGCAAGTGAAGGTTCTCCAGGCACAACTGTGGAAGATGAACCTACTAATATTGAAACAATTACGATTGAATCTACTAAGATTGCACCTACTATAATTGAATCTACTAAGATTGACCCTAATGAGATTGAACCTATATTAAAGTCTGATTCTGGGTTTATATTAGTAATGACTACATCATTGTCGCCAGCTCCTTCCCCTACAGAGTCCGCAGGTGAAAACTGTGTTGATTTTGCAGAAGAGATTGAGATCACGGACTCTCCAATAAATGAAGTACAATTTCCCCAGGATCCAATATCACCTTCAACTACTATACAACACCAAGAAGAAATAATACATGTGGAAATGCAAAGTAACAATAAAGGAAGAAGAAAATTCAAAAAAGAAAGAACTATAGATGATATTGAAAATGATCTTGCTAAAGCGAGACAGATAATTATAACTCAGAGAAGAAAAAAGCTACTTTACGACAAGGAAACACTAGGCTAAAAAACAGGGTAGCGTGTTTAAATTCATTAATAAAATATCTAAAAAATAAATAACCAACAAATTATTCAAGCGTCGTTTTATTCCGTTCGATTTATTTACAACTTAAATTTAAATTAAATTACTTTTATCAAATTAATTCTTACGTTTCTTTACTTTGCTTAAGTGACTTAAATGCACAAAAATTGAAACACTTGTTTGATTAGAATGTTATTAACGAACGAGTTGGTTAGAAAATAAAAAATAAAGTATGCAACCAAGTATACTTTTTTGTCATTACATTTCTATGTCCCATTCTTCCGTTACAAAATCAAAATTGACAGATTACAGACAAAACAATACATGTTTGTCACCTGTCAAGTGTATGTTTGGTTACAATACTTAAACCATTTTTGTACCTACTTATCTGAATAAAATATGTAAAAAATTGAGAAAAAATGATAATCATAAACTTGCGAACTCATTACTGTAGATTTTTTTTATTTTGTGATGGATAAAATACAATAATGAAAAACCACACTTTTTCTTAAAGAATTAGACAAGACAGAAAATAGATGCTATGGTGTTCCTATTTAAAAATTAAATTTCGCGCTGAGAAAACAAAACAACGGCATGAAACCGCAGTTGAAAAATAAAAAGCATTCCTATAACGTAGGAAATCACCTTACGAGATTTTTCAATGTCACCCTATAGGATTTTTAATCATTCATTGTTCTAACGCGTCTTTACGACAATAATTAACGATATCTAAAGTTCTAGATGCCTTTATTATGATTTCATTTATGACAGTTAAACTAACCTTAAATGTTGATCCATTTTAGAAAAAGGACTTTGAAAATTATCATCAATTAAACTATTATTTTTGTGGACTCGAAATGGGAGGTGTATTTTATATTTATTTTGTTTTATATAATGTGTGATTTTCTTACGGCTTGAATTTGAACATTTATTCTCCTTACTTTAATTTTGATTCTGTTGTCAGTGGCGGCTCGTCCATGGGGTCAATTGTATATCGAGGAAACAGCAAAATGCCAGTATTAATAAGCAAAACAAGAAATAAAAAATTGTGGTGACCAAAATTTTGGTTTGTTTAGATTAGTTTTGAATATTTACATTTATATTTTATATTTTCCTTATTACACATTCTATTTTTTGTGTTTTTATCTGATGTGCCATTAACCTATGTTGTAGATGTAATATGGAGGATTAAAACATCATTATCACTATAAACGAAGAAAAATCCCTTGAAATATAAGGTGTAGATCGAATAATTTATAGAAGGAAAATAACAATTTATCTATTTTATCACCAACGGTTTAATAGATTTGTCGAAGAATTTAATGAGACAATAATATTGTCAATAATTAACAATATTAAGAGTAGTCACTAGAATGAAGAGGGGGTGGGTGGGCGTGCCTACTGCTTACCTATAAAAGACTCTCGGAAAAAATTAAACTTAGCCCCGCCCACCCACCCGTTCTCATTTTTTTTCTGAAATACAACAAAAAAGTTACGATTAACGCTTTTTTTACAGCCTAGTTTCTATCAGTTACTTACCACTCCCACTCTGCAGAAGAACATATAATAAACCCCGCCCACCCATCCGCCTCCATTTCGGTGATTAATTTTACATAAAAAAGTACTACCTTAATTGACGAGAAGAGAAGGGGAAACTTAAAATATGTTTATAATAATAAATTTTTGTAGAAAAATACGGATTTTGCAATTAAACTCCGCCCCTCTATCTGACAACGAGTAAAAAATTCATCACAATTGAGATAGGGGCGGCCCGCCTTAAATTGACACATTGAAAAAAATTGAACAGCCTGCGAAAAGTTCAAAAATTCAACATTTGGCTGGACCCCAAAGTTGAAAAACTACCCCAAATGAAACACCAAATATATGGCAGTGGAGGAAAAAAAATATTTGTTCCTCCACTGCCAAAAAAAAAGAAAAAAAAAGCTGCGACTAAATTGTGCTCAGCTCCAAAAAAAACTTTGAATAACTTGGAATAAAATAAAATTAAACGTTCTGAATCAATACAAATATTTGAATATCATAAATTTAATAAAAACAAAGCAAAATCCGAAGTAAAGTAACTAAGCTGAGCGAAGTTTGGGGCTCCTGGTCGCGACTGTTCTCCCCCCACGACGATGATTCTATCTATCTCGGCTATGGGGTAGAAGTCGACAGCGTTACGTCATCTCGATCGCCCCTGAATTCTATTCTAACCTGCATCTTTGTGCAGATGGCGCGATAAATCCCGCCAGCTTAAAGTCACTAGATCTATTATTACTTTTAGAAAGTACGGCAAATTGCTATGTGTTAAACAAAGATAGCGCGAGACTAGTAATTTTCGCTATCAAATGTAGGAACTGTCAAAAAAGTTTGATATGTTTACGATTTGAGGTTACGATAGACTGTACTAGAATTATCGAGTTAACGGACCGAAAAGAACACTATTCCAGTCCCAAAGTAACTCCAACCCTATACAACGAGAGAGCGTCACCGGTAACCGGCAAACAGTCGTAGAGGACGTGTTACCAGCAAAGCAATTGACAGCCAAATGACAGTAACAGGATCGCCATACTGGAAGCAAAAAAATACCTTGTGGCGAAAAGACGGGGCATAACAAAGACACAGTTATATTTCTATTTCATAAAAGTTACTAATTGCCACACACTTCCAAATCGAGTCACATTACGCCAGCTCGACTAGGAACCGCGCACTTCGCGTCCACCACATGTTTCTGCGTTATTTAACCTCAATTCCACTTATATGTTCAATTCTTATAATTCTGATATTAAACTGCAACTGAACAAGTGTCAAAGTTTCAAAAAGAGCAGTATACAACATTTAAATTCACCATACGATCTTGTGAAATTTTAAACAACAAATAATTCTTATTTGAGATTAAGATTGTACATCAGATAATTTATATGATGGAAACATTCATCAACAAAATATTTACAAAACAAAAAACTAGGAAAGATTTATAAAAACAAAATATCTGGTGTGAAATAAACTTGTGCAGATAGAAATTACGTGAGGTTAGAAACACAGGTTAGAAACAGCAGAGCATGAAAGTTTACGTTCAGTTTAAATTATACAACAAAGAAAATTACATGAGATTAATATTTGTCACACTTTATCAACGATTAAAATAAACAATTTACATATGTTCAATTATGCCACACTTTATCGACGATTCAAACAAAGAATTTATATGATGTTACATCATCCCATGATCCAAGTGATTGGTTACTTAAAACAATTTATTCTGAGGGTTTATATCGTGAACTGAAACCGATTCATAGCTTTGTTAAACAAAAGACCGAATCCTGACTAAGTGAATTTCATGACATCTCCTCACCAGTTAACGATTAAAGTCCTAACATCAACTGTGAATTTACAAACACTAAAACAAATTTACACAACGTGTTAGCGTCGATCGAAAGTTCGCATTTTTCCAATTAGAAGCTGGCATCGTCGTCGTTCCTCCCTTTTATTAACTACCAAACCAACTAAACTTAACACAGCTAACTCTAACTCAACCACGTGGTTTTCACTCACACCACACAACAGACACTGACCCTCTCTCCTCTCGCTACCAAGCCACCCTCTTCTAACAACCCTCTAACTAGCCATTACCAAGCAGAACTACCAACTACCTAAAAAGCGCCAACGTGCACATGGTTGCCTATGTTTAACGATTCTTTTTATTGTTTTGTTTTTCAAATTCGGTCACCACAGCACAGTGTACCAAGAAATTCAAAGGATAAGCCCCACCCACCCGTCCCATCTCAATTGTGATTAATCTTTTTCTCCTTAAATGGGACTTTTGTTTGACCTTGTATGGACACTTTGTGCATTCAGGCCATTTAATCTTTTTTCTTTAGCTTTGCAGGGGCACCGCTTGCACATTTTCTTACAACTTGAATTTGAACATTTATTCTCCTTACTTTAATTTTGACCGCATTTTATTGCTTTGGTGCCTGTTGTCAGTGGCGGTTCGTCCATGGGATCAATTGTATATTGAGGAAACAGCAAAATGGCAAAGGTATTAATAACAAAAACAAGAAATAAAAAATTGTGGTGACCAAAATTCAAATCAAATGTCAAATATAAACAACCCGCCAGTGTAGCCAACAGTAAGTTGTTTAAAAAAAAATGATCAAAGACAGCCACTAATTTTTGAAAGTTTGTCTTTGAGCATTTGCAACTCAAACATTAAAATTGACAGTGGTTTGACAACACAAAAACCATGGCTGTCTTTGCTCGTGTTTTTTATTACTCTCTAAATAATAAAGAAAACGCTGCAAAGAAATTTGATTTATTACAATTTTGAACACTATCTTACATCAGAATTTTTTTGATATACTCTTTCTCTGAATGGTGCGTCCTCACATGGCTCTTTAAATGCGACTTTTGTTTCCCCTTGTATGGACACTCTTTGCATTCATACCATTTAATATTGTCGTCGTCCAAATGAACGTTTCTTACATGCTGCTTTAAATATCTTTTTTCTTTAGCTTTGTATGGGCATTGCTTACATTCGTACCACTCAATGTCATTTTCGTCCAAATGCAACGTAAATATGTGCCGTTTTAAATTCCGTTTTTCTTTAGCTTTATATGGACACTTTTTGCATTCATACCACTTAGTGTTTTGGTCATCCACATGGTGTATAATCACGTGCCTACTTAAAGATGTTGTGTACTTGGTTTTAAAAGGGCAATTTTTACACTTGTGCCACTGAATGTCCTTTTCTTCCAAGTGGTGTATTTTTACGTGAGTTCTTAAATTAGAATTCTGTTTAGATTTGTATGGGCACTTTGCACACTTGTACCACTTAATACTGTGTGTATCCATGTGTTTATTTTTTATGTGGTCCTTTAAATATTGCTTTTGCTTCGTTTTATATTGGCACTTCTCACACTGAAATGGCATTACTTCGTCATTCATGTGTTTCGCAATTTCGTGTATCTTCAATAAATAGTCGTATTTGAATTTCATCCCAGTGCTCATAATTTCGTGTTTTGATTCATTTTTTGAACACGTTGTGGTATGTTGAAGCCATTTCAGTGAAAAGTGTGTCTCAAAACCGCACTTTTCACACACGTAGCTTTTCACGTTCCTTCCCTGGACTGATAAATCCCCATTTTCTCTTTTAAAGTGGTGACACTTTTCGATGTGTTGTCTCAAAATAAGTGTTAATTCTGTTTGAAAAGGGCAATACGTGCAGTCAAATGACTTAATTGTTGCGTGTTCACAGTTGAAGCCTGAAAAGTATGAGAAAACTTTACAATTATAGTCACTGTTGGGGGATTTCAAACAACCATCGAACTTCTTGAGGTATTCAACACCTGACATTTTGGTACACCTAAACTAATTACGTAACCTTTATTACTATTAAGCTAGTCCTTTCTTCCTACTTAATTTTCAAATTATCAAAATTTGAAGATTTTGTTTGGGAGATTTCGGACATAACCTCAAAATGTTAAGGAACTTTTCGTTTTTGAGGGTGGTAAAAAAATACAAAGTCCCTACACAAAAGAATGCGCATTTTGTGTAAAACGGACATTAATAAATGAAAATTTGGGCTTGTTTTTTAAAAAACGTCGGGCTGTTCACAAAATAAATCGAAAATATAAGCAGCTGTACAGGTTGGTCTCAATATTGTATTGTTGGTTGCCTATACTGAAATTTAATTTTCTTTTTGTAAAATTTTGATGAATGAAAGCAGTCAAGTCAACAAAATATTCACGAATACAATTTCATATTATTGAAGCCAACTCAAGATTAAAAAACAAATATTTAACAGACGCTTTTTTCATTCATACTGTACTATTTACCACCTTCTTCCATATGTGGCAAATTTATATGAACTTTTAAAACATATTTCCTCCTACTTTTAGATGAACACTGTTCACATCTATACCATTTAATCCTGTTCTTCCGTATGATGCACACTTATATGGTTGTTTAGCTTTATATGGACACTTTTCACACTTATACCACTTAATATCCTGTTCGTCCAAATTAAACTCGAATGTGACTTACCCCTAGAGGAACAACTACCACACTCATACCATTTAATATTTTCTCCTTCTGCATGCTGCCTATTAATTATCCACTCACGATCTTTATATAGTAAAGTAGGCTTTGATATTTTTGCTTTAAGTTGGATAAACTGATTTGATGATTTAGTTTTTTGTCTGTCAAGAGTCTCACTGACAATTGCTTTCAGCTGGATTGCCACTTTTCTACTTCATTTATTAGATCAGAATTATTAGACGGAATTTTTTAAGCAAGCAAACAAATGTTTTAATTTTGTCAGCATAGATAATTTGTGATTGTGACAGATTCACAGATCATTGCGACATTATTTAAAAAGAAAATGCCTAAAATAGTTTTACTGCAACAAAAAATTGCAAAAAAAAGATATTTTTTGTAGTTTCGAAAAGACAGGCCCGATCTTTCTTTCGAAGAAGTAACTATGAGGGTCTCGAACATATTTTCTGTAATGTGAAAATAGGTACGCTGTAAAATATTTTTTAATTTTTTTTCTCATGGGTGGGAACATCAACTGTGGCGAAAATTTTATCAACAGGGGACTAAAATTTAAAAACATCACTATCTGGCAAGCGAAAACCAACGGATTTATTTACAAATTATATGTCTCGGAAAGACCTGCAACGACAAATTTGGCAACTTAATGAAAAAAACGAATATTTCACTGTAGATACTCTTTTGGTATATTCTAGGGAACAGTTGGAATTTAAAGGGGGGCGAACCACATTATACAAAATTCTTAAGTCAATGGGTCATAAACACAGGGAAGTAAATGGTCGCAAAATTCTATGTGAACAAAAACATGTCGTTGCAGCCAAAATTACTTTTTTGAGAACATATTTACAGTTTCTAAATTCTTGGAAAAATTTGACTTTCGTATATTTGGATGAAACATGGATCTATCAAAATAGTTCGTCCATTCGTCGCTGGGTGCACGATACTGATCTAAAAAGCAATCCCACCAAAATTAAAAGTGAAGGATCAAGGTTTACTATTCTCCACGCGGGTTGTTCAACGGGGTTCTTGGATGGTTGTAATAATTTTTTAAATTCAAAAAATAATGATAGAGATTATCATAAAACGATGGACAGGACAATTTTTCAAAATTGGGTGGTTAATAAGCTCATTCCTGCTCTGGCAAAATAGAACCAAAAATGTGTGGTGGTTTTAGACAATGCACCGTATCATTCGGTTCAGTTGGATAAATCACCCACTTTTTCTAGTAAAAAATGTGAAATGTAAAAATGGCTCTTTAAAAATAGTGTTGAATTTGACAAAAAATTTTCGAAGAAACAGTTGTGGGATTTAATTAAACCCTTCAGAAACAATAGAAAAAAAAGGTATTTGGTAGACGAGACATTAAGAGAAAGTGGGCATGAAGTTTTTAGATTATCTCAGTACCATTGTCAATATAATCAAATAGGAGGATTTTGTAAGAACTATTACAACAAGCATAACCTTAATTAAAAAATATGGCTTGAGGCGCTTTTTAAATGTACTTCAAGCATGTAACATTTTTGTAAACATTGTGAAAAACTTATTTTGGCAGATTGGGAAAAAATATGGGAAATCTTTCGTACGAATCTATACCTCCTTTCATTATTTCGCTAGGTGGATCTGATTCAGAATCTGAATTTGAAAATGACGGTGATGATACAGATTTTCATAGCGGAATAATGGAAATGGAGTGAATTGTAGCTTGTCGGGGGGTGATATTTTTACGCATCTTTCGTTCTAAATTTACCAAGGTAGTATGTAGGTAGTATGTGAAAAACTACCTCACGTACAACAAAATAAGTATAATTTTAATTAGATCATCCACGTTGTTACTTTGCACCAAATTTTAAGCATTTTCATTTTTTTTGTAACTCTTCATGGACCTGGAGAAGGCGTATAGTAACGTTCTTATTAATAAGCGTTTGGAAATACTTAGTAAACGCAAATAAAGAGCACTTACGTAAGCATTAGTAATAGTTATATAGATAAATCATTCAATTTAAGGCCAGAAAAATGTTTCAGAAGAGCTAAACTCATCAAAGCACTAGAGCAAGCTTGATGTCTTTTACCAATCTTTTTAGTATTCTTAGAAAAGTGAAAAAAGAAGTTGTAAGATATTGAAATAGGCTGTTCACAAAGGTCGAAATTTCCATTTCTAAGAAGAGTGGGCGAGCAGAACGAACTGATGATTGAGAATTAAAGATGAGATGCTAAATGTGGCATGCGACAATAGTCGTACGTAGAACCCCCATTCATATAAAAAAAATGTTTAAGTGAAATTTTAGTGTTTGTTCCTTACATATGAAATAAACACTTACAAAAAGCCGAATGACTGTTTTAAATAGCGTAAAGTTTTATGCTTTCTAAGAAATGGATACCGTTAACTTGGTCATTGCTATTGAAAACTGAAAGTATCGGCAACAATGTTTATAGTTCTGGCATATTTGTTAACTTTTAATTTAATAAAACATAACTTAACGAAAAAAGTTCAGGGAATTTTTATTCTTCTGCATCGAATACCAACAAACTCACTAGATTTTCATGGCCAACCCTACTATATAAAGATCGTGAACGGATAATATGGGCAAAACCAGAGATTTCTTAGTAACCTAGATATGGTGATCCTATGCAAAAGCGAACATACGTTCTTGGCCAACATGTACACTATGCGTTTTGCTTTCCATCTTCTTTTACAGCATGGGAACGCAGGAGTATGATTTTGTAGGTCTTTGTTTAAACCTAGCAATTTACGATTTTGCGCAGTAAACCCTTAAATTCTGCTAGCGCAAGTCGGTTCTTAATTCATACAATCGCCGGTGCTTGTGTGTTTGTTAGTTTGTTCTAAGAGATTTCTTAGGTTATAAGATTTATATCACGGTTATAAGTTTAAATTGCATAGAATTTCTACAAATGGGTTACAGAGTGTGTGTTGTATGCAAAGAAAGATCTAATAATTATTTTGTTTCGCAAAAATATTACAAAGATTTTTAATAATCCCGACATGAACAATCATTGCATTTCTCAGGGATTACTAGATAACAACAAAATACAATTGATGAAGGCAATAGCGCAAATGTATTTAAAAGTCCGCTTGCATCACGAAGCAAAACTGGTAAATTTTGCTTCAAAACAGGCGAGAATAAGAAGTAAATTAGTAAAATACATTTTATTTAATAATGAGTAACTAAGATTACATTAAATCACCAATATTTAATAATAATGTTAATAAATTTATACCACAGCTGTACGTCTTTTTTCTTTTTCGTTTTAAGCTCTCAACATTGTGCATGCAAATAAATACAATACGATTCTCTATTTATGTTAGAAACGTTCGTGGCAACAAAAACTTTTGACTATAAGAAAATTGTATTATGTCATTTTTCAAGAGTTTCGCCGGTGTGAATGATAAAGAAAAAGTACGAAAAAAGGGAAGTCGACAGTCAAATTTATTCCAACGGTCTTGTCGGTGTAATATTTTAATCTTAACATTACAAATCATTTTGGAGATTGCTTAGAAACTTTTCGTTTGCCACTTGTTAAAAAACTCGAGTTTTGATTCTCTTTTATACCATTTTAAATCAGTGCGCCAAATTATCAACCAATGTTAACAGTCGCTAGAATTAGAAGAAGATAACACTAGTATGTAGTGTACATTACAACGAGTAAGAGAAAGACAGACAACTGAAAGTATGCCGACACTATTTTCATACATGTTCTTCCACACTTTGCTGCTCATAGCCATATCTAGGTTACTAAGAAATCTCTGGGCAAAACTTACAACGAAGGGGATTATACAACCAAGTGAACTGCTCTGAGTACTCCAAAAACGACATTTTGCGTGATTTAGAAACATTTTATATATATTACTATCATAATTGTGTTTTTTCGTACCTACGTTTGGTGTGGTATAATTAAAATCGGCGAAATACTGATAAATTAAAAAAACAGTCGTAACATAACCTCAAAGTTATCCGTATCCCCTGTAATGTAGGCAACCAATTCGTCACTGTGCTATTGTTATACCATGGCCGACTAGTATAAAGATTATGGCCTGTCCAAAGGAATGTCAAAGGTACATTACGTGCTGCCATCTATTAATAATTCAAAAACGACAAAAGAATTATTAACACCTTTTGAAAGCCACAAAGGCATTCATACCGAAACAAACCACCATTACACGTTTTGAAGTCCTATAATGTCAAGTCAAATTAAAATTTTGCTAAATTATTAAGTGTAATTATTAATAGATGGCAACACGTATCGTACCTCTTGGACAGGCCATAATCTTTATACTAGTCGGCCATGGTTATACAAAATTTGATTATTATTATTATTCAAATTGCTAAAACTTAAACCTCGTTTACTATATTAAATTGTAAAACGAAATTTATTTCAATGCGAAAACTGTTTTAAATACACTTGGCAAACTAAAATTAAATTGAACATAGACACAGTATTCTCTTGCAAATAAAAATAGACAACAAAAACGTTGTTGGAACTCTTCTTAATTCCCTCCTTCACGCTCACGCTGATTCGGAGGTGCGATTTGAAGTGTTCGTTGAGCTCTATTTGGAAATTGCAGTTCTTGCAGAATAAATTACTGCAAGGACTGCAATTTCTGAACAGAACTAACAATTGACGGCGGTGGCAGAAATCGTGGGAACTGTGGACAAAATTTTCGTTCTAAGTACACTTGGAAATAGAATCCACGTGGGCAAACTTAATCGAAAAATTCCAAAGTCGGCATTCTCGCTTGACTACATATGTTTTTCTGTATAGTAGGGCGTCGTATATGTGTCTTTGTTTACTTCAAATTTGCAAAAAATCGTCAGACGAGCAATAAATTGTAAAAAATTCAGTCATCGAAACATAACCTCAAAACGGAAATTCATAACTGGGGTTTTTAGACTAATAATGGATTTAGTGGTGCCGGTTTTGTTAAAAAAAGGCCGTTTGTAGCGTTGACCAAATGGAAATTCTCTGATTTAAGCTGCCGTTCTAATTTAATTGATAACTTACATTTAGACATTGTTACTTGTCATCGAGGAATCGGAAATGAATATGAAATGACAATTGACAAATGAATGCGTAGTATAGGCAACCGGCATTTAAGATTTGACTGGGTAATGTTGAAATTGACCATAGGCGTCTCACAATACAGTTAAATCCATAAGGTTGTAACCACTCGTTAAATTGTAAGGTTGGCATTACAGCCAATGGTGTTTTTCACATGAACAGATTGGTAACGGCGCATGTGTCAAAATTTGACAATTACGCATGAGAGAGTTTTATTTAAATATCTCACAGTTTGTTATTAAACCATATCATTGAAAAATGGTACCAACACGGCATATTGTGATAAATAAGCAGATGAAAATGGCACTTGCCAACTGCCACAATGAATTGAAACTTGCTTATCCCTAAGCATCGTCCCGAGAACTTGAATTCAAGCTTGCAAAATTTTTTCAGTATGTAGTTGTTCTTATACCATGGAAAGAGAGTACTATACTATGAGAGTAACGTATCGACATTCGGAACTTTTTCCATGTTATTACAACACGGTGGTCTGTCGAAGGACTTTTAGTTTTAACTACCTCAAGTTGAAAGTGTATATCTCGCTTTTTAGTACAACATTGTCTTTTCATGTTTTATACCCACTCTTTATATCCTACACAATACAACTAAATGTCCCTCATTAAATTCAAACACTGCATAAACTTTCCGACTTTCCCTGTAAACTTATCATTAATTCGTATCCTTTTCATAGTGTTCCCGATGTCAAGCCCACAAAATTATAACCCAACACCAATCTGGAGAACCGTTACAAGAAGCAAAGTGGAAACCAAAACAAAAATCGCAGTGGTATTCAAATTTGGAATTTAAAGATCTAACCTACCGTATATTTGACAAAAACAAAAAAAAATGAGTTTTTTACTCTTCAGGATTTGTTTATTTTTGCGAAAGAACATCCAGAATATACAGCAAGTTTAAATACTTTACATTGAGTATTAAAATCCATGGGATCCAGATCTAAGAAAGTTAACAACAGAAAAATAATTGCTTTTTGGTTATTTGGTCTATGTGTTCCCAATGTTTCTAACCACTCCTGTAACAGTTAGTTTAAATAAGCAGTCAAATTATTTTCAACATACGTATTATTTTAGCCTCTGAATTTTGTGAAGTTCCATTTTGTTCATTATTACCACTAAAATCCTCAGGACGGAGGAGCATAGCCAGACCTATTGCCTTCAACCAAATTCCTTGTACACTTTGTAAATAATAAGTAGTACCAAATATTAGAGTTATTAAAGATAACGTTAAAGACTTGTTGGTGTCCCATTTTTTTGATGAAAAATTGGTCATCCGTTGCGACTAATTAAGGTGATCTACCCATTATAGACAATTTTGGTGTTGCTCGCGAAATTGATCATTTCAGCCGAGAGAGCTGGTCCTTCGAGTCATATCATATCATAGTTAGCCACACATATAATTATCACGTATACTCATGTACAATAATTTAAACAAATTCTGAATATCTCAGTTATTCCCCATCTGTAAAGTAATTTTTATGAAGCAGCAACAATAAATAAATCAATTCACCTTGTTTTTTTACCAACCCAACATTTGATTTCATTCGTGACCACAATATTTTTGGCTTCATTTTATCGTAATTCGTAAACGTATCAACTGCAAGTCTAAATTACAGGAGGTGGCATTCTTCTTTCTACAAATGAAAGATAAAACACGTTTCTATTTATCGTTGCTCTTGTATCATAATTACCATGAAGACTCAGGTTATCCTGTTTTCACTGAAAATTGTTTATCAATTTTTACAATATTGCGACAAGTTACAATGATAATTATGAAATAACCTGTGCAGGAGTGCAAGAATTGCAGTGAAGTCGAACGTAATCATGTGTCGCGAATACATGAATGAACTGACATTATATTGACAGGTCACCAGATATGTCACCAGGCTACTAAAAGACAGATTTACACTGAATAATTTTTTAAAATTTACACTAGGGAGTGGTTACAACCTTATGGATTTGAGTTTACACAATTTTCAGCTCCAAAAAAGTCCTTTTAAATTCTCACAGGTCTGTTTAATTTCAAGAGAGAAGTATACTTTCCCGAATGTAAGTTTTTTTTTTATATACAACTTGTAAAAATGTGGTTAATATTACATCAAAATATGTTTCGCAATAAAAGAATTAGTCGCAACACCAACTTTGAAAACTGAAACCATTTTGATAATGTTGCTGTTCGGCGAAATTTTGCGAAATTCTTCTATCTATGAAAAAAACACCTTGAAAAATTAGAAGTGGGGAAAAGTAATAAACGTAATTTGACAGAAGTTCATATTTTTATAGTAATTCTACGGCGACATTAAAAGTTAAGTCAGTCTAATGGATTTGTCGTGCACTTAAGCGATCAAATGTAAAATAAACTAATTTTATACAGTTAATATTATTTTAGGAAAAGAAGACGACTGGGTATGTTTTCCATGTTTTAGCGTTCAAAAAATTTCAGAAAGTAACTTCTTAAGTTTTCTCTTGTGATTTCGAGCGTTTTTGGTAGTCCGCGGGCTAGAAAATACCTAGGAAATCTTCAAATTTTAGCTACAAATCATATTTTGTCGAAATTTAGAAGTTCTGAGCTACATTTTGACTTATTTTGACGATTCTGAATATTTTAACGCACTTGCGATATTCAGAATCGATTTATTTCGCGAAAAGGAGACGACTGTAAAAATATATTATTACGAATAAACTCATGCGTTGCCCCGGTACGATGTCTATGGGTTTTCTCGCGGGTTTTTAGTATGTACTGCGATAATAGCGCCCGGACGGCGTCCGCTAAAGAAAAGCCTGGAAGCGGAAGTCGCGATGGGTACTGCAGAAAAACCTCGATCGTGGGATATCTAGGAGGGAAAGGTGAGTTTAAATAGAGGCCACCTTTCTTTCAACATGATACTAAAATATGTTTTACTTTTTTTATTTTTTGAAGAGAAATATAAACTCAATTAAGCTCCGCCCCTCGTCTCACAACGAATACAATATTAAGCACAGTTGAGATGGAGGATAAGCCCCACCCATCCTCCCTCATCTCAATTGTGATTAATTTTTTTATTCGTCGTATTGAAAAGTTTATATTTCTTTATAAGAAATTACCATGTGAAACTAATTTTAAGTATCGTGTTGTTGAAAGAAAACCATATATATATTTAGAAAAAGATGCCGAAGAATTTGCCCCACCCTCCCATCCCAGTCCCAATTGTATTTAATTTTTTATTCATTGTGAGCCCAGAGGACGGAACGATGCTTAAAAAATGTTTCATGTGGTAATTTCTTGAAGAGAAATATCAAAGAAATATCAATTAAGCTCCGCCCCCCGTCTTACAACGAATACAATATCAACCACAGTTGAGATGGGGGATAAATCCCACCCACCCGCCCCCATCTCAATTATGATTAATTTTTTTATTGGTCTTCAGACGGGAGGCGGGGCTTAATTGAAAAGTTTATATTTCTCTATAAAAAATTACCACGTGAAACATGTTTGATGGATCGTGTTGTTAATAGAAAACTATATATATATTTAAAAATCCCCGCCCCGACGATTCCAATTGTAATAAATTTTGTATTGGTTGTGATAAAATGAAAAAACTATTGCGAACTTAATAAAAGAAAGCACAATCATTTAGTATCACTCGGTATTTTAATTTTTATAGACAATTTATTCTGGGAAAATTTATTGTTTCATTTGAATTACTTTATTCAAAAATTGTTTTTAGCGCGATATTTTTAGTTTGTTATCTCAAGTAGAAGAATTGTTGTTTTTAAGTTAGTATCTTGTCATTAATGTGTAACAATGTATGTGTCCTATTTTTTTCTTACCGAAGAAGCGAATGGCTGCTTCTTGTTTTCTCGACGTTTCATGACCAAAATAACTGCTCCTGTACTTGTGGTTTATGAATCTACTTTGATTTTATTTTTTTAAAACCGTCTTGTTCTTTGGACATATAATGCAAATCTCCAGAAGCACAATCGTGGTCTAGTGGTAGCGCGCCCAGTTCGCAGATGAATGGTCTGGGAATCAATGTCGGATTTCAGCTTTTTTATTTATCAAATATTAAGTTAATATTAGATTGCACCTACTCAAATTGATACAAGTGTCCTTGCTTATAGCTTTTCGGCCTGTCTGTCTGTTGGTAATTATATTAGACAGAAAATCTCCGAAGCTACTAGACTGATTGTTGTCAAATTTTAGACGTAAACAACATGGTACATACATATCAATCTATTGTAATAAATATAAAAATTTAATTCGCAGCTACTATTATTGAAAATTTGTAATCTCTAATAATAGAAACTCGACAACTAGCAATGGTAATAAAATCTAAAAATTCTTGACAATATTGAAATAGTTATTTTGTGATCTTGTTTCCGCGATCACACAGAGAAGTTCTAACCTTCAAGACCTTTCAGTGGTAGGAATCACCACTATTTTCACAAGCAAAGTAGCTGACGACCTGCGAAACCAGTGCCCTGTGTAGAGCTTCGGATTCTCCCAGCTGCAAGATGCATAGTATCTGTAGTACCAACATTGGATTGTCAGTTTTCATAAATTTCCAAAGCAAATTCGTAGAATGATGCGTCCTAGCGTTTAAAGGCCAACAGAACTGGTATGTTACGATGAGATTGCAAAAATTATTTTCAGTTTGGTCGGAAAATTGCACATTTTCGGGATTAATTTAATAATATTATTTAAACAAATTGAATTGAGTTTTATATCTTTATCTTTGTAGGAAAACGGTTTTAGGTTTAATTATGATATTTACAGTACAGATAATGGTAACTATGTTTAAATATTGTTTATTATGTCATGATAATTTCTCATTGTTTTATATTTGTCAAATATATGAATCACAGACCCCGATAAATTAAAACTCAAATCGTACTTATCCCGTTTTCACACTTTTTGGAAAAAATGAAAAATATCCACTTTCTTCGTGTTCACAGCACTAACGTAAAACATTTTCACTAATACTTATTTGTTAACAATAAATTAGAAATTCGCGAATACGTGCTACTTTTAAGCCAAAACGGAGCTCCGAGTGCTCTGATGTTGCTGCCAAAATCAACACTGATACAAAGGATCGAAAAACTCTATCTTTACTCAGATGGCTCACATGACAGTGACGTTATCGTACGTCACGATGAGATTGCAAAAATTATTTTTCATTGCATATTTTCGGGGTTAATTTAACAATATTTAAACAAATTGATTTGTTTTTAATAACCGCATGTTTGTAAAAAAGCGGTTTTCGGTTTAATTATGACATATTAATAATATTCATTAATTTCGGCGTTGATTTGTTGGGTTACGGACTCACCAATCCCTCGGGAGGATCAACTACTCACTCCCTAAATAGTGAACCCAAGAATTTTTAATAGTTTCACTAAAAAAACACCATAAAACCAAATTATTGGAAAGAACTCACCACACACACACTAACGGCACGAATTCCGTTTTCAGAGTCAACATGTCAAGGGCACAGAACACATTTCTACTTCAAAGATGTCTAGAAGGAGCTTCACTAGGCGGTACATAATACACTCGTAAACAATCGTAATAGTATAGGGTCATTTACGAGTAATAAGGTTGAGAGTCTAATATGAGGCAGGTTTTAAGTTTTTCGGCATGCCGGTGTGGTTCTGTATATTGAAATTATGAACGCAAATTCTTATTTAAATATTATTCAAACTAATTTCCCATTTTTACTCGGAAATGTTAATTTCGAAACACGACAGAATTTATAGTTTCAACAGAACTGTGCTCCTGCGCACTATCAGGGTGCGAAATTACCTAAATGTGACCATTTATAAGATGAAAATTAAGATGTAACGCATTTAGATTTTTTCTAATTTCGGAGGCTTCCACGGTCGGAGTCAATATATGATCGTTTCGCACACTTCCGTTAGCCCAAAAACTTAGTTGACACGGTCCCAACCCGGAAAACGATCATATTGTGATAACCCAAATACATCCCGCCTTAAATTGAAATGTGAAAAAAAAAATGAAAGCCCGCGAAAATCAAAAATTCAAAAATTTGGCCTGGGCTGTCATCGCCTGACACGTCATCTCGACCGCCCCTGAATTCCATTCTAACCTGCATCTTTTGTGCAGATGGCGCGATAAATCCCGCCAGCTCGACTAGGGACCGCGGACTCCGCTTCAACCACGTGTGTCTATGTTATTCAACCTCAATTCCATTTATATGTTCAATTCTTATAACTCTGATATTAAACTATAACTGAACAAGTGTCAAAGTTTCAAAAAGAGCAGTAAACAACATTTAAATTGACCATACAATCTTGTGAAATTTTAAACAACAAATAATTCTTATTTAAGATTAAGATTGGACATCAGATACTTTATATGATGGAAACATTCATCAACAAGGTATTTACATAAAAAAAACTAGCAAAGATTTATAAAAACAAAAGTCTGGCGTGAAATAAAACTGGCGTAGACTGTGTAGTTTACGTTTAATTTAAATTATACAACAAAGAAAATTGCTGAAGTTAAAATTATGAGATAGAGGAATATTTTATGGGGTAAAAATTGCAAAGCTAACAAATTTACATGAGATTAATATTTGCCACAGTTTATCAACGATTCAAACAAAGAGTTTACATTATGTGCAATTATGCCACACTTTATCAACGATTCAAACAAATTTATACGATGTTACATTATACCAAGATCCAAGTGAGTGGTTACTTAAAACAATTTGTTTTCAGGGTTTATATCGTGGACTGTTTACCCCAAACAAAACACATGATAAATAAACAGAAAATGTATCAGGGGTTGCAGATAATAATGATGATAACTGCATAAGGAGAGAAATCTTTAATCCCCCTCCCCTCCCCGTCAGTCCACGATATTATGAATTTTCGACAGTGGGGCAACATTAACATTAGGTTAATTTAACTGCCGTAAATGAACTATTAGCAATCTTGTGTGAAGAATTAAGAAGTGTTATAATCTAACACTTACATAAGTGTTATACATATTAGCATCCAGAAACCTCATTCATAATGAGACAAACAAAATCAAACGAGTCCTGGCTAATAAGTGAATTTCATGAAATCTAGCAAGTATTTATCTAAATACATCTAATGTCTGTTAAATTGTGTTAGCACCAGTTAACGATTAAAATCCTAACATGAACTGTGAATTTATAATGAATAAATCAAATTTACACAACGTTTTAGCGTCGGTCGAAAATAAGCATTTTTTTCGATTAGAAACCGCAAGAATTAGCTATGCATGTTGGGGAAACTGTGGCGGCCTCGTCGTTACAATTAATTGTCATTAAAAAAAGGCTTCCTCTTTTTTATTAACTACCAAACCAACTAAATCCAGCTAACTTATCGCGTCTTTTCACCATGCTTTCACACACAGAACCAAACCAACGATGAAGCTTTCACCTCTCTACCAAGCTACCATCTTCTACCCTACCAACCCTCTAACTAGAATCCCCTAGCGAGCTACCAACTACCCAAAAAGCGTTAACGTGCACATGGTTGCCTATGTTTAACGATTTTTTTTATTGATTTTTTTTTTCAAATTCAAATTATTCAAACGTGATTTCGCGCTGCTGTTAGAAATTTTCAGCGCGAAATTTTAATTCAAATTCGGTCACCACAATATATAGATTTTTTCTGTTGTAAACTTTAAAAGTGAAGATGCTTTTTTTCAAAATTATGATGTGTAACTCTGTTTAATAATATTCTTAAATAGGTAGGTACGTCTACGAATTATTTGCTAATGTATTCTGATTTGTGTTTCCAATTCTGTGACTATTATTACTCGTCAAACGTCCTGTGTAAATTTTAAAAACTGTCATACTGCAATAGATTAGATCCGAAATTTCAATGTATTTTATTTTTTGGAATAAAATACTTCTTCTTTAAAGTGATTTATAATAGGAACGGTTAAACCAACCTGAGTTCACCAAGATTACCTCGTGAATCCAGTCCAACCCAAATAACCACAACAGACGCATATTAAGTACGTCTAATTTTGAACACTACATAACAATGTAATATTTTCAAACTCTCACATAAGAAGATATGAAACGTAAATAACAATTTAGGGAAAACCATCCAGCTCTCTACTACGTGTTTTAAATTCACTTATCTACGTTATTGAAAAAAATTACGGTGTTTCCCAGATTTGTTTTTTTTTTCTTAGGGCTCAATTTAATTTTAACCGAGACACGACACGGTAGATCTTCAAATATGAAAAAAATGATTTCAGTAACTGTTATCCTAATTTATTATTTTTTCTAAGTATAAGTGTGTGCAAATACTTTAGTGATTTTTTCACACATCTTTGTCCACAAATAAATGTCCTATTTGGTATTTTATAAAAAATTAAGAAAAGCCTGCATCAAATACATAAATGACAGATTTGACACTTCGTAAAATACAATTTTACATTGAAAACTTTTTAACTCCGGTTTTCTTCAAATATGGACAATTCAAATGTAATTTGTAATTAAATTTAAAAGAGCGATTATTTAAACAACAATGAACCGCATTCGACGCCACCGTCTAGTTTCAACGAGTGGAATTAACGCAAAATCAGTTTATTAACAATTTTCTAGTTTAAACTGTTGTAAACATGTGACGGATTCGTCAACACGTGCTATTTTTGTTTTATTTTTTTAATTCTCAGACTCTTGATGATTCTAATACCATTTAACAACAATAATGTAAATGTTTATAGGTCCACGCGGACAGTTTTCTAATTTGTTCTCAACTTAACAAGTGTCGGATTTAAATGTTGTTTATTGCTCTTCTTGAAACTTTAACACTTGTTCAGTTGTCGTTAATATCAGAGTTATAAGAATTGAACACATAAACGAATTTGAGGTTAAATAACACAGAAAACGTGGCAAAAGCGGAGTGCGCGGTTCCTAGTCGAGCTGACGAGATTTATCGCGCGACTTAGCCGGGACCCAACTGCGAGTTTGCGACCGTAACAGCCTGCTCTTCTAGGCATGTTCTTCGTGCTAGGCGGCAATGGTTGCGATAGATAGAAGCACCGTCGCGGGGGGAACGGCCCCGACCGGTAGCCTCAAACTCCGCTTGTGCTAGAACGCCCCTATGTGTATTTTTGTGCTCTTGTTGACTGCCATAATTTTAAATTTGACACTACACACCCGTAATAACTTGTGTAATTGCATGCAGTTACTTTACTTCAGATTTTGCTTTGTTTTATTAAATTTGTGATTTTCAAATATTTCCATTGATTCAGAATGTTTGATTTGATTTCATTTAAATTTCATTCAAAGTTCAATTAGTTTTTTTTTTTTGGAGCTGAAAAGCGATTGCGATTCGAGGACACGTCACGAGTCACCCTCGCACACAGCTTTTTTTACTTTTTTTTTGTCAATGGAGGAATAAATAATTTTGTGTCCTCCATACATTTTGTGTTTTATTTAGCGGCTCTTGCCAACCTTGGGGTCCACATTTGCATCTGAACGCATCCCGCCATTTTTCAAAACACAACGTAGGGTTCCCTTTTGTCAGACAATTACAGCCAAGGCCAATTTTGAATTTTTCAATTTTTCGCCTTGTATGTTTATATTTGTGTTAATTTATCACTTTTTTTTTCGATTAAATTTGCATTTCATTTTATTTTTTGGGAAGAAAAATAAAGGATGATATTTTAATCAATCAGGACTAACATTGTATTTGTTCAGTTCAATATCATAAATTTCAGTTTCAAAATATAACAGCCGAATTGGAAAATCTATTATTATCGATTGTTATCACTGACACTCCGAAAATTCCCAATTCTCTTATCATCTCACCGTATTAATCTGAAACTTGTACTTCCAAAGTTAAAACAATTAACTAAAAACTGTAATAACTAGGTTGTTTTAAACAACAAAGAATTTAAAAAATGTTAAATCATAATTTTTAACTTAGATACTAATTAAATAGACCTGAGTTCATCAAAATTACTGAATCCAAACCCAGATCATATAAACAAGACACACAAGAAATATACACAACAGACGTACATATATTAGGCACTATCGAAATCATTAAACCGTGGTTTTAATACACACATCGCTGTGAGAGGATTATCCGAAAATATACATCCAACATTCAAGTCACGACACGCATAAAAGATAACACAAATTAGTAATAATCAGTTTATTAGCGATTTTCTAATCGAAATGTCGTAAACGTTTGGCGAGTTCGTCCAGTTACTTTAATGACGATAAAAATTCCAATTTGAATTTTCGACGTGTATGTTTGGTTGCATATACTCCAGAAGATATCTTTAATCATTAATGAACTTATGTATTTAACACGATATTTCTAAAGCGAAATCATACATTTATTAACAAATTAATAAGATATTTGTTTTCCCATTTTGGATAATCAGGGACATAATTGCTACAAGATAACAAACAAACACAATACTAAAAAAATGTTAAGCTCTTTATTGTCACAGTTGGAACATTGTTCATTTTTTATTACTTCAGTTATTACTTTTTTAAATTTCTCAATCTAAAAAATTCTAAATAACAGAGAATATTTATATTTCTGTGAACATCTTTCACCACTAACAAAGTCTTGACTTTGATTTTCAAGAGATTTCAAATAGGATTTATATCCATCCCTATGACATCGTCTTTTACATCTATATCCTCCTCTTTTAAACGATTCCGCTTATGACTGCGCCTATTCATGTGCTTTTTAAAATCATACTTAGTCTTAGTTTTATACGGACACTGATCACAATGATACCACTTAATATCCTTTTCGTCCACATGGAGCCTATTTATGTGATGTTTCAAAGCAGAAGCCGACTTAGCTTTATACGAACATTGCTTGCACTCATACCATCTAATATCCTTTTCATCCAAATGACGCGCAATCACGTGCTCTTTTAAATAAAGCTTGTCTTTAGCTTTATATGGGCACTGGTTGCACTCGTACCACTTAATATCCTGTTCATCCAAATGTCGCAAAATCGTGTGCCGTTTCAACTGCTCTTTCTGTTTAGCTTTATACGAACACTGTTCACATTCATACCATTTGATATCTTTGTCGTCTAAATGTCGCGCTTTCATGTGTTCTTTTAAAGTCGTCGTTTCTTTGGCTCTATAAGGACAATGTTTGCATTCGTGCCATTTAACATCCTTTTCTTCTAAATGTCGCGCTCGTATGTGTTTATTTAAAGTCGTTCGCTCTTTAGCTTTATACGGACAATGCGGGCATTCGTGCCATTTAATATCGCTTTCGCTCAAATGTCGAGCATTTATGTGCCGATTTAAATTTCCTTTAACTTTAGCTCTGTATGAACACTTGTTGCATTCATACCATTTAATGTCCTTTTCGTCCAAATGGTGCAAATTTATGTGGACTGTTAAATGTGAGTTATGTTTAGCTTTGTATGGACACTGCGTGCATTCATACCATTTAATGTATGGTTCACCAGAGTGGTGCTTGCTTATGTGGCGTTTCAAAAACGGATTTCTTTCAGTTTTATACGGACACATTTTGCATTCATACCATTTTATATCTTGTTGGTCTAAATGGCGCCGGGTTATGTGACGCTTTAAAAGAAACTTTAATTTCGCTTTGTATGAACATTTCAGACACTGATGCCACTGAATTTCGTCGTCGGTGACGTGTTTGGCAATTTTGTGTATTTTTAAGGAGTATTTAAATTTGCACTTGTAGGCACAGTGGTCGCACGTGTACCAAATATTCTTGTCGGAATTTGGTTGATTATGGTCTAGACACTGCACACTATGTTGAAGCAATTTGATCACCGAGTGTGTTTCAAAAGCGCACTTTTTACACACGTACGTTTGAATATTGTAATCTACATTTAATGCTACATTTTCCGGTTTAATGATGTGGCTTTTTTCGACGTGCTGTTTCAAAAAAATTGTTAGTTCGGTTTGAAAATTGCAATCCTTGCAGAAATATAGTTCAATGGCGCTGTTTTCGCAGTTGAAATGGGTTGATTGTGGCCAGTGCTGTCTGACGTGGTTTTCCATAGAAAAATTGATGTGGGGACAAATTTTTGCAAGGGGGCTTTCAGATTTGGCGCTCCAAGTTCACCTGAAACAGTTAACTTGTTTATTACAACGTAGATTCAAAGAGTATTGTGTTACCAAAGTTTTGATTCGATCACTCACAAACCTAACCTCAAAAGTGCTTTCTTTGCTTTTCGATTTATATTTAAAAACAGCTGTTAGTGACGTGGTTTATTAAGAAAAATTATTCGTGTTTACAACAATTAATTGTAATTAGTTAGTGTATTTGTACATGAGAAAAATTAAAGATTTGTGCTTTTAGGTTATGTAAATTTAAAATTGACAACTTGTATTATGATGTGTAGGCAACACACAATACACCTTACAGCTTGACACCATTTTTAATTTTAACAGTACAGTAGCGGTCATTTCTACGGAACCACTCGATAAAAAGTCAAGTTGGTAGCCCTGTCATCTAGTACTTTACGCCGAACGCAGTTGGTAGCGGTAGTTGACATGGCAATCGAAATTAGCACAACACGAATGTTTCGGTTGCCCTCAGCTATGCCGCACTGTATCCCGTGCAGACTGTATGTTCTGTTCATCTATTTATTAAAATAAAATATCTACATTGACAATGGGGCCATCTAACCTGTCAAATTTTTGACACATATGTTTTCCCCCAGAAACCCGTCAAGGTCACTTACACCAAACAAATTTTGAAAATTCACACTAGGGAGTGGTTCTATAGAAAAGATCGCGACTTTACATTAATAAGTCAGTTGAATATGTCGTTCAAATATTGTTTATTTTGTTTTGTCTTATTCCATTCTTTCAAAAATAAAACACAAGGAATTACTAAAATTCTTTCAGACTGTTTCAAGAACAATATAAGAGAGGTTCACGAGGTTTTTTCAAATTCTTTCGAAAATAAAGCAAATGGATCTGAAGATTTCGCATTCTTAAAAAAAAACACCACCAGGGAACCCTAACATTCTTTAAAACACTTTTAAAAAGAAGACACCAAGAGCCCTCAAGATCTTGTGAAATTCTTTCAAATAACGACAGGGGTTACAAAGATTGTTTTCAAAATTGCTTAAAAATAAAACACAAGGGGCCTTGAAGTTTATTTCGCTTCTTAAAAGAAGCACTAGGGGACCATAAAATTATTTCCAACACTTTTAAAAATAAACCATCAGGAGTCCTCAAGATTTTTAAAATATTTTCAAAAATAAAACACAGAAGGTTCTTAAGACTAAAAAAATATATAACACAAAAGACCCTGAAGAAAAATGATAACGTTTTTTCAAATTCTTTCAAAGACTGAACACGGAAACTCTTGGATTTTATTTATTTATTTTTTTTTTTTTTTTTACCGGACTCTAGGGGCCCCGGATCTTTTCATAATCTTTCAAAAACAAAACACAATGAGCCTTGAAGACTTTCTCATATTCTTAAAAAAGGGCACTAAGATTCTTCCAACTCTTTCGAAACAAATATCAGGTGTCCTCGATATTTTTTTAGATTATTTAAAAATTAAAACTCTTTTATTGTAAGCTTTCTTCAAGTTTCAAATAGTAAAAAATTCGTATGCAGATTTATATTTGATGTTTTACGCGTAATGAGAAATCGTTTTCTGTTAATAATGTTATTTGTTTTATGGTTTAGGTATACAAAAAACTATCGATTACGCTTTAACGACCATTACACTGCTTAATAATAGATGGAAACAGTTTTTGAATTTAAAAAACCGATATTATTCTAATTAATGTCTACGTGCTTCTGTTCAGTGTGGGTTTTCTTCTAACACCCAAAGCATTTTGTGATACAAGATGAATTGTAAGATTTCTGTAATTAAGGCGCAAATTTGAATAACTTAGTGTTTGTAGATGACGATTATATGAAGATTTGTCGGTTTTTAGTCATCGATGTGTACCATTTAAAATGTGTGCAGTTCGTGCTATTTTCGTCCAAACTGGGTGTAATTTTTGCAGTGATCCTTCAAACGTACCAATTTTTAGCTCGATTCGAAGTCGATTATTTCGTTCAGGATGGGCCGTCATATTTCGTCGCATTATACGTAAAACGTCCAAAATTTTGCCACTTTACAAAATTATTTTTGGGTTCATAGATACTAACCTGTCTTTTAGCACAACCTTTGGTAACAGAGACGGTACAATCCATCGCAGAAAGCGTGGAGCAAAATAATCCCCAAAGCATCATCAAATCCGTTCCGGAAAGAGCAAAAAAAAGTGCCTTCTACTCCTTCATTTATGTAATTTGGACTACGATGACTTCCGTACTAGTGGCAATTTCGCTAATGACTCCAACCAAAGATGACGATAATCTTTTCTTTCTTTTCAAACTATCAAACATGTATCTGTCAAAATGGAACAATTTTTTTAAAATTCTTTGCAGGTGTTTCACTATTCCCTTAAGTTTCGTGGGCGCGACTATAGCTTGCTTCAACTTATTGTACTCGTATCAAGTTGTCAATCTTGAGGTTCAGAGGTGCCTGCAACAAATAAAAAAAAATAACGCTACAAAGGCAACGAATCAGAGGGAAATCACCAAAAATCTGAAAAGTTTCTTAAGTTGTCTTTCGTTCAGTGAGAAGTAAGTAGCGTCAAATATGAGCATTTTCTGATGAAAATCTGATCATTTTCAGTAGTGCCTGGGAGGCAGTAAAACGGACGCAGTTTATAATTTTGCCCCTGAAAATTATGGGCTCTGCGTTTATGATGAGTATCGTCGTTTTTTACTTTTGGGTAAAGTCACGGTGTCTTTTATTTTTTAAGTGAAAACCAAATTAGTTTGAGAGTTCGCTAAGGGATCAGTACTTTCGTATCTGTGCGATAACGATTATGTCGTTCACTACACTCTTGGGGACTGCAGGTATTGGTCAAGCAATCGAAGATTATGTAAGAACAGAAAATACAGTGACCAGACGAATTAAAGAATCGTTTCTCTGGCTAGTGTCAAAATTTGATTTTTTAATATTTAACAATTTTTGTAGAAGATTGAAATATCCAACGCATTAGTTGAAGTCGAGTGGTACGACTGGGACGAATCCAACAAGAAAATGTATTTGATGTTGCTGATACATTTGTCGAAACCGGTTAAAATAAAATTTTCCGAAAATATTTCCGTTAACTATGAAATGGGGGTCCAGGTGAGTATGTCACCTGAATGAAAATACTGGCGAAAATTAAATTATTTGATTACAGATGGCAAAAACTTTTTTCTCCACGATTTCCGTGATGGAGAGATTGCATAAATCAAAGTCGGGCAGATTTTGAATCTCGAATTTTGCGACTAATAACTTTTAACTTATTTGTAGCTATGGTCGGCTAAAACTTTGTTAAATAATTTTTTGTATGTCGGTAATTGATTTTCTGAGCAGTCATCGATACATAATGGGCGAACAATAAAAATTTAATTGAGGCGAGTCTTGTAGTTATTATTTGTCCTTTATTTGTAACAGAGTAGTTATTTCTGAAGATTAAGTAGGAATACACTTTAGAGCATGAATGGTTATACATATTTACCTTTTGGTGATGATCCAAAAAGTTGCATCGGTAAGTATTAGAAATAGAGATACAGTATTTTTAACTCAAAAACAAAGCAAAATTTGAATTAAAGTAACTGGATGCAAATACACAAGTCATTACGGGCGTGTGGCGGCAGATTTTTAAAGTTACGGCAGTTAACCAGAGCACAACAAAAATACCCCTGGGGCGTTCTAGCACAAGCGGAGTTTGGGGCTACCGGTCGGGGCTGTTCTCCCCCCACGACGGTGATTCTATCTATCGCAAGCCTATCCGTACAGTATATTACACATCTCTAGGACGAGCATGCCGTCCGAAACTAGGCCATTAGTATTCAATATGAAATTTTTGAACTTTTTTCGACAATTATCGAAAATTATATTTTCGAATTTTTGTAGATTGCGACATCAACAAGTTGTTTTCGGCTTCAGTTCTTCTAAAATTCCTACCGTTATTTCAGAATCGTCAAATAAAATGTGACAATTTTTAGAATTTTCAAAAAAATTCGATTTGAAAGCGAATATTTCGAACATCTTGGTCGGAAAGCATTTGAACGTTATATTTTTCGACTCAGCACGTTAACATCTACATTCTAGATAGAATTTTTTGCAAATTTTTTGGCATTTTTTTGTAGATTGCGACATGTAGAAGTCGTTTTCCGCTTTATTTCTTCGAAAATTCGTACCGTTTTTCAGAATCGTCCAACTAAATGACAAATTTTTGAATTTTTCAAAAATTTTGAATTTGAAAGCGAATTTTCGAAAACCTTGGTTCCAAAGCACCAGCACGCTATATTTTTAGAACGAGCACGTCGACATCTCTATTCTAAATTTTTTGAGGATTTTTAGGCAACTTTTTAAAATCTCGATTACCAATATGAAATTTTTTAACTTTTTTTACCGTTTTCGAAAATTACTGAAAGGGATTTTTTTTTGTAAATTGAAGTATGTAGAAGTTATTTTCGGCTTCAGTTCTGTGATAATTCGTATCATCTTTCCAGAATCGTCAAATAAATTTAAAATTTTTAGACTTCCCAAAATATTTGGATTTCAAAGCAAATATTTTCGAAAATCTTGGTACGAAAGCATCAGTACGCTGTTTTTCGAATCACCACACCGACATCTATATTCTAGATTTTTTGCGCATTTTTAAGCAACTTTTCGAAAATGTCGATTTTTCAATACTTCTGCCTTTTGAGCTTTTTTGACAATTTTCGAAAATTACTTACAGGGATTTTTTGTAGAGTGCAACCTCTAGAAATCGTTTCCGGCTTCAGTTGTTCGAAAATTCTTACCGTTTTTTCAGAATCGTCAAATAAAATATGGCAAATTTTTGGAATTTTCAACAATTTTGAGTTTGAAAGCGAATATTTCGAACATCGTGGTCCCAACTTTTTTCTACCGTTTTCTAAAATTACTGAAAGGGATTTTTTTGTAAATTGAAGTATCTAGAAGTTATTTTCGGCTTTAGTCCTGAGATAATTCGTATCATCTTTCCAGAATCGCAAAATAAATTTAAAATTTTTAGACTTTCCAAAATATTTGGATTTCAAAGCAAATATTTTCGAAAATCTTGGTACGAAAGCATCAGTACACTGTTTTTTGAATCACCGCACCGACATTTATATTCTAGATTTTTTGCGCATTTTTAACCAACTTTTCGAAAATGTCGATTTTTCAATACTCCTGCCTTTTGACCTTTTTTGACAATTTTCGAAAATTACTTACAGGGATTTTTTGTAGAGTGCGACCTCTAGAAGTCGTTTCCGGCTTCAGTTGTTCGAAAATTCTTACCGTTTTTTCAGAATCGTCAAATAAAATATGGCAAATTTTTGGAATTTTCAACAATTTTGAGTTTGAAAGCGAATATTTCGAAAATCGTGGTCCCAACTTTTTATACCGTTTTCGAAAATTACTTAAAGGGATATTTTTGTAAATTGAAGTATCTAGAAGTTATTTTCAGCTTTAGTTCTGAGATAATTCGTATCATCTTTCCCGAATCGTCAAAATTTTTGTTTTTTTTTTCTTTTGTTTTTAGTTTTACGCTCTTGAAATTGTTATAAATAATTTTTAATTTTGTCCAGTTTTCTTTTCTCTTTTTCCTGTAATTGGATGTAATACCGTTGGAAAATAAAGATTATTAGAATATGGTAATTTTTTGAATTCTCAAAATATTTGATTCTAACACCAAATATTTCAAAAATCTTGGTCGGAAAAAGTAAACACGCAATTTTTTTTCGGATCAGCATATTGAGATCTATATTCTAGAATTTTTTTATGAATTTTTAGACAACCTTTACAAAATGTCGATTTTTCAATTTAAATTTTCGACCTTTTTTTGATCATTTTCGAAAATTATTTAGAGGGAACTTTGGTAGATTGCGACGTGTAAAAGTCGTTTTCGTGTTGATTTTCGAAGAATTCGTGCCGTCTTTTCAGAATCATCAAATAAAATGACAAATTTTTGGATTTTTAAAAAATTTTGAATTTGAAAGCGAATACTTCGAAAATCTTGGTACCAAAGCATCAGCATGCCATATTTTTGGAAACAGCACGTTCATATCTCCATTCCAGAATTTTTTGCGGATTTTTAGACAACTTTTCTAAAATATCGATGAGGTAATCAATCTTTAGCGTTGCGAGGACATGCCTCAGTGATCTAATCATAATAACGACGATAATAACAATGATAACCGTGTAAGGGAAGAAATTATTTTAACCCCCCGCCAGTTCGCAGTATAATGAATTTGGTTTAACTGCCGTAAATGAACTATTCGCAATCTTGTGTGAAGAATTAAGAAGTGATATAATGTAACACTTACGCATATGCATCCAGAAACTTATTCCTAATTTATTAAACAAAGAATTATTATCCTGACTAAATGAATTTCATGAAATCTCCTACTAAATTGTTTATTTAAATACCCTAGTTATTAGAAGCCGCAAGAATTAGCTACACTCCCCAGTTGGGGGAAAACTGTGTCTTGATAGAAGTTACGATTGATTGACGTTAAACAAAGGCTTCGTCCCTTTTATTTAATTAATTTAAACTAGCTCTTACCACGTGTTTACATTCACAAAAACACATTCAGACTGATGTTTCGGCATGCTGCCCTCTGATGCCTACCAGCCAACCCTCTAACTAAAATCCCCTAGCGCTACTAACTGTCCAACTATCCAGCAAGCGTTACCGTGCACCTGGTTGCCTATGTTTAACGATTTTTGATTTGAATTTTTTTTTTCTCAAATTCAAATTATTCAAATGTGATTTCGCGCCACAAAGTGTTCTAAGATTATTTTAGGGTAGCCTAGCATTCTTTCGAATACTTTTAAAAACGAAACACTCTGAGCTCTCAAGATCTTATGAAATTTAAAAGACTCTTTCAAGAATTAAATAAAATAGAACTTTTCGAGATTTCTTCAAGTTCTTTCAAAGACGAAACAAGGGATCCTGAGTTTCTTCCACATTGTTAAAAAGAAAGACTAGGGGGCGCTAGAATTCTTTCTGCCACTTTTAAAAATAAAACACCAGGAACATTACGTTAGGCTGATATTCTTATTTTTATTTCTGCAAGTACGGTTTCGCGCGAAATTTAAATTCAAACCGGGACACCATAACACATAGACCGTTAAATTTAGTCAGGTTGAATTTTAGAATAAAATATAACATAATTATTCTATTGCAAGTTGAAAGTTCAAAATTTAGGTTATATCAATTTCAAAGTTGACAGCGTACACAAATTGACGCATAGGCAACACACAATACCTTCCTGCATAACACCAGTTTTGACTAAGCTATATAAAAGCAAATTTTAAAAATTTAGAACACTTATATCGTTAAATATAGCTTTTATTAATAGCAAGATCTGATGCTAAAAACTGCTCAACGTTGAATACGAGCGTAGTATTTGGAGTAGTCATAATTTGACGGATAGGCAACACACAATACGCACATAAAACATTTTCAGTTTTAATTAAGCAAAAAAATTAAACAAAATTTACAAAGTTTGGAACACATTTATTATCAACTGCAACTTCAAAACTTCACAACAAATTCAAATTTGCACCCTTTACATTGACATTCTCTTCACTCCAATGCTTCTGCCTGCTCAAATGTTTCTTAAAATTACACCTAATTTTACTTTTATATGAACACTGTTTACAATAATACCATTTAATATCCTTTTCCTCCATATGGTGCCTATCCACATGGTGTTTTAAACCAGCTGCAGTTTTAGCTTTATACGAACACTGCTTGCACTTATGCCACTTAATATTCTCATCAGTTAAATGCCGCGCAATCACGTGCTCTTTTAAATATAGCTTGTCTTTAGCTTTATATGTACACTCCTTACACTCATACCACTGAATATCTTGCTCATTCAAGTGACGCAAAATCGTGTGACGTTTCAACAGAATGTTCTGCTTGGCTTTATACGGACACTGCGCGCATTCAAACCACTTTATATCTTTTTCGTGCAAATGTCGCGCCGTCACGTGTTTTTTTAAAGTCCCCGTTTGTTTAGCTTTGTATGGACAGTATTGGCATTCGTGCCATTTAACGTCCTTTTCGTCCAAATGGCGCGCTTTTATGTGCGTGTTTAAGGTCGTTTTTTCTTTACCTTTGTATGGGCATTGCGTACATTCGTACCATTTCATTTCATGCTCACTCAAATGGCGCGCGTTTATGTGTCTGTTTAAATTTCCTTTCTCTTTAGCTTTATACGGGCACTTGTCACATTCATACCACTTGACGTCCTTTTCGTCTAAGTGTTTCATGTTTATGTGACGCGTTAAGCTGGAGTTTTGTTTAGCTTTAAATAAGCACTGGGTGCATTCGTACCATTTAACGTACTGTCCTTGCGAATGGTAGCTGTTTATGTGACGTTTTAAAGCGAAATTTCGTTGGGTCCTGTAGGGGCACATTGTACATTGGTACCATTTAATTTCCGGTCTGTGACGCCTTTTTAGGTGACTTTTCAAATCGCTTTTTCTTTTACCTTTATACGGACACATTGGGCACTTGTGCCAGTTTATACTGTCTTCGTTGAAGTGCACCGAATATATGTGGCTTTTTAAACATTTTTTTAGTTTAGCTTTGTATGGGCAGTTCAGGCAGTGGTACCACTGGATTTCGTCACTGTCCAAGTGCTTCGCGATTTTGTGCAGCTTCAAATTGTACTTGTCTTTGCACTTGTGCTCGCACTGATCACACCGATACCACGTCAGTTTTGTCTTTTCACTAGCCTTGACCGAACTGCGAGAATTGTCTTCGTTCCTCAGACACGCTGCACTATGTTGAAGCCACTTAATTGAAAAGTGGGTTTCGAAATTGCACTTGTCACAAATATAATTTCTGACGATGTAGTCCGAATCTTCGTCGTTCTCTCGTTTAATGCAGTGATAGGTTTCGACGTGTTGTTTGAACAGCAGGGTCAGTTCTGTTTGGAAATTGCATTCCTTGCAGTAGTAGATTTCAATGTCACTTTTTTCGCAGTTGAAAGGCATTGACGAGGAGCGGTGACGTCTGGCGTGGTGTCCCATAAGAAAATTCGATGGGGTGAAATCCGGACAAACTTTACAAGTCGGGGTACGGTTCGGTGACTTCGCCCAATTCACCCAAGTTGTAAATTTTTCGCAGTATTCCGCAACAGACATCTTGTTTTTCTAAGTTTAATCGCTCGTTATTATACAATGGGGACGTACGTGTACGTATTTTCACCCTAGTTGTGGTGGAAATTTATTCGAATTTTCCAAAAATGTGAAGTCGTAGTTTAACCTATAAATACTCATGACAGTTGTTCATCTTATCAGCAAACAACAAAAGTTGGGGTTCGGGTTCAAGTCGAAGATACCCGAAGTTGTAATTATTTTTAACTATACAGTCTTGCATTTTTTTGATAAAAAGGGCTATATATTTTTACATATTCATATTTTTTTTTAATTCTGATGCGACGTTGCCACGTTGTTCCAATGTTCTTGAATATTTTGTTTTAACAATAGAAGTGTTCACAAAAAATCGTAGTAGGGCTATTTTTTAAATCTTTGTTACAATATTTTGTGGGGAGATGCGAAATGAAATGAAATTTTCATACACAGAGTGTTTATATATATATATATTTTTTAATTATTACAATTAGTACTAATTTAGGGACTTTGCGTCGAACGTAGAAAACAGATGCTTTATCACTAATTTAGTAATGAAATCCTAATTTTATATACCGAGTGTCTGGAAAATGGCGGATTAACCTTAGATCATATAATAAATAGATACCACTACGCCGTGTTCTTTCCCTGGCAGAGCCTGTGACGACATCCTCCTGTCACACATCTCTCTTCTGCACAGAGGGATTACAATCAAGCTATCCTTGCCTGATCACTATTTGAATTTTGCGCGCCTAAATTTTAGGAAGTATGTGTGAACTAATTTCGTACGAAAGATGTTGACAGCTTGATTTTATAAATAATTCACAGTAGATAACGAAAGAAATAGTAAATTATTGGGCAGCAATTGTGATCCTTTATGATTACATCACTTAAAATAGAATCTTTGTTCTAATTTCTAAAATTGTTTTTCGTACAAGAACTCGAAAGAGAGGTTAGAAGAAACATCTGTCAAAAGCGATTTGTTGCGCGGGTGCGGTACCAGGATGGAAGTGAAATAGACATATACAGATGAAATGCATATAACAAAGATGATTATTATATGATCTAAGGGATTAACTCTCCGCTGCGCTCTTAACAATCAACATTTCTATTTCATAAAAGTTGCTATTTCCCACACATTATTTTAAGATCGAGTCACATTATTTGAAAGTGCTTTGGAGCCTTTAGTGTCTTTTCTTATAATAATTTAGTTCGATTTCTTAGAGGATATGTCATTTGCTAAAATCAGTCTTATCTTAGCGGGTACTAGCCCCGCCCACCCACCCTCTCTTTGTCTCTTTTATTAGAGAGTATGTCATTGCCAAAATCAGTTTTACCTTAGCAAATACTGATGACTAATTCTTGCAAAAAATGATTCAAATTTAGAAGATTACAGGCTGACTTATATGCACAAGGCAGGAATTTTGAACATCTTCTCTAATATTTAGCTTCACGCATTAGGTGCGTACAGTGTTGTCAATTTTTCTTGTATAAAATTATTTTTTTTCGTAATCTACATCATGAAGAATTTTTTTGTTATTTTTTGGGACTTCCGAAACCCCCGTATATAACGTACTGTAGTATACTATAGGCCAATTTTCTGTTGAATGGGCCAATTTTCTGTTGAATGGGAAGGAGTCTTAGGGAAACTTCACGTTTTAATTTTTAAATAAGTATTCTAAAAAATCTCGAGGACGCCAGATATTTGTTTTGAACGAATTGTAAAAATCTTAGGGGTTTTTAGTGCCCGTTTCTGAGGCCCATTATGTTTTGTTTTTGAAAGAATATGAAAAGATCAGGCCCCCCCAGTGTCCGGTTTTTGAAAAAAAAAAAAAATAGAATCTGTGGCGACACAATAATAAGTAGTAGTAAGCGAAGAAAGATAAGCTCCTCCGTAGTCTAGTGGTAAGGGCAGCCGCCCGGCAAGCACAGGAGAAGCAACGTTTTTCTTCGCTTACCTACAAATCGAAGAGTCTCCGAGAGGGTTTTCTTTAAACATTGTGGACGAATTTTCAGGACTACTGGTATTTCCTCTTTGAAAATTTGGAAAGAGTATTAAGATTTCTATGTTGTTTTTTTCTTAAATGTGGAAGAATCTTTGGGGCACCTTGTGTTCGATTTTTGAAAGAATTTGAACAGATCTTGGGGCTCCCCGTGTTTGATTTTGAAAGCGTTTGCAAGAATTTTGGATACCCTTGGTGTCATTTTTTTTTTTAAGATCGAGACAGAATCTTCAGAGTCCTTGTGTTTTGTTTTTTAAAGAATTTCAAAAGATTCTGGAGGCTTCTGTTTTATTTTTAGCAGTGTTTGAAAGAATATGAGGGTCCCCTGGTGTTTCTATTTTAAGAATGAGGAAGAAACTTCAAGACCGCGTGTTCAATCTTTGAAAGAACTTGAAAAAACGTCATAATTTTTAGAATCCTTTGTGTTTTGTTTTTGAAGGTGTTTGAAAGAATCTCAGGACCTGTAGTGTTTTTTTAGGGATGTGAAAGAAATTTCAGGGCCCTGTGTATTTATTTTTTTAAAGTGTTTGAAAAAAACTCGTTAGCCCTTGTTATTTTATTCCTGAAAGAATTTGAAAGGGTTATATATTTTTTTAGTCTTAAGAGTCTTCTGTGTTTTATTTTTGAAAATATTTTAAAAGGCCTTGAGGACCCCTGATGTTTTATTTTTAAAAGTGTTGAAAAGAATCTTAGGGTCCCCTAGTGATTATTTTTAAGAATGCGAAATAAACTTCAAGGCCCCTTGTGTTTTATTTTTAAGCAATTTTGAAAAAAATCTTTGTAACCCTTGTTGTAATTTTTGAAAGAGTTTGAAAGAATTTTAGGGGGCCCTTGTGTTTTGTTTTTGAAAGAATTTCAAAAGATCTTGAATCAAGCTGGCTTTGTAAATGTGAATTTAGGGCTGTGATTTGATGTAGTTTTTGAAAGAATTCGAAAAGATTTTGAGGGTTACTGGTGTTTCTTCTTTTAAAAATGAGGAAGAAACTTTAGGACTCCTCCTTTAATTTTTGAAAGAACTTGGAAAAACGTCAGGAACGCCTAGTATTTCATTTTTGAAAGCTTGAAAAAATAATTTTTAAAGATCCATTGTGTTTTGCTTTTGAAAGTGTTTGAAAGAATCTTAGGGACCTCTAGTAATTTTTTAAGAATATGAAGGAAACTTCAGGGCCCTTGATGTTTTATTTTTTAAAGTATTTGAAGTATTTTAGGTATTTTAGGATTCTCTAGTGATTTTTTTTTTTGAAGAATGTCAGATTCTTCAGGGTCGTTTGTGTTTTATTTTTGAAAGAATTTCAAAAGTTCTTGAGAACTCGGTGTATGATTTTTAAAAGTACTTGAAAGAATCTCAGGGTCGCTTAGTCTTTATTTAATAATATGGAAAATGCTCAAGGATCCCTTGTTTTATTTTTGAAAGAACTTGAAAAAAACACGGGAACCCCTATTATTATTTTCATTCTTGAAAGAATCCGAAAAAAGAATTTTGGAATTCATTGTGTTCTGCTTTTAAAAGTGCTCGAAAGAATCTTAGGGACCCCTAGCTTTTTTTTGGTGTGAAACAATTTTCCAACCCCTTGTGTTTAATTTTGGAAAGAATTAAAAAAAAAAAACTCAGTAATCCCTGTTATTTTATTCCTAATAGGGTCTGAAACAATTGGGAGGTCCTTGTGTTTTGTTTTCGAAAGAATTTGAAAGAATCTGATTAGTGTCTTTTATTATTATTTTTCAAGGCCACTTGTATTTTTGAAAGAATTTCAGATATCTTTAAGGTTCTTGGTGTTTTATGCTTAAAAGTGGTTGAAAGGGTCTCCTAGTCTCTTTTTAAACATGTGGAAAAAACTTCGAAAACTCTTATTATTTCATTCTTGAAAGAGTCCGAAAAAAGAATTTTAGATTGGTGTGCAAGAAAACAACTACCCGAAATCGCATTTGAATAATTTGAATTTGAAAAAAAAAAAAAAAATTACTATAATCGTTAAAGATAGGCAACCTTGTGCAAGTTTAGTTCTTTTTCTGGTAGTTGGTAGCTCTTCTAAGGAATTTCTGGACAGTATCTGGTGAGAGGGTTGGTGGTGAAATTCACTTGTTTACAGTGGTTTACAGTAGGTGTAACATGCGTCACTGTTGTTTGTTTTATTCAAGGACGTTTGTGTTTTATTTTTGAAAAAAAATTGGAAATACTTCGAGGGCCATAGTGTATTTTTTTAGAATACGAACAAATCTTGGCGGTCAGTAATAATTTATTTTTAAAAGAATGAAAGAAAACAAACGTAACATTTTAAAATAAAACAAAAACACTATATGAGAACGATATGTTTAATGGGATTAATGCAAATGTCAAAATTGATGTATTTCTGGCCATCTACCTAGATGGCGGAATTTCTATTCATCTTATCTCTGTGATAAACCTGTCAACTGTTGATTTTCGGTGCTGTCAAGTGGCAGTCAACAGAAACGTCAGTTTAGTCAATTACGTTTGTTAATATTGCACAATGTAACAAATTAAAAAAAACTTTATTAACTCTTCAATAGTTTTATTGTACATAATTCCATTTTAACTTATTCTAGCATCAAGTCATTAGAAAAATGGTTGTCGGTAAGTATTCAATTTTGAGGTTAGAACCCCCTTGCATATGGAATTAATTCCAGTGGACACGTTGACACCCCAAAATGGCCCCATTCGAAACTTCTTTACGGACTTTCACGGCCTTCAACGTCTTAACGTGGCGCCCCCAGAACCAGAATTTGCTGGAAAGTAAGTATACAAATTTCCCTTTCATTCATTTTATAATCCCCATCGTAGGCAAAAATTGGAACGATTATATAGATATTTCAAGTATGAGGAGCCCGACCCTGGATTAAGCTGTATTATTCACATGGAACAAATCAAAAAAGTGTTTCGAACCTATCTTAAAGACTTAGTTAGTGAGCGACTATTAGACAACGTTGTCAACATGTGTTTGTTACAAGTTTTAAAAGACTACAATGCGAACATTCGACACGCTAAAGGCGTTTTAAAAAAGTTGCCACAAAAGCAGCTCGAGAGAGTCAAAACTGACTTAGATTATGTCAACGACAACCTCCCACCTGACTTTTTTAAAAAGAAACCAGATCCTAGTCAGTATGTGAAGTCTGATATCCAGAAACCGGAAGAGAAAGCCTTAGATTTAATTTTTTACATTCCAATGACCGAAGATGACCCTTGTGTGGAAGAAGAGGTTGAGGAGATGTCCCTCGCCACGGCGGCTTCCACTGGGGCCCCCTACTCCATCAAAAAGCGCTATGACTACTTTAAAACCAAAATGGCGGAGTTTCCGTTCGAGGAGTTCAAAGAAATCGTTTTGACTGGTTTAACATCGCCAAAATCGGACGAAGAGTTGATTAATTATTTTCTGGACACGTTCGGGTTTGAAGTTTTCGAGTTTTTGAACGAGATTATCCAGCACCGGAACTCGCAGATTGATTGGACTGATGGAGAGAAGGAGAAGCCAGTGGTTCGAAGGGTTGAACCGAAAAGTAGTAATAATCGGTACGCTCCGGCGTTGGCAAGTCAGGTAATTGTTCAAAGCGAAGAAGAAAAGAATTTGGCGAAGACTTTGCGGAAGTTGGAGAAGAAACAGAAGGGGGTTCAGCAGGAGTTGCTGTGAGTAGAAAAGAAATGATGGTTTTACAGGAATCTGTATTATCGGCTTGCAGGACTGACATTGAAGATGATTTAAGTTATATTAAACACCAGCCAATATTTAGGAAAGGAGCAGATAAAGTTGATTATTACCCCCATGTGCATGACCAGCTGAGGAATGTCTCCATCACAAGTAATTATCGATTTATTATTAATTAAGTTGGTTTAGTGGGCATACACGCTGCGTGTGTGGCAGCACTGTCTGTCAATGGTCAGCGCCTACTTTACTATTTTAATTTAAAATTCTTTTGTATTTTCTCTTGTTGAAAGAAAAATCTTTTAGCAAAATTTAATGGTGTAACGTTGAAACAACCAGAAAACACCATTAAAAAAGAGGCTTCTACGCATGTCGAGTTTACGTTACCGGGTGGCACAAGACCGAAAAATGATGACATAGATTTGGTTAAAGTTAGTAGTTTGGATTCAACAGGACTACTAGTTTTCAAAGATATTAAAGAGTTTAATCGAATACAGTCTGAAGTGTTCCCAGTGGCGTATAATACAAACGAAAACATGTTAATTTGTGCCCCCACTGGTGCCGGGAAGACGAATATAGCGTTGTTGGCTATTGTACATCAGATTAAGGTGCATATGGATGGAGGGTTGATCCGGAAGGACGATTTTAAGGTTAGTATTTTGAAAGTTTTACTAGAATGAAAATGATTGTTTTTGTTAATTGTATAGATCGTGTATGTGTGTCCCATGAAAGCATTGGCAACAGAAATGGTAGCTAATTTTAGTAAAAAATTGGCCCCCATTGGTATTGTGGTGAAGGAATTGACTGGTGATATGCAGCTGACGAAGAAGGAAATAGCTGAGACCCAAATGCTGGTGACTACGCCAGAAAAATGGGATGTGATTTCACGTAAAGGAGCAGGTATTAATAATTTTATTAATCGTTATCAATTGATACTACTTTTGATGATTTTATTTTTCAGTGGACACCGAGGTCACGAGCCTCGTCAAACTCCTCATCCTCGACGAGGTCCACCTCCTCAACTCCGACCGCGGCCCCGTGATCGAAGCCCTCGTCGCGCGCACCCTGCGCCAGGTCCTCAGCAGCCAGAGCATCATCCGCATAGTGGCCCTCTCGGCCACGCTGCCCGGCTACCTCGACGTGGCCAACTTCCTCAAGGTCAGCCCCTACACCGGGCTGTTCTTCTTCGACAACCGCTTCCGCTCGGTCCCGCTCACGCAGACCTTCATCGGCGTCAAGAACAAGAACGACCAGGACGCGATGGACCTCATCTGCTACAACAAACTCATACCGATCATCAAGGAGGGCCAGCAGGTGATGGTGTTCGTGACGTCGCGCAACCTGACGGCGACCGTCGCCAAGAACCTGTTGGCTCACGCGAAGAACAACAAGCACCTGGCGTTGTTCACACCAGAGAAGAAGGCGGCCATCAGGAGCAGCGTCAAGAGTAGCGAGCTGGAGCTGCTGATTCCGAACGGGTTCGGGTGCCATCACGCGGGGATGTGCAGGAGCGACAGGCTGGAGGTGGAGAGTCTGTTCCGGCAGGGGGTGCTCAAGGTCATCGTGTGCACGACGACGCTGGCCTGGGGGGTGAATTTGCCCGCGCATGCGGTGATCATAAGGGTGAGTTGGTCGTATTTAGGAAATCAAAAAGTGATTATAATGAATCGTACATTGATCGGCCTTGTGACGTACTGAAATAAATGGTACTTTCGTGTTCTTATAATTAAAAAAAAAAACTTAATGTGATATTAGATAATTCATCGTCTGAGAATTTTATATGAAAGTAATTAAATGAACACGAATGAAAATAAATAAATAAATTATCGTGATATAAAAATAAAAAGAAGCAGAATCAATTTGAAAATTATTTTTTAGAAGAATATAAATTGAAAATAAAGTTGCCTTTTCAACTACATTTTACTTTGTTTTTTCACAAGTTTTTTGAATTTTTTAACTGTTTCATCCTAAAACATGGGGATGCCAAGGGTTAAAAATCAAGGCAGGTTCATAAATTACAAGTATATGTAATAACATGTATAAGTATATTTTATAACATGTACATGACGTTTACCAGACATATGAAACGTCGAGAACTTCCTTAGCTTACGCTCGAGAAGTAAAAATACGAGATTGTGCTGATGCTTTTTTTAAAGAGGACATATTTACAGGTTTCATGTCTTATTATTGAATTTAATTATGCGCAAAAGTTTTGAAAAATCTGAAAATTTCCCGTTCGGTTGAGATGGTAGATCTTTTGAGCTGAATTATTGGTTGCCTACCTTCCTTCTGCCTCTTGTCTGTCGATATTTATTAGACGGACAATTTCCGACCGATTGTTGCCAAATTTTGAACGTATTTTCGGAATATCATGTAAATGGTAAAACGCTAACCAAAATTTGTCTAATCCTCTCCACCAACAATGTGCTAACGTCACTTTAAAGTCGTGCAAAGGAAATTTTATTTAAATTTAATAAAGTAATATACTTTTGTATTTGTGGTTTATGAATCCGCCTTTACTTTTTACCTTGGCTATCCAGATTTTTTTAAATTTTGTATTAGCAGTGTATGCGAAGCCATACTTTATGAATGATCGCCGCAATTCTTTGTCCCTTTTTTCTGCATTTTTCCCGTTTTGTTTACCTTTTTTTTCTATTTATTTTCTTTTTATTGTTTTTCTTATACTTGCCAAATGAAATGAATGAAATGTAGAATGGGAGGGTGGGCGGAGCCAAAGATTTCTCTGAAATACCGGGTGTTTAGAAAATGGCGGTTTAACTCTTCAGTACGTTATGTACGGGGGTTTCGGGAGTCCCAAAAATATAATAAAAACATTCATTATGATGTAGATTACAGGAAAAACGTAATTTTATAAAAGTAAAATTGATCTTTTCTGGCGCGATTTCTTCACCCTTTTTTTTTGTTCCCCTTTTCCGTATTTTTCCCATTTTGTTGTTTTTGTTACTTTTTTTTCTATTTTTTTTAACTTTTTTATTGTTTTTCTTATCCTTGTCAAATGAAATGAACGAAATGTAGAATTGGTGGGTGGGCGGGGCTAAATATTTCTCTGAAATATATGGGAAAATGTGTATATATTGTTTGTAATTCTTGTTTTTGAATGTTGAAAGTCGTACGAAGATCTTACTTTATGAAGCACGGATACTCTGCTTAGTACCGAGTGTCTGAAAAATGGCGGATTAACTCTTCAGTACGTTATGTACGGGGGTTTCGGGAGTCCCAGAAATATTACAAAAAATTCTTTATGATGTAAATTACGGGAAAAACGTAATTTTATAAAAGTAAAATTGATCTTTTCTGGCGCGATTTCTTCACCTTTTGTTTTTGTTCCCCTTTTCTGTATTTTCCGATTTTTTCGTTTATATTACTTTTTTTTCTATTTTTTTCTTTTTAAATTTTTGTTTTCCTTATCCTTGCCAAATGAAATGAATGAAATGTAGGGTGGGTGGGCGGGGCCAAATATTTCTCTGAAATATATGGCAAAATGTGGGTATCATCTTTGCCACCCTTGTTTTCATCGGATTTTTTGGCCCTTTTTTTCACCGTTTTTTTTGTTGCCTTTTTTTGTCTTCTTATTTATCGTTTTGTTTTTGTTTTTTTTTGTGCCGTTTTTGTGTCGTTTTTAATTTTTACTGCCATGTTGAGCCTTTTTTTTATAGTTTTTGTTATCATTTTTTTGTCGCGTTTTTCCGTCTTTTTCCCTACTTGCTAAGATAAAACTGATTGTCAAATGGCATATCCTCTAAGAAAATAAAGGGAGGGTGGGCGGGACTTGCCAAGATAAGACTGATTTTGCTAAATGTTGTTTTTTTGTTAAAGGTTTATTGTTAATCTACAATTTAAAAACCATGCTGATTCTCTGAAATAAATATATTACAGGATAGATAGATAGATAGATAGAATATAAATAGATAGGATGTAGAATTAATTGGAGAATTTTAGAAAAATTGGAAAGGAGGGAAATCGATTTGTAATTTTCAACTTTAGTTACATCACCGGACTTAAAGACAGGACAGATCTTAGATTCTTCCATTTTATAGGGAAAAAGACAGAAAAAAGGCGACAAAAAAATTACAACAAAAACTCTTTAAGAAAGCCGATAGAAAAAAGCTCAAAAAGGCAGCTAAAATTAAAGGGACACAAAAAAAAACACAAATAAGGAGATAAGAAAGGCAACAAAAAAAGTCGAAAAAAGGGCCAAAAATCCGATAAAAACAAAGGTGACAAACATGATATCAACATTTATATTATGAGCGCCATACTTTATGAACAATGGTCACCGCATTTTGTAAAAAGAAGTATGTAATAAGGTGATTTCATGTTTTCTGGACGTTTCATGATCTCCAGAATATGAAAAAAAAGGTTTCCCGTTTCCGTCTGTCTGTGTCAATATTTATTAGGCAGATAATTCCCAAAACTACTGGAACGATTGTTGTCAAATTATATAATGTATTTTAGTAATACCGCGTAGATGGTTAAACCGTAACCAAAATTAGTCTAATCGTCCCCACCAACAATGTGATGACGTCAGCTTAAATTTTGCTTTCTAAATAAATGGTATCTAAATTTCATAAAATAGCATACGTCTATACTTGTGGTTTATGAATCCGTCTTTATTAAGGAAGCTAAGGAAGCATGATAATCGAGTCCATCGGGCGACTGGCTATTTTCACATTTTCTCGATGTGTTATGACCCCTACAACAACATAGGTCTCTCGTTTCCGTATGTCCGCCGGCCGTATGGATTTTTGTTAGACAGATAATCTCCGAAACTACCGGACCGATTGTTGTCAAATTTTATATGGATATATAGTCCTACACGTGCAGTTTATGAATCTGTCTTGATTGTTTACTCGAGACATCTAGATTTTTGGAAAAGAAATCAAAACTGTATAACATTTTACAATTTAATTTTGAAACTACAAAACCGAATACTCTGAAATCTTGTAGACGTTTTAAAGTTGTCGTAAGCATGGTAAATTTTTAATCAAAATATATTTATTTATTTACCTAATTAATTAATTAATTAATGGAAAACTTATTTTATTTATCCCTAAATCCTATCCAAACTGGGCAAAATATGATAAGTCTGTATGTGGATTTTCATTCCATTAATATTTTTTACAATTGCTTACACAAAGTGACCCAGAGAAATTAAAGAATGAGTCAATTTATTTAATTGAATTAATCAGAAACCGCTAGCTCCATTTTCCCGAAATATTAGGAGTACAATACTGTTAGTATTACATTGGTATTATCCAAATTGATATAAAATTAAATATAATAATATAATAGCAAATGAATTACCTTCTAAGAAAATAAAGGGCGGGTGGGCGGGGCTAGTACTTGCTAAGATAAGACTGATTTTGGCAAATCATATATCCCCGAAGAAAATAGAGGGCGGGTGGGCGGCACTAGTACTTGCTAAGATAAGACTGAACAATATTAAGCGTAGTCACTAGAATGAAGAGGGGGTGGTTGAGCGGGGCTACTGCTTGCTTGTAATACTGGTGTGGAGTTGATGAAGATGGATGGGACGTTTTACAAATATACCAAGAAAATTTATTCTTTTTCAATTTTACTTCATTGGACAGATAATTTATAAGACTACAGAACCGATTACTTTGAAGTTCTAAAACAATTGTATATTAATATTAATTTTATTTTACGTGCCCTTGGAAAAATGTTGATCACAAAATTTTGTGAAGCAAAAACTCATTTGAAACATACGCGTAGCACGCTTCTTTACAGTTGCTTTAATCTTACATACGTACGTATCTTTATTTTAACTTACAAGAGTTGCCATGAAAAAAAAACAAATTTTGTGATTTTTCGAAAAAGCTGGTTGTTTTATTGTATTTCAAGGGCGACGGAAGTTCTGTCGAAATAACCTTCGACCATGTTTGTTACTATTTTATAGAAATGTATAACTACCTTTGTGTCTAGTCTTATTAAGATTACCAAGAACTAGTAAAGTACTTTTTTATATTTATTTAATCTCTTGATAAATTAAGAATCTATTTTGCTGTAAAATCGTACTCAAAATATCATCTCTAGTTAATCGTATTAACATTTGAGCACGATTATCGTATACACGCAGAAAATAAAGTAGTGTGTACGATTTATTGTGTTGAGTTTTGTAAACTGAAAACAGTGGTGAAAATCGTGTTTCGAAATTTCCATAAACAGCTTCTGTTAAGAGTTTTAAGTAGTAAATTTAAATTTCAAACCCAACTTGATGTACGATCTTTTGTAGACAACATATTTATGACGTAATTAAAAATTCTACATTTGTTAATTGTTGTTTTTGCAGGGGACGACGAGGTATGACGCTCAAAAATCGTCATTCGTCGATATGGATATGTTAGATATCATGCAGATTTTTGGAAGGGCTGGACGACCTCAGTATGACACGTCAGGTCATGGCATGATCATTACCAGTATGCCCAATATGACGAATTATATGACTTTGTTGACGTCGCAAGCGCCCATTGAAAGCCAATTTTTGAATAACGTTCCCGATCATTTGAACGCCGAGGTGGTTCTGGGAACGGTGTCTAATTTAAAGGAGGCGATGGAGTGGCTCACGAACACTTTCGTGTATTGCCGGATTAAGAAGAACCCTCTGGTTTATGGGTTGACGTTTACGGAGATTTGGGTATAGTATTTAGAAAAACCCACAGTTGTAAATAATACAGGTTTGTATTTTTTCTCTTTAGGAACCAGAGAAGCTCTTCCAGTACCTCGAACGCAAACTGTATGACGCCGCCGTGACCCTAGAAACCGCCCAAATGATCCGTTTTAACACGACCTTGGGCGAGCTTCGCCCCACTAACTACGGCAGAATCGCCAGCTTCTACTATATCTCTCATCAAACTATGAAGTACTTCCACGACCACTTCGAACGTTCCATGATGGAAGCCGACGTTCTCAACCTCGTCAGCAACGCGTCGGAATTCCAGCACATCCAGGTCCGTAACGACGAACTCGACGAATTGGACCGCCTTCACGAAGACTACAGCCAGTTCGAGTTCAACACTGACCCCAGCTCTGTAGTTTTCAAAGTACTAACTTTGATCCAAGCCAACGTATCACGTGCCAAAATTCGAGTATCTTCGTTAGTTTCCGACTGCGAATTTATAATGCAGAGCGTCACTAGACTAGCGAGGGCACTTTTCGAGATCGCTGTGGATAAAAACTACAGTGTGCAGGTGTATAGGTGTCTACAGGTGTCCCAAATGGTCGAACAACAAGCGTGGGCTGAACGACACCCGCTTCTACAGTTCAAAGAACTCGAGGTTAAGGGCTACAAAGCCCTTGACGTGCTTCAGAATATACCGATTGAAGAACTCCAAGATATGTCAGAGCGCGAAGTCCTCGATTTAATCAGAAGCCGCCATCTTGCCAACCGTGTCCACCATTTTTGTAAGGCGTTTCCGCGGGTTAACCTTGACGTTACGGTTAAACCAATCACTGAAGGTGTTATTCGGATTCAGGTACTGATTAACGCTAACTTCAGCTGGGACACTAGTATTCACGGTAACGTGCAACACTACTACGCTTGGGTGGAAGATCCGGCGCATGATAGTATCTACCATTTTGAGTCTTTCGTGGTCACTAAGAAACTCGTAGTCGCTAAAGAACCGGTGGAGTTAATTTTCACTGTTCCGTTACAAAAACCACACTCTATGGAGTATTTCGTGACGGTTGCCAACAGTAAATACATGCGTAAGTTTGGTGGGTGTGCGCGAGGTGGCGCTGATTGTGGTGGGTTTCAGATGCGGAGAGTTCGTACAGGATCGATCTGGAGAAGATCAATATGTTGCCGAGTTATACCATCCAGACGAAGTTTTTGAGTGTGAGGCCGTTGCCGAAGACGGCTTTGCATAATGAGGAGTTCGAGAAGTTGTATGGTTTTACGCATTTTAATGCGGTGCAGAGTCAGGTGTTTCATTGTTGTTATAACAGCGATTCGAATGTGTTGTTGGGGGCGCCGACGGGGTCGGGGAAGACGATCGTGTCGGAGATTTGTATGCTGAGGTTGTTTACGCGTCGACCAGACAGGAAGGTGAGTGTTCTTGACAATTTTTCTAATTTGAACTAGAGAAATAGTTTTATTGTGTTGGCAATTCTGAATTATTGGCAGTCATGCGAGTATGAGTTCAGAATTGGCAATTTTGACATGAGTACGCCTCATAAAGTGTTCACTGGTTGAAACGATAGCAGCCACTGACTTGATGTTATAAATATATTTTGACAATCAGGTATGTCACAAAATTTTAAATATGTTGCCAACCTGACAAACAATCACAAATATTAATTATTTATATACATTAATATTAATTATTTAGTTAATATTTTCTTTTATGGAAAAACATACCTGACTTGTCTATTCCACACAAATTTTGTTTTAACTTGTAGGGGTTATAAAAAAAATACAATTAAATTTAAAATTCCTCGTAGGGGTGAGGGAATTTGTGTCTAATACCTAATACCCAATTTTTTAAATTGTGTTGCCATTTTTCGCTTTCGTCTGTCAGTTGTACGATTTTTGGCGATTTTAGTTGATTAGTTAATTTTTTAAACTACCGAACGTATTACTTTGAAATTTTAGGTGTTTGTATAGACCACCGTGGTATGGACTATCGTTAAAATGCTAAAACTGTAAATCTTGGTGGAAATTGTTAAGTTTTAGTATAGCGGTTTTCTTTAAAAATCCAAAGTTCAAATAAGTTTTGCAAATTATTTTGCTAGGACACTATCAACAATCGAAGTATTACAAAACAGAGAATTATTATAACATTAATACTAAAAATATCTCGCCATACGATGTTGTTTATGTGTAAATTTTTGACTGTTTTTAATGCATAAGTAGTATATCTGATAAATTTTCCGGATACCTTCGGATTATGGACAATAGTGAAACGCCAATCAAAATTTTTCTTTTATTGTCAAAAAAATTGGTCAAAAGTTGTTCCGACAGAGCCACCTGTTTAAGCAAATCTAAAAAATATAAATGCAATGATAAATCATATGTAAAAAAATAAATAATTAGTACTTGCTAAGATAAGATTAATTTTTTCAAATGACATACTCTCTCAGAAAATAGAGGGCGGGTGGGTGGGGCTAGTACTTATTAAGATAAGACTGAACAATATTAAGAGGAGTCACTGGAAAAAAACTAAAAACTCAGCCCCGCCCACCTCTTTTCTCTATTTCACTGACCTATTTTATTTACTGTAAAATGGGAATAGAATTCTATTTTGACAAGTTGTAGAATTTAAGATTTAAAACAAATTAAAAAGTGGCCCCGCCCACCCACCCCTATTGCATTTTGATCATTCATTCTTATTGGCTTTGAAGAACGCAAGATGATAATTTTTTTTAAATAAACATTAATGTTTATGAAATTGTTCCAATTTTTGGATTTTGCATTTTTTCGATTAGTAATTTTACGAGTTTTCAATTTTTAATTTTTCATTTCTTTCATTTTTCGCTTTGTAATTTTGCGGTTTTTCATTTTTGCGTTACTACTTGCTAAGATAAGACTGATTTTAGCAAATGACCTTCTAAAAAATAGAGGGCGGGTGGGCGGGCCTAGGACTTGCTAATATAAGAATAAACGATATTAAGAGTAGTCATTGAAATGAAGAGGGGGTAGGTGGGTGGGGCTACTGTTTGCTTACAAGACTCTTTAGAAAAAAACTAAACTCAGCCCCGCCCACCTCTTTTCTCGATTTCACCGACTTATTTTGAGAAATTGTAGAATCTAGGATTATATAGTATTTCCACCGATAGATTAGCTGACAGAAAAGTCACCAATAGACCGCTATAAAAAGTAGTGCCAAAGGCGCTTTATTTGAAATATAAGGAGATTTGAAAATAATGTTGAACGACGTAAAATTACTTTTAATAACACAATTTATTTCCAACAGACAATATTATCTATACTGGAACATACACTTCGAATAACATTACGTACTTTATATTGAAGTAACAAGTAGGGCATCTTAAATTAAAATTTTCCTTCTTGAAGAATGAATACGCATTGGCAATCATTTTCTGTGCCACGATGTTGTCAACAACAGTCATACTGCACCGGGTTGAAGAGGGCTACAAAATATAATGGTATATAATGATTGCACAGAATAAATCAACAACTCACTCTTGCGTAATTATGAATTTTATTCGTATTTCATGGGGTCCATATGAAACGTTTTTTGACACAAACAACTTAACCTAAAATGTCCAAACTTCAGCCACTATACAAAAAACAGCACAAAGGTCTATAATATCATACCTAACAAATCAAAACAAGTAAAAAAACACAAACACTAAACGCAAAAAACACACTTTTTAACTTTTTGTACCAAAATTTTAAATTAACGTCAATTAGCTGATCGACCAAAACACAGGTTAAACGAAACCGGCCGACTGGCGCAAGCATAGAGGCGTAGGAAATTCGTTGCGCGGGAAAAGGAACGTTGGTTGCCAACCTAAACTACAACTCTTTAACTGCTTTAAGCGTATAATGCTAGTATATTTTGGATTCTCCGGTTGGCGATTGTGAATTCAAAATTTTCCAATCTATCGCTGGAAATAGTATATCAAATTAAATAGTGGCCCCGCCCACCCACCCCTTTTGCATTTTGACCATCCATTCTTATTGGCTCTAAAGAACGGAAGATGAATTTTATATTGATAAATAATAGAATCTTGGATTACATTTTTGTTTAATAAGATTTAATTTTTATTAAATTGTTTCAATTTTTAGATTTTCTTCAGTTTTTAATTTTTCAGTTTTTTATTTTTTTTTTGTTAGTACTTGCTAAGATAAGACTGATTTTAGCGAAGGTCATACCCTCCAAAAAATCGAGGGTGGGTGGGCGGGCCTAATACTTGCTACGATAAAACTGAACAATATTAAAAGTAGTCATTGAAATAAAGCTAAACTAAGCCTCGCCCACCTCTTTTTGCTATTTCACTGACTTATTTTATTTACTATAAAATGGGAATTGAATTCGATTTTGACAAGTTGTAGAATCTAAGATTTAAAACAAATTAAAAAGTCGCCCCGCCCACCCACCCCACTTCCGTTTTGATCATTCATTCTTATTGGCTATGAAGAACGGAAGTCGAATTTTATATTGATACACAATAGAATTTAGGATTACATTCTTTAAATACAATTAATTTTTAATGTACCTACAATATTTAATTTTTCAATTTTTCATTTCTTCCATTTTTCGATTAGCAATTTTTCAGTTTTTTTTGTTAGTCCTTGCTAAAATAAGACTGATTTTAGCGAATGAAATACCCTCTGAAAAAGTAGAAGGCGGGTGGGCGGGTCTAGTACTAGCTAAGATAAGACTGAACAATATTAAGAGTATTTATTGAAATGAAGAAGGGGTAGGTGGGCGCGGCTACTGCTTGCTTATAAGACTCTTTAGAAAAAAACCCTAAACTCAGCTCCGCCAATCTCGTTTCTTTATTTCACTGACTCATTTTATTGATTGTAAAATGGAAATTGGATTCTATTTTAACAAATCTTAGTATCTAAGATTTAAAACCAAGTAAAAACTGGCCCCACCCATCCACTCTTTTTGCATTTTGATCATCCATTCTTATTGGCTCTGCTGAAGAGCGGAAGATGAATCTAGGATTACATTTTTTTTATAAAATTTAATGTTTACTAAATTGTTTCAATTTTTAGATTTTGCACTTTTTCGATTAGCAATTTTACGAGTTTTCAATTTTTAATTTTTCAGTTTTTCATTTCTTTCATTTTTCGATTTGCAATTTTGCAGTTTTTAATTTTTTTGTCACTACTTGCTAAGATAAGACTGATTTTAGTGAATGATATACCCTCTAAAATAATCGAGGGTGGGTGGGCGGGCCTAGTACTTTCTAAGATAAGACTGAACAATGTTAAAAGTAGTCATTGAAATAAAGAGAGTGGGTGGGTCTACATTAAATACAATAATTTTATTTTTACCAAGTTTCAATTTTTAGATTTTGCAAGTTTTCGATCAGCGATTTTTCATTTCTTACATTTTTTATAGTAAATTTTATAAAATAGCATACTCTTGTATTTGTTTTAGTAAATACAGATTTGCAAAATCAAATTTTTTCATTTTTCAAAGACGCGGGATTTGTGGCACTGTACTTCGGGGGCGAAGGAAGTCCTGTCACCGTTTTTGTGAAATTTTTTATCCTCTGTTTTTGTACACTTCTCGTGAACTTTTTTTGTAGTTTTTTTTATTTCCTCCTTTTAGTCGCGTTTTTTTGGTGTTTTTTTTGTTGCTTGTTGTGATAGTTTTCTCATTTTTGATGGATTTTTTGTTCTCTGTTTTCGCATTTTTTGTAGACTTCTTGTTTAAATAATAATACATCTCATTGTACTGATGGATATTAATTGACATTTTGCAGCTAGTAATATACGAAAATACAGGTTTACTGTTACAGTGTGTTCGTCGCTGTGTATATGCTGTATTTTTGACAAGCCAACATCTGTAAATATTTTCTTGATTAATGTTTAATTTCCCGGATACTTTCGGATTATTGACGATGGTGAAACGCTAATCAAAATTTTTGTTTTATCCTCAAAAAAGATGACGTTTTTTGTAACCATTTTTGTTGTCTTTTTGATACTTCTTTGGGGTTACCCTTTTTTGCATTTTTTATTTACTTTTTGTCGCTTTTTGTAGCAATTTTTTGTTCTTTTTTTTTTTGCCTTTTTAGTTTCCTTTCTTTTAATTGCACTTTTGTCTTTTTAGTCGATTTGTCGTGGTCGTTTTTTCGCACTTTGTTATATTGTTTATGTTTTTTTCCTCTGTTCTCGCATTTTTTTGTAGATTTTTTTGTGGGCGTTCTGTCGTTTTTTGTCGTCATTTGTTGCTTTTGTAACAACCTTTTATTGCCTTTTTTGGTTACTTTTTGACCTTTCTTTTGTTGCCACTGTAGTCGCATTTTTTATTTTTATCTGTTTTTTTAAACTTTTTGTGACTTTTTGTAACGTTTTATTTCTCTTTTTAGCCTTTTTTTACTATCTTCTTTTAATGTTATTTTTTGGCCTACTTTTTTTGGTTTTTGTGATTACTTTTTTTGTGATTTTCTTTGTAGATGTTTTGTTCTTTTTTCACTGTCATTTTTGTTGAATTTTTCGTGATCTTTTCTGACGTCCTTTTGGTAGCTGCATTTTTTGACATTTTTTTGTCACTTTTTTACCGCTCTGTTTAATCGCATTTTACTTCTGTTTTCGTGTTTTTTGCTGTGGATTTTTTGTCCTTATTTTTTTGTTGCTATTTTTTCTGTTTTTGCCACTTTTGTGTTCGTTTATCTGTTGCATTTTTTGTCAACTTTTTGTCGTGTTTTTTACCATTGTTTTTTGTAGGCTTTTTATGGACTTTCTGCCGCTTTTTTTGTAGCCTCTTTTTGTTCCCTTTTTTGTCGCATTTTTTTAAGTAAAATATGAAAATACAGGTTTACTTTTTCCGAGTGGCGGACCGTTTCGGCGTGTATACTGTATTTTTGACAAAACAACATCCGCAATCATTGTATTGGTTAATGTTTAATTTTGCGGATAATTTCGGATTATCGACGATTGTGGAACGCTAATCAAAATTTTTGTTTTATTCTCAAACAAAAAGATAACATTTTATAAAAAAAGACAGTTTTTTTTCAACGACCAAATTTTACGTTTAATTTTTGTCGCTTTTTGTAGCCATTTTTTGTCGTCTTTTTGATACTTTATTGGGTTTTTGGGCATTTTTTGTGGAGTTTTTTTTAACTTTGTACGTGTTTGTAAACTTTTTGTGGCGTTTTATTACTCTTTTTTGCATTTTTTTACTATCTTCTTTTAATCGAATTTTTTGCCCTACTTTATTTTGGTTTTTTGTGATGGTTTTTTTCTAATTTTTTTTTTTTTTGGAATTTTGGTCTGTGTTCGTATTTTTTGTCACCTTCTCTGTAGACTTATTGTCTTTTTTCCACTGTCATTTTTTCTGCATTTTTTATGATCTTTTTTTGTCACTTTTGATCCCTCTGTTTTAATGATATATTTTTTTGTCTCGTTTTATCTCCTTTTTAGGCACTTTTTGACGTAGCCGTTTATTCTGCACTTTTTAATGATTTTTTTTATTTTCGTGTTTTTTTGTTGTAGACTTTTTTTGTCCTTTACTTTTTTGGTGCTATTTTTTTGTTTTTACCATTATTTCAATTTTTTTGTAGGGATTTTATGGACTGACTTTTTTTTGTAGCGTGTGTTTGTTCCTTTTTTTGTCGCCTGTTTTTTGTACAACCAAATTTTACTATTGTTTTCGAAATAAGATTATTAAACCTCTTAAACTTTTAATAAAACACACGAAATAACTGGTTGTGTATTCTTTTTAGTGTAGTATTTTTGGGCAATTTTTCGTTATACCAAATTTTTTTATAGGCTCATATGTGGATCGTTAAGATACCAAAAAGCTGATGACACCACTTTTTTTTTGTCACTGAAAAATATGTATTTGTACTTCGGTACTATTTTACATATGTATTTCAGATCGTCTACATAGCTCCCATGAAAGCCCTAGTCCGCGAACGCGTCTCCGACTGGACCGCCAAGTTCACCAAAATCAACAAAAAAGTAGTCGAAGTGACCGGCGACATCACCCCAAGATCATCCCTGATCGCATCCGCCGACATCATCATCACAACCCCCGAGAAATGGGACGGAATGAGCAGAAACTGGCTCCAGAAAGACTTCGTCAAGCAAGTCGGCCTCATCATAATCGACGAAATCCACCTCCTCGCCGAAGAAAGAGGACCCGTCCTCGAGGTCATCGTATCGCGAATGAACTACATCAACAGCGTCAAGAACGCCAAAGTCAGGATCGTCGGTCTGTCGACGGCCATGGCCAACGCGGGAGACTTGGCCAACTGGTTAGGTAAATTAAAAAATGAAAAAGTTTTACGAAATGTAAATAATAACTTAGGGAAAATCGTCTTGAACTTTAGATATATCACAACTGAAATAATTAAATGTGAAAAATTAGTTATTATTTTTTAATAGGTATTGAACGAAAAGGTCTCTTCAACTTCAGTTCTTCAGTCCGCCCCGTGCCCCTCGAAATCCACTTGAAGGGCTTCTCGGCTAAAAATTACTGCCCTAGAATGGCCACAATGAACCGACCTGCATACCAAGCAATCTGTCAGTACGCCCCCGATAGTCCCACTCTGATCTTCGTCTCATCCCGCAAACAAACCCGCATCACCTCGTACGACTTGATCAAGTGTCTCCTCAGTGACACCAACCCGAAGCAGTGGCTCCATTGCCCCCAGGAGGAAATCGAAAACATCCGCTCCACTGTAACCGACTCCGACTTAAGCTACTTACTTCTTTTCGGCATAGGCATCCACCACGCCGGCCTGCAAGAGCACGACCGAAAAGTGGTGGAAGAGCTCTTCGTCAACCAGAAAATCCAGGTCCTCGTAGCCACGGCCACGCTGGCGTGGGGTGTGAACTTCCCGGCTCACCTCGTCATAGTCAAAGGCACCGAGTACTATGACGGCGCCACCAAGCGCTACGTGGACATGCCCGTCACCGACGTTCTTCAAATGATGGGGCGCGCTGGTCGCCCCCAGTTCGACACCAGTGGCGTGGCGTGCGTGTTCGTGCAAGAAAGCAAGAAGAACTTCTACAGGAAGTTCCTGTTCGAGCCCTTCCCCGTCGAGTCCAGTCTGCTGCAGGTGCTGCCCGAGCACGTGAACGCGGAGATCGCCAACGGCACGGTCACTTGTCGCTCGCAGCTGGTGGATCTTATTTGTTCGACGTTCTTCTTCAGGCGGTTGTTGGTTAATCCGACGTACTACAAGATGAACGACGTGGAGAACGCGAATGTGTACTTGCAGGAGTTGTCGGAGTCGGTGTCGGTGACGCTGCAGGATGCTCAGTGTATCGCGATTAGGAATGAGGTGAGTTTGGAGGGTTTGAGGGAGGGTGTTGTGTATTGTTTGATGGGTTTGTAGGAGGTTCAAGATTTTTATGAGAGTACGTTTTTGGGACAGTTGGCGGCGCAGTATTATTTGTCGTGTAAGACTATGTTGTATTTGCACGAGAATTTGATGGAGGATAGTTCGCTGGACGATTTGGTTTTGAATATGTGTCAGGTGGAGGAGTATGCGCTGTTTCCGGTGAGGCATAATGAGGATAAGATTAATAGGTAAGTGGTTTGGGGGTTGGGTGAATATTTGAGGAGATTTTAGAGTTTTATTAAAGTTGTGTTTTACTTATGATTCTTTTTTTAACGTTTCTAGAACGATGTTCGATTGCGTGTATAATTGGTTGCATATGTGTATTCTTCAATATAATTGATATAATACCGGGTGGCTATTAGTAATGACTGAAGCAAATTTTTGTGTTGGCAACTCTGAATTATTGGCATCCATGCCATACCATAGTTGTCAATTCTGACATAAGCACGCCTAACTAACGTGTTGATTGGTTGAGACGATGGCAGCTGTTCTAAGTGTCACTCTGACAATGGCATCATAGAATTTTAAACAACTTCCCAACCTGACAAAAAAAATCACCAGTATTATAGTTACTCGGTATTAAAATTGAAAAGTCCATAGGTCGCGTTATAAAAAATACAAATAGAAAAAGTGTAAGGAAATTTCAATCAATTATTAATTGGATAATTTTCATCTTTTTTTTTTCTAGTACCGTACATACGTAGATTCCTTGTTAAATTTTAGTTACGTGTTTGTGGCAGTCGTAAATTTAATAATTCAGTGTGAAGTAATTAAATAACATTGACGTACTTGGTGTATAACGAGAACGAGCGAAGTATGACAATACAGAAAGTGAAAGAGTCAATAATAATTACTGGATAATGAAGTACATGTAATTATACTAAATTAAATCCTAAGAGAATATGAAATTCGACTTTTGTTACAATGGGTTTCATACAGTACCTTTCTTAACTTTAGGTGTTTTTTTTTTTTAATTTTATTCAAAGAAATTATGGGTTGTTTATACCGGGTGATTTTTTAAATTAGACATACAACTTATGGTATGTCTACAAACTAGCATTTTAGAGGATTTTGGATTTTATTTCATATAATAGTATTATGTATGTTTATTTTTTTATCACTTCATTAACTTGTTTTAAATGGTTTGTTATGAATTATTTTTTCTTTTCTTCTTTATTTGTGTGTTACTGTATCCTTCTCTTCGCCCTACTAGTTATAGGTCTCTCGTTTTCGTCGTCTGTGTGTGTGCCTGTCTATCTATGTCGATTTTTATTAGACAAATAATTTCCGAAACTACCGGACTGATTGTTGTGAAATTTTAATGTATGTTAGGAATATCGTGTCGATGGTAAAACGCTTACCAAAATTTGTCTGATAATCGCCACCAAAATTTTGCCTAGTAAAGATTATTTAATGCCCCCAAATATATTTCTATAGAATTTTATTTTTTTTTCTGTGATATTTTGTCGCTTTCGTAGCCGTTTTTTAAATTGTTTTTTTTAACCACTTTTTGCAGTCAACGGTTTTTGTTGATTTTATGTTCTCTGTTTTTGTCTCCTTTTTGTAACTTTTTTTAACTTTTTGCCACGTTTTGGTAGCGTTTTTTTTTTATTTATTTTTTATTCCCTCTTTTTTTATTCCTGTCTTTTAGTCCCCTTTTTGGTTCCCTTTCTCAGCCAGTATTTCTTGTGCCCTCTTTTTCACACTTTTTTGTCTTTTTTTACTTATTTTTTAGTGGATTTTTTGCCCTTTTTTATTTTTTTTATTTGACTTTTTTGTCACTGTTTGCAACCGGTTTTTTTGTTGCCTCTTTGTGTCCACTTTGTTGTTGCGTTTCTTGTTATTCTTGTCGACTTTTTTGTCATTTTGTGATATTTTTTATCCTCTGTTTTTGTGCGCTTCTTGTGATTTTGTTTTTGGCTTTTTTCTAGCGTTTTTGGCTTCACCTTTTTTTTGACTCCTTGTAAGTCGCGTTTTTTTGATCTTTTTTTAAGTCGCTTTTCTGCTAAAGTTTCTCATTTTTGTCGGATTTTTTCTTTTCTGTTTTCGGATTTTTTTATCGCCTTCTTTGGGGACTTTTTGTCGCTTTTTTGACCTTTATTTGGTTGCATGTGTGTGTCGAGTTTTTGGCCTCCTCTTTAGTCGCTTTTTGTAAACTTTTTGTGACTTTTTGTGGCAGACTTTTTCTCTTTTTTTTGTTACGGATTTTTTTGGTATTTTTTGTCGCCTTCTTTGTGGATTTTTTTCAGGGTCTTTTTTGATGCATTTGTTGTGCCTTTTTTTGTTGCGTTTTTAGATTCTTTTTTTTTTTTTGGCTGCGTTTTTGATCTTTTTTATTCACTTTTTACGTAGCATTTTCGCATTTTTATACCTTTTCTCCTGTTTGCATTGTCTATTTTCATGGCCGTTTTTTGTTCTTTTCATTTATTTTTTTTATGACTTGTCCCTATAGGTATAGTTATAGCCTCTTTGTTGCAAATTTTGACATTTTTGTAGTTGCCCTTTTTTTGTAGTGTTTTTGTTTTGTGGACTTTGGACTTTAGTCATTTTTTTCCAGGGATTATTTTATTCTCTTTTTTTTTGTTCTTTTTTATCGCATTTTTTTGGTTCCCTTCTTTTAGTTGCATTTTTTCGTGTGTTTGGCCTAATTTTTGTGGTGGCCTTTTTAATGGATTTTTTGTTCTTTTCCAGTGTTTTTTTGTTGTTGTATTTTTTGTAATCTTTTTGGCTCCCTTCTGTTACGCGCATTTTTTTTTATTTTGAATTTTTTGAGTTTTCTGTTCATCGATTTTTAATTTTTCGTTTCTTCATTTTTTTGATTGGCAATTTTCGATTTTAAAATTTTTCAATGTACAATTTTTCGCATTGCAAAAATTTGTTTTGTTTTTTAATATTTTCGATGTTTTATTTTTATATCTTTTCAGTTTCTCGATTTTTAATTTTTCGATATTTCAACTTTTAGATTTTACAATTTTTCAATTTTCCTTTTTTTTCGATTTTCCAACTTTACAGTTTATCGATTTTTTAATTTTTCGTTTAGTCAGTTTTTTATTTTACCATTTTTCGATTTACAATTTTTCGATCCCACAATTTTTTCGAATTTCAGTTTTTCGATTCTTCAGTTTCAATTTAATAAGTTTGGATTTTTCAATTTCTGAATATTACAATAATTAGTTTTTCAGTTTTTAAATTTTTTATTTTCTCAATTTTTCGATTTCTAATATTTTGTCTTTCAGTTTCTCATTTTTTAATTTTTCAATTTTTCGGTTTTTCAATTTTCAATTTACGATTTTCAATTTTACAATTTTTCGGTTTTTTCAATTTTCCCGTGTATAATTTTTCGCCTTTTTAATTTTATCATTTATTCAGTTTTTCTATTTTTCGTTTCTTCAGTTTTTTGTTTCGATTTGCAATTTAAAAAAAAAAAAAACAAATTGTTTTTCAGATTTTTGATTTTTTTTGGGGCTTTTCAGTTTCTCCATTTTTAATTTGTGGATTTTTCGATTCTTAGATGTTTAATTTTTCGTGTATTAACTGTTTTATTTTTAGATGTTTAAATTTTCATTTCTTCAATTTTTCGATTTGCAATTTTTGATTTGTCAGTATTCCGTTTTTTCAATTTTTCTACTTTGCAGTTCGTCGATTTTTATTTTTTGGAATTTTTAAATTTTCGTTTATTTAATTTTCGATTCGATTCGAGATCCATTTAATTTTTAAATTATCGAGAATCATAATTTATCTGTTCATGACCCACCAGGAACGTCATCTTACAATTTTGTCGAATAAATATTATTTAAATGTTATGAATCCGTGTTGAATTTTTATCCTAAATATGGAGATTTTTGGAAAAAAAAAATCAAAATTGTAAAGATGATAATTTTTCGGCTTTTCGATTTCTCAATTTTTCAATTTTTCAGTTTTGACAATTTTTCGATTTTTCATTTTCGTGATTTTCAGTTTTTATATATTATACTGCTCGGATTTTTCATTGTTTCGATTTTTCAATTTTTCGATATATTTTAGTTTTAGGATTTTTCAACGAAAATTTTTTTTTCGATTTTTTGATGTTTCAATTTCTTTACATCTTGGTTTTTCGACTTTTAAAATTTTTTCACTTTTCGATTGTTAGATTTCCTCATTTTTCTCTTAATTTTTCAACATTTCAATTTTTGAACTTTTCAATTTCGGATTTTTTTCTATATTTTAGTGTTCGAATTTTTCAGTGTTTAGATTCTTAAATTTTCTATTTTAATAATTTTTAATTTTTCAATTTTGAATGTTTGGATTCTTAAATTTCTCGATTCTTCAAATTTTCGATTTGTCAAATTTCATTTTTTGATTTTTTAGTTTTCCGATGTTTCAGTTTTTCGATTTTTCAGATTTTCGACTCTTTCATTTTTCAATTTTTTAATCTTTGACATTTCTGAATTTTCAATTTTTCAATTTCTCTACTAATCTTTTTTTTTTTCTATTTCTCATTTCTTTACTTGGTCAATCTTTTGATTTTTCAGTTTTTCAATTTTAATAGTTTTTGATTTTTGAATTTTTTGATTTTTTAGTTTTCCGATGTTTCAGTTTTTCGACTCTTGTAGATTTGATAAATTTTTTCCATTTTTCGGCTTTTCGATTTCTCAATTTTTCGATGTATTTCAATTTTGGAATTTTTCAGTTTTTTATTTTCAATTTTTCGATTTTTCATTGTCATGATTTTCAGTTTTTATATATATATTTCACTGTTCGGATTTTTCATTGTTTGGATTTTTCAGTTTTTCGATATTTTAGTTTTGGGATTTTTCAAATAAAAATTTTTTTCGATTTTTTGATGTTTCAATTTCTTGACATTTCGGTTTTTCGATTTAAAAAATTTTTGCACGTTTCGATTTTTAGATTTCTTCATTTTTCTCTAATTTTTCAACATTTCAATTTTTGAACTTTTCAATTCTTCTATAGGCATTTTAGTGTTCGAATTTTTCAGTGTTTGGATTCTTAAATTTCTCGATTCTTCAAATTTTGGATTTCTCAATTTTTTCATTTTTTGATTTCTCAGTTTTACGATTTTTCAGTTTTTCGACTCTTTAATTTTTCAATTTTTTAAGTTTTCACGTTTCCGAATTTTCAATTTTTCTATTATATTTTTTTTTATTTTTCCATTTCTCATTTTTAGACTTTTCAATATTTTGATTTTTCAGTTTTTCAATTTTAATGGTTTTGATTTTTGAATTTTTCAATTTCTCAATTCTTCGACGTTTCAGTTTTAGGATTTTTCAGTTTTTCATTTTACAATTTTTCCTTCATTTTTCAATTTTTCCATGTTTTAGTTTTGAGGTTTTTCAATACGTATTTCGATTCTTCAATTTTTCTATTTTTCGAGTTTGCGATTTATCGTTTTTTTTTTTGTGTATTTTTTGTAATCTTTTTGACTTTTTTTTGTGCCTTACTTTTTGTCCGCTTTTTTTGACTCTTCTTTTTGTCATTGCTTTTTTGCGCCTTTTTAATGATTTTTCTTCTCTCGTCTGTTTTCGCATTATATAGATTTTTTTCGCGTTTCGCCATTTTTTTAGTTTTTCAGTGATTTTTTTTGGGGACTGTCGCTTTCTTGCATTTTTTATTCATTTTTTATATGTTTGTCACTTTCTTTGTGTACTTTTTGTTTTTGTTTTCTCATTTTTTAAATTTTTGTGACCTTTTTTGGTTCCTTTCTGTTGGTCACATTTTTATGACCTTTTTGTAGCGACCTTTTTCTCCTTTTTTATGAATTTTTGTTTTCTATTTAATTTTTTTACTACCGCCTGTGGACTTTTTGCCTACTTCATTGTCTTTTTTTAATGCATTTTTTGTGAGGTTTTTTGCATCCCTTCTGTTTGGTATATTTTTTATTTTTTCGCTATTTTGGTTTTTTATCAATTTTTTCTCTCAATTCAAAGAATTATTAAGTAAATGTGACATACGAATACATGTATAGGCTGTTTTAAGAACTTAATTAATAAATATCTTTTGAAGAATTTGTTATCTTTTCCTTATTTTTCTTTTTCTCGCAGACCTCCCATTCTCGCTAGTCTCTGATCACGTTTTTATCTCGCTTTTTTTCTGCTTTTTTTTTTCTCATCTCCTCAGTCCATATTTTATTATTTCCCTTCTTTTCTATCGATTTATTTTCCATTATTGCTTTTCACTCATTTCACAACTTTTCGTTTTTTTCCTCTTTCTATTTTTCACTCGTATTATTTTCTCGTTACCTTTCTTTCATTCTTATTTTAGTGCCTTATTGTCCTCAATTTCTATTTACTGTCCGATTTATCAGATATTCTCTTTCCAATACTAATTTTTCACCCGTTCATTTCATTTTTTATTGTTGTGTAACCAATTATTATTTTAATTTTTATTTCATCTTTTTAACTTCTCGTTTTAACGTTACCATTTTTTTTTTCGTTTTTACATTTGTTTTTTTTTTAATATTTTATAACTTGGTGATATCATCTCAAATTTTTGTTTAGTAAGTCTTGTTGGAAATTTATACCGAAATATGAATTAATTGGGAATATACTATTAACATTGTAGTGATTTCAGAACAACGATTCATTTTTTATCATTCGTTCCCTCAAGAAAATCAATGATGTCATCGCAAAAATTTAACAAACATTTTTGTGAAAAGTGTGCTTCAAGATGATAATTTTTGCGCTTTCATATTAGATGTTTGTATTTTCAGAAATTGTTTATACATTATGTTAAAAAAATAAATAATAAATTAATTACCAGAATGTTCATCTGCACAACATATTCCACACAACTATTGCCTATACTCATTGTACAATAAATTTATTTATTTTTCAGACATTTAGTAATGGACATGAACATAAAAACCCGACTACCTTTCGACTCTCCACATTTAAAAGTCCTCCTCCTCATCAAATGCTACCTCTCCGACAAGAAACTCCCCAACCAAGAATACGTAGTCGACCTGAAAACCGTCTTCGATCAAATCATTCGTATCATCCAAGCCATGATCAGCCTGACATCGTACAAAAGTTGGCAAGACTGCACCATCAAACTCATCTACTTATGTCAAATGCTAATCCAAGGAGTGATGATCGAAACCGGAAGCGCCATGATGCTTCCCCACATGACCCAAGAATCCTGCAACAGCCTACTACGAAAAATGATCACCCACAAACTCGTACCAGAGTCATGCCAAGAAGTGTCAATCCCACTCCTGAAAGTCGCCATGAGGACCAACAAGAAAGCTCTAATAGGGATAATCGAGGAGCAGTTCGATAAACAAAGATCCGGAGACGTCCTCAAAGCGATATCCAGGATACCCATCCTGGAAGTGCGCTTCAAAATTAGGGATGCGAGCGACAACAAGGAGCTCGATTACAGGATTGACCGCAGCGAAGGCGTGGTTTGTGTGGAGGTCAAGCCCGAGACGAAGTGCATTTTCGAGTTCGACGTCTTCCGAGACGGCACCAGCAATCTTAACGTGTGCAGCAAGAAGTTCAGCAAACAGAAGGAGGAGTCGTGGTTTTTCTTGATGAGTTCTGAAGATGTCTTGTTAAGGATGCAGAGATTCGTTGTCAAGAGGAACAAAAATGTGGATGTGCAGGTTGACGTTCCTGCGGAGAGAGGTGAGTGTGTTGGGAGTTGTTGTTTGTTGTCTGATGGTTCGGTTTAGGTGTGTACCGGTATTCTGGCTACTTCCTGTGTGATTCATATATTGGGTTGGACCAGAAGATCACTTTTAGAGTAAAGGTGGTGGAGTGAAGGCTGTGGTAGTGTAAGAGAAATAAAAGAAGGCGGTGAAAATGTGCAGTTTTTTGTTTAACCCACCTTTTCCTGATCCTAGTAAGGTAGGTATTTTTTTAGTAGGCAAGGATGGTGAGACGGTTTCGACAGTTTCCAATTTTTTCACGGTGTTGAAATGAGTGGATTTTTAAATAAAAGGTGGGAATTTGATTTTGCTATCAACTAACTGTTAAAATCCAACACTTAATTTTAATTTTTACTCTGATGTTTAATGCGCTTGCGTGAAATTGTGACATTTAAACTGTCAGTCGGTGGGGATATTTAGTGCTTTGCCAACATAAATCAAGATTTGGTGGACCTCTAAAATGCGAGTGAATTATAAATGACACGGCAGTTATATTGGCAATACCGACGCGTTCCTTCGTTGACTGTTACTATCAAATAAAGTGGAATGTCAACATCATTATTTTAAAGATAAATTTCATAGAATTTTTTTCTATCATGTGATTTTTTTTATGAATTCAAGTAAAAGCCGAACTTCCTCTATTTTTTATTTTTGTGTTTTTTATTTTTCGATTTTTAGTTTTTTCAAATTCTCGGAATTTTATTTTTCAGCTTTTCATTTTCGTTTCCCGATTTTTAAATTTTCAGAGTTTTGGATTTTTCATTTTTTCTATTTTTCAACGAACAGAATGTTGAATTTCAATTTTCAATTTCAATTTTTCGATTTTTTAATTTTACGTTTATTCAATACATATTTCGATTTTCAATATTTCACATTTTCAATATTTTGATTTTTCGGTTTTGCTGTTACGATTTTTGATTTTTCGATTTGCCATTTTTTCGTTTTTTTTTTTTTTTTAATTTTTCGGTTATTCAATTTTTAGCTAATAGATGTTTTGAATTTTTCGATTTTTTTACTTTTTGTTTCTCCGGTTGTTGGATTTTTCATTTTCCAGTTCCTTAAATTTTACTTTTTCGAATTTTTAGTTTTCGTTTATCCAATTTATTCGATTTTATATTTTTCAATTTTTCAAATGTTCGTTTCTTCAGTTTTTTGATTGACAATTTTTCGGTATGTAATTTTTCGAGTTTTCACATTTTTGATTTTTCGACTTTCAGTTTTCAATTAAATCAGTTCGTTTCTTTAATTTTTCTGTTTATAAATTTTCGAATTTACGAAGTTTTTTCAATTTCTCCATATTACTATTTTTAGGTTTTTTAATTTTTAATTTTTTGATTGTATAATTTTTTGATTTCCGAATTTTTGTTTTAATTTTTCGAGTTTTCAATTTTTCGTTTTTTAACTTTCCGTTCCCAAAATTTTTCGATTTTACCATTTTTGGATTTTTCAATCCTCCGGTTTTTCAATTTTTCGAGTTTTCTGTTCGTCGATTTTTCAGTTTCGTTTTTTGAATTTTCGCTTTTAAAATTTTTTATTTTCCATTTGCAAATTTTCGAATTTTACGAAGTTTTGTTTTTTAAATTTCTTGATGTTAAATTTTTTAGGTTTTTTAATTTTTCATTTATTTGATTGTATGACTTTTTGATTTCTCCATTTTTGTTTTAATTTTTCAATTTTACAACTTTTGGATTTTTCAATTCTTCCTTTCTGCAATTTTTCGAGTTTTCTGTTCGTCGATTTTTCAGTTTTTCAAATTTTTTTTTTAATATTCGGTTTTAAAAATTTTCGATACACAATTTCTCGAGTTTCAAACTTTAAAATTTTTTATTTTCTATTTGCAAATTTTCGAATTTACGAGGTTTTGTTTTTTCAATTTATCGATATTACTATTTTTAGGTTTTTTAATTTTTCAATTTTTTGATTTCCCAATTTTTGTTTTAATTTTCCGTCTATTCAATTTTTCGGTTTTTTAACTTTTCGTTCCCAAAATTTTTCGATTTTACAAATTTTTAATTTTTCAATTTTCCGTTTTTTTAATTTTTCGAGTTTTCTATTCGTCGATTTTTCAGTTTAGTTTTTTCATTTTTTTTTTTATTTTCTATTTGCAAATTTTCGAATTTACGAAGTTTTGTTTTTTAAATTTTTCGATGTTAAAATTTTTAGGGTTTTTAATTATTCATTTATTTAATTGTATGATTCTTTGATTTCTCCATTTTTATTTCCATTTTTTGGATTTTTCAATTCTTCCTTTCTGCAATTTTTCGATTTTCTGTTCATCGATTTTTCTGTTTTTCATTTCTTCAAATTTTTCATTAAATTTTCGATTTTGTAAATTTTTCGATTTCCGAAAATTTAAAATTTTTAATTTCTCCATTTGCAATTTTTCCAATTTACAAAGTTTTCTGTTCGTCGATTTTTCAGTATGGTTTTCTCAATTTTTTTATTTTTAATTTTCGATTTTAAAATTTTTCGATACACAATTTCTCGAGTTTCAAACTTTAAATTTTTTTATGTTCTATTTGCAAATTTTCGAATTTACGAATTTTTGTTTTTTAAATTTCTGGATGATAAATTTGTAGGTTTTTAATTTTTCAATTTTTTGATTTCTCAATTTTTGTTCCAAGTTTTTGTGATTTCAATTTTTCGAGTTTTCTGTTCGTGGATTTTTCAGTTTTTCATTTCTTCAATTTTTTGATTGAATTTTCGATTTGCAATTTTTCCAGTTTCAAAATTATGAAATTTTTGAGTTTTTGATTTTTCAATTATTCATATGTTCAATTTTTCGATTTTTTTATTCAATTTTTAGATTTATTAATTTTTCGTTCTTTCAATTTTTCCATTTGCAATTTTTTCAATTTTAAGAAGTATAATTTTTTTTTATTTTTTCTTAAGTTTCCCAATTTTTAATTTTTCTATTTTAATTTTTTGATTTGTCAGTTTCTCGAAGAACTACAATTTTTGGTTTTTTCAAATTTGCGGAATTTTATATTTCAGTTTCTCGATTTTTAAGTTTTCAATTTTTATTTTAGAATTTTTCAACTTTTCTGTTCGTTGAATTTCAATTATTCAATTTCCAAATTTTCCGTTTATTCAATTTTTCGATTTTTAATATTTCAATTTATGCAGTTTTCGATCTTTAAACTTTTCTGTTTCGATTTTTACTTTTTTCGGCTTTTCAGTTTCGATTTTTGATTTTACGATTTTTCACTTTTTCATTTTTTCACTTTTTCGTTTATTTAATTTTTTGGTTTTTCAACTTTTCTTTTTTAATTTTTGCCTCGAATTTTTCCTTTTATCAATCAATTTTTCAATTTTAGATTTTTTCGACTGTTCTTCGAGTTTTAATTTTTTGATTTTTTATTTTCCGATTCTTCAATTTCTGGATGTTATTTTAGTTTTTCAAATTTTCACAATTGTATTTTTTCAGCGTTTGTAGATTTAGAATTTTTCTATTTTTGGATTATTAGATGTTTTAAATTTTTCGATTTTTTAACTTTTCGTTTCTTCAGTTCTTATATTTTTCACTTTTCTGTTCGATAAATTTTCGGTTTTTTCAATTTTTCCAATTTGCTGTTCGTCGATTTTTCAGTTTCGTTTCTTCAATTTTTTATTGAATTTTCCATTTTAAAATTTTTGCGATTTACAATTTTTAATTTTTCCATTTGCAAATTTTCGAATTTGCGAAGTCTGCTTTTTCAATTTTCCGATGTTATAGTTTTTAGGTTTTTAATTTTTCATTTTTTTGATTGTATAATTTTTTGATTTCTCAATTTATGTTTCAATTTTTATATTTTACAATTTTTTAATTTTCCGTTCTTTTTTCATTTTTCCGAGTTTTTTGTACGTCGATTTTTCAGTTTTTCGTTTCTTCAATTTTTTGAATGAATTTTCGATTTTAAAATTTGTCGATTTGCAAATTTTCGAATTTACAAAGTTCTGTTTTTTCAATTTCTTCATGTTACAATTTTTTGGGTTTTTAATTTTTAATTTCTTTGGTATTATAAATTTTTGCTTTCTCAATTTTTGTTTAAATTTTTCGTGTTTTCAATTTTTCGGTTTTTTTACTTTTCGGTCCGTCAATTTCGATTTTTCAGTTTTTCGTTTTTTCAAATTTTTTATTGAATTTTAGATTTTAAAATTTTTCGATTTGTAATTTTCCGAGTTTGAAAATTTAAAATTTTTCAGTTTTTGATTTTTCGACTATTGAATTTTTCAATTATTCATTCGTTCGTTTCTTCGATTTCCAGTTTTTCGTTTTCTTAAATTTTCGATTTTTTCAAATTTCGTTTCTTCAGTTCTTAGATTTTTAACTTTTCTGTTCTAAAATTTTAATTTTTCGATTCTTTACTTCTCAGTTTTCCAAATTTTCAGTTGTTCGTTTCTTTAATTTTTCCGTTTGCAAATTTTCGAATTTACGAAGTTTTGTTTTTCCAATTTCTTTGGTTTTAAAATTTTTTGATTTCTCAATTCTTGTTTAAATTTTTCGTGTTTTAAATTTTTCGGTTTTTTTACTTTTCGGTCCTTGAATTTCGATTTTTCAGTTTTTCATTTCTTGAATTTTTTTGATTGAATTTTAGACAGATTTTTCGATCTGTAATAATTTTCTGAGTTTGAAAATTTAAAATTTTTCAATTTTTGATTTTTCAACTATTGAATTTTTCAATTATTCATTTGTTCGTTTCTTCGATTTTCAGTTTTTCGTTTTCTTAAATTTTCGATTTTTTTAAATTTCGTTTCTTCAGTTCTTAGATTTTTAACTTTTCTGTTCGCTAAATTTTAATTTTTCGATTTTTTACTTCTCAGTTTTTCAAATTTTCAGTTGTTTCTTTAATTTTTCCATTTGCAAATTTTCGAATTTACGAAGTTTTGTTTCAATTTCTTGATGTTCCAATTTTTAGGTTTTTAATTTTTCAATTTTTTTAGTGTATAATTTCTTGATTTCTCAATTTTTCGAGTTCTCTGTTCGTTGATTTTTCAGTTTTTTATTCTTCCATTTTTCGATTTTAAAATTTTAAATTTTTGAGTGTTTGATTTTTTCAACTTTTGAATTTTTCAATTATTCATTTGTTTATTTTTTCGGTTTTTGGATTTTTAATTTTTCGATTTTACAATTTCTCGAGTTTCAGATTTTCCAATTTTTAATTTTTTCATTTGCAAATTTTCGAAATTACGAATATTACAGTTTTTAGGTTTTTTAATTCTTAATTTTTTTGATTGCATAATTTTTTGATTTTTCAATTGATGTTTCAATTTTTGGATTTTACAATTTTTTAATTTAGCGCATTTTTTACATTTTTTCGAATTTTTTGTACGTCGATTTTTCAGTTTTTGGTTTCTTCAATTTTTTTAATGAATTCTCAATTTTAAAATTTTTCGATTTGCTATTTCTCGAGTTTCAGAATTTAAAATTTTTAATTTTTCCATTTGCAAATTTTCGAATTTAGGAAGTTTTGTTTTTTCAATTTCTCCATGTTACAAATTTTTAGGGTTTTTGATTTTTAATTTTTTTGGTTTTATAATTTTTGATTTCTCAATTTTTGTTTAAATTTTTCGGTTTTTTTACTTTTCGGTCCTTCAATTTCAATTTTTCAGTTTTTCGTTTCTTCAATTTTATTGATTGAATTTTAGACAGATTTTTCGATCTGTAATCTTCCGAGTTTGAAAATTTAAAATTTTTCAATTTTTGATTTTTCAACTATTGAATTTTTCAATTATTCATTCGTTCGTTTCTTCGATTTTCAGTTTTTCGGTTTTCTTAAATTTTCGATTTTTTTAACTTTTCGTTTCTTCAGTTCTTGGATTTTTAACTTTTCGTTGCGTTAAATTTTAATTTTTCGATTTTTTACTTCTCAGTTTTTCAAATTTTCAGTTGTTTCTTTAATTTTTCCATTTGCAAATTTTCGAATTTACGAAGTTTTGTTTCTTCAATTTCTTGATGTTCCAATTTTTCGAGTTTTCTGTTCGTCGATTTTTCAGTTTTTTGATTCTTCAATTTTTCGATTTTAAAATTTTAAATTTTTGAGTGTTTGATTTTTCAACTTTTGAATTTTTCAATTATTCATTTGTTTATTTTTTCGATTTTTGGATTTTTAATTTTTCGTTTGTTCAATTTTTAGATTATTACTTTTACGTTCCTGAAATTTTTCAATTCTAAGAAGTATCATTTTTTTTTTTTTCTTGAATATGTCGATTTTTAATTTTTTTGTTTTTCAGTTTCTCAATTTTTAAGTTTCAATTTTACAATTTTCGAGTTTTCATTTTTTCGTTTTTTTTTTCAACTTTTCATTTCTTGAATTTTTCGGTTGTACAATTTCTCGATTTTTTATCATTCCAACTTTTGAATTTTTCAGTTATTCAGTTTGTTCGTTTTTTCGCTTTTTTGGTTTGTAGTTTTTCGATTTTTCAATTTTTCTAATTTTAATTTTTTCATTTGCAATTTACCACTTTTAGTTTCGAGTTTTTAGTTTTTACATTTTTCAATTTTTTAATTTTCTAATTTTCCAATTTTTATAATTGTACTATTTTTCAATTTTTAGATACTTGAATTTTTCGTGCTTTCAATTTTTCATTTCTTCACTTTTCGGTTTTTCAATTTTTAGATATTAGAATTTTTCATGTTTTCTATTTTTACATTTTTCAGCATTTTGTTTCGCAATTTTTCGAAAATAAAATAATAAAAATGTAGAAAATTGCAGTGTAATGTAGCCTGTATTTTTTTTTTGTATAGGCAACCAACAAATAACATTGTTAAGTGAAAGCATAACGCGATTTCCTAGAATGAACAAACAACCCCAATTACTCTAACAATCATCATTTATTTTGTACTTGTAAAAAATCCAAAATAACCTCTTAATATGTATAAAATTTGTGCTTCACCGAAACAAGTAAAAAGTGCCTAAACAGTTTTCCCATTGGGAGTGCCATTACTATTGCTCTCAGTCCCGGCCACCATCCTACTGACCGTAAACAACTGAATCGGTACTTCCCTCACGTAGTCCTCGAACTGCCCATTCGCCGGCTGCAGCGAAGACCTCCGACTGGTCATAACCGACTCGTTCGAATCATCTGAAACTACACCCCAACATACAACCACACTCCTCGGTACCACTTACCAAAACTATTCCTCTTGTTCCTCTGGAAATTCGGTACTTCCAAAGCCGCCACGTTCTTGGCAAGCGACCAGTTGATGACGTTCTCCATCATCATGTTCCTGGTGTTGTTGATGTCTTCCAAGCTGTCTCTTCGTATGTTGTGCACTGGCTGATTGTACATGCCTTCGAATATCTCCTCGGTTCGACGCGTCAGCGGTACTATCACCGTTTGCTCCCTTACGGCACCCGTGGGTTCGTATATGTGGTGGCTGAATTGCTGGATGGTGCTGGCACCGGAGGTACCGGTGAGTTCCATGATGCCGATCTGGGTGGTGCGGACGTGGTAGGGGAAGTTTTTGTTTGCCACGGAGGGCATGGTCAAGATCTGGAAGCGAGAAGGAGAAAAATTTGAAAAATTCCGGGTGGTACTTAGAATACTCACAAGGAATGTCAGATGCCCTCCAAACGTAATAAACTGTAAAACAGCACACACTACAGATTCTCGGACCCACTTGTCAATGTAAGTGTTAGCGGAGAGAATAAACGCGGGACCTGCTATGAACCACATGGTACCACAGACGTTGAATGGGTAGTAGAAGTTCGCCTAGAAGGAATTTCTGAGATTATGGTTTTAAGTTTGACAGGTCGTACCTTTTCTGGGTAGTGCTTAAGAGTGAAAACCGTCGAATAAATAAACATACACCAGGCTAGTACCCTCAGGATGATTAATCCGTACCCTGCTGGTGATTCGTAGAGGTAGAGTACTTCTCCAGGATCGAAGACATTGGCTTCGTAGATAAATATAGATATGTAGGTAACCACGTACAAACACATGAAGATCGTGAGTTTGACACTGGCAGCCAATGGGAGACGGCCACGCGTGATGGTGAAGCCTTTGGCCAATAGGAGCAAGAGAAGGAGATACAGGGTTTCAGACAAACTCATAAATATAGCACCTAGAATATTTCAAGTATTTATGAAATTAAAACAAGAAAATTAAATAATAGTTACCAAATCTTTTGACTTTGCTCGGTCCTAGACCATTAATAGCGTACTTCAAATAAGCAGCACTGGTTAAAATGATTCCAAAAAGTTGAAAAATTGCAGACACCACGAAAATCTTGTAGGTAGTGTGCAACAATTGTCTCGACTTTAGCTCAATGGAGCACATAATAATCCCCAACATCAAGAACGAGTACGCTATAGAAAACGCCATTAAAACTGGCAAAATATCTAAAACAATAGTCACCATTATCACACCCTAAATCACTAAAAAAAGTATTACAAAACTCATCAGCTGAAAAATGCTCGTGCCAGTAATCCCCGGGTGGTCCATTCGTCATCAAAATTTTATACTTCACGTGAATACCCTTCGACCCATTACAGTTACTCAAAGCTATAAACCACCACCTCTCCCTCGAACTGTCAAACTTCCTCGCATTATTACAATGAATAATCCTGTTTTCTTTTTTCGGCCATGACGGCGCCGCTACCGCCCGTTTTGTGATTGGCGCTTTCAAATCACTGTGGTCTGCCGCGTCAGAAAACTCCTCCCATTCCCCCACTTGTCGCTTCTTGATTGGCTCCTTATGCGAACTCCAGTTTCCCACGTCGAAGATGTTCTCCCATTGGTTCTTCAAGTCTTCGGTCGTGTAGCTGAAGTCCTCCGCGAAGGTGGTACTAATAGGTGAGGTGACGTCGTAACTCGTGGTTGTGTCGTCACTGGAAGGGGTGGGAGTAGTGCTTCTGGGAGTCGGTAATTCGGGAGTTGTGGTTTTTACAGTCGGTTTAGTCAGAAACGGGCGCTTTTTTGTGGTGCCTTTTTTGGGAAGGCGGGTGGTGGTTGTGGATTTCGGGGTTGTGGGGGTGGTGGGGGTGGTGGGCTTGATGGCACATCCCGAGAATTCTCGGAGGTACTGGGTGCTGATGGTGAGATTAATTACTTGGGAGTTTTCGACATGAAGAACGGATTCTTTTTCGAAACAGTTCTGCAAGTTTAATGGTCACATTTAAAATTTTTGTATTGTTACATACCTTGTTAGTTTTGTACACAGCAGGCCACTGGTCGTCGGTGTCATAATAAAGCAGCAAATTCGGGACCCCTTGGTCCTCACTGAACTCTAAATAATACTCGAATTCGCCTTGTTTGGAAAGGAAACAGAAACGTGCGAGAAAAGCCCAGTTCTGCGAACATAACGTGAATTACCTGATTGTTACCGGTGCGGGAAAGAAGATAATTACGTCGCTGGTATCGATTTCCCCTTCTATATATTTGAGTTCACATGATTTACAGAAAAATAAAAGAATGGCAATAAAAGTTTTGTGCATTTTGCGATCTAAAATTTTTGATTGTGTACATTTGTGCGGAATCAATTGTTACCATAGCGATGGGCGCACGCGAGGTACTTGGTATTCATGTAGTTGATAAAAAGAGTTTATCGATTCTTAGTGGACGAAGATTTGGTCGGAAGTTTTATTTTGAAAACTATTTGCCGAATAGCGTTTTCGTTATTGTTGGTTAGTTTAAAAAAAAAGTTAATGTCTATATTATAATTTTTTACTCCAGTTATTTTCGTTTTTTTTATTATATTATTTATTAAAACAATAATGTCTTTATTAAAACGAAATATACCATAAATTAATTCAAAATATTAGTGGAAAATAAGTGATACAGTCTGTTAGAGCCTCTGGCGGGGACCTGTTTCACCCCTCCCCACCCGTAAGGGTGGGAGCCAGAGCCACCCCCACCTTGGAACACAGGGTAGCATTCATTCTTAATTCTTAGCTCATTCATACACATTCAATTCTCAATTCTCAATTCGTAACTAACATTCAACTATCTCGACTGCACGGTCATATACTATTCCATTCTTATTATTCTTATTTATCTAACACTTGTCACTAGCAATATACATTTATCTTACTGTTCGCTGGTCTTTATTCATTTATACAAACTTCGACATGGTCCTTCGAGCCGGATTAGCGACAGAATAACAGTGGTAGTGATAAGTGTAATTCTCAACATATCATTCATCGGCTGGAATTCAGCAAAGTAGTTATCAAAACATCACCTAGAAATCATCCGCGCAGTGTTCAACTATCGGTGACGACCGCGAGTGCTGTGCAAAATCCTCAAGTATCATTCAGCGTCAGCCAAGATAATTCTATCCAGGAATCCAGGATTCCAAGTAAGCTTTAATTCTGTTTGGTTGGTGTAATACATTTATTCTCGTACTCAAGATGGTGGTAATCCAAGACAATACTTTTGTTAAATTTTCAATTCTTCTCAGCGAAATAGATTCACATTCTAATTTTATATCAAATGTTGCAAATCATCAAAAAAGAGGCCACTTAAAGCGTCGATATGAAGACGTACAGCGAATTTATTCAGAATTACAAATGCTTGTAGTTCAGCAAAAATCCGAAACAATGGTAGTCCCAAATGACACGAGTAACACGGAAACGATCAAACCTATAATTTATAATATCAGAGACGTGCTAAATTATATTCAAAAAATATCCGAATTATATAAGGCTCTCATTGAGAAAACTAATCCTTTGTGTACTTTCTCGAATTCATGTAAGATAAACAATAACGTACCAACCACGGATCTGGAAAAAACTTGTCAAAATTTAAAGCCTTTAAAGGTACACAAATTAAGAAATGGAGAACCCATCAAAATTCACAAAACCCATTTCAATGCTCTACGTAAATTGCGGTTCACTATTGGTAAAAAATCTCCTCCGGATTCCATTGATTCAAAAACTCCTATTATAATATCGAATTGTCCCAAATTCCCAAATTCAATACCCAATGAAAATAAAAATCATCTTTTTAATGATTGTTACAACTCCGAAGGCGTATCTCAAATTAATTTAGATAAAACTTCTAATGCAGAGTCATTTACCGCACTAGACAAAATAAAAAATCCTACAGTTAATTCGAAAAACTGTGACTCATTGTTAGTCTGTAACCCATTTGAATGTAGATCTCAATATTTATGTAAATCCGTAGACTCAAATATTAAAGACAATACGTTAAACGTAGCAATACTCGACAACAAAAAACATTCCGAAAATACTAAACCCAAAATAAAAAATCATTTCAGTAAAAACCCACCGGTGCTTCAAAATACCGCGCTGGGGTTGATTCTTAGCGGCAGTTTTGCATATTTAAAAAATAATACTTCCCATCCTCACAAAATTAGTTCAGCCCAAATTATTTCTCGGTTCTTGGAGGCTGAAACCGTCAAAACCGGAAGCAGGTCATTAAGCAAAGGGTTTAAAAGCGATCTCTGTGCAACCCCTTTTCAGTATACTACCACAGGCCATTCACCCGATGGCTATTTCATGGTCAAACACCCCTTTTCGGAAAATCAGCCGCGGTTAGAGAATTTTACACAAATGCATCCAAAGTGGCTATTATCAGTCGAGAGGAAGTTGGGGCATTCCACAGTCCCTTATTTCGAAAATCTACCTAAATTAGGAAATTCCCCAGAACTCGCTCTCCAACTGCTATTGTTAGCAGAGGGGCATAATCATAAACGTAACGAGGGTTTTATTGTCTCTCAAAGGAAGTACCTAGACCTTGTGCACCTGAAGGTACTTAACGAAAATTCGTTAAATAATTCCATTTACCTGCAACACAATTATGTTTTAAATCTTTACATTTCTGCCACTAAACTCTGCGTGGTTGCTGACCGTTTAAATCTTAGTTCAAAAAGTTTAAATATGAATAGCCGGAAGTATAACGAAATTACTGATAAAAACCATCTTGAGGGCGAGGGCGTGTATGCGCTCACTGTCAGGGTTAAAGCCGTCCTGAATTCGCACCTCTCGAAGCTTCTGTCCAGCGACCGCAATAATTTGGTCGCATTTATACCTGGCCAATGCCTCTTTCGGCCAGCCATCAACAGGTCCCTCAGAAAAAGACCACGCCGTCGTTCCCATCAACAGGCCATCCCTTGGCACCTCATCCACGCTTACCAGCAACACTTCTGGAAGTCGTGGTACCTCGAATATTTGACCATACTGAAAGGCAGGTTAGGGTGGCAAAGGCCATCTTCCAACGTTCCAGGAATGGCAACATGGGTCCTCGTGAAGGAGGAGAAATTTCCGCGTCTACAGTGGCGGTTAGGACGCGGCCCTCCAACATCATTTTGGAAAGGAAGTGGTGGTGTGTGTAGTGTCGGTGAAGTGCAAAAGATAATTTCGCAATCGCATGCATTATCATTCTATTTAACCATATTGCATACATCTTGTCAATTTGTTACATCTCATTGTTGATTTATTTTACTATGTTCTATGTATTCATATTTGTACCATTGTTATATTCATTCGCCATATTATTTACTCATCGTATTATTCATTGATTTGGTACATTATAATTATTGTAAATTTACTTTTAGGTCTATTGTAAATATTGTGTATTCACTGATATTGTACACATGCAATTTGTTTTAGATATCTTTTTTAGTTAATGCGTTTCTTCATGTTCATTGCTTCTGTAACAATGTCCATCCAATTCATGTATTTTCATCTGTATTATTTATCATTACTACATCATATTATCATTCTAATATTCCATATAGTTTATTTGATCTTAAAACAATGTAATTGTTTCAAGGCGGGGGGTTATGTTAGAGCCTCTGGCGGGGACCTGTTTCACCCCTCCCCACCCGTAAGGGTGGGAGCCAGAGCCACCCCCACCTTGGAACACAGGGTAGCATTCATTCTTAATTCTTAGCTCATTCATACACATTCAATTCTCAATTCTCAATTCGTAACTAACATTCAACTATCTCGACTGCACGGTCATATACTATTCCATTCTTATTATTCTTATTTATCTAACACTTGTCACTAGCAATATACATTTATCTTACTGTTCGCTGGTCTTTATTCATTTATACAAACTTCGACACAGTCCTTAGCAGAATTTTTAAAGATAAGACTGATTTTGGCAGATGACATATCGTTTAAGAAACGAGAGGGTGGGTGGGCGGGGCTTGTACCTGCTAAGATAAGACTAATTTTGGCTAATGAGATACTTTCTAAGAAAAGAGAGGGCGTGTGGGCGGGGCTAGTTCCTGCTAAGATAAGATTGATTTTGGCAAACCTTATGTTAATTGTTATACATTTCATTCCGAAGTTTCGTCCTGTGTAATTTTCAAACTGTCCATATTCGTCAGTTTTTTCGATTGCTTACAGGGTCAGATTGATCTGTAATAAAAAAAATACTGGTCCCCATCTAAAATATACCCGTAATAAATTTATTAAATAAAGATTCATTATTGTTTAAAAAAATCAGTCTACTGTTTGGTTTAAAATATTGTGTCAAAAAGTTCTCTTTTCGAATTCAAAATTTTCTGTAATCAGACCTGGGGTGGGATTTTGTTTCTCGATCGAAGTGATAAATTATCATTTGCGATAAATGTCATTGCGTAGCTTTTAAATGCAAAGTATGCATTTATTCTTTGCATGTAAGCTTATTAAATGCTCAAAAGTTTACAATTACCTTAATTTTAGGAATTTATAACTCAGAATTACGATTTTGAACTTCTATTTTGACATCCATTTCCAGGTTATGTCTCTAAAATTTATCACTTCATTCAGAGCTATCGAGAAAATATCACTCCATGAAGACTTGATTTCGTGACAGAATCGAGAAATGTGACAGAAATATCTCACCAACTCAGCCTCTCAACCAATCAGCAAACGAGATTTTATCGCTATCGAGTTTTTCTCGATCGAAGTGATAAATTATCACTTGCGATAAATGTCATTGCGTAGCTTTTAAATGCAAAAGTTTGCATTTATTCTTTGCATATAAGCTTATTGAATGCTCAAAGGTTTACAGTTACCTTAATTTTAAGAACTTATAACTCAGAATTATCTACGATTTTGAACTTCTATTTTGACATAAATTTCGAGGTTATGTCTCCAAAATTTATCACTTCACTCAGAGCTATCGAGACAATGTCACTCCATGAAGACTTGATTTCGTGACAGAATCGAGAAATGTGACAGAAATGTAGCATCTCAACCAATCAGCAAACGAGATTTTATCGCTATCGAGTTCTTTTCGATCGAGAAACAAAATCGCACCCCAGGAAATTTTGATGCTTGTCCACTTTATTCTGTCAGTCTTTAGAGATTATGGAAACCCGCAGTGAGGAGGCGGATCAGTCTAATGTCCGCCGCTTCGACTATAATTTCAATCAGGGCAGCTTCATTTTCTGGCGTTATTACTGTACGACGCGACGACGCCTAACTTTAGTTTTTTTAAGTTGGTCAACTTCTCTGAAGTTTTTTTCAAGTTTTCTAAATGTTTAGTTAGAAGGAATTGTATCGCCTACCACAAAGACGAGCGGTAGCATCGAAATTCCGAAATTCCCATCACACTTTCGCAAAGTTAAAAACAATCGGTTTTTTTCGGAATTCAAAAACATTGTGGTCACCGAATTTGAATTAAAATTTCGCGCTGAAAAAAATTAACAGCGGCGCCAAATCACATTTGAATAATTTGAATTTGAACAAAAATTCAATAAAAAAATCATTAGATATAGGCAACCATGTGCACGTTAGCGCTTTTTGGGTAGTTGGTAGTTCTGCTTGGAATTTTTAGTTAGAAGGTTAGTAGGGACAAGGTGGCTGCTTGGTGGAGGGTGGTGAAAGTGGCACTTTTGGTGTGTGTGTGCTGTGAGTGTAACAATGCGATGAGTTAGAAGGGTTAAATTAATTTGCATAACGACGACGACGACGACGACGCCTCAGTTTCCCCAACGCGTGTAGCTAATTCTTGCAGCTTTTGAAGCTGAAAAATGTGAATTTTCGACCGCCGCTAACACGTGTAAATTTAATTCGTTGTTCGTAAATTCACAATTCATATTAGGAGTTTGGTCGTTGACTGGTGCTAACACAATTTAACAATCAGGAATTTATTTAGATAAATCACTTACTAGGAGATTTCGTGAAATTCACTTAGTCAGGATTCAGTCTTTTGTTTAACAAAGTTATGAATAAGTTTCTGGATGCTAGTACTTACGTGTTACTTTATAACGCTTCTTAATTCTTCACACAAGATTGCTAACAGCTCAATTATGGCAGTTACCTAACGTTGCGCCACTGTAGAAAAAGACCGTAGAAAATGCACCAGAATTCATAATATAATATCGTGAACTGAACATATAAATGGAATTGAGGTTAAATAACACAGAAACACGAGGCGGAAGCGGAGTGCGCGGTTCCTAGTGGATCTGGCGGAATTTATCGCGCCAACTGCACAAAAGATGCAGGTTAGAATAGAATTCAGACGCGCTCGAGATGACGTAACGCTGTCGGCTTCCACCCAATAGCCGGGACCCAACTGCGAGTTAGATAGAATCACCGTCGTGGATAGGAGAACAGCCACGACCAGGAACCCCAAACGCCGTTCGTGCTACAACGTGGCCGATGGGTATTTTTGTTGTGCTCTAGAATGAAATTTGCATAGGTTTTTATTAAAATTTTGTTGTTTTGTTGACTGCCATAATTTTAAATTTGCCACCAGGCACGTCTGTAATAACTTGCGTCCAGTTACTTTACTTTGCTTTGTTTGTATTAAATTTGTGATTTTCAAATATTTGCATTGATTCAGAACGTTTAATTTGCTTTCGTTATGTATTATGAAAAAAAAGGGCAAAAATTGCAAATTGCAATTTTTTTATTTTTCTGCAAGAAATTACCTTGTGAAACATGTTTTTAAGTAATCGCATTGTTCAAATAAAACTACATCTATTAAGTCAAAAAGCAAGCTAAAGATTAAGCCCTACTTATACCAGCCCGGATCTCATTGGTGAATTTTTCGTTCTTTGTCAGACCGATTGGTGGAGAGTAATTGCAAAATCTACATTTTTGTACAAACTTTACCATTTTGTAAATGCTTTAAGTTCTTGTTGTGGAAAGAACAGGTCGTATTTTAAGAAAAAATGGCCAAACTATAAGCCCCGCCCACCCGCCCTATCTCAATTCTGATGATTCTTTTTATTCGTCGTGAGCCGTGGGGCGGAGCTTAATTGCAAAATCCATATTTCTCTACAAAAATTTACCATTTTAAACATGTTTTCAGTTTCTTATTGGGAAAAGAAAACTACGTATATTAAGAAAAAAATCAAAATGTAGCCCCGCCCGCCCGCCCTATCTCAATTGTGATGAATTTTTTTTTATTCGTCGTGAGCCAAGAAGGCGGAGCTTAACTGCAAAATCCATATTTCTATAAGAGAAATTAAAAACATGTTTTTGATTATCGTGTTATTTAAAGAATACTATGTATAGTAAGAAAAAAATTAAGGCAAAGATTAGGCGCCAACTATACCCACCTCGATCTCAATTCTCAATTGTGATGAATTTTTCATTCGTTGTCAGATGGAGGGGCGGGGTTTAATTGTAAGTTCTGAAAAGACGACTCCGTATATTAAAACAAAGGCAATATATAAGCCCCGCCAATCCGCCCTAGCGGAATTTAATTGCAAAATCCTTATTATTTCTCTACAAGAAATTACCGTACGTTGCTCGTGTTTCCCTGAGCTAAATAGTAATGAAGTTTTCATTCGTTGCCAGACCTAGGGGCGGAGCCTAATTGCAAAAACCGTATTTCGTAACAAAAATTTACCATTTTAAACGTGTTTTAAGTTTCTAAAAAAAAAATCATCACAATTGAGATGGAGTGGGTGGGCGGGGTTTATATTTTGCCTTTTTTTCTTAATGTACATAGCATTCTTTGAACAAGACCATACTCAAAAACATGTTTTAAATGTAAAGAAATAAGTATTTTGCAGTTAAGCTCCGCCCCTTTGGTTCACGGCGAATAAAAAAAAATCATCACAATTTAGATAGGGCGGGTGGGCGGGCTTACATTTTACCTTTTTGTTTTAAGATGTGCAGACTTCGTTTTACAACATGAATCTTAAAACATATTTACAATGGAAAATTTGTATAAGGAAATATCGATTTTGCAATTAGGCTCCGCCCCATAATTGCATCCATATTTCCTTGGAAAACTGTACCATTTTAATCATGTCCTAAAATTCTTGTTGTGTAAGGATGGCTATGTATGTTAAGAAAAAGAAGGCAAAATTTAAGCCCCGCCCACCCGCCCTATCTCAATTTTGATTATTTTTTTTATTCGTCGTAAGCCGAGGGGAGGAGCTTAATTGTAAAATTCTTACTTTTCTACGAGAAATTACCATGTGAAATATGTTTTTAAATAATCGTGTTATACAAAGAAAACTAAATGTATTAACTAAAAAAGAAAACCAAAAGAGAAGCCCCACCCATCCGTCTCGATCTCAATCGTGATGAATTTTTCATTCGTTGTCAGACCGGGGGGCGGAGCGTAGGTAATTGCGAAATCGATATGTTCCTATACAAATTCACCATTTTAAACATGTTGTAAGTTTCTTGTTGTGAAAAGATGACTACACATATTAACAAAAAACAATTGTGTGTTTTTGAGAACCGTGTTGTTCAAAGAATACTATGTATATTAAGAAAAAAACAAGCCAAAAATTAAACTCCATCCATATCGATCCCAAGCTCAATTGTGATGAATTTTTCATTCGTTGTCAGACCGAGGGGCGGAGCGTAACAAAAAGCCATATTTCTATAGCGTCTTAAGTATCAAATACAATTTGCTGACGTTGTATATGAATTTCTGACGATCAAAATAAACACATTGATTACAATAGTATTTAAATTAATTCCACTTTTATCTATTTTTGTTATTTATTAGAACGTCTCGGTGTATTGTTGGTTGCCTATACATCCGCCATTTTGTTAAAACCCGAAAATCGACTGATTCCATTCCAAACGTAGTTTTTTGTATTTTTTTTTTGCATATAGTTTATCGCCCAGGTACTGATAAACGGTAATAATAATTTTGATTATCTGTCTACCATCACGACCATAATGAACCCACATACCATAAAAAAGTGATACGGTAGTAAATGCGGGCGTTCCATGCAAATTCGTTTTTCAAGTACATTAGATAACAGAAAACCGCAAACTTAACCGAAATCTTAAAAATAGACTTAATAACCGAACCGGAAGTAGATTTACCAGTTTAAACTTTAGTTAGTGTTAGAGCGAAGAGAGCGCCATGACAGGTTAACGAAGAATCAACGGTCAAATTTTTAAACCAGTAAGTGTAAATGCGAAAATGTTGCATGACTAGTGACTAAAACAATAATCAAACAACGAAGCCCGATCTAATGAACGTTAAAAAGTGCTAATTTGAATCGAGTGGAAAAAGTGAGGTTATGTCAACACTTCCGTGTTTATGTTTATTTGCGAAGTGTAAGCGATTAAAACTGGAAACGATCGATTGTTTTGGTTACCCTTATTGTCTTTTAGGCGGCGAATGAGAATCGACGATGTCCCGACAGGAGAAGGCCAAATCCGGGAGCTTTGTAAGTACTCGAAGTGTGGGCTGTTCAAATGGAAATAAGTTTCGTAAACCGCCTTATCTCTAGTCAGTTGCAATTTATTGTGCTGTTTATGACTCGTGTTTGTAAGATATTTAAATAAATGTCGTTATCTTATCACGAACTAGGTAAGCGAATTGGCGCCTCCTCATTCGTACGGCAACTGATTAGTGATCAAGTCATTTAAAGTAATGGACTTCGAAAGGCGTCGAAACTCGAAGAGACGCTCCAAACGATATTTAACAGGCGCTGGTGTAAGTCCTATTTGTCTGCAACCGATGCTGTTCCAGCTTGACCCTCCACATTCAAACTTTCATTACCATAAGTGATGTCATCCAGTACTTTCAATAACAGTGTGACATCACAGCACATAACATCATTTGGTTGCGGTCGACGTCGTGAGTTGTGTTAAAATAGATTTGTTGTGTTTGTGGCTTACATGTGACCCGTTTTTTTTTGCTTTTTTTCCCCAACTCTGTGTCAGTTATTTATTTTGAAAAGTAGTGCACGCAGCGAAGCAGCAAAATGTATGCTTATGTATGTATTTTGGGGTCGAAAGTGGCTTTGTAGGGTTTTGTGATTGTGTTTTGCGCTTTTTTTTTGCGAAATCGCGATTTATTGCCGCTGTCATGATTATTAATAGGAATTTGTTGTTATCGTGAGTCATCGCGCAGTGGCGGGTCGTGTGGATGGACTTGTTTTTTTATTTATTAGTGATAAGTTATCGTTTGTGACGGACTTTTGTTTGAACATAACCTCAATTTGAAGTATTGTAAAAATTTAATTTCTTTTGTTCGTCGTACTTTTTTGTTTTTTTCGTAGCTACACATTTTTTTCAGTGAAATCACGGTGAGTTCATAAAGGACAACCGTTTTTTAAATTTATATTTGCTTTAATAACAAAAATAGAGTATATATTGTAAATATGTAACTTAATAAGGTTAGTTTGTGAACTTATCTGGCGAAGGCCACTATATCCACCATAATAAGATAACAATAAGCAGATGACAGCTGCAGAAAAAACATTCGAACTATTATTTGTTTAAAATAAACCTATCTTGAAGGTCATCAGTGTCAAAAACTTGTCAAATACAGTCGTGGATCGTATCACAAAAGCCGGCACACCCACTTGCAAATAAAAAAAAAACAAGTTTTGCTCATTTAGCGAATCGCTCCTAAGTAAACTAATGATGTCAATTAAATTTTTCCGTACATTAATAGCTGACATACGACCGTTTAGCATGATTTATGGCAGTTTTACGTTACGTGCGTTCATAAATTCATAACTAGGATAAAATGCGTGTTCGATTGACCCACATACATTTTTTTTTCTACGAGCGATCGAGTGAATGCACTTTTACCTGAGCTAATTGTATGCAAAAGTGCATTTGCAACCGTAATAACTGTAAACCCATCCTTCAACGTGCCTTAATATGGCACTTGCAATGCCAGAGGGATCGAAAGTAACGAAGAATGTCAATTTTTTTGTGAGAGATGTGAGTGGGGTAAAATAAAGTAACGGTAATGAAAATAATTTATTTTTATTCATTTGTATCATTTTTTAAATCTGCGCCTTTTATATATTTAAGTTTACCAAGATTTGGTTTCATCAGATAGTTAAAAATTTAAATAATGATGAATTAAGTTTGGAGCACCGCTTTTTCGTACTAGACAGTGTCGATTACGTTTTTTATCGAGACGAATTTGTACATGGTTTAACGTATCTATTAAGAATACATATTTGTTTAAGAGACGATCCAAAATGAAGTGATTATTAGTAGTCTGTGAATTAAAAAAAATCACACATTTTACTCGTTACGGCAATATCAAACAAATCTTTTTATATAACTGTCACAAAAGTAGATTTTTTTAGTCAATATTTGTTCGCCGAATTACTACTTTTTTAAATGTTGACTATTTTCTAACCTTAGCATAGAACTCTTGAGAATGTACGTTTTTTTAAAGTTCTGGATGGTTTTCCCTAAGTTATTATTTACGAATGTTTGGATATGTAAAATTTTGTATGGTGAACACTTATATATATATTTTAAATTTATATATTATAGCTTCTCGAGCGTTCATTTATTTCCAAGGAATTTTCTTTTGCTCTGTGTTTTCACCCCAAAATATTTATATTTGTCACATGTCTTTATTTTGTCTGTAACCTCCCTTTCGTACATTTTGTTCCCCATAACCTTTTATAAACTTTTTTCTGCATAAATATGCAAAAGTCAATATCTATTAGCTTAACGCCTTTTACAACTGAACAATGTCTATTTTAAATTGCAAATACATTTATGTCAATGTTAACGCAGCTGGTGCAAATTTAACTATGATTTAAATATTTTAGCGTTTGTTTTCGTGAAAGTTGTTTTTTACTTTTTGTGCATAAAATACACTGTTGAATACTGTGAAAGCAATGTTCACCTTGTTTGCGCTTTTTATTAGAAAAGTGCAAAATATTAACGTTTTTCACTTTAAAAATTAATAGAATCCGATTTTCTCGTTGCTCAGTTTGGAATTTTTTTGAGGTAGTCGTCAATGTGATGGGGCGTTGTCCATTACTGTCACAGTGCCGAGTAGTAAAATTTGTCAACCCAGATGAGGTTAAATTTGATTTTCTTTACTAATCTGAGGTTACAAAATCAAGGAGATTATAATCTCAGTCTTTGAAAACCAGATGATTATGCTATTCGTCGACTGCATGGGTTTTTTAAAGTTATTTCCAAAAATTGCCTTTTCATTTGTGTTACCGGGAAAATTTTAACGCTTTTTAAACTAAAAAAAACTAATAGTGTCCGATTTTCTGCTAGTTTAATTTGGATTTTTCTGACGTAACCGTGAATTGTGATGGGGCGTTGTCCATGACTATTGCAGTCTCTGGTGGCAAAATTAATCAGCCGAGATGAGGTGAAAATTTCTTGTCTTTTCTGACCTGAAAATACTGAAGCAAAGAGGTGGTAATCTCAGTTTTTGAAAACTATATGACTGCTATTTCGTCGACTGCATAAAGTTTTTAAATTTATTTCCAAAATCGCTTTTTTATTTTTTCTACCGAGGAAATTTGAACGCTTTTCAGAAAAAAAAAACGAATAGTATCCGATTTTCTCGGTACTTAATTTGGAATTTTTTGAAGCCTTCGTGAATGTGTTGGAGCATTGTCCATAACTATTAGTCTCCGGTGCTATAATTTTTCAACTGATACGAGGTGAAAATTTGTTTTCTTCTCTGATCTAAAAATACAAAATCAAGGAGGTTAGAATCTCAGTCTTTGAAAACCAGATGTTTATGCTATTCGTCGACTGCATGGATTTTTTAAAGTTATTTCCAAAAATTGCCTATTCATTTGTGTTACCGAGAAAATTTTAACGCTTTTTAAACTAAAAAAAACTAATAGTGTCCGATTTTCTCCTAGCTCAATTTGTTTTTTTTTTTTGAGGTAACCGTGAATTTTGATGGGTCGTTGTCCATGACTATCACAGTCTCTGGTAGCAAAATTAATCAGCCGAAATGAGGTGAAAATTTCTTGTATTTTTTGACCTGAAAATACTGAAGCAAGGAGGTAATCTCAGTTTTTGAAAACTATATGACTGCTATTTCGTCGACTGCATAAAGTTTTTAAATTTATTTCCAAAATCGCTTTTTTATTTTTTCTACCGAGGAAATTTGAACGCTTTTCAGTTAAAGAAAACGAATAGTGTCCGATTTTCTCGGTTCTTAATTTGGAATTTTTAGAGGCCTTCATGAATGTGTTGGGGCGTTGTCCATAACTATTAGTCTCCGGTGGTATAATTTGTCAACCGACACGGGGTGAAAATTTGTTTTCTTCTCTGATCTAAAAATACAAAATCAAGTAGATTATAATCTCAGTCTTTGAAAACCAGATGATTATGCTATTCGTCGACTGCATGGGTTTTTTTAAGTTATTTCCAAAAATTGCCTTTGCATTTGTGTTACCGGGAAAATTTTAACTCTTTTCAAACTAAAAAAAACTAATAGTGTCCGATTTTCTCCTAGCTCAATTTGGATTTTTTTGAGGGAACCGTGAATTGTGATGGGGCGTTGTCCATGACTTTCACATTCTCTGGTAGCAAAATTAATCAGTCGAGATGAGCTGAAAATTTCTTGTCTTTTCTGACCTGAAAATACTAAAGCAAGGCGGTAATCTCAGTCTTTGAAAGCCATATGACTGCTATTTCGTCGACTGCGTAAGTTTTTAAATTTATTTTCAAAAATCGCTTTTCTATTTTTTCTACCGAGGAAATATTAACGCTTTTCAGATTAAAAAACTAATAGTATCCGATTTTCTCGGTGCTTAATTTGGAATTTTTTGAAGACTTCGTGAATGTGTTGTCCATAACTGTTAGTCTCCGGTGCTATAATTTTTCAACTGATACGAGGTGAAAATTTGTTTTCTTCTCTGATCTAAAAATACAAAATCAAGGAGATTATAATCACAGTTTTTGAAAACCAGACGATTATGCTATTAGTCGACTGCATGGATTTTTTAAAGGTATTTCCAAAATTCGCCTTTTCATGTTTGTTACCGGGAAATGTTAACGCTTTTCAAATTAAAAAAACTAATAGTGTCCGATTTTGTCGTTGTTCAATTTGGATTTTTTTTGAGCTAACCGTGAATTGTGATGGGGCGTTGGCCATGACTATCACAGTCTCCGGTGGCAAAATTCGCCAACCGAAATGGGGTGAAAATTTCTTGCCTTTTCTGACCTGAAAATAATAAAGTAAGGAGGTAATCTCAGTCTTTGAAAACCATATTACTGCTATTTTGTCGACTGCGTAGTTTTAAAATTTCTTTCCAAAAATCGCTTTTTTATTTTTTCTACCGAGGAAAAATCAACGCTTTTCAGATTAAAATAAAACTAATAGTATCCGATTTTCTCCTTGTTCAATTTGGCATTTTTTTGAAGTAGTCGGGAATGTGATGGAGCGTTTTCCATGACTGTTAGTCTCCGGTGGTAAAATTTCTCAATCGAGATGAGGTGAAACTTGTTTTTCTTGTCAGATCTAAAAATACAAAATTAAGGAGATTATAATCTCAGTCTTTGAAAACCAGACGATTATGCTATTCGTCGACTGCATGGATTTTTTAAAGGTATTTCCAAAATTCTCCTTGTCATGTTTGTCACCGGGAAATATTAACGCTTTTCAAATTAAAAAAACTAGTAGTGTCCGATTTTGTCGTTGTTCAATTTGGATTTTCTTTTGAGGTAACCGTGAATTGTGATGGGGCGTTGTCCATGACTATCACAGTCTCCGGTGGCAAAATTCGCCAACCGAAATGAGGTGAAAATTTCTTGCCTTTTCTGACCTGAACATAATACAGTAAGGAGGTAATCTCAGTCTTTGAAAACCATATGACTGCTATTTTGTCGACTGTGTAATTTTTAAATTTCTTTCCAAAAATCGCTTTTTTATTTTTTCTACCGAGGAAAAATCAACGCTTTTCAGATTAAAATAAAACTAATAGTATCCGATTTTCTCCTTGTTCAATTTGGCATTTTTTTGAAGTAGTCGTGAATGTGATGGAGCGTTGTCCATGACTGTTAGTCTCCGGTAGTAAAATTTCTCAATCGAGATGAGGTGAAACTTGTTTTTCTTGTCTGATCTAAAAATACAAAATCAAGGAGATTATAATCTCAGTTTTTGAAAACCAGACGATTATGCTATTCGTCGACTGTATGGATTTTTTAAAGGTATTTCCAAAATTCTTCTTCTCATGTTTGTTACCGGGAAATGTTAACGCTTTTCAAATTAAAAAAAAACTAATAGTGTCCGATTTTGTCGTTGTTCAATTTGGATTTTTTTTGAGGTAACCGTGAATTGTAATGGTCCGTTGTCCATGACTATCACAGTTTCCGGTGGTAAAATTCGTTAACCGAGATGAGGTGAAAATTCCTTGTCTTTTCTGACCCGAAAATACTAAAGCAAGGAAGTATTCTCAATCTTTGAAAACCATATATTAATAATAATATTATAAAATATTAACGTTTTTAAAATTAAATTTTCTCTTTGCTCAATTTGGATTTTTTTAATGTGATGGGGTGTTGTCCATGACTATTACTCTCCGGTGGTTTTCTTTTCTGATCTGAAAATACAAAAGTAAGGAGGTAAAATCAGATGACTATTCGTTGACTGCATGGGTTTTTAAAAAATAATTTTAAAAAATGGTTTTTTTATTTTTGCTACCGAGGAAATATGAACTTTTTCCAAATTAAAATTCATTTCATTTGCCAAAGTCACTCTTATCTTAGCAGGTACTAGCCCCGCCCACCCGCCCACTCTTTTCTTACAGGGTATTTGATTTGCCAAAATCACTCTTATCTTAGCAGGTACTAGCCCCGCCCACCCACCCTCTCTTTCCTTGGAAGGTATGTTATTTGCCAAAATCAGTTTTATCTTAGTAAGTACCAGCCTCATCCATTCCTCCTTCATTTTCTTAGAGAGTAGGTCATTTAGTTGTTCCTTTTTTTCGTAATCCACATCAAAGAATTTTTTTATAATTTTTTTGGGACTCCCGAAACCTCCGTACAAGAGTTAATCCGCCATTTTCGAGACACCCGGTATATCCATCATTTATAGTTGGGGTTTGCCGAACAATAATATAATCGATTATTGATTTTAGTTGTTTTATGGGTTGGGTGCAGACGTATTTGTGGATATTTTCATCTATATAAAAGCAGTTTGTTATATTTAGTTTTATTATGGTATAGATCGTTTTCCATTTTCATTAGTGAAGCCATTTCTCTTTTTATTTTTCCTTTTATCACCTATTTTGTCTTAACAGTTTTTATACTTTCACATAACAAACGTCATTAATTTGATTCGGTTCTTTGTCGTTAGGGGTGTTTTTTGTAATAATTGTTGTAATAGAAGTATCATTTGAGTGAGAGATCGAAAATTAAAATTTTGAATTTATCAGAGAAAGTCTACTTAAAATTCCAATTGGATTACAAAAAAATAAAAACTACTTAAACGCAATAAGAACTACATTTACGGAAATATAATGAGTCAAAGTAAACCGTCATAGTCAAGATTAGCGACGCTTAGTGAGATCATCTTTTTAATACCATTGTATCATTGTTGATTTTAAAAAATTATCTAAAAATATTTTTGAATATCTAATTATAAAAATGAAAAAACTTCCTCCAGCGACAGTAATTCTTGTACGATTCTTAAATTTCAAATTTGCATACGAAATGAAACATAATTTCACCTTTCGTGCAAACAAAACATAATTTCTACCAGATTCTGCACGATTGTAAAGTGTTGCTAAATCGTATACAAAGTATTTGCATTTAATTCTACCGAGAATATTATTCAGAAAATAATTACACACGGCGTTTAACATAATCACAGAGAAACTCGACTTTTCTCCTTAATAATCACAATCAGTGCAAGAAGGCGTTAAATAACTGTTCCATTATCTTTGAATTAATTTCTCGTAACACGTCCGTTGCATTATGATGCCTTCCAAATCCGTCCTAACCACCTAAATTACGACTTTGTATAACCAAACGATTCGAATCGCCATTCATAATTCGCATCACGTCGCCAAACGGTTTAGCACCAAAGGAAAAAGAGAAAGGTCGTTGCCAAACGCAGCAACATTTACTACGCTCGCACCGACAAAAAGCAAATAGACGTGGGCTCAAGCCGGGTCCTTGCAAAGTCAAGGTTTCCACATTTTGTTTAATTCATCGAGGTTCCGATAAAGAAACTAGGTTACGAGAATAATGAGCGAATAGTTTTTGTTTATGATGGCGAGAACAATGCGTTGTGAACATTAATTAACTGGGTAGATTAACTGCGGTTGTAAAGATAGAATTTATGATTGCGTTGCGTATTAATTAAATGGGAGGAATCATGCGGGAAATATTAATTCGTAGGATTGTTGATAAAAATAAACATTGCGGTGTGGCTTGCACGCCTATGGGAGTAGATAAGATGACGTTCAAGGTCGGTCTGTGCTGGAGGTGAATTTTTGTGTTTTTAATGACACGTAATAGTAGGTTGTGAGTAAGGTAGTTAGTTATTCGTGTTAAGTCATCAGGTGGAAATAGTTGTTATTTTTTTTTTTGTTCAATGAAGTTGCGTTTTGGGTGTTGGAATGCTTCAATTCAGATTAGATTAAATTTGTTTGATTGAAGTATTTGGAGAACAGCAGGAATTCTCGGGAAGGGTTATCATTTTGGCAGTTTCTTGATAACGGGCTTAAAATATGCGATTCGCCGTAAAATTGAGCAAAATTTACAACTGTAAATATTTGTTTTTACGTCTCTGACACGGCTTATTAAAAAAAATATATAAAGAAGTTACTCTAGAAAAATGGAACACTTATCCGAGTCAAGTAGCATGAAAGTGTCAAGAAACTCATCTAGAATACATTAAAAAATCACAGTACAATTTAAATGTATTAGACAAGGATGTCAGTATTTATTTTCTCTGTCGAACGCAGTCTTTTGGGTGTGATTGGGTGTAATTTAAAGAAAAGCAGTTAATTTGCATTTAATGAATTATTTATAAATAACTGTGCTACAGATCTTCGTAAATGTTTAATTATTATTATCAGATATAGTACAAGAATTGTGAATTCATTAATAATCATGCAGGTACCAGTGTAAAACGCAGCTTTAACATTGGAAATTTATACGGCCACTCACCTCTTTTTAAAACACGTTAGATAACAAATCGTTTATTGACAGTTAGTTTTCCGTATTGATACAGCTGTGATATCGTTCTTCTTCGCCATGCAATTAATATTAAGTTGTTTCAGATTTTATATAAAATAATTAAAATTTTTATTCATCGTTGCCAGAAAATGTATGACACTGTTAAAAAAAAATCATAAAAAATTGTTGAAAAATTCGACTTGACATGCATTTGGTATTTGTTGTGCTGCAAAGGTGAAGGACGACTTCAATTTTTTTTTGACGCTTGTCACATAATCATGTCGCTTTTTATAGTTTGAAACAAAAGAAAATTGAAAATTGATTTGTTAATTTATTTTATTGCACAGATAATTTTTGAAACTACAGAACCGACCACTTTATATATTTTTGGGGTTTTTTTAAATGGTAAAAGACTAAGCAAAGTACGCTTGTTTGCTTTCCTAAAAAAAGTTGATAATGTTGTGTAAATCTAACTTTAAAGTAGAGTTCGCCAGATAGTGAACACTGTCTTTTTGGCTATTGGAAGCCCCCAATAAACTGATAATTTGCAGACGAGTATTTACTGTAAGGAATAAATGTTGTGTGAATCAGATGTACGTGAACACAATTTATGTTTATTTGGGGCTTCTAATAAACACTTTTGGAAATAAAGACAGTGTTCACTATTTGGCGGACTCGACTATAAATGTCTAGCATAGCGTTGGTTTAAAAACTCACATTTACTTTTGAGTTTATTTCTGTGAAATTTTGGGAAGATATCAAAGATACTAAATGTTTCAGAGATTATATAATGTAACTAAAATATTATTCATTCCACCCAGAAAATTAATGTCGCCGTTAAAACAATGTTAAAAAATTGTTGAAAAATTTGTATTTGTTATGCTGCAAAGATGATGGATGATTTGTGAAAATAACTTTTCTCATTTTTTTGAAAGCAACGTGATATATTTTTTTTAATTTAAAGCTTGTCACGTAATCATGTCATCATTCAGAGTATGAAACAAAAGAAAATTGTGAGTTCATTTATTAATTTATTTTATTACACAAATAACTTTTCAAACTACAGAACCGACCACTTTGATATTTTCGAGGAATTTTATAAATGATAAAAGACTAAGCAAAGTATGTTTGTTTGCTCTCCTAAAAAAAAGTTGATAAAGTTGCGTGAATTTGACTTTAAAGTAAAGTTCGCCAAAAAGTGAACGTTGATTTTCTGTCTAACAAAGACAGTGTTCACTCTTTGGCGAACTCGACTATAAATGTCTAGCATAGCGTTGGTTTAAAAACTCACATCTACTTTTGAGTTTATTTCTGTGAAATTTTGGTAAGATACCAAAGATACTAAATGTTCCAGAGATTATATAATGTAACTAAAATATTATTCATTCCACCCAGAAAATTAATGTCGCCGTTAAAAAAATGTTAAAAAATTGTTGAAAACTTTGTATTTGTTGTGCTGCAAAGATGATGGATGATTTGTGAAAATAACTTTTCTCATTTTTTTGAAAAATGACCAAATGCAAACGTGATATATTTTTTTTAATTTAAAGCTTGTCACGTAATCATGTCGTCATTCAGAGTATGGAGTATGAAACAAAAGAAAATTGTGAGTTCATTTATTAATTTATTTTATGACACAAATAACTTTTCAAACTACTGAACCGACCACTTTGATATTTTCGAGGAATTTTATAAATGATAAAAGACTAAGCAAAGTATGTTTGTTTGCTCTCCTAAAAAAAAAGTTGATAAAGTTGCGTGAATTTGACTTTAAAGTAAAGTTCGCCAAAAAGTGAAGTGTCTAACAAAGACAGTGTTCACTCTTTGGCGAACTCGACTGTAAATGTCTAGCATAATGTTGGTTTAAAAACTCACATCTACTTTTTAGTTTATTTCTGTGAAATTTTGGTAAGATATGAAAAATATTTAGTGTCATTTTCCAATTCATATCTTAGGAAGTACTAGCTCTGCCCATCCGCCCTCTATTTTTTTAAAGAGTTTGCCAAAATCAATCGTACTTTAGGAAGTACTAGCCTCGCCCACTCTCTATTTTCTTGGAGGGTATATCATTTGCCAAAATCAATCTTATCTTAGCAAGTACTATCCCCGCCCACCCACCTTCTATTTTCTTAGAATGTATATCATTTCCCAAAATTTTAACAAGTACTAACTCCGCCCCCCGCCCTCTGTTTTGTAAAGAGTAATATATCATTTGCCAAAATCAATCTTATCTTAAGTAGTACTAGCCCGCGCCCTCCACTCATCCGCTATTTTCTTAAAAAGTAATACATATATCATTTGCCAAAATCAGTCGTACATTAGGGAGTATTAGCCCCGCCCACCCGCCCTCTATTTTTTTAAAGAGTATATCATCTGCCAAAATCAGTCGTATTTTAGGTTCTATGAATCAGACATAGGTGAACACAATTAATGTATGAAACAAGCAACCCAAAAGCAGGTAAGCTTTGGGACTATCATATATAATTCTGAGCTGTCTATTAGGGACTTCCAATAAACATCTTTGGAAAGAAAATCAATGTTGACTATTTGGCGGATTCGACTATAAATGTCTAAGTCTATCTTATATAATAGAATTAAAATTTATGATTGATTCCACCCAGAAAATGACAGCGTTAAAAAAAATGTTGAAAAATTGGTATTTGTTGTGCTGAAAAAATGAGGGATGATTTGAGAAAATCACTAGAAATTTTTTTTACGGAATGCAATGTGATGTTTTTTTTTTATTTACCGCCTGTCACCTAATTGTCATCATTCTGAATATGAAAACAAAACAAATGTGAGTTCATTTATATTAATTTATTTTTATGCACAGATAATTTTTGAAACTCCAGGACCTATCACTTTGATATTTTTGAGGAATTTTAAATGGTAAAAGACCAAGTAAAGTATGTTTGTTTTCCCTCAAAAAAAAAAAAAATTGATAATGTTTTGTAAATCTGACTTTAAAGTACAGTCCGCCAAATAGTGAACACTGTCATTTTGTCTATTGGAAGCCACCAATACACCACTTAGGATGACGTAAATAATAATTCACAGCCAATTGTTCCACGTAAGGAATAAAGGTTCTATGAATCAGACATAGGTGAACATAATTTATGTTTCAAACAAGCAACCCAAAAGCAGGTAATCTTTGAGATTATTATATACAATTCTGAGTTGTTTATTAGTGGCTTCCAATATATGTACACCTTCGGAAACAAAGTCAATGTTCACTATTCGGTGGATTCGGCTATAAATGTAATAAACAACGTGGTATCCATAACAACATCAAAATAATAGCCAGCTATGTATTAAATTTCGCATCGGTACAATTCACACAATCTTGCCGGAAATACTCAATTTTTCGTTAAAAATATTTTAGAAAAACTAAAATAGAATAAAACCTTGTATGTACCACGGGCATAATTACCGATTGTGATCCTCGGCAAATTAAAAGCCTTCGTTCGTTGGGCTTTAAACATTTCCTTGCTATAATATCCCTAATTATGCCCTTAATACATAAATAACTATTAAAACTTACGTACGTACTTAGCTGTGTATTAAAATTTGTTCGTTGATGGTTTACTCAGAAAAATCGGTTTGGGTTATGCAAGGACTAGCCCCACCCACCCGCCCCCTGTTTTCTTGGAGGGTATATCATCTGCCAAAATCAGTCTTATCTTAACAAGTTCTAGCCCCGCCCACCCACCCTCTATTTTTTTAAAGAGTATATCATTTGCCAAAATCAGTCGTACTTTAGGTTCTAGAAAATTAATGACAGCGTTAAAAAAATGTTGAAAAATGGGTGTTTGTTGTGCTGAAAAGATGAGGGATGATTTGTGAAAATAATTTTACAGATTTTTTTTTAATGACGAAGGTGAATGTGATACACAGTATGAAAAAAAAGAAAATTGTGAGTTCATTTATTTATTTTATTCTGTTACTCATATAATTTTTGAGACTCCAGGACCGATCACTTTGATATTTATGAGGAATTTTAAATGGTAAAGGACTAAGCGAAGTATGTTTGTTTACCTTCCTAAAAAAAAGTTGATAATGTGTAAATCCGACTTTAAAGTAGAGTCCGCTAAATAGTGAAGATGGACTTTCCGTCTATTGGAAGTCACTAATAATTGGCTTAGAATTATGTAAATTATGATTTAAAGCCTATTAATTCCAGAAAGGTTCTATGAATCATGCACAAAAGCAGGTAAACACTGAGACTATTATAATTCGGAGCTGTTTATAAGGGGCTTCCAATAAACACTTTTGGAAATAGAAAGTCAATGTTCACTATTTGGCCGACTTGACTATAATATAATATAGCATCGAAAGTATAAAACCAAAGAAAATTGTAATTTTCATTTATTAATTGATTTTATTAAACACATTAATTTTGAAACTATAGAACCGATTATTTTGACATTTTAGAGGTATTTTAAATGATAGAGGCTAACGAAAGTTTGTGCGCTTCTTTCAAAACTGACGCCATCTCAACATACGTTTACGTGAATCACGCTTTAAAGGTACAACATTTAACGTAGGTTGAGAAACTCACATCTATTTTTAACCTTATTTCGTTGAAATTTTGGTAAATTGGTAACATTGCTTCAAAGATTGTGTAATATAACTACAATTTATTATTCATCCCTCCCATAAAATTGATGACGTCATTAAAAAAAAATTTGTTAGCAATTCGTTGAAAAATTCGATTTTCACTAGAAATAAAGAGGAGAATTATTTAATAAAAAATAGCGATTAAGTATTACGTAACGTCACAGTACAAAAAGTGAGTGTTTTCACACGATAAATAAAGCAGCTCTTTTTTTCGAGTGCGCATAATTTTTTTTCTATGATATTAATAGGCGGTTACACGGTTTGTAAGCTCATGATTAACAGAATATTGAAATGACTAAGTGTTCAACTTGACCTTTTCATTAGTGGCTGAAGTATAGCATAGTGTGCTCGTAAGTAGCAAATGTAGGTTTTAAATTTTCTCTATTAACATATTAGATCTCTGAACACAACATTAATGTCGTGATTACTGAACACGAACTAAGATTTATTCAGTCATCCCTGTCGCAATATTGATGACGTCATCTTAAAAATAGAATTTTTGTAAGTCAGAGACTTACTTCACATATATTTTTAATTTGTAATTCTTATAAATGAAAATCGTTGCTGGGGTGTTTTTAAATAAATATTGCGTGTCTTTTGTTTTTTTAACTTACTTTTAACCTATTTCTTTTCAGCGAAATTTAATTTTAACTGTGTCACACACAAAGAAAGAGAGTGGGATAAAAAGAGAGGGAATGACAAAAGAAGGCAATTAGTTGTAATGACGAACAGAAATAATTTTTTAACTCCAAGTAATTCTATTTGTTAACCGTTGAAACCATAAATAGAAAAATCACTTCTGTATGTATTTATAGAGAAATATCAGTTTGTGGATTCAAGTCTCACCATCTATTTATTTATTCCTGGAAATCGCGAATGAACGTTTGCAGACACTCCTGCTTATCAGTTATCAATAAATAGCAATATGAGAGTTGATAATATACAGGTTGCTTGATTATTATTTAATAATCTCACAATATATATTTCGCGATTTCAAAAATAATAATTCATTCAAATAAACCGAAAATTTGTTTGTAGAAAGTTTTATTTTGTTTGAGCGTCTGCATAAAAATAAAATATGCGATTTCCCCAACACTTAATTCAGTTCCCGAAAAATATAGACACTCCGTTTATTATTTTTCGTTCGGTGTATATTTCCCCAAGGTATATTAGTGCCTACTCGCACTCAAACGCAAAGAAAACCTCGTCTAATTTTAACACGAACACGAAAGCAGGATGTCGAACTTAGCGCAACATCAAATCGCAAACTCGCATAAAAATCGCGTTTTCTCTCTCTAACTATCACCTGCACGTTATAACCATTACCCAAAAATCCCGTAATCGCAAGTCCATCCGCTATTATTCAGAGGAAGCGCGTTCCAGAAATAAAGATCACGCGTCCCGCTAACACAATATTTATTTTTATACGTAAAGGCAGAGCAGCGTACACCCACCGGGCGAGAAAATAACTCGCGTCATCTTTATTATCGAAAGGTAAAAAATTGTCTGTTTCGCAGTTGGAGTCATGGTTCAAGGGCGGAGGCGCGAAGAAAGCGCCGGGGTCGCGGCCTACGTCGCAGTCGTCGATGCTGAGGCCGACTTCGGAAAGCGATTTTCCAGAGGCAGATGATAACGCCATTCGGGCTTTCGAAGATCAGGTCAACAAGATGACCGAGAAGGAAGTCAACGTCAAGTTCGATGAGCTCCTGGTAGGTGCTGATTGTGTTTTTTTCTTTAATTTAAAGGTAGCATTTGAGATGTAAAAAATAATGTAAATTGACAACTTCTTAAATTCTATGAAAAAAAAAAAAATGTCTGACAGCGATATAAAAAAAAATGTCTGACAGCGATATAAAAAAAACAGTGATGTAAATTGACGGCTTTTCAAATTTCGTCCATTCTAGAAGGAAAAAATCTGAATAAATACTCCTAACTCAAAGAAACTAAATTATTAGGACAAAAAATAGTTATACATTTTTTAATAAGAAGTGCTAAAAATGGGCCACTGGATCTTATTAAGATTCGAGAATTTCTCAAAATATTGAAAAATAATAATTAAATAGAAAATTTTATTGCAGAAATGGACACAAATAAATGAACGTTAAAAGTTAAAATTAATTTTTCATATCAGATGGCAGTATATTAGAAACGATTTAATTCGACGTATCACATAGTGCTGTAGTCGAAAAAAGTTGACAGCCAAGTTAAATAAAAATAATACAAAAATGAAGTCAATATAAATTGACAATTTTTCATGTTTCGTGTGTTTAAAAAGACAAAATAAAAAAATGTTGTCAAAAAATAACTCGAAAAACGAACGCGAATTCTGAAACAACAAATAGTTACAAATTATTTTAATGGACAGTGCTGAAATTGGACCCCTGAATTTTATATTAAATTTAAACATTTTTTCAAAATTTTCGAAAATATGGAACGTTGAATATGGATTTATTTAAATAATCGAGTAGTTGTTTTATGGTTTTGTAATTCAAGTTAAAACTTCGAGATACGATAAAACAAATTAATTAAATTAATTGAATTTTTCAAAAAGTCAGAAAGGATAAAATGGGAATAAGACGCTAAAAAAAAACAGGCATGTAAATTCTGAAATAAAAATATGTATGATAATGTATTGTGCTGAAAATTGGGGATTGTATCTGCATATTCAGAGAATTTCTTAAATTTTTCGAAACTATGAAAAGTGGAATTGAATCGAAATGAGTTAAAGTTAGCACTTTGATAAATAATTTAATACTTTTCAAATTCCGTTTGTTTAAGAAGCCAAAAATGAAAAAAATTGGAAATAAATCATTCAAAAAACAGACGTAAATTCTGAAAAAAGTGTGCTGAAAATGGACCACTGAAACCGATATTAATTTTGACACACTTGTCAAAATTTTCGAAAATATGGAACGTTGAATATCGTGTAATTAGTTTCTTAATTTAACATTTTTTGAGATACAAAAATGTAAATTAATTAAATCGATAGTTTTTTACAGACACGTGAATTTTGAAGCAAAAATAGAAAATAATTGAGTGGATGAAGAATAGTGATGAAAATGGACTAGTGTCTCTTATATTAAGATTGAAAAATTTGTCGAAATTTTCCAAAATATAGAACGTTCAGTATCGTGTAATTAATTTAAATAACAGTTTTCTGGTTATTTTGTACTTTGAGTTAACATTCTGAGATAAAAAAAAATCAAAAACCCAAAAAGGAATAAATAAAAACGCGTAAATTTTGAAGCAAAAATAGAAAATAATTGAATGGATAGTGCTGAAAATGAATCGCTGCTTCTTATATTGTTTGAAATTTTTTTCAAGATGTTAAGGAATATGGGTTGATTAAATAACCGTTATCTTGTTGTTTTGTATTTTCAGTTCACTCTTTGAGATATAAAAAAACAAAATAATTAAATTTACATTTTTTCAAATGTCATTTTAAAAGTCAAAAAACGAAAAAAATAGAGACTCAAAAAAAACCGCGTAAAGTCTGAAACAAAAATAAGAAATATTGATGGATAGTAGTGAAAATGGGTGGTTGATTAAGTTTAAAAATTTCTCAAAAATTTCGGAAATATGGTACGTTGAATATCATATAAATTCTTTTTCGAAATAACAGTTATCTTTTTGTTTTGTACTTTTAATTTAACTCTTTAAGACAATAAAAAATAAGATAATTAAATTGACAACTTTTCAAAATAAATGTCGTATATTCAAAAAGTCAAAAAGGAGAAAAATTATCAACTTAAAAAAAAACTCAAACAAAAAAAGAAAGTCTGAATGGATTGTGTTGAAATGGGACTTTATACATTTTACCTACGTTTGAAAATTTTCTCTGGTATTAAGTTTGAAAAATTTCCCAAAATTTTCGAAAATTTGAAATTTTGAAAATCATATAATTTATTTAAATAAATGACGTAAAGTTAGTACTTTGAGATATACACAGATTAAAATGATATAACTTGACAATTTTTCGAATTTCGTGTTTTATAGAAAGGAAAAAAATCGAAATGGCTAACTCAAAAAAAAACAGTAAATTCGAAACAAAATGGTCAGAAAATTTTTTAATACGTACTTCTCACAATGGGCCACTGGAGCTTCATATTAAGATCGGAGATTTAGTAAAAATTTTCGAAAATATGGATTTATGTGTGTTTGAGGAGACAAAATGAAATAATTTGGAAACAAATATCAAATAACTCAAAAGCCAACGTACATTTTGAAAAAATAAAATAGGTCACAATTATTTTTTTGTATGCAGCTAAAACAGCTATTTTACGGACTCAAAAGAGTCCGTAAAATGGGTCTTTTTCGGACTCGATCCCAAAAAGTTATCATGGCAACTATTGCTTTGGTCAATGTGGTTACTATGGTGACAGCCCACTACGTATTTTCGATAAATATTTGCTATGGTCACATTAGGCGTATTAAGAGTTTTATAGAGGTGTTTTTGGGAGCTTTAACAAAAAAAATGTTGTTTGTGACACGATTTTTCAACTTTTCGGGTTTTAAATTTCTCGATATTTCGATTTTCGATTTTTTTCAATTTAAATGTTTCGATTTTGTGCCATTTCGATTTCTTTTTTGATAGTTGGATTTCTCGATGTTTCAATTTTCCAAATGCTCAATGTTTCAATTTTTCGATTTTCCACTTTTGTACAATTGTACAATTTTTTTTTTAGTTTTTCGGTTTTTCCAGATTTTGATTTCTCGATTTTTCAAGTTCCGATTCCTCAATTTTTCGATATTTCATTTTTGGATTTTTCAATTTTTCGATTTTTTAATATCTCTATTTTTCAAATTTTCCATTTTTCAATTTTTCAATACTTCAATTTTCCGATTTTTAAAATTTTCGATTAATCGATTCTTCGATTTTTAGGTATGTCGATTTTTCGATATTTTGATTTTCCCATTTCTCAATTTCTTGATTTTTCGAAGTTTCGAGTTCTTGACTTCTCGATTTTCAGATTTTCAGTTCTTCGATTTTCAGATTTTTATGGTTCAATTTTTCAGGATTTTGCGATTGCTCGATTTTTGTTTTTCGATTCTTCAATTATTCTTCGATTTTCCAATTTTTTGATTTCTTAAATTTTAGATTTTTGGTCTCTCGATTTCTCAATTTTTCATTTTTTAAATTTTACATTTTTCGATTTTTCAGTTTCATAAATTTTTCAATTTCTCCCTATGCAGATTTCGATGTTTGGATTTTTCGTTTTTTTTTTTAATTGAAAGTTTTCAGTTTTTCAAATTTTAATATTCCATTTTTGTGCTATTCTCGATTTTTGATTTCTCGACTTTTCGATGTTTCGACTTTTCGATTTCTCGATTTTTTGATGCTTCAATTTCTCGATGTTCTAATGTTCCAGTTGTTTGTTTTAATTTTTCATAATCTCGATTTTTCGAATTTTCAGTTTGTCGCCTTTTCGATATTTCAATTTTGGGAAGTTTTTTTGATTTTTAAATTTTTGAATTCCTCGAGTTTCCAAGTTTTCAGTTTCTCGCCATTTCATTTTTGGAATTTTCAGTTTTTCGATTTTTTAATGTCTCGATTTTTCAAATTTTCGATTTCTGTTTTTTTGTCGAATTCTCTAGTTTCCGATATTTTAGTTTTTCAATTTTTCAATATTTCAATTTTCCTATTTTTAAAATTTTCGATTAATCGATTCTTCTATTTTTTGAATTATGGACTTTTAGGTATGTCGATTTTTCGATATTTTGAATTTCCCATTTCTCGATTTCTCGATTTTCATATTTTCAGTTCTTCGATTTTCCAATTTTTATGGTTCAATTTTTCGGGATTTTGCCTCGATTTTTGTTTTTCGATTCTTCAATTTTTCTTCGATTTTCCAATTTTTTGATTTCTTAAATTTTACATTTTCGGTCTTCGGTCTCTCGATTTCTCAATTTCTCCCTATGCAGATTTCGATGTTTGGATTTTTCGTTTTTGTGCTATTCTCGATTTTTAGATTTCTGGATTTTTCAATTTTTCGACTTATCGATTTTTTTCAATTTTTCGACTTTTCGATGTCTGGATTTTTTGATGCTTCAATTTCTCGATGTTCCAATGTTCCAGTTGTTTGTTTTAATTTTTCGAAATCTCGATTTTTCGAATTTTCAGTTTTTCGCTTTTTCGATATTTCAGTTTTGGGAAGGTTTTTTGATTTTAAAATTTTTGAATTCCTCGATTTTCCAAGTTTTCAATTTATCGCTATTTCATTTTTGGATTTTTCAATTTTTCGATTTTTTAATGTCTCGATTTTTCAAATTTTCGATGTCTGTTTTTTTTTTCGAATTCTCTAGTTTTCGATATTTTAGTTTTTCGATTTTTCAATTTTTCAATACTTCAGTTTTCCGATTTTTAAAATTTTCGATTAATCGATTCTTCGATTTTTTTAATTATCGACTTTTAGGTATGTCGATTTTTCGATATTTTGATTTTCCCATTTCTCAATTTCTTGATTTTTCGAAATTTCGAGTTCTTGACTTCTCGATTTATCGATTTTCAGATTTTCAGTTCTTCGATTCTCCGATTTTTATGGTTCAATTTTTCGGGATTTTGCGATTCCTCGATTTTTGTTTTTCGATTCTTCAATTTTTCTTCGATTTTCCAATTTTTCATTTTTTAAATTTTAGATTTTTCGATTTTTCAGTTTTATAAATTTTCTCCCTATGCAGATTTAGATGTTTCAATTTTTCGTTTTTTTTTTAATTGAAAGTTTTCAATTTTTCAAATTTTAATTTTTCGATTTTGTGCTATTCTCGATTTTTAGATTTCTGGATTTTTCAATTTTTCGACTTCTCGACTTTTCGATTTCTCGATTTTTTGATGCTTCAATTTCTCGATGTTCCAATGTTCCAATTGTTTGTTTTAATTTTTCGAAATCTCGATTTTTTCAGTTTTTCGCCTTTTCGATATTTCAGTTTTGGTTTCTTGATTTTTAAATTTTTGAATTCCTCGATTTTCCAAGTTTTCAATTTGTGGATGACTTATTTTTTCCATATTTCATATTTAGACTTTTCAACTTCTCGATTTTTCAGGTTTTCGATTTCTCGATTTTTTTTAGGATTTTCGATTTTCCAATATTTCGGTTTTATGATTTTTCAAGATTCTTCAGTTTTCGGTAGAAAAAAGTAAAATAGTTAAATTGACACGTTTTCAAATTTCGTTTATTCAAAAAGTCAAAAAGGAAAAAATTAGAAACAAATATCAGAAAAATATTGTTAAAAATTATTTTAATGGACAGTGCTGAAAATGGGCCACTGGATCTTACGCTAAGTGTGAAAAATTTTACAAAATTTTTGAAAACCTGGAATTCAGGTTATTCCTTTAAAGTTAATACTTGGAAATACAAAAAAATTAAATAAATTGACAACATTTCAAATTTCCTGAATTCAAAGAGCCAAAAATAAAAAAAAATCTATGAAACAAAAAATAGTTAAAAAATATTTTATGGATAGATTTAAATAAATGTAATGTTCGAAAAATTCAAAATAATTCAATAATTCAATATGATAAAAAAAATTAAATTTACAAAAATTGCAATTGAAAGTTGGAGGTGAATTCAAAACTTAAGAATTAAAGAAAAAGGCAAAAAAGGTTGAAAACTCTTAAAAATTTTGTAAGATGAACACTAAAAAGAAGATTATAAAAAATATTTAATGTACTAATACTAATACTAAGTTTTTGAAGTTATTTTTTACTTTGTGCAAATAATGCAAAAAATCATTATAAATAACACTTTCAAAGTCTTTTTTGTTGTACAATTTGCCATTTCGATGTCAATATCTTCATTAATGAGTGAAATATTGCCATAAAACAAAATATTTCGAACACGTAACATAAAATTATTAATTTGACAAATTTTATAGATGTGTTGTAAAAGCTTACATATAACATTGGTGCTCGAGATTTTTTTGTGTCGAGGCGTACCCGAGTTAAAGAGACATTCGAGGGGTCAAAGAACCATGAAGAAGTGCATCGTCATACAAAAGTGTATTTTGACAAACTTCTTGTCATGCTTGTGCCAATGAAAATTTTGGCAGCACTTCAAAATTTAATTATGCGTACAGGGCTGACATATTACAACAGGCTTATTTTAATAAATGTCTAAATTCTTGCTTTCGTAATACTCCACGGATCATAGAACATAAAAATGTTTCTAAACAAAATTTACTCAAAATTCCATCCAAAAAATTTAAGTTAATTTAAAATTATATACTTGGAAGATTATTACTGTTTATAAAATTTAGCCATTTATTCACAATAATAACTAAACATGTTTAGAAAAATACTGGCTTTTGCATGGCGAATCAAGTAATAAACACGTATGTAGATATGAAATTTTAACAACTTAGTTCACAACGTTAAATATTTATGAAAAATGTTTGTGATAAACATATGTTTTATTCCATGGGCTATAAAATGCGTCGTTTTATCTACGTTACTGCTAATAAGCAATATCGATAAAAATTGTTGATAAAAACTTATCAGTAACTGTAAATTAAAAATTCATACATTTTTTACTTCCTGAATAGAGATTGATTAAAAAAAAAAAATTCCCCGAAATTTTTTGTCCAGTAGTTTAGGATTTCCACCATTAGATTATTAAAAACTTTGATAATTATTCAACCACCCACGCTGAATAACACACACGTGTATTTTTTTTAACCTTCTAACTTGATTTTTAACACTTGTACTTGTTTCAGAGCGATATGAACTTGAACAACGACAAAAAAATGCCTCTGACTAAAATGTCCCTAGAGCAGAAGAGGAACATGCTAATCTTAAAATGCAAAGGCTCCAACCAAGACGTAGGCCACAAATTCGATAAACCCCAAGACTACATTTCGTATTTAGAGCAATATTCAAAACCCGACATGCTTAACTTAGGCAAAATACTTACCTGCGTAGAGTCTTTAAGAATAGCTTTAACCAACAACCCTCTAAGCTGGGTCAGAGAATTCGGATCGCACGGAATGAGGTCAATTTTCAAAATCCTGGACCTGAGCTTGAAAGAGTACGTCTGCATTTTCATTTACGTTACTTACTGCTAAATCACCACTTATTTTTGCGCAGAAAAGACACGAAAATCCAGAACGAATGTCTCCGCTGCGTGGAAAAATTCATGAACAACACCGACGGCCTGAAGAATTTTTTGAAGTACGAGAAAGGCCACGAAGTCGTCGCCGACTGCCTGGACCACAGGAAACCGCAAGTGATGATTCAAGCCCTGAAAATCTTAGCCGCTTTGTGCTTTCTGGAAGACAAGACTTCCGGGACTTTCGGCGTTGATAAGATGTTAGCTGCCATTACGAAAGTCTCCGATTCCAGGAACATGCCGAGGTTTTTGCCAATCGTCAACGCCATCACCAAATCTGGGAATAACGCAGACTTACAGGTAAAAAGTGGCACTTTTTGTTTGTTTTTTCACGTCGATAAGGAACCCATTCACGGTAGAAATCGTTTGTTTGTATGTCTCGTTTAAAGTTGGTTTAGTTTGTTATTGGTTTTTCAACAAAATGAAGTTTTCGAAAAAAAGAATTTTTAAATTTGTGGTTTGTGATTTTGAAGGTGTTTTCGTCAATCTTGTGTGTATTTTTCAGAGTATGTGTTTTCAATTTATTAACGCACTTTTGTCCCAAACCGATGATTTTGAGTTTCGGATGCATCTACGCAACGAGATCGTCCGGAATGGACTATACGATTCTTTAGGTGAGTCGAAAATCGGCGAGAATTTTGACTATTTTTGAGTGGTTTTTAGTTGAGTTAAAAAATGAAACTAACCCTGTGATTAAAAACCAGTATGAGATTTTCGAAACTCATAAAGACAACGATTTGGATGAATTACACGAACGTTTTGACAAAGTGAGGTTAGATATGGACGATATCCAAGACTGCTTCGAAGTATTAAAAAATACAACACTAGAGACTGCCGCAGAGCCTTATTTTTTAAGTATATTGCAGCATTTATTGTTTATTAGGGACGACATTAATATAAGGTAGGGTTTTGTTTGTTGTGGTTGTCGTTGTCAGGACGTTATTCGTTTGTTTTCAGACCAGCCTACTTCAAAATTATAGAAGAATGTGTATCGCAGATAGTTTTACATAAGTCTGGATTGGATCCAGATTTCTCTAGGAAGCATTTCGATTTAGATTTACAACCGCTATTAGATGAATTAAAAGGTAAGTGTGTCAAAATTTCGTTGTTAATTCTCATAACGTCAAAGTCAGAAGTGACAGTTGTCAAAATAACCATAAAAGCGACTTTTCAGGGAAAATATAACAGTTGTCATTTTCATTTAACAGTGAATAGATGTTTAAAACAGTATTTTTTACGTGTTCAACATGTTTTTAAATGACAGTTCAATTCAAGTAATGACAGTTTATACATTCTCAGTAAATGCCACTTGACAACTAAAATTTTTAATGACATCATTTTGGTTTAATTATAATTAAATAGGCGGTACCAAGTCAATTAATTGGTTACCCATGGAACGTCAAATTTTGACAAAATTTCCCACTGTCGGTGGACTTCTAAGAAATCATTGTCAAATTTAAATTGTTTTATTATTTTCTTCTAAGACAATAATTTAGTGGCACAAATAGATTCTATGGTTGGAATATTTTAATTGTGTAAAACCTATTTTTAAATGACAACTGTCACCTGCTGTCACTTTTTTAAATTGTTTGTTTCATTGCGAGTTTTCTCGAGAAATTTCGTGTAATAAATATTAAAGTAAAAACAGTTTACACCGGTTTGACGTGTCCAGTAATTATCACTTGACAGCAGAAATTTTTAATGACGTCTGTCTGAGCTGACAACAGGTCTTGGTTTAATTATAGTTGTATATTTTGGTAATGCAAAATTTCAAAACTGGAAATAATGAGTGCCAAATTTTGGCAGATTTTGTCATTTTTAAATGACATTTGCCCAATAGGTAGAAGTCATTTTTTTTATATATACGTTGTTTGACAGTTGTTAATATAAATTGGAATTATAAAATATACAGTGCCAAGTTAATTAATTAGTTACCACGTGGAATGTCAAATTTTGACAAAATTTTCCATTGTTGATTGACTTCTAAGAAATCATTGTTAAATTTAAATGATCACTTGAATACATCAAAATTGTCCTTTTATTCATTGTTTTCTTCTACGACAATAACTTCATGGCAGAAATAGATTTTGTGGTTAGAATATAGTCATTTAAAAAATGACAGTTGCCATTTACAGCTATCAGTGAACAGATGTTGAAGATATTATTTGTTACGTTCTCAACATAGAAGAGCTACATTTTAATTAAAACGTATTTTTAAATGATAACTGTCACCTGTTGTCATTTTTTAAATTGTTTGAGTCATTCAGAATTTACAGTTGGATATTTTGGTACTGAAAATGTCAGAATTGGAAATAATGATGGTCAAATTTTGACACATTGTGTTATTTTCAGTCATTTTTTTGAAACCCTTTGTTGGACAGTCGTTAATGTTAAGAGGAATTATAAAATATGCAGTAAGTTAGTTAATTGGTTTCCATATGGAGTGCAAAATTTTGACAAAATTTTCCATTGTTGATTGACTTTTAAGGAATCATTGTCAAATTTAAATGATGACTCGAACACATCAAAATTGTCGTCTTATTCATTGTTTTTTTCTACGACAATAACTTCGTGCCACGAATAGATTTTGTGGTTAGAATATAGTCATTTAAACAATGACAGTTGTAGTATTATTTATATCTCTCAATGAACAGACGTTGAAGATATTAGTTTTTACGTGTTCAATAAGAAAAGCTACATTTTAATTAAAACGTATTTTTAAATGACAACTGTCACCTGCTGTCATTTTTTTAAATTGTTTGTTTCATTGCGAATTTACAGTTGAGTTTTCTAATAAATTTCGTGTAATAATATTAAAGTAAAAACAGTTTACACCGGTTTGACATATCCATTAATTGTCACTTGACAGCAAAAATTTTTAATAGCATATTGGAATAGATTTTGTGGTTAGAATATAGTCATTTAAAAAATGACAGTTGTCATATCATTTACATCTTTCAGTGAACAGATGTTGAAGATATTAGTTTTTACGTGTTCAACATAGGATAGTTACGTTTTAATTAAAACGTATTTTTAAATGACAACTGTGACCTATTGTCATTTTGTTTAAATTTTTTTGCAAATTTACAGTTGTGTTTTCTATAGAAATTCCGTGTGATAAGATTAAAATAGCAACAGTTTACACTGGTTTTTCATATCCAGTAATTGTCACTAACTTCACAACAAAAATTTTTAATGGCATCGTGTCATTTATTGTTTAAAATAGAGTGGCAACACGTCTTCGTTTAATTATAGTTGGACATTTTGATACTGAAACATTTCAGAAGTGAAACCAGTGAGTGTCAAATTTTGACTGATTTTGTCATTTTTTAATCACATTTGCCGTACAGATAATAGTCATTTTTTTGTTGTACGTTGTTTGACAGTCGTTAATATAAAATGGAGTTATAAAATATGCAGTCCCAGTTAATTAATTGGTTCCCCCACGGAATGCCAAATTTTGACAGAATTTTCCACTGTTGATTGACTTCTAAGAAATCATTGTCAGATTTAAATGATGACTTGAACACATCAAAATTGTCCTTTTATTCATTGTTTTCTTCTACGACAATAACCTCATGGCAGAAATAGATTTTGTGGTTAGAATAGTCATTTAAGAAATGACGGTTGTCATTTACATCTATCAGTGAACAGATGTTGAAGATATTATTTGATGCGTCCTCAACATCGAAGAGCTACATTTTAATTAAAACGTATTTTTAAATGACAACTGTTACCTGTTGTCATTTTTAAATTGTTTATTTCATTCAGAATTTACAGTTGGATATTTTGGTACTAAAAATGTCAAAATTGGAAATAATGATGGTCAAATTTTGACAGATTTTGTCATTTTTGAATAACATTTGCCTAACAGATAGAAGTCATTTTTTTCTTATCCGTTGTTTGACAGTCGTTAATGTTAAGAGGAATTATAAAATATGCGGTACCAAGTTAATTAATTGGTTCCCACACGGAATGCCAAATTTTGACAAAATTTTCCGCTGTTGATTGACTTCTAAGAAATCATTGTCAGATTTAAATGATGACTACAACACATCAAAATTGTCCTTTTATTCATTGTTTTCTTCTACGACAATAACTTCATGACAGAAATAGATGTTGTGGTGAGAATATAGTCATTTAAAAAATGACGGTTGTCATTTACATCTCTCAGTGAACAGATGTTGAAGATATTATTTGTTACGTCCTCAACATAGAAGAGCTACATGTTAATTAAAACGTATTTTTAAATGACAACTGTCACCTGTTGTAATTTTTAAATTGCTTGTTTCATTCAGAATTTTCAGTTGGGATATTTTGGTCCCGAAAATGCCAGAATTGGAAATAGTGATGGTCAAATTTTGACAGATTTTGTCATTTTTGAATAACATTTGCCTAACAGATCGAAGTCATTTTTTTGTTGTTCGTTGCTTGACGGTCGTTAATGTTAAGAGGAATTATAAAATATGCGGTACCAAGTTAATTAATTGGTTCCCACACGGAGTGCCAAATTTTGACAAAATTTTCCACTGTTGATTGACTTTTAAGAAATCGATGATTTGAACACATCAAAATTGTCTTATTCATTGTTTTCTTATACGACAATAACTTCGTGACACGAATAGATTTTATGGTTAGAATATAGTAATTTAAAAAATGACAGTTGTCGTATCATTTACATATCTCAATGAACAGATGTAAGATATTAGTTTTTACGTCTTCAACAAGAAAAGCTACATTTTAACTAAAACGTATTTTTAAATGACAACTGTCACTTGCTGTCATTCTTTTAAATTGTTTGTTTCATTGCGAAGTTACGGATGAGTTTTCTCAAGAAATTTCGTGTAGTAATATTAAAGTAGAAACAGTTTACACCGGTTTGACATATCCAGTAATTGTCACTTGACAGCAAAAATTTTTAATAGCATTTGTCATTTATTGTTTGAAATCTGAGTTTAAAATGAGGTATAAAGTTGACACTCATTATTTCAAAACTGGAAATAATGAGTGTCAAATTTTTACAGGTTTTGTCATTTTTAAATGACATTTGCCCAACACGTAGAAGTCATTTTTTGTTATACGTTGTTTGACAGTCGTTAATTTGAAGTGGAATTATAAAATATGCACTCCCAAGCTAATTAATTGGTTACCATATTTGTTTTGTCAATTTTGACACACTTTTCCATTCTTGTAAGAAATTATTGTCAAATTTAAGTGATGATTTGCGCATATTAAAATCGTCGTTTTGTTCATTGTTTTCTTTTACGACAATAATTTCATAGCACCAATAGATTATGTGAGAATGTCAAATTTTTACAAAAGTTTAATTTGTGGTCTAGATTTAAGAAATAATTGGCACTTTAAATGACGGCATACATCGAAATTACCATTTTATTCATTTTTGTTTTTATACAATAACTTGATGGCACCAGTCGGAATGGTGTCATTTAAAAAATGACAGCTGTTAATTACATCTAGCAGTGAGTAGATGTTGAAGGTATTAATTTTTGTGCTCAACATATAAGCGTCACAGTTTAGTTAAAACTCATTTTTAAATGACAACTCACGTGGTGTCATTTGTTTTATTTATTCGGTTCGTTGCAGTTACACAGAAGTTTTTTAAAGAAATTTCGTGTTATAAGAAATTGTCATTTGATAACCAAAATTTTTAATGAAATAAATGTCATTTATTGATTGAAATTCGAGTTTAATATGACAAGTATAGATGTGAACTGGCAACATGTCTAGGTTTAATAATATAGTTTGTTTTTTAATACTGAAAAGTTTGAAAACTGGAGTAATGACTGTCAAATTTTGACTGATAGTTGTCATTTTTGAATGACATGTCGAACATCTAGAAGTCGTTATTTTATGTCATACGTTGTTTGACCATAGCTCATTTAAAGCGAACTTGTAATATAATCAGTGCCTAATCAGTTAATTGGTGGAATGTCAAATTTTTACAAAATTTTTCAACGTTGGTTGACTTTTAAGAAATCACTGTCAAATTTAAATGACGACTTGCGCTCATCGAAATTACCATTTTATTCATTGTTTTTTTGTACGACAATAACTTCATGGTACCAATAGATTATGTTGTTGGAATGTAGTCATTTAAAAAATGAAAAACTTCACGGCTGTACAAATGAATGTAAAATTTTGACTGACAATTGACCTTTTTAAATGACACTTGTCTAACATTCAGAGGTGATCACTATGTCATACGTCATTTGACAGTAGTTAATTTAAATTGAACTTAAAAATTTAAAATTACAATTTTATCCACTACTTTTTTTGTACAACATTTCCCATTTAAATCCCTAAAGATAAACCCCAAGAGATCGAGAACAGCAAAATCGAAGACCTCAAAAAGCAACTCGAAGAAGCGCTGGGAGCGAAAGCCGAAGCCGAAGCTAAACTCGAATTGATAATGCGCAACCCGGAGAAGGCCGGCGGAAAATTAGATCCATCGATGGTAAGCCACGTCGCGAACGCCCTCAACACGCCACCCCCGCCTCCGATGCCGGGAGCGGGAGGAGGACCGCCGCCTCCACCAATGCCCGGTTCCGGCGGACCGCCGCCTCCTCCAATGCCTGGAATGGGCGGACCACCACCGCCACCAATGCCTGGAATGGGCGGACCACCACCGCCACCAATGCCAGGAATGGGAGGCCCGCCACCGCCACCGATGCCAGGAATGGGAGGACCACCGCCTCCTCCGGGACCGCCTCCCCCGCCAGGCATGGGACCGCCGCCGCCACCGTTCGGCGCCCCCAGAGGAGGAGTGGCGCTGCCGGGAATGACAGACGTGTTGCCGCACGGCCTCAAACCCAAAAAGAAGTGGGACATAACCGGACCGTTGAAGAAGGCGAATTGGAAAACGGTACTTATGACGTCATTAGAGTGTCAAGTCAATTTTTTGTCAACGTATTGTTTTAGATTACGCCTCACAAGATGTCCGAAAAGGCCTTCTGGGTTCAAGTCCAAGAAGAGCAACTCGCCTCCGCCGAGATCCTAGACGGGCTTGCGAAAAAATTCTCTTCGAAACCGGCGAAAAAGCTCGAAGACTTGTCAGAGAACGGCACCGCGCACACCGGCACGTTGAAAAAGGTCAAAGAGTTGAAGGTTCTGGACGGAAAAGCGGCGCAAAACATCAGTATATTGTTAGGGGGTTCCCTCAAGCACATGTCTTACGATACCATCACCAAGTGTCTACTGCAATGCGATGATCAAGTCCTGACGGAAAACGTGACCGAGCAATTAATCCAGTACTTGCCGCCGGCCGACCAACTGTCAAAGTTGCAACAATTCAAGGACAAGTACAAGGAGCTGACCGAAGCCGAGCAGTTCTGCGTGAAGATCTCCGAAGTGAAGCGATTGTTGCCGAGGTTGAAATCGCTCAGCTTCAAACACCACTACACTGAGATGGTCAACGACACCAAACCGGTGAGTAAAAGGTCCTGGGTGGCGTTGCTCGTTGCTAAGCAAAATTGTTCAGGATATCGTGGCGGCGACGGCGGCGTGTGAGGAGGTCAAGAAGAGTAAGAAGTTCGCGCGCATGCTGGAACTCATACTCTTGTTGGGTAATTACATGAATTCGGGGAGTCGGAATGCGCAAGCGTACGGGTTTGAGATGAGTTTTCTAACGAAGGTGAGTTGGCGGGAGATTTGAACTAAAACTTTTTTATAACAGAGTGGTTTTGCAGTTGACTGGTACCAAGGACGTAAATAATAAACAAACGCTGCTTCACTACATCGTCGAAACTGCTGAAACTAAGTTCCCCGATTTGTTGAACTTTTTCGATGAGATGCCCCACATTGATAGAGCCAGTCGGGTTTCGCTAGACACCATACAGAAAACTCTAAAACAGATGGATAGTAACATTAGGAACTTACAAACGGATATTAATAACAACAGGGTGCCTCAGGGCGAAGATGATAAATTTTTGGAAGTTATGGAGGTAGATGCGGTCACGAGTTCAAACCCTGACGATGGTAATTTTTTTTTTTTTTTTTGTTGTAGAAATTCGCACAAGATGCTCGAGAGCAGTGTGATGTCTTACAGAACATGTTTAAGAAAATGGACAGTTTGTATACCGATCTTTCCGAGTACTACGTATTTGACAAACAAAAATATACTCTGGAGGAGTTCTTCAGCGACCTGAAGACTTTCAAGGACAGTTTTATTGTAAGTAGTGGTGACTGTGGGTCATTTTGTGTTACGGTACGGATTGTAGGAAGCTAAAAAAGACAACGATAAAGAGAGAGAGCTGGAGGAAAAGAAAGAGAAGGCGAAACTAGCGAAAGAACAGGCGGATCGAGAGAGGAAAGAGCGAGAAGCGAGAAAGAAAGCGCTGATCGATATGAATCCGTCGGAAACACAGGAAGGCGTCATGGATAGTTTGTTGGAGGCGTTATCTACAGGAAGTGCCTTCAGTAGGGAGCAAAAGCGGAAACGAGGTTGTCGGCCTGCAGGTGGTAAGTGCATTGTGTGAATCTAGTAGATGTAATGAAAGTAATTTATGAACAGACTGCTTTGAGGAAACTATTTTGGGTATGTTTAAGTGGATTAAAGGCGATTTATACACTTGTCGCTGACGTTGCGTCGTTTATATCCTCCGTTGACGTTGCCGTTGAAGGTTAGGTTTTCAACCAATCAAATCGCGGTAGTGTGCAGTGATATCAACTTGAAGGAAAATCCTTCACATTTTAAATAGTTGCCATCATTTTTTACACTGTAGCTACGTACACGTTTAAAATGGTCAATTTTTGTAAGGAAATACATATGGATTTTGCAATTAGACTCCGCCCCTAAGTCTGCCAACGAATGAAAACTTCATTACTATTTAGATCAGGGCAGGTAGGGGTGGGGCTTAAATTTTGGCTTGTTTTTTTCATAACATACATAGTATTCTTTGAACAACACGATACTCAATAACATGTTTTTTATTTTTTGTGGAAAAATAAAAATTTTGCAGTTAAGCTCCGCCCACTTGGCTCACGACGAATAAAAATATCCTTGGTGTCTTCTTTTTGAAGATTTTTAAATAATTTTGAAATTTTGATTTTTTTTTAATACATATATGAAATGGTCTTAAGGACTCCTGGTGTTCTGTTTTTTGAAGAATTTAAACGAATCTTGTGGATGACTGATTTTTTGTTTTTGAAAGGAATTGAAAGGATCTTGGGAACTTTGCGGTCTTTTTTTAAAGATTTTAAAATAATCTTACTTGTGTTGATTTTTGTCTTGGAGACCCTAGTGTCTTTGTTTTTAAGATGTGTTTTGTTTTAGAACTATTATTGAAAAAAGAATTGAAACGACCTTACAGTCCTTAATACCTTCTATTTGAAGATTTTAAATGAAAATTTGGGGCTTGGTGTTTCATCTTTGAAATAATTTGGAAAAATCTTGGGGAGCTTCGGTGTTTAAAAAAAATTGAAAGATCTTTGGGAGCCTTTTTGTTTTGTTTTGAAACAATTTGGAAAAATCTTGGGATCCTTGGTCTCTTCTTTTTGAAGATTTTCAAAAAATTTTGAAATTTTGATTTTTTTTTTGAATACATGTATGGAATGGTCTTAGGGACTCCTGGTGTTGTTTTTGGAAGAATTTGGAAAAATCTTGAGGTCCTTGGTGTCTTCTTTTTGAAGATTTTCAAATAATTTTGAAATTTTGATTTTTTTTTAATACATACATGAAATGGTCTTGGGACTCCTGGTGTTCTGTTTTTGGAAGAATTTGGAAAAATCTTGAGATCCTTGGTGTCTTCTTTTTGAAGATTTTCACATAATCTTGAAATTTTGATTTTTTTTTATCACATATATGAAATGGTCTTAGGGATTCCTGGTGTTCTGATTTTGGAAGAATTTAAACGAATCTTGTGGATCTTTGATTTTTTGTTTTTGAGAGGAATTGAAAGGATCTTGGGAACTTTGCGGTCTTTTTTTAAAGATTTTAAAAGAATCTTACTGGTGTTGTTTTTTGTCTTGTAGACACTAGTGTCTTTGTTTTTAAGGTGTATTTTGTTTTAGAACTATGATTGAAAAAAGGATTGAAACGACCTTACAGTCATTAATACCTTCTATTTGAAAATTTTAAATGAAAATTTGGGGCTTGGTGTTTCATCTTTGCAATAATTTGGAAAAATCTTGCGGAGCTTCGGTGTTTAAAAAAAAATTGAGAGAACTTTGGGGGCCTTTTTGTTTTGTTTTGAAATAATTTGGAAAAATCTTGCGGAGCTTCGGTGTTTAAAAAAAAAATTTAAAGAACTTTGGGGGCCTTTTTATTTTGTTTTGAAACAATTTGGAAAAATATTGAGATCCTTGGTGTCTTCTTTTTGAAAATTTTCAAAGATTTTGAGTAGCTTAGCTGTCTCATTTTTGAAAAAAAATGGAAGGATTTTGGTTGTTTCGGGATTAATCTGAAAGAATCTTGAGGACTCTTTGAAAAAAAAAGGATTGAAACTCTTGGGGACTCCTGGTGTTGTGGTTTTAAAAGAATTTGGAAGAATCTTGAGGACTCTAATGTCTTTGTTTTTTAGCAATGTTTTGTAGAACTACTCTGAAAAAAATTGAAAGGAACTTGGTGACCTTAGTATTAATTTTTTTTTTTTGAGATTTTAAAAGAATATTGGGGTTCCTGTTATATTTTTGAAACAATTTGAAAAAATCTTGAGGAGCGTCGGTGTTTTTGAAAAAAAGTGGAACAACTTTAGAGGCCGTTTTGAAAGATTTGGAAAAATCTTGAGATCCTTGGTAATTAATTTCTCGTAGAAAAATAAGGATTTTACAATTAAGCTTCGCCTTTCGACTTACGACAAATAAAAAAAAAATCATCAGAATTGAAATAGGGTGGGTGGGCGGGGCTTATATTTTGCCTTTTTTCTTAATATACACAGCCATCTTTTCACAATAAGAAACTTAAAACATGGTTAGAATGGTACATTTTTGCAAGGAAATATGGATTTTGCAATTATGGGGCGGAGCCTAATTGCAAAATCGGGATTTCCTTATAAAAATTTTCCATTTTAAACATGTTTTAAGTTTAATGTTGTGAAAAGAAGCTTACATGTATTAAAACAAAAAGGCAAAATATAAGCCCCCCTCCCCCTATCTTTATTGTGATGATTTTTTTTATTCGCCGTGAACCAAGTTTTACTAGTGCTTTTCAAAAATAAAAAAAGACTGGGTCTTCACAGTCTTATGGACTCTTAAACGTCTTCGTCTTTTTGAAAAAAAGATTGAAGAATCTTTGGAGGCCTGCGTTCTGTTTTGAAACAATTTGGAAAAATCTTGAGATCCTTGATGTCTTCGTTTTGAAGATTTTCAAATCATTTTGGGTAGCTCTGGTATTTAGTTTTTGAAAAAAAAAAGAGAAGAATTTTCAGGGGGTATATGCGTTTTTTTTTCTTCTTTTTTTTTGAATATATGAAATGGTCTTAGGGACTCCTGGTGTTGCTTTTGGAAAAATTTAAACGAATCTTGTGGATCTCTGATCTTTTGTTTTTGAAAGGAGTTGAAAAGATCTTGGAACCTTTGCGGTCTTCTTTTTCAAGATTTTAAAAGAATCCTATTTGTTTGATTTTTGACTTGAAGTCCCTAGTGTATTTGTTTTTAAGATGTGTTTTGTTTTAGAACTATTATTTAAAAAAAATTGAAAGAACCCTACAGTCCTTAGTACCTTCTATTTGAAGATTTTAAATGAAAATTTGGGACCTTGGTGTTTTGTCTTTGAAATAATTTGGAAAAATCTTGAATCCTTGGTGTCTTCTTTTTGAAGTTTTTCAAAGAATTTTGGGTAGCTTTGTTGTCTCATTTTTTAAACAAACGGAGGGATTTTGGTTATGTTTCGGGATTAATCTGGAAGAATCTTGAGGAATTTTTGTCTTTTTGAAAAAAAGATTGAAAATCCTTGGTGTTGTGTTTTTAAAAGAATTTGGAAGAATCCTCATGCCCCTTGCTGTTTTCATTTGAAAAAAAAAGAATCGTGGGGGCTTTAATGTCTAATGTGTTTTGTTGTAGAACTATTCTGAAAAAAATTAAAAGAACCTGGGTGCCCTTCGTATCTTTTTTTTTTGAAAATTTTAAAAGCATATTTGGAGACTCTTATTATATTTTTTAAACAATTTGAAAAAATCTTGAGGAGCTTCGGTGTTTTTGAAAAAAATTGGAACAACTTTGGAGGATTTGGAAAAATCTTGAGATCCTTGATGTTTTTTTCTTTTGAAGATTTTCAAATTTTCTGTAGCTCTGATGTATAGTTTTTGAAAAAAAAGGAAGACTTTTGGGTCTATGCGTTTCTCTTCTCATTCTGTTTTTGGAAGAATTTAAACAAATCTTGTGGACCTCTTCTCTTTTGTTTTTTGTTTTATTGTTATTGTTAAGGCTTACAATATATATGTATGGTTTTCATTATCGTAATTGTAGAGAATCTGTGAATCAGCGAACTCTTATACTATTTTTTTCTTTGGTGAGATCAAGGCTGGAGTACGAGGCAGTTATTTGGTACCCCATCGAAGTACGTAATCCATCGCAAGGAGATAGAGGCTTTACGAAGAAAATTTTGCCAAAATAAGTCTTATCTTAGCAAGTACTAGCCCCGCCCACCCGCTCCCTATTTTCTCAGAATATATGTCATTTGCCTAAATAAGTCTTACCTTACCAAGTAGTAGCCCCGCCCATCCGCCCCCTATTTCTCAGAGGATGTCATTTGCCAAATTTCTTTACAAGAAGTTAAAAACCTGTTTTTGAGCATCGTGTCGTTAAAGAATACTATGTATATTAATTTTGAAATAAAATATTAACAAAAAAGGCAAAACATAAACTCCGCCCACTTGGCTTACGATGAATAAATAAATCATCAGAATTGAGATAGGGTGGGTGGGCGGGGCTTATATTTTGTGTTTTTTTTTTCTTAATATACATAGCCATCTTTCCACAATAAGAAACTTAAAACATGGTTAAAATGGTACATTTTTGCAAGGAAACGCGGATTTTGCAATTATAGGGCGAAGCTTAATTGCAAATCGATGTTTCCCTATATAAATTTTTCATTTTAAACATGTTTTAAGTTTCATGTTGTTAAAAAAAGCCTACACATATTAAAACAAAAAGGCAAAATGTCAGCCCGCCCACCCGCCCCATCTCAATTGTGATGATTTTTTTTATTAACGTGAACCAATAGGGCGGAGCTTAACTGCAAAATACTCATTTCTTTACAGGAAATTAAAAACATGTTTCTGCGTATCGTGTTGTTCAAAGAATATTTTGTATATTAAGAAACAAATGGAAAATATTAACCCCGCCCACCCACCTCATCTCAATTGTGATGATTTTTTTTTTTATTCTTAGAAACTTAAAACTCGTTTAAGATGGTAAATTTTTGTAAGAAAATATGGATTTTGCAATTAGGCTGCGCCCCTATATCTGCCAACGGATGAAAACTTCATTACTATTTAGATCAGGACAGGTAGGGGTGGGCTTTAATTTTTTTCTTAATATGCATAGTATTCTTTGAATAACATGATACTCAAAAACATGTGGTACATGGTAATTTTTTTGTAGAGAAATACTAAGAATTTTGCAATTAAATTCCGCTCCTTTGGCTCTCGACGATTAAAAAAAAATCATCATAATTGAGATAGGGCGGGTGGGCGGGGCTTATATTTTGCCTAGTCTTTGGCGTTATTTTTTTCTTAATATACAATGTATTCTTTGAAGAACACGATACTCGAAATAAGGATTTTGTAGTTAAGCTCCGCCTCCTTGGTTCACGACGAATAAAAAAAAATCATCACATTGCATACATTTTGCCTGTTTTTCTTAATATGTATAGACTTATTTCGACAACAAGACACTTAAAACATGTGTAAAACGGTAAATTTTTGTAGTAATCAACTTCAATCCTACCCTTTTCTTTTACAACCCCTTTAAATGCGGCAAAAGTTGAACATTGAAGTTCAGCGGGAACAGCAACTGCAACGTCAACAGCAAGTTTATAAATCCTACTTTATTTTTTTGGTGGTTAACGTCAGAAGTGGGATAAGTGGGATAGGTGTATATAGATAGATATACTTATGATTTTTCTTATTTTAGCGGAGCGACGAGCGCAGTTGGTTAGGTCTCGGTCAAGGTCAGGGCTAATAACGGGGAGAGAGCTAATGAGGTACGAGTGATAGTTTTGTTGTTGGTGAACACCCCTAACAAATTAACTTTGTTTTAGTGAAATTGCAGCGTGAACAGGACGCTCTGCAAGGAATAACAACGAACTTGGTTATTTTAAGCTCAATTAACGTTAATTTTATTGTGTTATTTATTAATCAGTTTATCAAACGTCTTCCTTTGTACATACATGTTTGTATATTTGAATCTCTTTCTTATTTCCTTTTTTTGATGCAGAGTATGAGGCGTGGAATTTTCCGTGGAGAAAGTATAGATAGCTTGATGTATCATAAGATTTTTTATAAAAAGAGTGTGAATAAGTAAAAAATTATATTTTAATACTTTAATAAATTATTTTCAACGATTGTTAAAATCCGTGGTTGACTTACCCTGTAAATAATCTCACAAAGTGCACAAAAAAATATATTGTTTCCAAAACCTACGTCAACGTAATGAAAATAAAAAAATATTACAAAAAGGAATGGCGAATTTCATCTACAGTTGGCACTTGGCACTCCTGCACTTAAGTACCATCAACACAACTCTTTACACTTGAAACTTGTAATACTCGAACAACTACATTAAGTATATAGATATCATTTTCTTAATATCGTGGTAGTACACGCTTATGTAGTAATGAGTTAAATGCATGGATATTGAGACAACGAACACTACACTACCACAAAAGACTGTATACCATATATAGGACGAACAAAATTGGTCATAAAATATCTCACTATCAACACTTATCGAAAATTGGTCTTAGTCTAAATGTGCAACAGTAGTCGACATTAATGCCCGGCTGCAGCAGAAATGCCCACCGTTTAAAAAAATAGAGAATATGAAATACTGTCAATATACTATTGTCATCAGAGCACCCCCACCAATCGAGAGAGCCACGCCCGCGCAGGCCACGCCTTTTTGATTGTCGTAATGGTGGGGGCAACTGCCAACAATCCTACTCACTAACCTAAAGGCCCTGACTCTAAACTTATCACAATATCAATGAGGAAATTGGAGATGAACAGACTCCTAAGTTAGTTGTGCCGTGTGCAGTAAGGGGACTACGCTACAGTGTCGTCGCTCTTGCCGTTGGCAACCACCACGTCGGGCTTCTCCGTCATCAGCTCCTCCCGCTCTAGCTTGTCTTCCTTGTCGTTGGAGACGCCGTCGGTGTAGTTCCACGGCTGGATCTGCGAACACGCGCGTTACGATTTGTTGATTTTTTTTATGCGACGACCCACCTCTGACGTGCCCCAGATCTGGAACGTGACGTACGTGGAGACCGAGACGAAAGCCGTGACGTAGAACACCATGCGCCAGGCCGACATGAGGTGTTCCTGTTCGTTGAGCATCTGGAATGCGGCGAGCGGGCTGAGGAAACTTGCGGACATGTGGATGGTCTGGGCGAAGGCCAAGACCGGCCCTGCGAAATTGGGAGCGATGTCAACGACGTTGGCCATGGCGCCGGCGTAGGAGGCTGTGATTAAGGTGACGGCCAGGAACCAGACGACGAGGACGAGGTCGATGTCGCAGCCGAGGTAACTGATGAGTAGGACGAGCAGGCCCGGCACGACTTGCGCTGCGGGAGAGGTGAATGAGTTATTATTCAGTAGAAGAGTTTATCTTAGTATCTATATACACATACAGGGTCGCTAAAAAGTATGGAAGCAGTTGAATATCGCGAGGACAGTTTGGACAGATGCATTGTAATACTAATAATAAAAGTATTGACGGTCCAGACTTTTTTATTGCTCTATTTCCGCTTATTAAATACTTAAAATAGTACATTTTATTTTGATTTTAGATGTCGTAATTCACATTATAACTTGTCTAGATCTGGGGGAGGCTCAGCATCCTTTAGCCTCCCCCTAACTATGGCCTTGTTATGAAATATCGAAAAAATATGCAAGTACCAAATTACCCCATTTCTGTACGTCCTTAGGTTATCCTCGATACGAAAAAAACTTGAAAGTGTTTACGTTTATACATCGGAAGAATGTCACGTAGAGATTAGTTTGATTTGAATGAGTTCGTCCCCTCAAAATCAAGGATCAAAACTTCTAAGTAGTAAGCTACAATCGACAAAATGTTCTTCATTATTAAAATTTTTTATTAAATAAAGACGTTTGTATTTTCACATTTTCGGGAAAATGGGGTGACTCGTTCTTAATTTGATCAATAAAAAACATGAATGAAATGATGAATCACAAGTAAAAACTCAGCATATTTTACACATTTTGGGTAGAAGTTATTCGGCAAAATTTTGAGATGTCATACATTTTTTGGGGTGAATAAACAGATTTATTTTGGTTAACCATGCTTAGAATGACTTTAAAACGTCTCCAAGATTTCAAAGCATTCAGTTTTGCAATTCTTGATTTATTCAATAAAATAAATTGACTGATTCACTAATTTTTTTGAGTCACCCTGTAAAAGCAAATTGCAATTGCACATTTTAGACAGGATTTATTCGACAAAATTTTGAGTTGACGTCATCAATTTTTTGGAGGGGATAAGCAAATATATGTTTATTAAAAATTTATTATGCTCATCATAACTTTAAAACATCTGCAAGATTTCAAAGCGTCCGGTTTTACAGATTCAAAATTAAATTGGAAAATGTTGTTTTATAGTTGTCTTTTTTTTTTTTTTTAAATCTGGTTTATCCAAGCCCAAACACAAAATACTCGTTTTCAGAACCCCTGGTGTGTGCGTAAGATTTTTATTTTTGTGCTAGGAAGCGAAGACCGTGAAAAGGGTTTATTCTGTTGAACAAGACACTTGAATATCTGGCCAAATACCGTTATTTGATAATTCAAGAAACATCGTTAGAGGCTCACATTAGTGATGTAATCAACAGATTTTTCGAACTGGCGGTGTCGCCAAAGAGAAATCCCCTGAAAGACTTTCACTATCTGAGCAAATTGTTGATGATTTGAGACGACTTGTGCAGAATCCGCAAAGATCTTTGACAAGATTTCCTCAACAGTCAAGAGTTCCTGTTGCAACATGAAATTGAACAATGGGTCCAAAGTATTGACGAAAGGATGTTACAGAACATTTTCAATATTTACTGTGATGTTTAACCGCAATAAATTTGTTTAATGAAATAGTTTTATTTTTTTTAAATAAGATATGATGCATTTAGGCAACCAGTTATACAGTGAAGGCATTTAGTAAAGTCTGAAATTGAGAGGCGGCACGTTTCCATGACCTACTTCGACCGTATAATTATTTATAGAAATCCTGTATAATATTAATAATATTTAAGTACGTATTTAATAATTATTATTAAGTCGTACAATAAAAAGTCAAAGACCAAATTTGTACGGTTCTTTAAAGACTAAACTTATTTACAGTTATTTTTAACTATATACGAAGTGTCCCGTTTTAAACACTTTTTTTTAATGAAACACACCTCATTAGCTTCTTTCTAGGATTCATAATTAGTTTATTTCTAAAATTTCAATGCCACGTTATTGCATCTTTTTTTTGGCAATGAAAGGGTTCACAAAAAATCGCAGTAGAGTTATTTTTAAAGTATGTCTTATACAATATTTTGTGGAAGCTTAACTTACGCTTGGGAATTAAAAAACACTCTGTATTATATTAAAGATAATTTTAGACTACAGTCCCCAAAGAACCGTACAATTTTGACCTTTACTTTTTATTTCTAATAATTCTATAAATCAATGTATAGTCTTGCCAATTCTCTGAAAGCGCACTGGTAAATATACGTTGGTTCAATGATGAGCTGAAGTATAAAAGACTCAATTTTAATTTTCTTCATAATCAATTTAAAATAAGTAGAAATGTATGTATCTGATTGGCAACTTAAATAAACAGTTCTAAAGTTATTTTAGACTTCCCTCGTACCCAAAGTAAACATTCAAACAAATTAAATGTCGTGTGTTGCGCTCGTTATGCGCGTAACTCAAGTATCGGGTAAATCACACAAAAATTTTTGTAAAGTAATCATGATAAAAATCGAGGCGCATTCATAAACCACAGGGACAGGAGTATGTTATTTTATAACTTTTAGCGTCTTACCATCTGCACAATATTCGTAACATATTTGACGCTTCGGTAGTTTCGGAGATTATCTGTCTAATAAAAATCAACACAGACGGCAGACACAGACAGACAGGCGGAAACGTCGTCTAGGGGTCATGAAACGTCAAGAAAACATAAATGTAGGTATTCGCCCGTTAGACTCTATTACAATACTTTAGCTTACGCTCGGTAAGTAAAAACACTACTTAGTTTTAATACATTTATACATATATATTTATATATAAATGTCTAGTAAATTTAATTGTTTATCTATTAACTAATTTTTTAACCAGTGTATCAAAGAAGGATTTGATCCAAATATTTAAAAAAAGGAGAAATGACACCACATTAAAAAAAATGATCGAAATTTAAAAAGAATGAATTTTTGATGGGATTTATCGGAGAAAATTTAAATCAAGTTTTTCGCTTCCAAAGTTAATCGTGAAATGTTGTTATAAAATTTATATTTTTTAGATGTCAAGGGTAAAAACTCACATAAATCACAAGTGCAGCAATAAGTTATTTTATAAAATTTAAAGTTATTGGCGTCATCAAATGGGGGGGGGGGGGACAACGGAATGGATTAATAAAGCACAAGTGCAGGAGAATGTTATTTTATAAAAATTTAAAAAGTATTGTGTTGATGTATTCAATATTTTGGACTAAGATTAACGATTTATCATGCTTACGATAACTTTAAAACGTTTGCAAAATGTTATTTACACAATTTTGATTCTTTTTTATAAAATATATGATCCGGGGAACAGTTTTAGAAATATTCGGTTTGAAGATGATTTTTTCAAAATCCAAAAAATTGCAATATTTCAATGGGCGATTCTGTAAATATGGTAGTACTTATGGAAGAAATGAGGCCGAAACTACAATAACTGGGTGTCGAAATCTACAAAATAATGTCTTTGGTTAAGTTTCGAAATTTGGAGTTTTTTTAGCGTTGATTCGACCACTTGATAAAACAAAATTCAATCTTGATCTCACAGTGCATAAAATAAGCCAATGAAATTAAAAAGTGGAGGTGGATGGGGGGTTAGTTTTACATTTTTTGTCAGCATTCCACTAATCATCTAATCTAATAAAATGAGCCACCAAGAAGAAAACGGGGTGGGTGGGCGGGGACACTTTGATTTTTTTAAGCCTTGATTCGACCACTTGACAAAATAAAATTCAATTTTCATTCCATAGTAAATAAAACAATCCAACGAAATTCAAAAAATTCAAATATGAAGGTGGGCGAGGTTATTTTTACATTTTTTATTAAGATTCCACTAATTATCAATGTAAAATCCACTTCTCGTCCAATAAAATGTAAAAAATCTGGATGTTTAGGGTAAAAACTCATTTATAATGGATTGATTTAGTTCGGGTGAGGGGTTTCTTTAAAACCACTTAAGGGTGAGTGAGTGTGTGCGTGTGTGGAATGCCTGAGGGAAATTAGGAGACAAATACAGGACTTTTTGTTTTTAAATCCCAAAGAAAATAATGAGTTGGTAACGATTATTTTGAAGTTCGCGGGATTTCGTTGTACATCAGAATTGATTTCCATAATAATTCGACTATTATATTAATGGTTGAAGCAAATTTTTGTGTTGGCAATTCTGAATTACTAGAGGCAATGTTGTCAATTTTGGAATAAACGTGATGGCATCTACTGACTGGACACCGTAAATTTCAATTTGACTCTCATGTATACCACCATAAAAAAAGGGAGGGTGGGCGGGGCTTCATATTTACTTATAAAAATAGCACCGTACCAACTTAAAATAAAAATAGGGAAGACTGCTATTTTAGGGTGAAAATTCACATTAATTATGGAATATACGTGATTAGAAGACGGCAGATAGATTAAGACTTGGCACCACTAAATTTCAATTTGACAATCATGCCACCATAAAAAAACAGGGTGGGTGGGCGAGACACCATATTTTTTACAAAAGCAGCATAGTACCAACTTACAAAAAAAAAGAATAGAGACGACTGCCATTTTAGGGTGAAAATTCACCTCAGTTACGAAATAAAAGTGATTAGAAGATGGCAGATAGACTTGGATTTGACACCACTATTTTTCAATTTGGCAGTCATGTGTGCCACCATATAAAACCGGGTGCTGCCATTTAGGGTGAAAATTGGCCACTGCTTTTAATTCACATATCCTAGTTGTCAATCATGGAATAACTGTGATTAGAAGATGGTATCTACTAACTCGACACAATAAATTTCAATTTGACAATTATTTATGTCACCATAAAAAAGGGTGGGTGGGCGGGCCATTATATTTTGACTTCTAAGTAAGCTAAGGAAGGATAGTAATCGAGTCCATCGGTTGAATTGACACTTTTATGTTTTCTCGACATTTCATAACCCCTACAGTACGAAAAAAGTAGTCCCCCGTTTCCGTCTGTCTGTCTTTCTGTCTGTATCTATTTTTATTAGACAGTTGTTTCGCTTAACGTTCAAATTTTCGCAAAAACAATTGCACGGTATAATAACGTTATCTTTGTTTTTTTTAACATCTAGAGTTTTCTTTCAACAGGAAAGTTAAACATGTTTTCAGTTTCTTGTTGGGAAAAGAAGACTTCGTATATTAAGAAAAAATGGACAAAATATAAGGCCCGCCCACCCACCCCTTCTCAATTGTGATGAATGTTTTCTGCATCATCAGTTGAAGGGCGGAGTTTAGTTTGCAAAATCTTCATTTCTCTACAAAAAATTATCATACGAAATGTGTTTTTAAAATGGTAGAATTTTCAGAAAAATATTGATGTTACAATTAAACTCCGCCCTTAAGTCTGATTAGGTTGATTAAGATTGGGGTGGGTGGGGCTTCATTTTTGTTTGTTTTTTTTTTAATATATAGTTTTCTTTCAACAACAGGATAGTCAGACATATTTTCAGTTTCTTGTTGGGGAAAAAAAAATCTGGATAGACACACATGCAGACAGACAGACACCCAGAAAAATTTGCTAAAAAATTCTGGTGCTTCTTCGACGTGCTAATTACAAAGATATAGTTCCAGGGCAAAACTTTTTAAATTCTCAATTTAGAAACATTTTTCAATCCAAAAAATTGCAATATTTCAATAGATGATGCTGAAAAAATGATAAAAGTTATTTATCAAAAAAATGAGGCCACAACTAAATTCTGGACGTCGATATCTATAAGAAAATGTCTTTGATTAAGTTTCGAAAGTGCTCGAAAATTGACCAAAATTTTCATTTCTTGAAAAATTTTGTTTTTGAAAAGTTGCCAAAAATGACCCAAAAAACTGTATAAAAAAAATCGACGTGCTAATTATGACGATATAGCATGATCATGGTCCCGGGGGACGGTTTTATAAATATTCGGTTTGAAAATCAATATTTTAAAAAATCTAAAAAAAATTTCTGAAGCTCGAAATCTGCAAAATAATCTTACAAAAAATTCTGAGATCCAGATTTCAATATGCCGATTCTCAAAATATAGCGTGCTTATGGTCTCGGGGCGAAATTTTAGAAATACTCGGTTTTGCCTTTTTTTTAACATACGTAGTCTTCTTTTCACAAGAAGAAACTTAAAACATATTTAAAACAGAAACAATAAATTTTGCAATTACGCTCCGCCCCTCGATCTAACAACGAATCGAAAATTCATTACGATTGAGATCCAGACAGATGGTGTGGCTTACCTTTAGGATTTTTTTTTTTACTTAATACGTATAGTTTTTTTGAGTAACACAATCACTGAAGAACACGTTTCATATGGTAATTGTAGAAAAATACGGATTTTGGAATTAAACTCCGCCTTTTGGTCTGACAACCAATGAAAATTTCATCACAATTGAGATCGGAGCGAGTATGGGGCTTAGTTTTTGGCTCTATTTTTAACTTAACATACGCGGTGTTCTTTGAACAACTCGATACTTAAAAAGATGTTTTCATGAAATTTCTTATAGAGAAATAAGGATTTTAAGCTCCACCCACTTGGCTAAGAATGAATAAAAAAAATCATGACAATTGAGATAGGGCGGGTGGGCGGCACATATATTTTGCCTTTGTTTTTTTAATATACATAATTATCTTTCCATAAAATTTACTTTAAAACAAGTTTAAAATGGCAAATTTTTATAGGGAAAAATGGATTTTGCAATTACACTCCGCCCCTCTATCTGGCAACGAATGAAAAATTCATATCCATATTTTCTGTTTTAAATCTGTTTTAAGTTTCTTGTTATGAAAAGAAGACTCGAATTTTTGAATTTGGATTTTTCTAAATTCGAATTTTCAGTAATTTTCACTTTTGGATTTTTTAATTTTCAATTCATTAGTTTTTCGATTTTTCAATTTTGCGGTATTTGAGTTTTGGGATTTTAAAATTTTTAGATTTTTCGGTATTCCGATATTTCACATTTTTGTAATCCCGATTTTTTTTACTCTTCAATTTTTAATTTTTCGACTGCATTTTTCAATTTTTCATTACTTTAGTTTTTGGGATTTTTCAGTTTTTCGATTTCTCATTTTTTTTCTCAATTTTTAATTTGATTTTTCAATTTTTAGCGTTTCTAAATTTTCGTTTTTTTTGAGTTTGCGATTAATCAATTTTTCGAATTTAAGGTTTTTCAATTTTTCAGTTTTTCCAATTTTTCGATTTTTCAATCTTTCCAATTTTAATTTTCTTTACTTTTCGATTTCTGGATTTTTCAATTTTGCCATTCTTCAGTTTTAGACTATTCAATTTTTTACTGTACAATTTTGGGAGTTCTCGAATTTTTCAGTTTTACGATTTTCAATCTTTGTAATTTTTGTTTTTTTTCAATTTTTGGCATTTCTAAATTTTCGATTTTTCAATTTTTCCATTCTTCAGGTTTAAGCTTGCCAATTTTTAACTCTTGGATTTCCCAAATTTTGATTTTTCGATTTCAAATCTTTGATTTTTTTTATTTGTCGAGTTTTCGATTTTCAATTTCTAGATTTTCAATTTTTGATTTTAGATTTTGCAATTTTTTGATTAGCAGTTTCACTGAGTTTTTAATTTTTCGATTTTGAGGTTTTTCGATTTCCAATTTTTCTGTTCTTATTTTATAATTTTTCTTTTTTTTCATTGTGAAATTTTTAATTTTTGGGTTTTCCAAACTTTCGATTCACAATTTTTTTTCCATTTTTGAGTGTTTCCATTTCACAATTTTTTGTTTTTTCAACTTCTCGACTTCCAGATTTTTCTGTTTTTCATTTTTTATTTGTTCCTCGATTTTACGATGTGCAAATCTTTGAGTTTTCATTTCAAAATTTTTCAGTTTTTTGATTTTCTAATTTTTGGATGTTCATTTTAGAATTTGCAATTTTTTAATTTTGCAGTTTCACCCGAGTTTTTAATTTTTCGATTTTTCAGTTTTACAGTTGTTCAACTTTTCGTTTCGGTTTTTTATTTTCTATATTTTTTCATTGTGAAATTTTTCAATTTTTGGGTTTTCCAATTTTTCGATTTTTGAGTTTCTCGGTTTTAGTTTTCCGATATTTATTTTCTTTAATTTTTCATTTCTTCGAATTTTGGATTTGCAATTTTCCGTTTCGTTTTTTTTTCTTTAATTTTACAATTTTTCCATTTTTGAGTGTTTCCATTTCACAATTTTTTGTTTTTTCAATTTCTCGACTTCCAAATTTTTGTTTTTCCAATTTTTCGATCTTTTCAATTTTAATTTTCTTTACTTTTCGATTTCTCGATTTTTCAATTTTTTTACTGTACAATTTTGGGAATTCTCGAATTTTGATTTTCGAATTTTTCAGTTTTACGATTTTCAATAAATTTTTGACATTTCTAAATTTTCGATTTTTTGATTTCTCGGAATTATAAATTTTGGGAATTCTCGAATTTTCGATTTTTCAATTTTTCCATTCTTCAGTTTTAAGCTTGCCAATTTTTAACTCTTGGATTTCTCAAATTTTGATTTTAGATCTTGCAATTTTTTGATTAGCAGTTTCACTGAGGTTTTAATTTTTCGATTTTGAGGTTTTTCGATTTCCAATTTTTCTGTTCTTATTTTATAATTTTTCTTTTTTTCATTGTGAAATTTTTCAATTTTTGGGTTTTCCAAATTTTCGATTCACATTTTTTTTTCCATTTTTAAGTTTGTTGGTTTTTAGTTTTCCAATGTTTTTTATTTTCCTTAATTGTCCCATTTTTGAGTGTTTCCATTTCACAATTTTTTGTTTTTTCAACTTCTCGACTTCCAGATTTTTCTGTTTTTCATTTTTTATTTGTTCCTCGATTTTACGATGTGCAAATCTTTTGAGTTTTCATTTCAAAATCTTTCAGTTTTTTGATTTTCTAATTTTTGGATACTAACTTAAGAATTTGCAATTTTTTAATTTTGCAGTTTCACCGAGTTTTTAATTTTTCGATTTTTCTGTTTTACAGTTCAATTTTTCGTTTCGGTTTTTTATTGTCTATATTTTTTCATTGTGAAATTTTTCAATTTTTGGGTTTTCCAATTTTTCGATTTTTGAGTTTCTCGGTTTTAGTTTTCCGATATTTATTTTCTTTAATTTTTCATTTCTTCGAATTTTGGATTTGCAATTTTCCGTTTCGTTTTTTTTTCTTTAATTTTACAATTTTTCCATTTTTGAGTGTTTCCATTTCACAATTTTTTGTTTTTTCAATTTCTCGACTTCCAAATTTTTGTTTTTCCAATTTTTCGATCTTTTCAATTTTAATTTTCTTTACTTTTCGATTTCTCGATTTTTCAATTTTTTTACTGTACAATTTTGGGAATTCTCGAATTTTGATTTTCGAATTTTTCAGTTTTACGATTTTCAATAAATTTTTGACATTTCTAAATTTTCGATTTTTTGATTTCTCGGAATTATAAATTTTGGGAATTCTCGAATTTTCGATTTTTCAATTTTTCCATTCTTCAGTTTTAAGCTTGCCAATTTTTAACTCTTGGATTTCTCAAATTTTGATTTTAGATCTTGCAATTTTTTGATTAGCAGTTTCACTGAGGTTTTAATTTTTCGATTTTGAGGTTTTTCGATTTCCAATTTTTCTGTTCTTATTTTATAATTTTTCTTTTTTTCATTGTGAAATTTTTCAATTTTTGGGTTTTCCAAATTTTCGATTCACATTTTTTTTTCCATTTTTAAGTTTGTTGGTTTTTAGTTTTCCAATGTTTTTTATTTTCCTTAATTGTCCCATTTTTGAGTGTTTCCATTTCACAATTTTTTGTTTTTTCAACTTCTCGACTTCCAGATTTTTCTGTTTTTCATTTTTTATTTGTTCCTCGATTTTACGATGTGCAAATCTTTTGAGTTTTCATTTCAAAATCTTTCAGTTTTTTGATTTTCTAATTTTTGGATACTAACTTAAGAATTTGCAATTTTTTAATTTTGCAGTTTCACCGAGTTTTTAATTTTTCGATTTTTCTGTTTTACAGTTCAATTTTTCGTTTCGGTTTTTTATTGTCTATATTTTTTCATTGTGAAATTTTTCAATTTTTGGGTTTTCCAATTTTTCGATTTTTGAGTTTCTCGGTTTTTAGTTTTCCGATGTTTACATTCTTTAATTTTTCATTTCTTCGAATTTTGGATTTGCAATTTTTCGTTTCGGTTTTTTGTTTTCTTTATTTTTACAACTTTTCCATTTTTGAGAGTTCCCATGTTACAATTTTTTTGTTTTTTCAATTTCTCGACTTCCAAATTTTTCTGTTTTTCCAATTGTTCAATTTTTTACTGTACAATTTTGGGAATTCTCGAATTTTGATTATCGAATTTTTCAGTTTTGCGATTTTCAATCAATTTTTGGCATTTCTAAATTTTCGATTTTTTGATTTCTCGGAATTACAAATTTTGGGAATTCTCGAATTTTCGATTTTTCAATTTTTCAATTTTTCCATTCTTCAGTTTTAAGCTTGCCAATTTTTAACTCTTGGATTTCTTTGATTTGATTTTTCGATTTCAAATCTTTGTTTTTTTTATTTGTTCAGTTTTCGATTTTCAATTTCTAAATTTTCAATTTTTGATTTTAGATTTTGCAATTTTTTGATTAGCAGTTTCACTGAGTTTTTAATTTTTCGATTTTGAGGTTTTTCGATTTCCAATTTTTCTGCCCTTATTTTATAATTTTTCTTTTTTTCATTGTGAAATTTTTCAATTTTTGGGTTTTCCAAATTTTCGATTCACATTTTTTTTCCATTTTTAAGTTTGTTGGTTTTTAGTTTTCCAATGTTTTTTATTTTCTTTAATTTTTCATTTCTTCAAATTTTGCAATTTTTCGTTTCGGTTTTTTATTTTCTTTATTTTTACAATTTTTCCATTTTTGAGTGTTTCCATTTCAAAATTTTTCAGTTTTTTGATTTTCTAATTTTTGGATGTTAATTTTAGACTTCGCAATTTTTTAATTTTGCAGTTTCACCGAGTTTTTAATTTTTCGATTTTTCAGTTTTACAGGTCTTCAATTTTTCGTTTCGATTTTTTATTTTCTATATTTTTTCATTGTGAAATTTTTCAATTTTTGGGTTTTCCAATTTTTCGATTTTTGAGTTTCTCGGTTTTTAGTTTTCCGATGTTTATTTTCTTTAATTTTTCATTTCTTCGAATTTTGGATTTGCAATTTTTCGTTTCGGTTTTTTGTTTTCTTTATTTTTACAATTTTTCCATTTTTGAGTGTTCTCATGTTACAATTTTTTTGTTTTTTCAATTTCTCAACTTCCAAATTTTTCTGTTTTTCCAATTTTTCGATTTTTCGATCTTTTCAATTACAATTTTTTTGTTTTTTCAATTTCTCGACTTCCAAATTTTTCTGTTTTTCCAATTTTTACAATTTTTTACTGCACAATTTTGGGAATTCTCGAATTTTGATTATCGAATTTTTCAGTTTTACGATTTTCGATCAATTTTTGGGAATTCTTGAATTTTCGATTTTTCAATTTTTCCATTCTTCAGTTTTAAGCTTGCCAATTTTTAACTCTTGGATTTCTTTGATTTGATTTGATTTTTCGATTTCAAATCTTTGTTTTTTTTATTTGTTCAGTTTTCGATTTTCAATATCTAGATTTTCAATTTTTGATTTTAGATTTTGCAATTTTTTGATTAGCAGTTTCACAGAGTTTTTAATTTTTCGATTTTGAGGTTTTTCGATTTCCAATTTTTCTGTTCTTATTTTATAATTTTTCTTTTTTTCATTGTGAAATTTTTCAATTTTTGGGTTTTCCAAATTTTCGATCCACATTTTTTTTCCATTTTTAAGTTTGTTGGTTTTTAGTTTTCCAATGGTTTTTATTTTCTTTAATTTTTCATTTCTTCAAATTTTGCAATTTTTCGTTTCGGTTTTTTATTTTCTTTATTTTAACAATTTTTCCATTTTTGAGTATTTCCATTTCAAAATTTTTCAGTTTTTTGATTTTCTAATTTTTGGATGTTAATTTTAGACTTCGCAATTTTTTAATGCAGTTTCACCGAGTTTTTAATTTTTCGATTTTTCTGTTTTACAGTTCTTCAATTTTTCGTTTCGGTTTTTTATTTTCTATATTTTTTCATTGTGAAATTTTTCAATTTTTGGGTTTTCCAATTTTTCGATTTTTGAGTTTCTCGGTTTTAGTTTTCCGATGTTTATTTTCTTTAATTTTTCATTTTTTCGAATTATGGATTTGCAATTTTCCGTTTCGGTTTTTTGTTTCCTTTAATTTTACAATTTTTCCATTTTTGAGTGTTTCCATTTCACAATTTTTTGTTTTTTCAATTTCTCGACTTCCAAATTTTTCTGTTTTTCCAATTTTTCGATTTTTCGATCTTTTCAATTTTAATTTTCTTTACTTTTCGATTTCTCGATTTTTCAATTTTTTACAGTACAATTTTGGGAATTCTCGAATTTTGATTTTGGAATTTTTCAGTTTTACGATTTTCAATCAATTTTTGGCATTCCTAAATTTTCGATTTTTTGATTTCTCGGAATTATAAATTTTGGGAATTCTCGAATTTTCGATTTTTCAATTTTTCCATTCTTCAGTTTTAAGCTTGCCAATTTTTAACTCTTGGATTTCTCAAATTTTGATTTTTCGATTTCAAATCTTTGTTTTTTTTATTTGTCGAGTTTTCGATTTTCAATTTCTAGATTTTCAATTTTTGATTTTAGATTTTGCAATTTTGTGATTAGCAGTTTCACTGAGTTTATAATTTTTCTTTTCTTCTTTGTGAAATTTTTCAATTTTTGGGTTTTCCAAATTTTCGATTCACAATTTCTTTTTCCATTTTTAAATTTGTTGGTTCTTAGTTTACCAATGTTTTTTATTTTCTTTAATTTTTCATTTCTTCAAATTTTGCAATTTTTCGTTTCGGTTTTTCATTTTCTTTATTTTTACAATTTTTCCATTTTTGAGTGTTTCCATTTCACAATTTTTTGTTTTTTCAATTTCTCGACTTCCAAATTTTTCTGTTTTTCATTTTTTATTTGTACCTCGATTTTTCGATGTGCAATTCTGCGTGTTTTCAACGTATATTAAGAAAAAGGAAAAATATGTACCCCGCCCACCCACCCTATCTCAATTGTGATGATTTTTTTTATTCATCGTGAACCAAGGGGGTGGAACATAAAATCCTTATTCTTCTACAAGAAAGTTCATGTAAAACATGTTTTTAAGTATCGTGTAGTTCAAAGAATACTGTGTAGATTAAGTAGAAAATAACTAAGTAAGAAAAAAAAATGCATGATAATTGCTAAACCCAAGTCCAGGGGTACGTTATACAAATTCAGGAAGTTTTTAATATGTACTATACGAAAATCACACGAGTTTTCGCAGCGTCAACGTGTTTCTACTTACATAGCGCCGTCATCAGTTTTCGAACGTTCGTCAATGACATGATGTTTTTCGTGACCAACTTGTCGGCGATGTAGCAGAAGAATACTGACGCGATGTAACTGCAGATGAAGGGGGCGCCGGAGAGGAGGCCGTTCTGGAAAAAGCAAATAGTTACAAAATTTCTAAAAAGGGAGGGGTCATAGTTGCTATACTACACGTGCAGACAATGTGACACTGTCTTTCTGAAAAAATCCAGTTTTCGCTATTTTACCAAAAAAATTGTACCAAAATGTACGTAAAACGGTGCTGACTTAGTTAAAATGACAGTAGGCAGAAAAGATTTCTCAACAAATGTTTGTTGAATAATACCCACGCAGAAAGTTGGATTTGCGTCATAAATGTTACGTTAAATGCCAGCTGGTAAAATTAATATTATACCTGATAATAAATTATTGATTAATTTCATAAGAGATAAAAGATTAACTTCAAATTGTGATTTAGATACTTTTTGAATAGAAAGCGTAAGTTTGTAAATTCAATTCAGTTATTTATTTAACAATTTTATGTACATGCGACTCCTTCAGAACGTATTTCTTGTATAAAACCTAGTTCGTGGATATTCAGGACGCCCTGCACGCTTAGGCTGGTTAAGTCAGACTGTGTTCGTACAATTGTGGATTAATTTACCTAAAACTAGCAAGCAGGAATTGCCCAAATAGCGTTCGACAAGCCTACAATGAACTTCATAAAATTTGAAAACGACTTTAATTTGAGACACCTCAAAACTACTAGCAACCATTTCCGTGTCTTAATAAAAATGCATCCCAAAAACGAGTACTACATATATTAGAAAAAACCATAACCGGCTGTGTGTCAAACCTGGTTCGCGACTTGGAAAACCTTGCAATATTTTCAAGTTTATAGTAAAAAAATAATAGTAATAATAAAAAAGTGCGTTTTTACCCATTTTTTTACCATGAAACGCACTCACCTTCTCGATACTAAATCCCAAAATACTCTTCATATACTTCGGCCCCGGTATAATGAACGTATAATGCACCCAAATCCTCCCAAACGTGGTAACTCCGATTGACCAGGCATGCGGTGACGTCAAAATGGCCTTCCATGGCACTCTTTGTTTTCTAGTGGCAGCATATGTATTAACCGTGTTCTCTTTGATGTACTGCTGTTCGCGCAAACTTATCCGTGGATGCATTTCCGGGCTGTCGAAAGCCAACAGATACCATATTCCACACCACAGGACCCCAATGGAACCCGTGGTGTAGAAGACGGATCTCCAACCGAGATGGGCAATCAGGAAACCGCACAAGGGGTAAGTTACGCCGATGCCGATGCTGAAACCTACGACATAGTGCGTAGTGGGCGGGGCTATTAGAGGAGGGGCTTAGGGTGGGTTACCTTGGAAACTCGACATGAAGCGGCTGCGCTCCGGGACGGGGATCCAATGGCCGACGAGGGCGTACATCGCGGGCCAGGTTAGACCCTGTAAAAAGAAAAATCAAATTATGTACAATTAATTCCAATATACACTTTAATGATAAGTAATATGAAGCCACAGCCAAAAGTTAGTTTTTGTTTTTGTCATTACATTTTATAAAATCATCATGATTTTTATCTTCTTGTTTTGTCTAATCACCTTCATAACTGGAAATAAAATCTTGATAGCATTGTCACGAGTTAAATTACAATGCAACAACTGCACATTCATATTTCATGCTAGCGACACTTCTTATTTTGGACGTGCTGTGGTAAGTGGGTGAGTCGGGTTTTACGTTATTTATTAGTCTCCTCCAAGAAATTGATGACGTCATCTTAATAATATTAAATGTACCTCATTTGAATGTATAATATGACACGTTTTTTGATGTCGGTGATTTAATAACCCACTCGTATTTTTAACTTTGTATGTATTGTTCTTAAACAACCCAGTTTGTATCACTAAATTTCACAATGTATCAAAATAAGATTGATGCTCCGCCTATTTGCACAAGCTCCGCCCACCCACCCTTTTCTATTTCAGTTTCTGATTTAATTTGCTTTGAGACAAACGCGGATCTTGATTGACAAATAGTGGAATTGTTTGTTATGTAATTTACGAAACAACCGGTGAAATTCAATCACACAGACTTTATTTGTTTTAAGATAATCTGCATACGTAAAGCTGAAAATGGCAGTGGGCAAAAGTCAAGGAGCTTCATTAACGATATTTAGCGATTACGTCATCATTTTTTATAGAGGATGCATAAGCAGATTTGGGTTAGTGCAATAGTTGTGTAAATTTGGAACTTTTGTGGTGAAAAATAGGCATACAGGATGAGATACCAACGAATTAACACCTATTAAATTAAAAGATAAACCAAGTGCATCACTTTCAGCCAGACGCTTATTTTTAATTCAAATAATGACCAGTCACTGATTAAATAAATGAGATTTCTTTGTATTCACATCTGTTTTAGTTATGGAATCTTAATGTATGATAATTACAGTAGTTGACATCTTTGACCACCGTGACTATTAATTAACATAGACGGATTCGGTTTAGGAGTAACAGACTTTACCATCATGACTGGGCACAAATTTCTATACCCACATGGGCCGGGTGTACACGACTCATTTTTTTAATTAATGTTTAGTTCACATGGAGACTTTGGATCACTTTTATGGTGTTCGCACCACTCTGTTCATAAAAGTTTATATTCTCATAATTAGTGTCATTTCTGGCGAAACAGACATTGGGTGCGCGTGTTTAGTGCATATTAATTGGCAATTTTATTTTTCTTTTTTTTTTTGGTATTTAAGTATTTAAATTTTTCGTGTTTCCATTTTCCCGAAATCTAATTTTCCATTTTTAAGTTTTAAATATCTCAATTATTTTTCAGGTTCTCTATTTTTAATTTTTGGTTTTTTGGTTTCTGGATTTTTAATTTTTCGATTTTGCAATATTTAGATATTTAAACATTTTGTGTTTTCAGTTTACCGATTTGTTTTTTCGATTTTTCGGTTTTTTAATTTTTCTTTTTATCAATTTTCCCATTTTTCAGTTTTTAGTTTCTTCAATTCTCCGATTTTTCAGTTTGTTGATTTTAAATTTTTCAATTTTTCACTATTTTTTTTAACTTTCCAATTTTTAGATTCACATTTCTCGTGTTTTCAGAATTTCGCTTTTTAATTTTTCAATTTTTCAGTTTTTAGTTTCTTCAATTCTTCGATTTTTCAGTTTCTTTATTTTAAATGTTACATTTTTTCAATTTCTCGTGTTTTCAGTTTTTCGGCTTTCCCCATTTTCGAATTTTTTGGATTTGATTTTTACTTTTTCAATATTTACGTATGTATGCAAATTTTTCGTATTTTCAGTTTTCCGATTTTTAATTTTTTCGACTTTTCAGTTTTTAGAATATTTTATTTTCGATTTTTGGCTTTTTATTTCTGCGATTTTTCAATTCTTAGTTTCAATCCTTCGATTTTTCATTTTCTCGACTTTTGATTTTTCGATTTCACAATACTTAGGTATGTATGCAAATTTTTCGTGTTTTCAGTTTTCCGATTTTTATTTTTTCGCTTTTTCTGTTTTTCGATTTTTCATTTTTCCATTTTTGTTTCTTCAATTCCTCAATTTTTCAAATTTTTGATATTCCAAATTTCCATGTTTCCAGTTTCTCCAATTTTGCTTTTCCATTTTCCAATTTTTGTTTATTTTATTTTTGGTTATTTAATTTTTTGGGATTCGAATTTTTGGTGTTTTCAGTTTTCCGATTATTCATTTTTTCGACCTTTCAGTATCTCAAATTTTTAATTTCTCCATTTTTCAATTTTTAGAATTCAGGTTTTCATATTTTCGATTTTCTCGATTTTTCATTTTTGCGATTTTTCAATTCTTAGTTTCTTCAATTTTTTTATTTCTGATTTTATTTTTCAATTTTTAGCTATTTATGTATTTAAATTTTTCGTGTTTTCAGTTTTCGATTTATGATTTCTTGAATTTTTCGATTTGCATTTTTTCGATTTCACAATACTTCGATTTAAATTTTTTCGCTTTTTCAGTTTTTAGTTTCTTCAATTCTTCAATATCTCAAATTTTCGTGTTTTCAGTTTCTCGAATTTTGATTTTCCATTTTTCGTGGTCAGTTTTTCGGCTTTTCCATTTTCGAATTTTCATTTATCTGATTTTTGTTTTTCAATATTTAGCTTTTTAAATTTTGTGTTTTCAATTTCCCGATTTTTCATTTTTCAGACTTTTCAGTTTCTCGAAATTTTTACTTTTATTTTTTCATACTTTTGAGTTTTGGATTTTTCAATTTTCAGCTTCTTCAATTCTTTGATTTTTCCATTTCTCGACTTTTGATTTTTTATTTTTCAATTTTTAAGTATTTAGGGATTTAAAGTTTTCGCTTTTTCAATTTTTCTATTTTCAGTCTCTTTAATTGTTCGATTTTACAGTTTCTTTATTTTTAGTGTTACGATTTTTTTATTTTTAGTTTAAATTTTTCGGTTTTTCGAGTACAATTTTTTTTATTTTTCAGTTTTTGGGTATTTCAATTTTTCATTTTTCAGTTTTTAGTTTCTTTAATTGTTCGATTTTATAGTTTCTTTCTTTTTAATGTTAGGATTTTTTTATTTTTAGTTTAAATTTTTCGGTTTCTCGAGTACAATTTTTTTGATTTTTCAGATTTTGGGTATTTCAATATTTCGTGTTTTCGGTTTCTGGAATTTTGATCTTCCATTTTCCAACCTGATTTTTCAATATTTAGGCATTCAAATTTTTCGTGTTTTCAGTTTTCCGATTTTTCAATTTCTCGAAATTTGTATTTTTTCATTTTTCGATTTTTCGATTTTTATTTCTGCGATTTTTCAATTCTTAGTCTCTTCAATTTTTCGGTTTTTCAATTTCTCGACGATTTTTTACTTTTCAATTTTTAAGCATTTAGGTATTTAAATGTTTCGTGTATTTAGTTTTTCCATTTTTCATTTTTGGATTTGCATTTTTTCGATTTCACAATACTTCGATTTAAATTTTTTCGCTTTTTCAGTTTTTAGTTTCTTCAATTCTTCAACATTTCAAATTTTCGTGTTTTCAGTTTCTCGAATTTTGATTTTCCATTTTTCGTGGTCAGTTTTTCAGCTTTTCCATTTTCGAAGTTTTATTTATCTGATTTTTGTTTGTTCAATATGTATTTAGCTTTTTAAAGTTTTTGTGTTTCCAGTTTCCCGATTTTTCATTTTTTCGACTTTTCAGTTTTTCGAAATTTTTACTTTTATTTTTTCATAATTTTGAGTTTTGGATTTTTCATTTTTGCGATTTTTCAATTTTTAGCTTCTTCAATCCTTTGACTTTTCAATTTCTCGATTTTTAATTTTTTATTTTTCAATTTTTAAGTATTTAGGGATTTAAATTTTTCGCTTTTTCAATTTTTCATTTTTCAGTTTTTAGTTTCTTTAATTACTGTTCGATTTCACAGTTTCTTTATTTTTTCGGTTTTTCAATTTCTCGACAATTTTTTATTTTTCAATTTTTAGGTATTTAGGTATTTAAATGTTTCGTGTATTTAATTTTTGGATTTCACAATACATACTTTGATTTTTATTTTTTCGCTTTTCCATTTTTAAGATTTTTTATTTATCCATTTTTCAGTTTTTAGTTTCTTGAATTCTTCGATGTTTCAGTTTCTTTATTTTAAATGTTAGAACTTTTGTTTTCAGTTTCTCGAATTTTGATTTTCCATTTTTCAATTTTTAGGCATCTCAATTTTTCGTGTATTTTTTTATTTTCTCGTGTGTTTTTCATTTTCTATTTTTCAGTTTTTCGATTTGTAATTTTTCAATTTCACATTATTTCAATTGTCCAGTTTTTCGTTTATTCAATTCAATTCAGATCGAAAAATTAAAAATCAAGAATTTGAAAAATGAAAAATTTAAACTGAAAACTTAAAAAAACTTTTATAGTTACAAAATCTCAAAACTTAATAATTTTAAATTCTGGGAAAATTATAAAATCGACAAATTTCCAAATTAACAATCGAAAAATTCAGATATGAAAGTTTTTAAGACCTTTTGATTGTCCCGCATAAAATGTTTAAGTACTTTAACTTAATTATACAGGATCTTTCTAATTTCTTGAAGTGAAACACCCTGTATTTTATAACATTTTCACACTTATCTCTACGAAGTTTTTTAGATGAGTTTTTTTTTTTAAATCAAATTTGTTCTAACAGTTTTTTAGGACTTACTCTTAGGTTAAACCCCAAAACACCTGATATTAAAAGAAAGCTTACTTTGAGAAAAGTTATAAAATTTTATAAAATACAGGATGATGAGGTGACAAAATTCTAAACCTCCATTTTAAAAACGGTGGAGCTGTAAATTTGTATAATTATGACCGTTTTTCTCGATTGAATGATCTAAATTTTTCAAAATAGGATACAGATTTTTCTAATTAAAAAAAAACAGCTCTATACAGAATGACTTTGCAGTGAAGAACAATATCATTTTAAATTCCTGTTTTCGTAAAAATTATTGATTTATTATTACACACCTCACTTTTTTACGCTAATTAGCATTTTTTGTCGCATTATCAAGGAAACAAGTCCGCCATATATTGTTTCGATAACATCAAGGTTAAAACCATAACTCGCTTTTGATATCACATGAAGTCACCAAATTTCACGAAAAAGCAAAAAATTAGTCGTCATGATTTGCAAAATAACCCAATTTTCACAATCTTTTTATCTCCGCAATAATTAAGCCTTCTCACCGGTGACCTTATCTGATTCAACAATCGAAGTAAAAATCTCACGCCACGATTATCGATAATAGATAAAAATACGAGTACAATCATTGTCGGCAATTTAACACCACCCAAACTTTATCAGAACTTGTACTTTGTACAGGCACCTCAAAACGTCAATTTGGAAGAACTTGACATCGATCTTCAAAAAACAGACGTCGACCTTAGCCGACAATTCGCCGCATTTGTACGAATCCATAATAATCAAATTTTGTTGCGTTATTGTGTTTGTGACTTGCAAAATTCGGTTTTACTGATAACGTCACGCTTACGTCGCATAAAAAATTAATAGCATTGCAAGTGTCATTTACACACAAAAATAAATATAAATTTCGTGTTTTCAGTTTTCCCATTTTTAATTTTTTCAACTTTTCAGTTTCTCGAATTTTTTATTTTCCATTTTTCAATTTTTATATTCCGATTTTTCATATTTTCGATTTTTGGCTTTTTATTTCTGCGATTTTTCAATTTTTAGTTTCAATCCTTCGATTTTTCAATTTCTCGACTATTGATTTTTTTATTTTTCAACTTTTAGGTATTTTCGTATTTGAATTTTTCGGTTTGCATTTTTTCGATTTCACAATACTTCGATTTTTATTTTTTCGATTTTTTATTTTTCCATGTTTTCATTTTCTCGAATTCTGGTTTTCCATTTATCAATTTTTAGGCATCTCAATTTTTCAATTTTTCAGTTTTTCGGTTTTTCCATTTTCGAATTTTTATTTATCTGATTTTTGTTTTTCAATACATATTTAGTATTTAGCACAAAATTGATTTTTTGTATTTTCAGAGTTTGGATTTTTCAAATTTCGATTTTTCGGATTCTCGATTTTTAATTTTTCATTTTTTTAATTTTAAATAGCTCAATTTTTCATTTTTAATTTCTCGTGTTTTTGGTTCTTCCACTTTTCCGTTTCTGGAATTTTAATTTTTTGATTTTTCAATGATAGTTATTTAAACTTTTTCTGTTTGAGTTTTCCGATTTTTATATTTTTTCGTTTTTTCAGTTTCAAAATTTCTAATTTTTCTTTTTATCAATTTTCCCATCTTTAATTTTTCGATCTTTCGATTTTTAGTTTCGTCAATTTTTCTATTTTTTGAGTTTCTTGATTTTAAATTTTTCAATTTTTCACTTTGTCGACTTGATTTTTTTTTATTTACCAATTTTGAGATATTTCAATTTTTCGTGTTTTCCAATTTTTCGGCGTTTCCATTTTCGAATTTTTTTATTTGACTTTTGATTTTATCATATTTAGGTATTCAAATTTTTCGTGTTTTCATTTTCCCAAAATTTAATTTCCCGTTTTTAATTTTTAAGTATCTCAATTTTTCAGGTTCCCCATTTTTAATTTTTGTTTTTTTGGTTTCCGATTTTAATTTTTTGATTTTTCAATATTTAGATATTTAAACTTTTTGTGTATTCCGTTTATTTTTTTAATATTTATTTAATATTGTTTCGATTTTTCAGTTTGAAGATTTTTAATTTTTCTTTTTATCGATTTTCGCATATTTCAGTTTTTAGTTTCTTCAATTCTTCGATTTTTCAGTTTGAAGATTTTTAATTTTTCTTTTTATCAATTTTCCCATATTTCAGTTTTTAGTTTCTTCAATTCTTCGATTTTTCAGTTTGGTGATTTTAAATTTTTGGATTTTTCAATTTGTCGACTTTATTTTTTTTTACTTTTCCAATTTTTAGATTTTTACATTTCTAGTGTTTTCAAAATTTCGCTTTTTAAATTTTACATTTTTCAATTTTTAGTTTCTTCAATTCTTCGATTTTTCAGTTTCTTTATTTTAAATGTTAATTTTTTCAATTTTTCGTGTTTTCAGTTTTTCGGCTTTTCCCATTTTCGGAGTTTTTTGTATTTGATTTTTGCTTTTTCAATACTTAGGTATGTATGTAAATTGTTCGTGTTTTCAGTTTTTCGAATTTTTAATTTCCGATTTTTTAAATTATTAGATTCCAATTTTTCATATTTTCGATTTTTGGGTTTTTATTTCTGCGATTTTTCAATTCTTGGTTTCAATCCTTTGATTTTTCAATTTCTCGAATTTTGATTTTTCGATTTCACAACACTTCAATTTCTATTTTTTCGCTTTTTCTGTTTTTCGATTTTTCATTTTTCCATTTTTGTTTCTTCGACTCTTCAATTTTAAAATTTTTGTTAATTTTACTTTTGATTATTTAATTTTTAGGAATTCAAATTTTTAGTGTTTTCAGTTTTCCGATTATTCATTTTTTCAACTTTTCAGTTTCTGGAATTTTTTATTTCTCCATTTTTCAATTCTTATTAGTCTTCAATTTTTTGATTTCTGATTTTATTTTTCAATTTTTAGTTATTTACGCATTTAAATTTTTCGTGTTCTCAGTTTTCGATTTTTGATTTCTTAAATTTTTCGATTTGCATTTTTTCGACTTTACAATACCTCGATTTTAATTTTTTCGCTTCTTCAGTTTTTAGTTTCTTCAATATTTCAAATTTTCGTGTTGAGTTTTTCGGTTTTTCCATTTTCGAATTTTTATTTATCTGATTTTTGGTTTTCAATATTTAGCTTTTTAAATTTTTTGAGATTTCATTTTTTTTTCAGTTTCACGAAATTTTTACTTTTATTTTTTCATACTCTTGAGTTTTGGATTTTTCATTTTTGGGATTTGTCAATTTTTAGCTTCTTCAATTCTTTGATTTTTCAATTTCTCGACTTTTGATTTTTATTTTTCAATTTTTAAGTATTTAGGGATTACAAATTTTTGGCTTTTTCAATTATTCATTTTTCAGTTTTTAGTTTCTTTAATTGTTCGATTTTACAGTTTCTTTATTTTTAATGTTAAGATTTTTTTATTTTTAGTTTAAATTTTTCGGTTTCTCGAGTACAATTTTTTTGATTTTTCAGGTTTTGGGTATTTCAATTTTTCGTGTTTTCGGTTTCTGGAATTTTGATCTTCCATTTTCCAATCTGATTTTTCAATATTTAGGCATTCAAATTTTTCGTGTTTTCAGTTTTCCGTTTTTTCAATTTCTCGAAATTTGTATTTTTTCATTTTTCGACTTTTAGATTTTTATTTCTGCGTTTTTTCAATTCTTAGTTTCTTCAATTTTTCGGTTTTTCAATTTCTCGACGATGTTTGATTTTTCAATTTTTAGGTATTTAGGTATTTAAATGTTTCGTGTATTTAGTTTTTCGATTTTAATTTTTTCGCTTTTTCAGTTTTTAGTTTCTTCAATTCTTCAATATTTCAAATTTTCGTGTTTTCAGTTTCCCGAATTTTGATTTTCCATTTTTCGTGGTCAGTTTTTCGGCTTTTCCATTTTCGAAGTTTTATTTATCTGATTCTTATTTTTCAATATTTAGCTTTTTAAAGTTTTTGTTTCCAGTTTCCCGATTTTTCATTTTTTCGACTTTTCAGTTTTTCGAAATTTTTACTTTTATTTTTCCATAATTTTGAGTTTTGGATTTTTCATTTTTGCGATTTTTCAATTTTTAGCTTCTTCAATCCTTTGATTTTTCAATTTCTCGACTTTTCATTTTTTATTTTTCAATTTTAAAGTATTTAGGGATTTAAATTTTTCGCTTTTTCAATTTTTCATTTTTCAGTTTTTAGTTTCTTTAATTGTTCGATTTTAGTTTCTTTATTTTTTCATTTTTCGATTTTTAGTTTTTTCAATTCTTAGTTTCTTCAATTTTTCGGTTTTTCAATTCCTCGACGATTTTTTATGTTTCAATTTTTAGGTATTTAGGTATTTAAATGTTTCGTGTAATTAATTTTTCGATTTCACAATACTTTGATTTTTATTTTTTCGCTTTTCCATTTTTAAGATTTTTTATTTATCCATTTTTCAGTTTTTAGTTTCTTGAATTCGTCGATGTTTCAGTTTCTTTGTTTTAAATTTTAGAATTTTAAAAGTATTTCGTGTCTTCTGTTTCTCGAATTTGGATTTTCCATTTTTCAATTTTTAGGTATCTCAATTTTTCGTGTATTTTTTTATTTTCTCGGGTTTTTTTCATTTTCTATTCTTCAGTTTTTCAATGTGCAATTTTTCAATTTCACATTATTTCAATTGTTCAGTTTTTCGTTTATTCAATTCAATTTAGATCGAAAAATTAAAAATCAAGAATTTGAAAAATACAAAATTCTAAACATCCACTTAAAAACGGTGGAGCTGTAAATTTGTATAATTATGACCATTTTTCTCGATTGAATGATCTAAATTTTTCAAAATAGGATACAGATTTTTCTAATATAAAAAAAAAACAGCTCTAAACAGAATGACTTTGCCGTGATGAATAATATCATTTTAAATTCCTGTTTTCGTAAAAATTATTGATTTATTATTACACACCTCACTTTTTTAACGCTAATTAGCATTTTTTGTCGCATTATCAAGGAAACAAGTCCGCCATATATTGTTTCGATAACATAAAGGTTAAAACCATAACTCGCTTTTGATATCACATGAAGTCACCAAATTTCATGAAAAAGCAAAAATTAGTCGTCATGATTTGCAAAATGACCCAATTTTCACAATCTTTTTATCTCCGCAATAATTAAGCCTTCTCACCGGTGACCTTATCTGATTCAACAATCGAAGTAAAAATCTCACGCCACGATTATCGATAATAGATAAAAATACGAGTACAATCATTGTCGGCAATTAAACACCACCCAAACTTTATCAGAACGTGTACTTTGCACAGGCACCTCAAAACGTCAATTTGGAAAAACCTGACATCGAACTTCAAAAAACAGACGTCGACCTTAGCCGACAATTCGCCGTATTTGTACGAATCCATAATAATCAAATTTTGTCGTGTTATCGACTTATCGTGTTTGTGACTTGCAAAATTCGGTTTTACTGATAACGTCACGCTTACGTCGCATAAAAAATTAATAGCATTGCAAGTGTCATTTACACACAAAAATAAACATTAACAGGGAGAAAGCGGCTTGTCTCCAGGTTTTACGACCACCTATAATACATGACCGCAGCCTTGCCACAGACAAGGTGACATGGTCTAATATTTGCAATCATTATTCATAGAACCCGAGGCTCAATTTCGCATAAATACGAGTAATAAAGTTTTATGGATAATGATTTTTTAATGAGCTACATAACGCTAATCAAGTGCTAAGTGTACTTTACGCTGTAGATAATTGCTTTTCTTCGTATTTAATTTGGGCGTTACGTATTTAAATAACAAACATTTACGTCTATTTTGCACTAAAAGCCTTATAAGATTCACTTAAGTTTTTATGTCGCACGAACAGGAAGAACGAACTGGTAGGTATGCTAATTTCGTTTGGAGGTTTTACGCAAACTGCAAATATTTACGATTTTCTTGGACTACGTTGTGCGTGAAGATTATTTTCTAGAACCCATAAACTAAGTGAATCTGGGTGTGATAAACAAAAATGTTTACTAACAATAAGGGGATTGTAATTGACTACCACAAGCTCTGCGGTTTATCTACCCACATCCAATATTTGTAACAAGTCCCAGTCAAGGACTTCGTACTACTTCATTGGTTATTTGAATACAACATAAATTATTCAAAAAAGCGAAACACGATTCATTATTTACAGGAAAAAATGTATCTGGGAATAATTGCGGTCAATAAATCAATACAAATTAATTTCACTTCATTATCTCATTATTCACGATCTGGTTGTCGAAAAAATGTTGGCAACTAGTAGTTTAACGGGCGTGAATGAAGTTTCTCGATGCGTAATTTTTTCTACAGCTGCATTTTAACAATAATGTAAACACGGTCAGATTTAATAACTTGTTGTTATTGTTAATAAAAAATCCATTTTTTTGTCTGCTGTCTGTTATTCTTGTTGCAATATTTGTTATAAATAGTTGTACAAGCGTTTCTTACAACACCTTCACTACTTTATTTATTTACAAGATAAGTTTGTACTTGAATCAATAATATTAATCCCGACTGTTTTAAATTTCACGCTGAGGCCTAGTTATTGTCCAGCCTTGCTTACAAGGTTTCAATTACAACTAGCAAAAATACATATAAACATTTTATTGGATTAGGTCAAAAAATGGTTGAAGTGAACCACTTTAAAAGTGCTATAACGAATATTCCGTTTCTCGTTTGATTATTATCAATGTTTGCGTAATCTGAGAGCGTTTTCCACGAATTTTTCTTCATTTTTTATCATGTTCCATATTTTCTAAAGGTACTTATCACTAACACTCAAAATAGTATCAATTTGTGTTTAATTCAATCTCTCATTTTCGTTGAATTGAAGATTGTAGAAAAAAAATCTCGTAAGTGTACAAAAATGTTATTGTTATTATACTTCGAATTTTTTTTATCGATTGAAATAAATGAAATATTGTCACAAAAAATGTATGCGCGACTTCTAAATTTGTTTAAAATCACTATTTGTCTATGTTTTGTAAAATTATCTATCACAACATAATTAGTTGCATTGAAAAAAAGATCCTAGAAAATATTTTCGTTGAACTGAAGATCGTAGAAAAAAAATATGTCTGTGCTAGGCTTACAAAATTTTTTAGCACAATGTCATTTTTAGTTTCTTTGCAAGACTTCAATTTTACACGAATCCACCGGTCATTTCTTGCGCTTGTTGCATAATGACTATTTATTACACTCAAGTGAAATAAAGGCTATATTACTACATCTTCGCAAAAAAATGTGTCTTAAAATTTATTTCAAATGAACTGCCAAAATAAGACTTATGTTAACAAGTACTAGCCCTGCCCACCCGCCTTTTATATTCTCAGAGGGTAGGACTTGGCTAAGATAAGTCTTATTTTGGCAAATGACATATCCTCTGTGAAAATAGGGGCGGGTGGGGGCTAGTATTTGCTCAGATAAGACTGATTTTGGCAAGCGCCATACCTCTGAGAAAATAGAGGGCGGGTGGGCGGGGCTAGTACTTGCTCAGATAAGATTGATTCTGGCAAACGCCATACCCTCTGGGAAAATATGGGGCGGGTGGGCGGGGCTAGCACTCGCTAAGATAAGATTGATTTTGCCCCTATTAAACTTGTTAAATTGCATATTTCCATAATAAGGAGTTAAATCTGATTGGATATTTATTTTTTAACAACTCAGTTATTAATTTTTCTGAGACACCCTGTATAAGCAAATTTAAAAAATATTATTTATATATTAAAAATAAAATAAATCACAAGTACATATATATTTTGCACATTTAAGATAGGATATATGTATTCAGCAATATTTTGAGGTGACGTCATCATTTTTTAGGGGGGGATGAGCAAATACATTTTGATCAAAAATTTACCATGCTTATGATAACTTTAACATCTCCAAGATTTCAAAGGATTCGGTTTTGCAGTTCCTGATTAAATCAATTAAATAAATTCAAATTTTTTTGAGTCAACCTGTTTAAGCTAATTTAAAAAATATGAATGCAGTGATAAATTGAGACGACGTCATCAATTTTTTGGAGGGGATAAGCAAATATACTTTGATTAAAAATGTATTATGCTTACCATAAATTTAAAACATCTACAAGATTTCAAACATTCAGTTTGGCAGATTCAAAATTAAATTGCAAAATGATTTTTTATAATTTTGATTTTTTTCCAAAAATTTTGACGTTTTGGGTAAACAACTGTAATTCCAATTGGAGAAATGACTGAATTTAGGCGTACTGTACAACAAAAAAATTGATAATTGAACAATCGAAAAATTGAAAAATCCCAAAACTGAAACATCGAAAAATTGAAAAATCAAAAACCTGAAAAATCGAACAATTGAAAATCGTAACATCGAGAAATCGATCAAAGTATCGAAAAATAGAAAAACCGGAACAACGAGAAATCGATCTAAATATCAAAAATTTATAAGTCGAGAAGTCGAAAAATCAAGAATTTTAAAAACCGAAAAGTTGTAGGATTGAAAAATTAAAAATTGGAAGACTCGAGAAATTTTAAATTGAAAGATTCAAAAGTTGGAAATAATGTATTTATATAAAATTGAAACATCGAAAAAGTGGAAAATTAAAATAAAAAACCGAAACGAAAAATTAAAAATTAAAAACTCGAGAAACTCAAATCGAGAAAGTGAAAGATTCAAAAGTTGGAAAATTGAAAAACTGAAGAAACAAAAAAATGAAAAATTGAACAATCGATAAATTAAAAAATCGACAAATTCCAAAAAAAACATTGAAAGTTGAAAAATCAAAAACCTGAAAAATCGAGAAACTGGGAAGTTCAGGAATCGAAAATATCGACAAATCTAAAAGTTGAGAAGTCGAAAAAACAAAAAATTTAAAAATCGAAATGTCGAAAAATCAAAAATTTTAAAAACGAAAAGTTGTAGAATCGAAAAATTGAACAACTAAAAATTGAAGAATCGATAAATTAAAAAATCGACGGATCCCAAACATGAAACATCGAAAAGTTGAAAAATCAAAAACCTGAAAAATCGAGAAACTGAAAATATGTATTGAAAAATCTAAAAGTTGAGAAGTCGCAAAAACCAAAAATTTAAAAATCGAAAAGTCGAAAAATCAAAAATTTTAAAAACCGAAAAGTTGTACAATCGAAAAATTGAAAATTTAAAAATTGGAAGACTCGAGATATTTCAAATTGAAAGATTCAAAAGTTGGAAAACATGTATGTATATATAAAATCGGAACATCGAAAAAGTGAAAAATTAAAACAAAAAACCGTAACAAAAAATTAAAAATAATAAACTCGATAAACTCAAATCGAGAAAGTGAAAGATTCAAAAGTTTGAAAATTGAAAAACAGAAGAACCAAAAAAAAATGAAAAATTGAACAATCGATAAATTAAAAAATCGACGAATCCCAAAAATGAAACATCGAAAAGTTGAAAAATCAAAAATCTGAAAAATCGAAAAACCGAGAAGTTGAGGAACCGAAAAGTCCAAAAATTCAAAAATTTAAAAAACCGAAACAAAAAATTAAAAATTAAAAACTCGAGAAACTCAAATCGAGAAAGTGAAAGATTCAAAAGTTGGAAAATTGAAAAACTGAAGAAACAAAAAAATGAAAAACTGAACAATCGATAAATTAAAAAATCCATGGATCCCAAAAATGAAACATCGAAAAGTTGAAAAATCAAAAACCTGAAAAATCGAGAAACCGAGAAGTTGAGGAACCGAAAATATTGAAAAATGTAAAAGTTGTGAAGTCGAAAAATCAAAAAATTTAAAAATAGAAAAATTGAAGAATCGAAAAATTGAAAAATAAAAAATTGCACATTCGAGGAATTTTAAATTGAAAGATTTGGAAAATACATATACATATACCGGGTGTTTGGAAAATGGCGGATTAACTCGTCGCTACGCTCTTAACAATCAACTGGTCAGTCTGGGAAAAATAGTAAAAAAATCCTCCTCATATTTTGGTGGAGTTTTAATGATATTAAAATTGGTTCTTTTGCTACGTTTAACGACTAAACAACACATTCATGTATGTCATTTGCCAAAATCGGTCTTATTTTAGCAGGACTAGCCCCGCCCATCCACCCTCTATTTTCTTAGAGGATTCTCATTTGCCAAAATCAGCCATATCTTAGAAGGTACTAGTAAAAATATGCGGGACTTCTAAATTTGTTTAAAAATCACTATTTGTCTATATTTTACAAAATTAACTATTTATTATGTTGATTACGCAAATTAGAGTTTAATTTAATTTATCATAACATAATTATTTAAAGTGAAAAAAAAATGTAGAAAAAACAAAAAGTATATTGGAAGTCTATAAAAAAATGTTACACTTCACACTTCAGACTTTTTTTAAAATCCACTAAAATAAATGAAGACGATTTTTTAACTGCATTCTTAAAATTTTGGTTTATCTTTCAACGTTATTACTCACATTAATATTTTACATTAAAGATTAGATCGTAGAAAAAAATCTCGTGTAAGCGTACTAAAGTGTTACTCCACAATAAATATATTTATTATAATATATTTGAAAGATCGTAAAAAAAATATTATTTAAGTACACAAAAAATGTGATAAATGAAAACGATTTTTAAACTCTAACCCAAAGACGGGTTTAATTACCGATTAATTTAAACTGTCGCGACAGAAATACTTATTTTCGCTAAATTTAAGGAGACGTAGAAAAAAATATCTGTGTCAGACGCACAAAAAATGTTGCTATACTGCTAATATGGAAACACTTTGTCTTCGTTTAAATTTTTAAATGAAAACGATTTTTAATTGTGTTAATAATGAATGTGACGATGTCACTCATTACCCGATATACGTAAGTAAAGTGGTATTTAACTCACTGTCGTATATGTATTATATAGTATAAAAATATGTATTTAGACCTACCGGAAAAAATTACAGCATGCGAAAGAAATTAAATAACACGTAAATAAAATTTCTATAATCTTACGCAAATATATTCAGATATTGAGAAAGTATATGTATATATGCATGAATATTAACAATCAATGAATAATAATAAAAATAACAGTTATAAAACATATTTTACGTTCCTTTGTAAATATTTAATATGGTAACCTATTGTTGACGAATAATAATTACTAAAACTTTTTCAAATTAGTTTTTTTCACTATTAAAATTAAATTTTTGCGGTTTCGCTATAGAACTTTTTTTATTATTATTTTGATTTGAATTTTTAAATAGCCTTGACTTTTTGTACAGTCGATATGTATATGAATTTGGCGATGTACTCAAAATTACACGGAATTATTTATAGTTCGCTCATGTTTGTATGTAACGGATTTTTCAATCATTTATAATTCAACTAGCAATAAACAATTTGTTTTTAAATTAATTTCACGTCTCGATAACACTGTAAAAACCCCAGTACAGCAAAAAACAACGCCGCTAGGCTTCGATTTCACAACAACCGTATATTACACACATGAACGGCGAGTTTATTCAAATGAAACCATTTGAATTCAATAAAATTTACAATCCATTGTATGCAATTTTAACACACAATTTTATCGGGTAACTAAACCATACCCATGTATTTTTATAAACGTACACAACATCGTAAAATAAAAAAAAAATGTTCTTTCATACATCATAAAACAAAAAAAAATTTTTTTCAAATCGAAAAAAACTACTAACGTTTATGTAATTTTAGCAGCTTCAACATCCATATGTTGTACGCAACTTCAGCCAGATTTAAGTATTTTTTTAATGGTATCTCGAAATTTAAAAAACAATTTCGACTTACCGAGGCGAAGCCCTGCACGAACCGGAGAGCAATCACTAACCCATAATGGGTCTCGCTGGCCCACGGGATGCACAAGCTGCACATAGCCGTCACCAGCTGTGCATACCCAAACACCCTTTTCGTGCCCAATTTCTGCGTCGCCAGCCCCCCGACGACCTGCGAGATGATGTAAGCCCAATAGAACGACGCCAGAATGTAACTCTGCACCCCCGCCGACCACTTCAGGGTGCCCCCATAATCCTGAAAGCCTCAACTCAGCCACCTCGAGACACAAAATCAGCGCCATACCACCGCGGTCGAGCTATTCGAGTCGTCGATCACGAAACAGTACTCCTGGGAGGTGTTCGTTACGGCCTGAGGGGGCTCCTCCACCATGGCCACGATGGCCAGGTTTATGTCGGTGCGCATCATGAAGGAAACGAGGAAGCCGGACCATGATAACAGATAGAGGACGAGCCTGGCAGGTACTTGACCTGAAAATTGGCCGGGTTAATGGGGGCAATTGGGAGCGGAGACACTCACTGAAGACCGAGTAGCACATTTCACTTAACTGGGAAGAGTGATCTGATTGAAGCGCTTATCAGCTGTGATAAAAATGAGTGGTTTTATTGGCGGACAAAGCTGGGAAGTGGTGGCTATTAAATCGTTTGCTCTAAGTGATGCATCGTAATAAGGCACGTGGTCAAGGGCATGCGGGAGTCAATTATTTCTATGGAAATGTTGCGCAAGAGGGCTTCTCACCGAATAGTCTGTAGATGAGGCACTTGGTCACTTCCTCCTTGGGGTAGGAGAGATCGCTGCTGTACACTTTATCTTCAGACATGGCGAGGAGGGTTTACTTGACTGTTCGGAATGTTATTAATCGGAGACTGAAGGAGCTCTGCAAATTAATAAACGAGAGTGATAAACCGGTTTGCGACGCCGCCGGCTACGTTTTGGTTTAATTGGTGACTAATCACCTCTTCAGTATTGTAACATTGCATAATGTTAATTTATTACCATAAACTGTTTCGGCGATTCTCAAGGACACGAGTCAGCGGTTTTCACGATACGATTTAAACAGGATGTAAACACACTTATCGGAAGAGTATAGGCGCAACAATAACTTACACAAACAAGTTTTGTGCTAATACGATTGACATAACCTCAATAAGCGGTTTAAGAAAAATCATAACTGACACTCTTTGTTTGTTACTTACCTCACGACATACGCCCCCACTTAATTGAAGTAAATCAATAATTAAACAATATAGTGCCATTTTGACCTAATATATCGCATTTAATTTCTTCGCTAAAACACCATTTTGTAATTTGACGACTGACGTATGACAGTGGGCGTTACAGGACACTGCGTTATCGACAATCATTAAAATCAAATAGTACACTGACGGACAAAAATAATGTCCGCCGCAGAGGCAATGGTCACAATTGTTGTGTACCACCGAAAGTAGCCGAATTTAACAGTTCCAAAAATAAATAATTTATCACCTTTCTAGAACCTTTCTCCCAAAATGTTCTTCATATAACGTCTACGGAAAATGTGGACGAAATATAGTCCATAAAAGACATGTATTGTATGATATTTATTAATAGTTTTTACTAAAATTAGCAAATTACATATTTGCGCTGATACATTTTATTAAACAATATATATGCCTTATTTTCATGATTCATCATTAACAAAAATTAATTACCAAAAGAGTTTTTTATTGATTTAGATTTGGGGGCTATTTTTGCCTTTCACCCCAGAATTTTTTGTGTATTATTTTAATCAACTTTGCCAAAAGTTGAAATTTTCCGTTCCTTCTTATAAAACTGCTTATAAAATTTTTGGCTTTTTTCCCTTCACTTCCGAAAATCACAGAAAACATTTTCGGTAACATTTCTTCTAAAAGTGCAACTTAGTCGGGAATTTTTAAACAACTTAGTTCAGAGCTCAAATTTTCGATGCCCCCTCCTCTTTTGAAATTTTTGACGTCCTTCCGAGTATTTTCGAAAATTACCTAGAAATATTTTTTGTTGGCTTCGTCTCGTATGAGAAGTCATTTTCGGCTTCATTTCTTCGATAGTTTTTCCAGAATCACCAAAATGAAATGTGACCATTTTTGGGTAATTTAAAAAATTTGATTTTGGAACTGAAAATTTAGAAAAACTTTGGTTGATTTGATTTATATCTCAGAAATGTTTGTGTATCTTTAGACAACTTTGTTAAAACCTCGTATTTTCAGTTCCTCCCACTTTTTTCGCAAAATTGTCCAAAACATACTGCAGAAGTCATTTTCGGCTTCTTTTCTTAAATAGTTTTTCCAGAATCACCAAAATGAAATATCACTATTTTTTGTCAGTTTTAAAAATTTATAACCTAGACTTTTTTCGAGCACTTTGAAAAATTACCTAACCATATTTTTTGTTGATTTCGTCCTACAGAAGTTACAGTCATCAACATTTCTATAAAAACTCTAACCACTTTTCGAGGACTACCAAAATGACATATAGACATTTTGGGTGATTTTAAAAATTTGATTTTGAATTTAAAAATTTATCAAATCTTAGTCTGGGTCCATTAACACCAAAACCTCATATTTTCAATACCCTTATGAATTTTTTGACCTATTTCCAAATATTTTTTAAAATAATAATGGAAGACATAAGTATTTTTATTGATTTCGAGTTGTAGAAGTCATTTTTGGCTTGTCTTCTTCGGTAGTTTTTTTAGAATCACCAAAATGAAATCTGGCCTATTTTGGGTGATTTCGAAAATTTGATTTTGAAACCTAAAATTTCGAAAATCTTGGTCTGGATCGATCAACATCCTATGCTTTTCAAAATAATTCGTCGAGATTTTATCTCAGTATTTTTGTAAATTTTTAGGCAACTTTGTCAAAACCCTCATTTAATGAAACTTTTGACCTATTTTCCGAGCACTTTCGAAAATTACCGAAAAGATTTTTTTGTAGATTTCGACTTGCAGAAGACATTTTCGGAAACATTTCTTCGAAAATTCCAACCACTTTTCCAGAATCACCAAAATGAAACGTGATCATTTTTGAGATATTGTAAAAATTCTACTTTGGAACCAAAAATTTCGAAAATCTTGGTCGAGATTTATATCCCAGAGTTTTTTGTTTATTTTTAGTCAACTTAGCTCAAATTTCCAATCCTTCTTCCTTTATTGAAATATATACGTTTTTGGAGCACTTTCGAAAATTACCTGAAGAAATTTTTTGTTGATTTCGGCTCAGAGAAGTTATTGTCGGCAACATTTCTACAAAAGTTCTAACCACTTTCTGAGAACCAACAAAATGAAATATTGAAATTTTTGGGTTATTGTAAAAATTTGTTTTTGAAACCGAAAATTTCGAAAATCTTAGTTTGGGGTTTGGGAACACGTATTTTTCTAATTAACTGAACCAAATTTTTTATCCCAGAGTTTTTTTTTTGTATTTTTCGGCACCTTAGCCCAATTTTCAATATCCCCCCTTCTTTTTTTTTTAATTTTTATATTTATCAAGGATTTTCGAAAATTACCTAAAGACATATTTTGTAGATTTTGGCTTAGAGAAGTTATTGTTGGCGAAAATTCCAACCACTTTTCGAAGAGCACCAAAATGAAATACAGCCATATTTGATTTATTTAAAAATTAGATTTTGAAATAGAAAATTTCGAAAATCTTGGTCTGGGTCTCTCAAACGCTATATTTTTCGAATTTGCTCTCAATGATATATATCTCGGAATATTTTGTAGATCTTAAGGCAACTTTGGCAAAACTTTATATTTTCAATGATTTTTCAAGCATTTTTGAAAATTATCCAAAACATATTGCAGAAGTATTTTGGACTTCTCTTCTTCGATTGTTTTTCTAGAATCACCAAAATCAAATATGACCATTTTGTGGTAATTTTAAAAATTTGATTTTGAAACCGAAAATTTCGAGAATCTTGGTCTGGGTCCCTTAACACGCGATGTTTTTGTAATTAACTGGTCAAGATTTATGTGCCAGAATTTTTTTTGTGTATTTTTAAGCAACTTCTCTCAAATTTTTAATACACCCCTGCCCTTTTTGAAGTTGATCCGTTTTTCGAGCACTTTCGAAAATTACCTAAAGGCATTTCTCGTTGATTTCGGTCTAGAAAAGTTATCGCCACCAACATTTCTTAGAAAATTCCAACCAGTTTTCCAGAATCACCAAAATGAAGTATAACCATTTTTGGATTATTTTAAAAACTTGATTTTCAAACTGACAATTCCGAAAATCCTGGTCTGGGTCTATCAACAAACTATATTTTTCGAATTAACTCGTAGAGATTTTATTTCAGAATTTTTTGTGTATTTTTAACCAACTTTGCAAAACCTCCAATTTTCAATACCTCATAAAATTTTTGACTTTTTTCCAAGCATTTTTGAAAATAATCGAAAACATGTTTTTGTATGTCAATATTTTTATCCGATTTTTTGTGAACTTTTAGGCAACTTTACCAAACTTTCAATAACTTCATTTAATGAAATATTTGACCTTTTTTCGAGCACTTTTTTGCATTGATTTCAACTTGCAGAAATCATTGTCAGCAACATTTTCGACTTCTCTTCTTCGATAAATTTTCCAGAATTATCAAAATGAAATTACCATTTTTGGGTTGGTAATAATATTAAAAATTTTTTTTGAAATCGAAAATTTTGAAAATCTTGGTCTTGGGTTTGAGAACACGTTGTTTTTCTAGTGCTATGTTTTTCTAATTAACAGGTCAGGATTAAATATCAGAGTTTTTTTTTATTTTTGGGCACTTTCGCTAAAATTTTGAATCTTTCCTTTCCCTTTTTGAAATTATTTATGTTTGTCAAGCACTTCGAAAATTACCTTAAGACATTTTTTGTTGATTTTGGCTTAGAAAAATTGTCGGAAACATTTCTTGGAAAATTCCGACAACTTTTCGAGAATCACCAAAATGAAATACAGCTATTTTTGGGTTTTTTAAAAATTTCGAAAATTTTGATCTGGGCCCATCAACAATTTTTGAATGTTTTTTTCAAACACTTTGTAAAAAAAATTATACAAAACATGTTTCTGTTGATTTCGTCTTGCAGAAGTCATTTTTGATTTATCTTCTTTGATAGTTTTTCCAGAACTACCAAAATGAAATGTGGCCATTTTTGTGCAGGTAATTTCAAAAAATTAGTTTTGAAACCGAAAATTCCGAAAATCGTTTTCGATACTTCCCCTTCTTTTTTGAATTTTTTTGTGTTTGTCAAGGACTTTCGAAAACTGCCTAAAGATATTTTTTGTTGATTTTGGCTTAAAGAAGTTATCGGAAACATTTCTCTGGAAATTCCAACCACTTCTCGAGAACCATCAAAATGAAACACACAGTTGTTTTAATATTTTAAAAATTTTATATTGAAACTGAAAATTTGGAAAATCTTGGTCTGAGGCCATCAACACGCTATGTTTTTCGAATCAACTCTTTGAGATTTTATCTCAGAATTTTTTGTGTATTTTAGGGCAAACTTGCCAAATTTCAAATTTTTAATACGTTTTTCCGAGCATTTTCGAAAATTACCAAAAAGATTTTTTTGTTTATTTTGACTTGCAGAACTCATTTTCGGCTTGTCTTCTTCGATAGTTTTTCCACTGAAAATTTCGAAAATCTTGCTCTAGATCCATCAAAACGCTATGTTTTGCTAATTAACTGCTCGAGATTTATATCCCAGAGTTTTTTGTGTATTTTTAGGCAACATAATTTTCAATACCGTCACTACTTTTTTGAAATTTTTACGTTTTTAGAACAATTTCGAAAATTACTTAAATACATTTTTTGTTGATTTCGGTCTAGAGAAGTTATTGTCTGTTACTTTCGACAAAAATTGCAAGCACTTTTCGGGAACCACCAAAATGAAATATACGGTTATTTTACAAATTTTTATTTTGAAACTGAAAATTTCCAAAATTTTGTTCTGACTACATCACCAGTTTGTGAATTTTTTGATCTTTTTAAATTATCCAAAACATGTTTTTGTTGATTTCCTCTAGCAGAAGCCATTTTCGACATCACTTTTTATATATTTTTGCCAGAATTACCAAAATGAAACATGGACATTTTTTAAATGATTGAGGTTTATATTCCAGAGTTTTTTTTTTGTATTTTAAGGCAACTTAGCTAAAATTTTCAGTCCCTTTCCTTCTTTTTCTAAATTTTTTATGTTTGTTAAACATTTTCGAAAATTACCTAAACACTTTTTGTCGATTTTTAGACAACTTTGCTAAACTTCAAATTTGAAATCTTTGATCTTTTTTAGAGCAATTTCGAAAATTACGGAAACATTTTTGACGATTTGGACTTTCCGAAGTTATTTTCGGCAAACCATTTCTTCGAAAATTCCAATCACTCTTCCAGAATCACCAAAATGAAACGTGGCCATTTTTAAGGTTTTGTAAAAATTTTACTTTAAAATAGAAAATATCCAGATTTTCAATATTCTCCGCTTTTGCGAGCACTTTTGAAAATTACCGACATACATTTTTTGTCAATTTCTGCTTAGAGAAGTTATTGCAGCAACATTTCTTCGAAAATTCTGACGACTTTTCCAGAATCACCAGAATGAAATATAGTCATTTTTGAGTTATTTTAAAAATTCGATTTTTAAACTGAAAATTTCCAAAATTTTGTTCTGGTTACATCAACAATTTGTGAATTTTTTGATCTGTTCTCAAGTACTTTTTAAATTATCCAAAACATGTTTTTGTTGATTTCCACTTGCAGATGCCATTTTCGACTTCACTTTTAATATATTTTTTCCAGAATTACCAAAATGAAACATGGACATTTTTTAAATGATTGGGGTTTATATTCCAGAGTTTTTTTTTTTTTTTTTGTATTTTAAGGCAACTTAGCTAAAATTTTCAGTCCCTTTCCTTCTTTTTCTAAATTTTTTATGTTTGTTAAACATTTTCGAAAATTACCTAAACACACTTTTTGTTGATTTTGGCTTGGAAAAGTTATTGTTGGCAACATTTCTCTAAAAATTCCACCCTCTTTAAGGGAACCAGCAAAATAAAATACATACATTTTTGGATTATTTAAAAAATTTTATATGAAAACTGAAAATTTCGAAAATTTTGGCCTGGGTCCATAAACACGCTATGTTTTTCGAATGAACTCGTCGAGATTTTATCCCAGAATTTTTTTTAGATTTTTAGACAACTTTGTCAAACTTCAAATTTGAAATTTTTGACCTTTTTTAGAGCAATTTCGAAAATTACGGAAACATTTTTGACGATTTCGACTTTCCGAAGTCATTTTCGGCAAAACATTTCTCCGAAAATTCCAACCACTTTTCCAGAATCACCAAAATGAAACGTGGCCATTTTTAAGATTTTGTAAAAATTTTACTTTAAAATCGAAAATATTCAGATTTTCAATAATCTCCGTTTTTGCGAGCACTTTTGAAAATTACTGAAAGACATTTATTGTCGATCTCTGCTTAGAGAAGTTATTGCAGCAAAATTTCTTCGAAAATTCTGACCTCTTTTCGAGAATCACCAAAATGAAATATAGTCATTTTTGACTTATTTTAAAAATTCGATTTTTAAACTGAAAATTTCCAAAATTTTGTTCTGGCTACATCAACAATTTGTGAATTTTTTGACCTTTTCTCAAGCACTTTTTAAATTATCCAAAACGTGTTTCTGTTGATTTTCACTTGCAGAAGCCATTTTCGACTTCACTTTTTATATATTTTTTCCAGAATTACCAAAATGAAATATGGACATTTTTTTAAATGATCCAGGTTTATATTCCAGAGTTTTTTTTGTATATTTAGGCACCTTAGCTAAAATTTTCAGTCCCTTTCCTTCTTTTTTTAAATTTTTTCATGTTTGTCAAGCATTTTCGAAAATTACCTAAAGACACTTTTTGTTGATTTTAGCTTAGAAAAGTTATTGTTGGGAATATTTCTTTGAAAATTCCAACCGCTTTTCGGGAACCTGCAAAATGAAATACAGACATTCTTGGATTATTTTAAAAATCTAATACTGAAGCCGAAAATTTCAAAAATTTTGGCTTATGTCCATCAATACGCTGTGTTTTTCGAATGAGATTTTATCCCAGAATTTTTGTGAACTTTTAGGGAACTTTGCCATACCTCAAATTTTCAATACCTTACCCTATGAAATTTTTGACCTTTTTCTTGAGTATTTGGACTTGCCGCAGTCATTTTCGGCAAAACATTAATTTTTTCGAAAATTCCAACCATTTTTCCAGAACCACCAAAATGAAATGTGGCCATTTTTGAGATATTGAAAAAAATTTATTTTGAAATCGAAAATTTCGAAAATCTTGGTCTGAGTTTATCAACACGCTATGTTTTTGGAATTAACTCGCTGAGATTTATATCCCAGAATTTCTTGTGAATTTTTTAGGCAAACTCAAATTTTCAATACATCTGCCTTCCTCTTTTGAAATTTTTGACGTTTTTCTTTCGAAAATTACCTACCTAAAGTTTTTTTTTCATTTGGACTTAGAGAACTTACTGTCGGCAACATGTCAGAAAATTCCAACCTGTTTTCGGGAACCGCCAAAATAAAATTTTTGGGTTATTTTAAAAATTTGATACTGAAACTGAAAATTTCGAAAATTTTGGTCTGGTTCCACCAAACGCTATGTTTTTCGAACGAATTCGTTGTGATTTTATTCCACAATTTTTTGTAAATTTTTATACCTTCACCTATTGAAATTTTTGACCCTTTTCAGAGCAATTTCGAAAATTACGGAAACATTTTTTGAGGATTTCGACTTTTCTAAGTTATTTTCGGCAAAATATTTCTTAGCAAATTCCAAACACTTTTCCAGAATTACCAAAATGAAACATGGCCATTTTTAAGATACTGTAAAAATTTTACTTTAGAACCCAAACTTTTCAGATTTTCAATACTCTCCGTCTTTGCGAGCAGTTTCGAAAATTACCGAAAAACAGTTTTTGTCGATTTCTGCTTAGAGAAGATATTGCAGCAACATTTTTTCGACAATTCCGACCACTTTTGGACAATCACCAAAATGAAATATAGCCATTTTTGGGTTATTTTAAAAATTCGATTTTTAAGCTGAAAATTTCGTTCTGGCTACATCAATAATTTGTGAATTTTTTTATCTTTTCTTAAGCATTTTCCAAAATTATCCAAAACATGTTTTCATTGATTTGACTTACAGAAGTCATTTTCGACTTCATTTCTTAGATATTTTTTCCAGAATTACCAAAATGAAATATGGCCATTTTTTAAATGATCGAGGTTTATATTTCAGAGTTTTTTTTGTATTTTTAGTCACCTTATCTAAAATTTTCAGTCCATTTCCTTCCTTTTTTAAAATTTTTTATATTTGTCAAACATTTTCGAAAATTAACAAAAGACATTTTTTGTTGATTTTGGCTTAGACAAGTTTTGGTCGGCAACATCTCTCCGAAAATTCCAACCACTTTTCGAGAACCACCAAAATTAAATACAGACATTTTTGGATTATTTTAAAAATCTAATACTGAAACCGAAAAGTTCAAAAAATTTGGTTTGTGTCCATCAACACGCTGTGTTTTTCGAATGAGATTTTATCCCAAATTTTTTGTGAACTTTTAGACAACTTTGCCATACTCAAATTTTCAATACCTTAACCTACAGAAATTTTTGACCTTTTTCCGAGAAATTTTGAAAATTACTGAAAACATTTCTTGAGTATTTCGACTTGCCACAGTCATTTTCGACAAAATATTAAGTTCTTCGAAAATTCCAACCACTTTTCCAGAATCGCCAAAATGAAACGTGGCCTTTTTTGGGATATTGAAAAAAAAAAAAAATTTGAAATCGAAAATTTTGAAAATCTTGGTCTAACTTCATCAACACGCTATATTTTTGGAATTAACTCGCTGAGATTTATATCCCAGAATTTTTTATGTATGTATATATTTTTCAATATATCTGCCTTCCTTTTTTGAATTTTTGACGTTTTTCTTTCGAAAATTACCTACTTAAAGTTTTTTTTTTCATTTGGACTTGGAGAAGTTATTGTCGGCAACATGTCAAAAAATTCCAACCAGTTTTTGAGGAACTCTAAAGTGAAATTTAGCCATTTTTGGGTTATTTTAAAACTGGAAATTTTTAAAATCTGTGTAATGTAATAATATTGCTGGAGAGTGATATTTACGAAAACAAGTCATTTAAATTCAATCTGCCAAAAATTTTACCGACTTGAAACGTTTCATATCTGATAAAATATTGATTTACTCGAAACAGTTGTCATTTGATTGAATTATTGCTATTACTTAAGTCTATAAATGTAAAATCAATAGTTACTTAAAAATATACACCTAGGTTAATTTATTATGATAACTTTAAGCATTTTGAGATTCTGGAACGATTCGGGTACTTTCGGCAGTCTATATATATTTTTTGGCCGTCAGTGTATGCAAGGACGCCACCAAAAAGGAAACGATACATTTAAGCAAAGCTAAAATTCATAGGAAAGATGGCGCCACCCTATAGTATAAAATAAAGCATTAAATTTTGAAAAATGCGACGACATGCAAAGGTCCAGAGGCAATTTTAGTAGAAACAAATGTCTGAAATTCATTTCTGACCCGAAACTAAAAAAATTGGTAGCATATTGTGCTTCACCAACTCCAATAATAAAAAAAAAAATCAACGCACATTTACAGAATACAATTTATTTAATTTAAATATAAAATAACAGTACCACTACCATTTCTTCCATTCCATCCCATCAGGCGGCTTCACCGCCACCTTTTCCTTAGAAATCTCGTCCCAATTGGTGCTAAGAACAGTCCCTCCACTCTCCATCTACAAACCCTACTTAAGCCACACTCTCACCCAATCAAATCACTTACATAACTCTTATTCATAGCCCTCTTAACCTCGTCGCTGCCCTTTCCGTAAATCTCCTGAAACAACTTATTAAGCGCCTCCTCGCCCTCAGGCTTCTCTTTCGCCTCCTGCTCCTTCATCTCCTTCTCCACAGCCGACCAGTCTTTGCCCTTTTTCGACGTGGGGTAGGCCGGCGGCCCGCTCGCTTCAGGCACCTCCTGTGGGATTGCCTTGGGGATGTTTTTCTCCTCGCCTTCGAGTTTGCTCCATCGGATGCCTTCGCGCTTCTGCAGCTTCACCTCGATCTGTCAAAACCACAACTGATTATCCGCAATGGGAGGGATTCGTACTTACCTTTGAAGGGGTGATTTTGTACGAGCATTGTTCGGGGACGATTTCGTGGGAGAGGTTGAACTTAACCTGGATGTCCTCTTCGTCGGGGAATTTGACGTCGAGGTGAACACAAGATGTAGAGAAGTTTGTAGTTAGATTGTCGTTTTTTACGTTTTTGATGAGTACGGTTATTACGACGGCCGTTTCGGTTTGGTACCAGTCGTGCTTTACTTGCACTTTTGGCTAAAAATAAATTGTTTTAACCTTACTTTTTGGGTGAGGGGGGTTTTGTTACTTGTTCTGTGTGTTCGGCTTCGGCCATTTTTTCAAATATGATTAAATGCGGTTGAGTTTGATGTTACGGTTGGTTATTTTTTATGAATAAATGTAGATTTGTACTCACGAGAGAATAAATATAAACATTCTAGAAATTCGGAAAGTCTGGCAGATGACAGGTTTGACGCTTGACGTTTACAGGGGTGTATAAAGAGTTGCCTAACTTTAGTTAATGCGTAAATGTACAGTACGACCTATTTGTATAGCCGATGAGTAAATTTAATATTATATACAGTATGATGCGGTTGCTTATATAAATAAAAGATATAATTCAAAATAAAAAGTAGCAAAAAATGAAGAAAAACCTTCCATCAATAGAGTGTTTCCACTTTACAACTATATCGTTTTATTTGTTGTTGTTTATTATTTTGTTATCTTATCTTTTTTGACCTATCTACAGATCTGATAACATTCGGAAAATAGTAAATAGTATTTAAATATAAGGTTAACAAAATTATCAGCAATTAAAATTAATTTTGTAAAAAATCCATTTCCAAGGATGATTCAGTTATAATTTATGTTGCTCGCCCGATATATTTATACATAAATATAATATAAATAATGGAGAAAAAATCGAGGAATGAGCACAGATATCGGATAAACGTAAACACGGATAGGAGAATAACCTCGGAAGAGACGATCTGGGTTATATCCTACCGCCGTGAAGGAAGTTACAGACAAAGAGGTAATGAGTAGTGAAGGGGCAGAAAGAAAGAAAAGGGGTAGAGAAGTCGCCGAAAGATATATAGAGATGGAGGAGGTCAAGGACATGATCACCGAACTTGCGACACAAATCAGAGATGATATGAGAGAAAGTAATAAACAATTATTGAAAGAATGTAATACACAGCTTAAAAAGAGCTTAAACAGAAGCAAAATCAAGAAGTTAGAGATAAGCATGAAGAATGGAAGCGAGCTAAGGAGGAAATGGGAAAGAGAGTGGGTGAAGTAGAAAGTCAACTAGACCGAATTGCGAGAAAAGAGAAGAAACAAAGTAGTGATGATGGGATTGGAAATAGGAACAGGAGAGCAGAAGCAGATAATTGAAAAGATGACAAAATTTTTAGAAGAGAAAGCCAAAGCAAAGAGTAAAGTTAAAAGCTCGTACAAAATTTCAGAGAAAGTTTATGTAATGGAATTCGAAAATAGAGAAGAAAAAATCAATGTAATGAAAAGCAAGAACTTAAAAGGGTCGCCAATTTACATAAATGATGATTTGACGAAAACGCAAAGAAAAATTCAAATCAAAATAAAAGAAGAGGCAATAAAAGAAAGAAATAAGGGAAACGTGGTTAGAATGGGATATAAAAAGTTAACTGTAGATGGCAGAAATTTTGAATGGAATGAAGAAGAGGGTAAACTCAAGAAGGTAGAAAATTTTTAGCAAAGAGACAAAAGAAAAGGAAGAAAAGGAGGAAAAATGGGAGGAAACAAGGCAAGAGAATAATGGATGCAGGTAGGGAAATCGGAAAAAGAGAAACTGGTACAAAATTAGGAGAAAAAGGGGTGAAGGTACTATTTTGGAATGTCCAAGGGTTGCGAAAAAAGGGAAAATGAGTTTTGGGACTACGTATGAAAATTTAATGTGGTGGGGCTAGTAGAAACATGGGTGCAAAGAGAAAACTGGGAGAAATTTGAAGAGACACTATCACAAGAATATGTGTGGGAGTGTCAAGGGGCGACAAAGGAAAAGAAAAAGGGGAGAGCAAGCGGAGGAATAGTAATGGGAATTAGAAAAGAAATGCAAGAATTGGAAAAGGAAAGTAATAATAAAAACGGACTAATGAAGAAAGTAATACAGCTGGATAACAATCGATGGGAAAGAATAATCGTTTAAAATGGAGAAAACCAAGATAAACATAGAAAAGAAAACAAAAGAAAAAGGAGATGAAAAAATACTTACAGCAGGGGATTTTAACACAAGACTGGACGATAAGGGGACAAGAATAATAGATAAAGAAAAGGGAGAGAAAAGAGGATCAAAAGACAAAGCAAATAACAAAGAAGGGAACATATTGTGGAAGATAATAGAAGAAATGGGATGGGAAATTTTCAATGGAAACAAGGAAGGAGATGAAGAAGGAGAATGGACGTACGTAGGCGCTAGGCGAGAATCAATTATAGACTATGGGATTGTCAACGAAGAGGCGTGGGAACAAAACACGTACTACAACACCGAAGACACATTAATCAAAACTGTAAACAACAATTTTAAATTTCACATTAATTTCCACAGTGAAATTGAAGATCAGTTTAAATTAACTTTCGAAAGATGTTCTAAATTAAAACCAAATGATAGACATTCACTTCTCCGCCAGTGTTATTCTAAAAAGTTTCTAGCAATTGTAGAAATAATGAACAAATGAACTCCTTCATTTTACCAAAATATCTCACAAACTCGATCTCTTTTGAAAAACTTCATACACTTATCTACTAATTAACACATGTAAAGATAACATAATAAATACAAACACCAATCATATACCCTCCACCCCTCATTGGGAAACACGGTTAAATTATAAAATTAATAACATTAGAAAACAACTAGGTCAAATAACACAGTACCTTGGAGGAGTTAAAACACCACATATCATGACATGTATGCATTCGATACTGACCAACAATAATTTTCATCAAACTGATTACGATGAATACAACACAACACTATCCCAAATTAAAGATACCCTATTACAAAAGCTTTGCTTATATAGCAAAAGACTTAAAAGATACCTGAATCTGGAAATGGTGCATCGTCCCAAAACGATGATCTAGACGGCGTAAAAACCATTCTGAACGGGCTTGAGATTGCGGACAAGGATAAAATTCATACGTTGCGTCTTGGCCGCCGAGGTGCAAATTCTAGACCGTTAAAGATATTTCTTGGTAGCCGCAGCAATGCCCTTCTGGTCCTGAAGAATAAAACTTACATTTCAGAAAAAAACTCCGGTATAAAGATAACGAATGACGAAACACCCATGCAACGCGAGTACAAAGCTAAACTTCGGGCAGAACTTGAACAACGGAAAACGGCCGGTGAAGAAAATTTAACTATCCGCTATGTCAAAGGTAAACCGAAAATTGTCCCATTGTCACCTCTGTACAAAAAACAAACAAAAAACTAAATTCTAATCTGTTCACCTTCTTTGAGCTTACGGTTTATTACACAAATATAGCATCCCTCTTGGCCAAATTTGACGAGTTTCTCTTGTCAGTTTCCAATTTATCTCCTACGTTTATTCTCATAACGGAGTCATATCTTAATTCCTTTATTCCTGATTCTATAATAAATATCCCTGGTTATTCGATATATAGGAGTGACCGCACTTACTGCAAAGGTGGTGGAGTTTGCATTTATGTCTTAAACACTTTAAATAAAATCCCAATAGATGTCGATCTTTTGGATGAATATTCTACAATTCACATAGAATCCTTATGGCTAAAAATTACAATCTCTAATATCACACTCCATCTGGCTTCCATATATCGTTCACCTTCAACATCATTTGATAATGATTTATCATTAATTCAGGCTCTAACACTTGCCAGTGTAAACCTTAATAATTTGTGGAGATTTCAACTTTCCAACGCTCAATTGGCGCGTGCCCCTCCTAATGGATGGTAATACTCAGGCGGCAAACTTTATGAACTTTTATCTGAATTCTAATCTGCACCAACTAATACTTGAACCGACTCGATTCAGAAATAATGACAGACCTTCAACTCTGGATTTAATATTTACGAATGATCGTCAGCTTGTTTCGACTACAGAATATTTTCCTCCAATAGGTATAAGCGATCATGTCGTTCTTCTTTCAAAGTTACAATTCCTTCTAGATAGCAGTCATGGTAGAACTATATGTAAAAAAATGTACCGTCTAGCTGATTTTGAAGCTATAAAAACCTACTTATCTGGGTCTGAACTGGATTCAATTAACTTCAATATGTCTCTTGAAATCATGTACAATAATCTCGAGCGATTGTTAAACGTTTCAGTTGAACGCTTTGTTCCAGTTCGTAACATCAGAATTAGGGACAAACCATGGATTTCTAACACCATTAAATATCTAATTCGAGAAAAGAAAAAAATGTGGCTTCAATATAGGCGCAGTAATGACAACGAACATTATTCGCAATATCGTGCGGTTTGTAATAAACTTAAGACAGCAATTCGATCTTCAAAATCTAGCTACGAGATGAATCTTGCAACTAAAAGCAGCAAGGAATTCTTCAAATATATTAACAAAACCCTAACAAGTAAAGTACGTACACTTCGTTTAAGATCAGCTGATGGTGATGTATTGACATTACCATCAGCCATCGCTGATTCGTTTGCCATTGAATTCGAACATAATTACGTGTCTGAACCGCCCGGTGCTTTGCCTTCTTTATGTCCAAATACCCGGTCAATTAACAATATTCATACTGTTATTTTTACGGAACCAGAAGTTTTGAGAGTACTCCAGTCCTTTAAATTAGACTCATGTCCTGGACCAGACGGTTTTCATCCTATATTACTGAATAAATGTGCTTCAGTTCTATCTAAGCCAATCGCTGCAATAATGCAACAGTCACTTTCTGTAGGTTCTGTACCAAATGTTTGGAGGTCTGCTACAGTTATTCCAGTCTACAAAAAAGGTGATAAGCTTAATCCAGCAAACTTTCGACCTATTAGTTTAACATCGTTGCTTTGTAGATCTATGGAAAAAATAATTAGCCAACAACTGACTGAGTTTTGTGTGAACAATAATATCCTCAAGCCCAACCAGCATGGTTTCCTTCCCGGTAGATCTACAATATCTAACCTTCTAGAGTGCCTTAACAAGTGGACCAAGGCTGTAGACAATAATCAGCCAATAGACATTGTTTATCTTGACTTTAAAAAAGCATTCGACCGTGTTCCTATTCGCAGATTACTACTAAAACTGGAACATTATGGTGTTCGCGGTGACTTACTGAGGTGGATAGCGGAATTTCTTCAAAATCGTACCTTTACAGTTAAGATTCTCACTGAACATTCACAAGCTACACCGGTTCTTAGCGGTGTTCCACAAGGGTCCGTGCTTGGACCCATCTTATTCAATATCTATGTTAGTGACCTTGCCTCCTTGTTTAACTGTTCATCCGCGTTGTTTGCTGACGATACAAAGATATTTTCAAATCCTCTCGAGAATCCTGATGCTCTTTCTAATGATCTCAAACTTGTGGAAGATTGGTGTGACAAGTGGTTACTATCCACAAATGAAGCTAAATGCACTGTATTACATATTGGGTCAAACAATCCACATAAATCATATTATCTTAACGGAATTGAATTGCAATCTGTAAAACAACAAAGAGATCTAGGTGTTATTATATCAAGTGACCTCAAATGGGCATCCCACATTGGTGCTGTGGTTAAAAAGGTTAACTCGCTGCGGTACTTAGTTGCTATCAGTTTTAAAAATATTTATCCTGCTTTGCTAGAACGCATCTATAAATCGTATGTCAGACCAATTTTTGATTATGCCGCCCCAGTGTGGAATCCTTACTTTGCTGGTGATATCCATGTCCTAGAACAGGCACAACGACGTTTCACTAAACTGTCGCCTGCTTTAAAACATCTCCCCTATGAACAACGACTTACTGCCCTTCACTTATCTTCTTTGACTGCTCGACGAATTCGTGGCGATTTAATTGAGACATACAAAATATTGCATGGTCACTATACGTGTCATTTATCATTGTTTGTACTCAGCACTAATCTACACCTACGAGGACACAATCTGAAGCTAGTACGTGAACGGTTTTACAAATTGTGTAGGCAACACTTCCTCACAAACAGAATACCAAATTTGTGGAACACTCTGCCGAATGATGTTATCGCAGCCTCGTCACTCAATGCCTTCAAGAACCGACTTGACGCCCACTTTTCTAATTCTTTCTAGCTCTTTTTAAATTTTCATCATTATTGTATTCATATTTATTTATATTATCTTGTATTAATGCACACTCTGACTTTGTAATGAAGTGCATCGGCATTTTGCCGCCTTACTTCTACTTCTATAATAATAATAATAATAATACAAACAATCACATCTCAGAAAAATTCATAACACTAAATTTTTAAACAACGAAAAACTATTCTATCAACATTTAACTAATTCAAGCAATAAAACTCAATTATCCGGTGAACTTCCAAGTTCACAGGATGTAACAACATTTTGGTCAAAACTTTGGTCTCAAGAATTTGAATTTAACCAATCTGCCAAATGGATTCCTCATATATCCCATAAACTATCCACAATTACACCAATGAATGATCATCAGATAACACTTGCCGAATTAATAAATACCATCAATAAGACACACAACTGGAAATCACCAGGACCAGACAAAATACATAATTTTTGGATAAAAAAATTAAATTGTGTACATTCATTTCCTACATCATTTAAATCAGTTCCTTCTTGATCCATCCTCCTTTCCAACATTCTTATGTCATGGTGTAATATACCTAAAACCTAAAGATAACGACACAAAAAATCCATCAAAATACAGACCTATCTCATGTTTACCGACAATATATAAAATATTAACCTCATGCATTACACAAAAAATCTATCAACACTGTTTTAACTCTGACATCATTAATGAAGAACAGAAAGGATGTATTAAAGGATCCTTTGGTTGCAAAGAGCAATTAATCATAGATTCCATCATCTGTGAACAAGCTAAAAAAGAAAATCGAAACATATATACTACTTTTATTGATTATAAGAAAGCTTATGATTCTGTCCCTCATTCCTGGCTATGCAAAATTCTGGAATTATACAAAATTGATTCTAAAATCTGCACTTTTCTCAAATGTTCCATGGAATTTTGGAAGACCACCCTCCAAATAACTTTAAATGAACAAACAATTCAGTCAGATCCAATAATGATCCGAAGAGGAATTTTTCAAGGCGATTCTCTTAGCCCGTTATGGTTCTGCTTAGCAATAAATCCCCTCTCCGATATCCCGAACAGCTGCAATTATGGGTTCAATATAAGAATTAACAAACAAAAAGAAAACAGAATAAGTCACTTGCTGTATATGGATGACATAAAAATATATGCAAGAACACAAAATCAGTTAACAACCTATTAAATCTGACTGAACAGTTTTCCGGTGATATTGGTATGTCTTTTGGTATTGAGAAATGTAAGACCCGAGCAATCAGAAAAGGCGTCCAACACCAAGTACCACATATAACCCAGAATAACGAAATAATCGAAGCCCAAGAACGAAATGATACATACAAATATCTAGGTGTCTGTCAATCCTCCCACATCAATCATACCAAAACGAAAACACAGTTGAAAGATCAATACCTAGCGAGATTAAAATTAATATTGAAGACAGAGTTAAATGGAAAAAATTTAATGAAAGCAGTAAATACATTCTGCGTTCCACTGCTAACATATTCTTTTGGAGTCATTAAATGGTCCAAAACTGATCTTGAAAATTTAAACATGGCAACAAGGAAAATCTTCACACAGTATAGAAGGCATTGTCCAAAACCATCCATTGAAAGATTCTCATTACCAAGACAGAATGGAGGAAGGGGTTTCCAGAACCTAGAAAACTTATATCAGAGACAAATCTCAGATCTGAAGAAGTATTTTTTGAAACGAGCAGACAGAAATGAAATGTTTCGCACCATCACAAGAGCAGATTTGAACCACACACCCTTAAATTTGTCGAACACCGAAGAAATCCAGACCCTCCATACAATAGACAAAATAATAAGTGGGCTAAAACAAAAACAACTACATGGAAAATTCTACAAAGACTTAGAAGAAACTCATGTCAATAAGAAGATGTCATTGATTTGGTTAAAAAAATCAAGTTTGTATGCCGAAACAGAAGGATTTGTGTTTGCTATTCAAGACCAAGTAATCAATACCAAGAATTACAGAAAATACATCATCAAAGATCCGAATATAAGAAACGACTGCTGTCGCCTCTGCAAAGCAAAACCTGAAACGATCCAGCACATGATCTCCTCGTGCAGCATCCTGGCACAAACTGACTACAAAGCTAGACAAGACAACGCAGCCAAAATCATTCACCAAGAATTAGCAACACTTATGAACTTAATCGAAGATACGACACCCTATTACACTTACATTCCATCTCTGTTCCTTGAAAATAACAAATACAAATTATACTGGGATCGTACAATACTTACAGGCTTAAACATTACAGCTAACAGACCAGACATCATATACTTATCAAAAAACACACGAACGAAGCCATTCTCATTGACATTGCTATTCCTAACACAAACAACATTATTCAAACATACCACACCAAGATTTCAAAATATCTACAATTATTGATAGAAATGAAATCCATGTTGAATCTTAAACAAATTTCAATTCTACCCTTAGTTATCTCTAATGTAGGTGTAGTCCCAAATAGCTTAGTTGAGAATTTAAAGTCTTTGCATTTGAATGATTCAATAGTTGTCAAAATTCAAAAAGCTATTTTGTTAGGAACATGTCATATTGTTCGTAAGTTTCTCGAACAGTCTGATCATGTCAGTGAGATTAGATTAGCACCAGTAGGTCAGAGTAGTGTAGGTCACTTTCCAAGTGATGCGCGGATAAATGATCGGTAGTTACTAGACTTTTGGGGATGGGGTGAGATTAGAGAATAATAGCAGATTAATTTGTATGCTGTAATTCTAGGATCTCGAAAGTTGTTTTGTTAATCTCATCAATACATATCATTTCTTGGTCTTAGTACCCGTAATGATAGAAGTCTTGCCTGAATGCCGGTCATTTCCGGGTCAGTGGTGGGTCTTAATAATAACAAGGCTTTATTCCTAACAGGTTTACACCCAATAACAAGGAAAACTAAAACAGTAAAAAAATAACATGCAATTCCAAAGTCACTGAACTTAAGTATAACATAAGGCATTATTAATAATAAAAGCTCCCACAAAACTACAAACTATAAACCTTACTACTTACTAAAATACAAAGAAAGGATTTGATTACAACTGATAGCGAATCGTAATATATATCGCAATGAGTAGATATTTCATTTACCTTATTGGACATAACAACTACTGGAGATTTACGTAGTACGTTTGTCTTATATGGTGGACTATAAAAAATTTGAGATTGGCGTGAATTAATACGAGGTACAACCAAGTTAAATTTGTCCAGAAGACTTGGACAATCTATTTTGTTGTTAAACAAATTAAAAACAAATTTCAGGACAATAATATTGCGCCGATTCTGGAGAGCTAGAAATTCAAACCTACCCAGTAGTGCAGCACGATCACAACCCCCTTCAGGATAAACTTTATCTACACAATAACATAAAAATTTTAGAAATTTGCGTTGAACAGCTTCAATATTCTTAACATGCACATCATATAAAGAATGCCAAATTATAGCACCATATTCCAACATAGATCTAATAAGCGCAAAATATAAATTACATGAAGTTGTTATATTTGAGAACTCGTTACAATTTCTATAAACAAAACCATACATCCTAAAAGATTTTGCTATTACGTCATCTATATGTTTCACAAAATTGAGTTTAGAATCAAACGTAATGCCTAAATCTTTAAAATTGTCACAACGATGTAACTCAGTATTAGCTATGGTGTAAGGAAATATACTAGGATTAAGTTTTCTTGTATAGGACATAACGAAACATTTGCCTTGGTGTATATATATATTTAGTAAGTTAATTTGTACCCCTACTTGGAATCTTATTAAGCTTGTAAGGCAAATAATAAATTATAATACTACTATAAATAATGTTCCAGTTCGATAACAAAACGCAAGTATTTATATCAGGACAAAACCACATTTTTCTGTAAAAAACCACATCTAAATTTATCTATTTATAAATAAGATCGGTAAATGAGATTTATGACTGATAAGTACTATTTTCAAGAAAAATCATTGAAAATGATAAAAACCATGGAATCTGATATCGTATTTGTTTTAGAAAAAACAAATTAAATAAGATTCAGATTAGACTTAAAAAACCAACTTATAGTACTTCAAGTGCCCTTTACATTGTGTAATTTCTTAAACTTTGACACTAATAAGTTGATAACAATAATAAACATTTCTAAAATTTTTGGAAAGGATCAAGTTTCAACAAACACAATTATCAGAAGGTAGTACTAAAAGAAATTATGTTCGCGATTTTCATCTTATCAGCTTATCTCCATTAGTTAGTAATTACCTGTGTTGACTCCACCAATAAATCAGACGTACATCTTTGAATATTTCAGTACGCAACGATTTCTTGGCGAAGATGTTACCAGTTATCTTATTTTCACTAATTATAATTTCTGTGTCTCAGGTAAATAATAATCAAAAACACATACAAACACCAATGGATACAAATTTAAATTAATATATTTGCAGGCTTCACCATGGGACACCCTTTCAGCAACCATCGCCGTCGTGGAATTTGAGCCAGTCTATAACGAAAGACTCACAGACAATGAAATAATAGAAGCGAACCTCGTCAAGTACTTAGATATATTAAATACTACAGTGGTCACAAATAATAAGGTAGTTTAAGAAAAAAATCTAAAATTGTTTTCACCAGTTTCTCCTAGACACTTGATATGATCATATTTCCTGAAGGAAGTCTTGGTGTTATTGGCGAAACTTCTGTGGAAATGGCAACAGGAGACAACCCCTTCTATGACCTCAAAGAATATCCAGACTTTATGAAAACTTTATCTTTCACGGCAGCCAACTTTACAACATACCTCGTCACTAATCTAGTTGAAAAAGTGAAATGTGATGACACATCTTCTAGTGATAGCGAAAATTGTAAGAACACTGGGTACTACTATTACAACACAGATGTGGTCTTCGACAGAAATGGCACCATCATCAGCCGGTTTGTATATCTGATAAGATGAACCAACACTTTATTTGTTGATTTTAGATATCACAAGTACAACCTCTTTGGTGAGTTCGACATGGACAGACCTGATGAACCAGAAATAGAAACGTTTGAAACCGACTTTGGTGTCAAGTTTGGCATCTTCACTTGCTTTGATATTTTATTCAAAAGTCCAGCTCAACCCGTCTTGACTGAGAACATAGATGCCATCGTCTACCCCACCGAGTGGCACGCAGAGCTCCCATTTTTAACAGGTTTGTTGGTACTTCTTCATGAACTAATATCTAAAGTCGTCTTTGCAGCTCTTCAAACCCAACAGATGTTCGCTTACGACCACAAAATTATGTTGTTTGCTGCTGGTGTAAATGAACGAAGCGCGTCCAGTGGTGGAAGCGGAGTTCACAGAAGTACGACGTATTTGTTAAGTTTTGAAAATCTAACTCTGAGTTTCAGGTACTCACGATACCATTTTGAACACAATTGTGGCTGAAGGAGGTTCTAAAACTTTAATATATGAAAGTGTGAACGGAATTGTGGTGGCTCCCGAAGTTCAGGATGTCGACGTTTTGGGTAAAGAAATGGACGATTTCCCTCTATGGATCGATGCCAGTCTTCAAAGTACTTGTCCTCGATGTAGAGTTACATAATTATCTACAATGTCTGCTTTTAGATTTCACGTGGACACCTTTAAACACGACCAGTTCGCAACCCATCGAAGATCAAGTTTGTCATGGAAATGACACAGAAAACCCTTTCTGTTGTAATTTCAACATCAGTTTGACCACAAGTAAAGAAACCGGTACTTCGTATTCTTACCTCCTGGTGGCTTTCTCAGGCCTTCGTCACTACCCCAACATCAGCGACGGTGGTCTTGAAATCTGTGGAGTCATCGCTTGTCTCAACGCTTCGATATCTTCCTGTGGTCAAAGATTTCCGAAATACGACGAAATTGTGTGGCCTGTAACGTTTGAGGAACTTACCATTACAGCTAATTTCGAAGTCAGTGACAATAAGACGCAGTTCCCCAATACTTTGTTGAGTTCGATTCGACCGATTAACGCGAATGAGACGGAATGGAGTGGCAAAAATGTTGATGAAGATGGGAAAACGGTGATCCAGACGTTCGCTCTTAAGAAACCACAAAATCGGCTGTTGACTTTTGCGATTTATGGACGAGATTTCGGACAAGATGTGTTTCCAAGAGATGACGATCACAATGATACAGGTGCTGCAAGTTCCATTTCAAGTACTCTGCTAATTTTGGGCTGTTCTCTGGTTTTGTCTGTAATGATACATGTGTAAAATACATGTACGTAGAGATGCATTTGTCATAAAGTTAAAATGTAAATTAATTTTTAATATAATTTTTACTGTGTAACAACTTGTTAAGTACTAACTATATTTAGCTAATAGATATCTGTGTGAAATAAAACATCGTACAATTCAAAAAATAATTTTTAAATTCTATTGTGTCTAGAGGTCATGAAATGTAGAAAAAACATGAAACTGGCAAATCGCCTGATGGACTCGATTACTATACTTCCCTAGCTTATGCTCGGGAAGTAAAATGATAAAAATTGTAAAAATCTAATAATAAATCAAGAAAAATTACACAACTCCAAAAGGGTAAAAACACTGTAGGAGTTACTTGGTCAGGGTTTATTAATGTCGAATCCCTAAACTTTTTATGTCTTTGTCCATTTGAGTCTTCCACTTGGCCCTGGGTCTACCTCTCCTTCCACCTCCCTCCCTATTGATTCATCAATGGTCTCAGTACTCGATCCTGTGTAATTTCATTGAGTGTCCCATCAACCTGATTCTTTGTGGTCCGATTCATATATTCTTTTAATTCTCGATTGGTGCTGCTTCTCCAAAATTTTTACGTTTACGTTTTTACCCCTTAGCACCGTTCTTCCCCATGCCGAAAATGCGTTCTCTCCCATTTTGTTTCGAGTGTTCTTGTTTGTCATGTACTTGGCCTTTTTTAGATTTATTTCTAGTCATTCTCAATATTTTGTTGTATACTCCCAATACATTTAGGACCTTAATTGGCTGTAGTACTCGATCTTAAACCCGAATAAAATATATGAAAATCATCTTTTATCTGTTTTGATGTTCCAAATCTATACTTTGCAGTTATTTTAGGGTGTTGATTTGGTCATCTGATCTTTCTCTGTAATTTTCGAACTAGCGGAGTTAGACCGCTATTGATAGTACCTAATTGTCGATTAGTAAGTAAAGTTCAAGACGGTACCTCTATTGCAAAAATTCGAGCTGCTAGAAAAATTCTGAAGGTAGATTCGAAATCATCGACCCCAAATTAGCAAAAAACAGTAAAAACATTTCATGCAACAACAAAAAGTTTCGATTTTGTTTTGCTGTGAATTATTAATGCTTTTGCTAAGAATTTTGGAACAATTGCTACTAATGTTACCTTCTTTACTGTTAAGTTGGTAACTCAAGAAGAACCCATTGTTATTATGTCTAAGTTTCCACCCAAGTTAACAGTTGGTGATGACTAGGCTTTGGATTTTAGGTCGTTATAAAAATGAACAAAAGGAGACATTTTTAGGTCCCAAAATTGACGAATTAGGTTATAAAAATCTTAGTTTAGGTTAAAGACCCGGAGGAAATAATTTTTGCTCAACGAAAAAGCATACAACAAAAAAATACATATTAAAAAAAAAAACATTAAACAAAACATTATAGAAACAAATATTTTGTGTAACAAACAAAAAAATTGGTCTAAAGAGTTTAGACAGAACTTCCCTCGCTGTCGGAAACTTGACGACTGCATGCCTATTGTGTTTTTTTTTCTCATTGCATTTTTGTAGTGGGAATTTAAAAAAAAATTGTGATGACGTCATCAACATTTTTGCAAGGACACGTATATCAGTTGGGATAGATGTAGTGTAATACTAAGAATAAAATTATTGTATTCCCAAATTTTCGGGAAAATGAATTGGGTCGTTTTGAATATTGATTTCTTATAATCAATAAAATAACGAAACAATTTACTCACGTATACGGCGCCGGTGTGTAATATCTAGAGAGCGGATTTCTGTAGGGCTAGGCAAGGCCAAACTCGGTACGGCTCGTACGGGATGCGAATTCATTGCGGTTGCGGACTGCACTTCGTTTATTTGAGATTAGAATAACGCTGTTTCGTTGCACTCTGCTGTTAATTCCCGTTCTCATTTACTTAGCCGTTTGATTAATAAATCGTTAATTATATTTATGGAATTAGTACCGATTAAATTTAGTGATTATCTATCACCCGGCGATCCAGCACGTCCCCCCCTATAATCGTGACGTAGCCCGACACAAATCCGCTTTCTAGTAATATGAGGGGCAACTGAAAATCGTTTATGTATAAACATTCTGAATTTAAGATGACAAGCGTAACAGCATACGTGAGAGTCAAACAGAGAAACTGTAAACAAAACGACCATCGGTTTTATTGCTTCGACTTCCGCTTATTATATAAAACATTGGGTTTTATTTTAATTCTTGACGGTGAAATTCACAATTGGTTGATTATAAACATGTCTATTCTACATTCGCGGAACAAAACAAATGCAGGTCTGTAATGTTAAAGTCGATATAAATAAGCGTGCTACCCTTATGTTTCAACCGAGTTTTTCCTTTAACAAATTTTGTGTCTACCAAATTGGGTTGGTTGGGGTGTAATACTAATAATAAGTGTTGCCTTTAATTTAATCAATAAAATAAATTGACTTCATTAATTTTTTTGAACCACCTCTTAAGAAAATCTAAAAAATATGAATGGAATGATAAATCACAAGTACAAACTTTGTTTGCACTTTAGATAGGATTTATTCACCAAAATTTAAGGGTGACGTCATCAATTTTTTTAGGAGGGATGAACAAATACATTTTGAACAAAAGTTTACCATGCTTATAATAATTTTAAAATATTCCCAAGATTTCAAAGCATTCGGTTTTGTAATTCCTGATTAAATCGATAAAATAAATTCACGCATTCATTAATTTTTTTGAGTCACCCTGCATATGCAAATCCAAAAATATGAATGGAATGATAAATCACAAGTACAGACTCATCATATTTTGTACATTTTAGATACGATTTATTCGACAAACTTTTGAGCTGACGTCATCAGTTTTTTTGTAGAAGATAACCAAATATATTTTGACTAAACATTTATTATGCTCTTTATGACCTTAAAACATCTGCAAGATTTCAGAGCATTCTGGTTAGCAGATTAAAAATTAAATTTCAAAATGTTGTTTTATAATTTTGATTTTTTTCCAAAAATCTGGACGTTTCGGGTGAAAAGTCCATTCGGAGTTGTAAACTACATGTGTAGGACTATGTTATTTTATACAATTGAAAACCCATTTACTATGTACAATTTTGAAGTGACGTCATCGCATTAGTGGTGGGGATGAATAGACAAATTTTGGTTAGCGTTTTACCATCTACATGATATTCTTAATATAAGTACAAAATTTCATAACAATCGGTCGAGTACTTTCGGAGATTATCTGTCTAATAAAAATACGGGACGGCAGACGGACAGACGGACGGACAGACGGACGGACAGACGGACGGACAGACGGACGGACAGACGGACGGACAGACGGACGGACAGACGGACGGACAGACAGACGGAAATGGGAGACCTATTTCTTCGTCTTCTAGGGGTCATGAAAGATCGAGAAAACGTAAAAGTAGAGAGTCGGCCGACGGACTCGGTTACAATACTTCCTTTGCTTACGCTCGGGAAGTAAAAATGATTAAATAAATCAACGATCTATAGTTACGTCCACTATCGCAAACAAATGGTGATCAAATTAAAGCAAGTCGCATTTAACAAAAAATAAAATATTAATTCAGGTATTTAACATGACTTACAAAAGCAAACTATATATTTCTCTAAATTTTCGATTGTAAATTTACACCTTTGATCGCTTAAAACACTTTTAAGTTTTGAAAACGTGCGTTCCACATCACAAGAAGTGATGGGTGCAAAATTAAATATTGAACAATCTACGTTTTCATTTATGTATGTATTGTTGGTAGCATTTCCATTACCGCAAATTACGTTAATTACTGAACATATAAAATCGTATCCTGGATTCTTTTTTAATAGAGAACATAATTTTTGGAACGCCATTTCCCCCACCTTTCCTGGTGCGTTTTTTAAAGATGTATACACTTTTTCCACAATTTCCATACTTTGGTTTAATTTTAAACCTATAGTTTCTAATTGTTCTATTGCATCAGTAATAATTTTAAAGTGTGTTTTAATGTGCAAGAGTTCATTTTTAACGTTTGCTTTATTCAGGAATTCTTGAGATTTTTTAATGCTTTGTGCATCTGTGGCTTCAAATGACATTACAACCTAAAAATATTCAATATAAGAATCATAGTAAAAACACCATTATATATTTACTGACTTGTTTTAAAACATCAAAGTGTTTTGCATAAAACAATGCTGCTTGAATCCAAGTGCCCCACCTGGTTACTGCAGGTTCAGGTGGGAGAGGTGTATTTGGTAAAGTGTTTTTATAAAACTCTACTCTTATTGGTGCTTTTAAAAAGATTTTCTTAACACTGATAATTATCCCATTGACATCTGGATAATTCAGTCTAATTGTTTCAGACACTAAATGTAACCCATGTGCCATACATGTTAAGTGTGTTATATTTTCATAAAACACCTTCAAATTAGTACCAGTTTTGATCATGTACGAAGCACCATCTGATACAAACCATTTAACTTTTTTGTGTTCAGTTCCTTTTGGCCACAATAAAGCTACAAATTAACAATTAAATAAATTATAATAATTTCAATGCTTAAAATTATCAATAGCACACCCAATGATTCGTTTATAAATCTCGAGATTGTGTTATTATTAGTTGTATGAAGCTGCTTCAAAGCTAGTAGAAATGGACGGCCAGCTTCTTCAGAAGATAACTAAATGGGCTATGCATCTTCCTAATCTGTCCGTCGTCTCATCGACGCTAATCCATATATCAGTATTGCCAACAGAATTTCTAATTTGTTTAAATACCTGTAAATTATAAAATTTATGTGAAAAAGTTTTTAAATAAAAATTCTAGTGCTCACCATATTGTAATCTTTTGGTAAATATTTTTTTCTCAGAGTGCTTTCTGTGTATTTATGCATAAAATTTTAAACTCAGGACAACTAAATTTATTCCCTGGAATATTTGCTGCGGTAAATACCCTACATAAATCGGTGCAAAATTGCGTAAAATCATTGTCGGAACTAATGTTTAATAAAGTCTGTTTACTGGATTTATTCTTGTTGTTACTAAAAAGTATCGTAGTATTAGGTACAGGCATCTACCTGTATATAATATCTAATATTATATTATATGTATATATGAATTCATTGTATTTTTTTAACTAACAAAGAAATCTGCTTGTTCTAATAGGCAAAAATAATCTTCTTTTTCAGTTGTCAGATTTGATGACGTTTCCATGTTGGAGATTTTTTCACTAGTTTCCTTTAGCATTTCTTTCGTTTCGCACATGTGTTTTGTATTTGTTTCAAATCTAGAATAAAATTATGTTCATTAGCATTAGTTCATAAAAAATTGCAGTAACATACTTTTGCAATATTTTATGGCGCCTCATTTTAAAAACAATCACCGTAAGTTCTTCATAATCAGTGGGAGTGTCTTCAGTGATTATGGTGGTCTTTCCAGCTTATCTGAAAGAACTGCTTTTGTTATCTCCGTACAGTTATCAAAAATAACAGAAACACTTAAAAATGAAAATGATTACTTTATTAGATATTAACTTACTTAGTGTAAATAAGTACAACCCACACTGAATGGCAGAAATTTTCACAAAACTGCGTTAAAAATGAAGTGAGTAACGGATACACGAAACAGTTTCGGCGGTTGAGAACCAACTGGAAATATTGGAATGCTTCACTGTGAAGTGCAATAAACATAAATACCGAAAATAGGGAAAGTCCGAATGCACACCTCAAACATCTGATGTATTGTATAGTAAATACGGAAGTTGAGCATTATTTTTTCATTAGATGAAATAAATTTAATAAAACTAAATATTAAATCACTCTCTAATTTTTTTGGTAACCAACATCACTTTATAAACGTCTTCATAAAATCAAAATTCAACGAAGGAATTCTTCAAAACCTTGTCCCGTTTTAGGGACAATGGACAAAGAATTTTTATGACTTTGTGTCGTAGGGCCTTTTCACTATTATACGCACAACCCCGGATGTTCTGTTTATAATAAGTAATTTGCCAAGCAGGCACTTACAAAATAACACTTCCAGAGTAAACAAGTTTTCAGAAATACCTAATTATTTTATTAGAAATTATGAGAATGAAAAAACTTGTCTTTGGTGTATTTCTAATAAAGCCGTTGTATTTTTTGCTCTAAATATAATTAAGCATTATGAAGGCCACTTTTTAAAGAATACGACAACCCATATCTAATTGATCATATAATCTATAAAAAATGACGAAGAAAAGACGGCCTTTTAACGTCAGAAGTAAGTAATAAAAAATCTCGTCATTATCACGTGATTTTTTGGGCGAATGACGTCGCCGACGAGTTATGACCAAAAATTGACGTGAATTAGACGAAATTCTGCTGCTTGGGTAGCTAGGGCTTGATATTAAATCCCGGGAAAGGTGGTCGAAATACCTCACACTGGAATTCTAATACCACATATACCCGGAATCACAAAAGGCTGCAATATTTGGGACGGGCGATACTAAAGCACTCTCAAGTAATTGTTGCAGCTCCCAAGGACTTAAATAACTTTACAGGGAACAAGTTTCAAAGATTCATATATGAAGCAGAGTCTCTCATACAAGACAAAATTTGGTCGAAGTGTAGAAAGGACGTGTGTAGCCTACCATCAAAGAGCCCCTGAAGTCTATTTATCTATGAGTGGCTTAAACATATAATAATTGTAGAGAAAAAACACACGGATGACTCGATAACAAATTATGTTGGTAGCCCGATATATTTAATCATAAATATAAATAATGGTCCAGATCGATAAAAAACGTATATTAAACAATCACATTTTTCTGTTAAAGACAATATTATCTAATTTGATCTATTTATAAATGCGATCAATCAGTGAGATATATGTAATAACTGACACTAATTTCGAGAACAATAAAAATCGTTGAACATGATAAAAGTAATGGATTAAGTTTAAGTCAGATTTGTTTTAGGAAAAAAAATCAATTCAGAATTTAAAAAACCTAACTTAGTACTTCAAGTGTTTTCCAAATTATGTAAGTTCTTGACCTTGACACTAAGTTAATAACAACACGATGGACATTCCTAAACCTTTGGAACGGGTCAAGTTTTATCAAACACAATGCCAACGCAAAGTGATGCCATAAGATAAATTATGTTAGCGATTTTTATCTTATCATCTTATCTAAATTAGTTAGTAATTACATTCGCAATAAATTAGATATATAGTGTTTGAAATTTCAGTACGCACCGATTTCTTAACGACGATGTTACCAAATATCTTATTTTCACTAATTATAGTTTCTGTCTCTCAGGTAAAGTAAATAATCAAAAGCATACAAGCACACACGAGTAAAATTCTAAATCAATGCATTTAGAGGCTTCGAAATGGGACACCCTTTCAGCAACTATCGCCGTCGTCGAATTTGACACAATCTACTATGAAGTTCTCACAGACGATGAAAGAATACAAGCGAACCTCTTCAAGTACGCAGATATACTAAATGTTACAGTGGGCACAAACAATATGGTAGTTTAAGAAAAAATCTGAAATTGTTTTCACTAGTTTCTCTTAGACACTCGATATGATCATATTTCCGGAAGGAAGTCTTCGTGTTGTTCCCGAAACATCCGTGGAAATGGCAACAGGAGACAATCCCTTTAACGACTCCAAAGAATATCCAGACTATATGAAAACTTTATCTTCCATGGCAGTCAACTTTAACACATATCTCGTCACTAACATAGTTGAAAAAGTGAAGTGTGACACATCTTCTAGTGACAGTGAAAACTGTAAGAACACTGGGTACCTACTACTATTACAATACAGATGTGGTCTTCGACAGAAATGGCACCATCATCAGCCGGTTTGTATATCTGATAAGACGAACCAACAACTTATTTGTGGATTTTAGGTATCACAAGTACAACCTCTTTGGTGAGTTCGACATGGACAGACCTGATGAACCAGAAATAGAAACGTTTGAAACCGACTTTGGTGTCAAGTTCGGCATCTTCACTTGCTTTGATATTTTATTCAAAAGTCCAGCTAAAACCGTTTTGAATGAGAACATAGATGCCATCGTCTACCCCACCAACTGGCACTCAGAGCTACCATTTTTAACCGGTTTGTTCTTAACAGTTCGTCACGAACTGTTTTTAAAACCGTCTTTGCGGCTCTTTAAAGTCAGTAGATGTACGCTTACACCCACGAAATGATGTTGTTTGCTTCTGGAGGAAATCGACCAGAAACGTCCAGTGGTGGAAGCGGAGTTCACAGAAGTATGAGATATTTGCTATGTTTCGAAAATCTAACCCTGACTTTCAGGTAGTCACGATACCATTTTGCACACAATTGTTGCTGAAGGAGGTTCTAAAACTTTAGTATATGAAAGTGTGGAGGGAACTCTGGTGGCTCCCGAAGTTCAGGATGTCGACGTTTTGGGTAAAGAAGTGGACGCTTTCCCTCTACGGATCGACAACAGTCTTCAAAGTATTCCTCCTCGATGTAGAGTTAAATAATTATCAACAATGTCTGGTTTTAGATTTCACGTGGACACTTTTAAACACCACCAGGTCGCAAACCATTGAAGATCAAGTTTGTCACGGAAATGACACAGAAAACCCTTTCTGTTGTAACTTCAACATCACTTTGACCACAAGTGAAGAAACCGGTACTTCGTATTCTTACCTCCTGGTGGCTTTCTCAGGTGTTCGTCACTACCCCAACATCAGCGACGGTGGTCTTGAAATCTGTGGAGTTATCGCTTGTCTCAACTCTTCGATACCTTCATGTGGTCAAAGATTTCCTAAATACGACGAAATCGTGTGGCCTGTAACGTTTGAGGACATTACCATTATAGCTAATTATAGCTAAAGTCAGTGACAATAAGACGCAGTTCCCCAATACTTTGTTGAGTTCGATTCGGCCTATTAACGCGAATGAGACGATATGGATTGGCAGAGAAGTGGATGAAGATGGGAAAACGGTGATTGAGAAGACGTTCGCTCTTAGGAAATCACAAAATCGGCTGTTGACTTTTGCGATTTATGGACGAGATTTCGGAAAAGATGTGTTTCCAAGAGATGATACAGGTGCTGCAAGTTCCATTTCAAGTACTTTGCTAATTTTGAGCTGTTCTCTGGTTTTGTCTGTAATGCTACATGTGTAAAATGCATGTACATAGAGATGCATTTGTCATAAAGTTAAAAATGTAAATTAATTTTTAATATAATTTTTACATTGTAACAACTTGTTAAGTACTATATTGACCTAATGGTTGTCTCTGTGAAATAAAACATTGTACAATAATTCAAAAGAATTTTTTCGCAGCATGAAAAAACAAGTTGTTAATAAGGTTAAATTTAGAGAATTTTCATTCATTTTAGTTTTGTATAGGTAGAAGTTAATTTTTTTCAGTTTTCGTCGATCTATCTGTCGTCTGTTGGTGATTTTACTAGACGAGTAGTCTTGTCAGGTTGTTGTGAAATTTTAGGTGTTTTTTTTAAGAATATCGTGTAACAGACCAAAAAATGTGTTTGTTCATTCCAACTAAAAATGTAATGACACCAATTCAAAATTTTGCTAAATAAATCTTATATGTATACCTAGAATGTGTTCCTGTTTTCCTGTTTTATTTCTAACACTGCTCGCGAAAAATTCAAAAATTTGGCCTTGGCTGTGATCGTCTAACAAAATGGAACTCTACATCGTATTTGGTTTTTTTTTGTGGCGGAATGCGTTCAAATGCAAGTGGTGGATCCCAAGGTTGGAAAAGTACCACTAAATAAAACACAAAATATATGGAGGACACAAAATTATTTATTCCTCCACTGAAAAAAAAATCTGCAACTAAGTTGTGCTGGTTGAAGACATAAACTTGCCTAACTTTGAGTGAAATTAAATTAAACGTTGCGAATCAATGCAAATATTTGAATATCACAAATTTAATAAAAACAAAGAAAAATCTGAAGGAAAGTAACTGGATGCAAATACACAAGTTATTACAAGAGAATGAAATTTTAATAAGCAAACTTTATGCGGCGGTAGCTGCACCAGGGCGCCATAAGAGCGTGGCAATCGAACTATGTCAATTTCATTCTCGGGTACAGCAAAATTACCCAAATGGGGCGTTGTAGCACGAGCGGAGTTTGGGGCTCCTGGTTGTGGGTGTTCTCCCCCCACGATGGTGATTCTATTCTATCAGCAAGCACTGCCACACATCACCCCGCCATTACGAACATGCCGCTCGAGCAGGCCGTTACGGTCGCAAACTCGTGGTCCCGGCTATGGGCGAAGCCGACAGCGTCACGTCATCCCGATCGCCCCTGACTTCTATCCTAGGCCTGCATCCTTTGTGCAGATGGCGAGACCGCCAGTTCGACAAGAAATCGGGCACTCCGCTTCCGCCACGTGTTATTGTGTTGTTTACCTCAATTCCATTTTAAATGTTCACTTTCTATAACTCTGATATTAAACGACAACTGAACAAGTGTTAAAGTTTCAAAAAGAGGAATAAACAACATTTCAATTTGCCATACACTTTCGTGAAATTTTAAACAGCAAAGAATTCTTATTTGCGATTAAGATTGAACATCAGACAATTATATGATGGAAGAATTAGTCAACAAAATATTTACAAAATAAAAAAAAACTAGCAAAGATTTATAAAAACACAAAAAGATCTGGTGTGAAGTAAAACTTGTGCAGACAAAAAATTACTGCAGAGCATGAAAATTTACGTTCAATTCAAATTATCCAACAAAAAAAATGACTGAGACTAAAATTGCGAGACAGAGAAAAATTGTAAAAAAAATGCGCCAAAAATATGTCTCCCAGAAATGCGATCAATCCTGTGGCGCTGTGCAAATAATGGTCTAAATCAAAGGAATAAAATACACATTCCCCATAACCCACAATGTTGTTAATTTGTTCAACGAGATTTTACAGTTCAAACATGTGCTCGGTTTGAAAATACCGAACAAAGAATTTACCTGACGTTAAATAGTTCCACACTTTATTAACGATTCAAACAAAGAATTTACACTAAGTATGTTAAATGATGCCTTGATTCAAGTGACTGGTTACTTAAAACCATTAGCTTTGAGAGTTTATATCGTGCACTGTCCCCACTGCCTAAGAGGAGAAATTTGAATCCCCCGTACCTCAGTCCACGATATTATGAATTCTACCGTACTTTCACGGTCCTTTTCCCAGAGTGAAACAACGTTAGACTGATTGAAGAAGAATCTCCTGACTGTTAAATTGTGTTAGAACCAGTTAAAGATTAAAATCCTAACATGAATTGTGAATTTACAAACAATACAACAAATTTACACACGTGTTAGCGTCGGTTGAAAATTCGCATATTTCCGCTTGGAAAAACCCACAAGAATTAGCTACGCGTGTTGGGGAACCTGTGGCATCGCAATCGGTACGATTAATTGTCGTTAAACAAAGTATTTCTCCGTTTTATTAACTACCAAACCAACTAAACTTAACCTAGCTAACTCACCACGTGGTTTCAGTCACAACAAACAAATCAAAAAGTGACGCCTCTAGCCACCAAATCAATTTCTACCAACCCTCTCAACAGAAATTCCCTTGAAGAGCTACCAACTACTTAAAAAGCACTAAACTTGCACATGGTTGCCTATGTTTAACGGTTTTCTTACAGATTTCTTATTTCCTTGTTTTTGTAATAATTTGTTCTAATAGTTTCTCCATATTGTATTTTTTTTCTCTCTGTACAATTTTTTTCTCTCCAAATATTCAATTCTAGCTTCCTGATTTGCTATTCTTATCTGCAGGTTTGCGTGTATTTCCTTGAACATCTCTTCCACCTTTTCCATACTGTTCAGCCTTTAGATTGTTTCCCTTCTTATCCAGGTACCGCTAAGAAAATCCTGAGGCCATCTCTGATTTTATTTCTTAGATTCTATTGGCGCTTTTTTGGCGCTTTCTTATCTTATCTGCACAGTTCCGCGGAAGGCCAGCGGCCATCCGATAGTTTCATAATGTTGGTGGATTTGATTTCACTTTTATCACTTTCAAATTTCTTCATGTATACTTGGTAATCAAGTAATCACTTGTTTAAATTAAATACTCTCAATTCCTTATAGTAATTCCAAAGTCAATTGTGCAGTACAAATCATAGCTTACTCGGGAATAAACAAGTAGAAGAATTTTCACATTTTTGGAGTTTTTGCTTTTACAAAACGTTTTGAATATTGGTTTTATTATTAGTGTTGATGTAATTTGGATTTTTTTGCGTACATCTGGATGTCTACAGTAAAAAATCAAGGCGGATTCGTACAGACAGATTTTCAGTACAACAGAACAACACGGCATCTTCCCAGCTTTTTGTAGATCTAATAGTTGATAGTCATTTGAATCAGCTGGTTACAAAACCGACGAGATACAGGGCTAACCAACAACCTTCCCTGCTTGATTTAATTATAACATCCGATGATTCTTCGATCACTAATTTAGAGTATCTCAATCCAATCGGTAACTCAGATCACATTGTTTTAATGGCTAAATTACAAATTTGTTATTTACCTAGATCAAGAACTATCAGGTTCCATAGGAAAAAAGTTGACTTTGAGACACTGAACGATCGGCTTTCCAAATTTAATTGGCAATCAATCCTCTCGGATGGCTTGATCCACAATAACTGGGATATCTTTAAAACAGTGTTGTTTGATGCTATCTCACAATGCAGCAGTACTACCATTTCTAAAAGATCATTTTCAAAACCTTGGTTCAACAACAGAATTCTAGGTTTAGTCCGTAAAAAGCGAGCATTATGGCGCGCCTTTAAAAGAACGAAGTCTGAAGCCGCCTATAAAACGCACAGAGACTTTTCGAACCATCTTTTGTCTGTCATTAGAGAAGCTAGGCTGAAATATGAGTATTCCATTGCAGCGGATAAAGATTCTAAGCGCCTGTACAAGTACATCCGAATGAAGGTATCGGGGCCAGTGAGGAGCATTCATGTTAGGGATGCCTCAGAAATAGTAGTTAATAATAACGAAGATGTGGCAGAGGTATCCGCGGAGACATTCTCTGAGTTCTTTACGAAAGGGCCGCCTCTTGGACATTCTAGTCTGTTGGGGGCTTTTAACTCTAACTATATTTCCGAAGTAGAATTTTCCAGAGACCTAATACTGGATAAACTTAAAAAATTAAAAATCTCGAAATCCCCGGGCCCAGACTTCGTTACGGCCAATGTATTAAAGAATTGCGCGGAGTCTCTTTCCATCCCGCTTATGATTTTAATGGAGCAATCGTTTAAGTCAGGTTCTCTTCCCTCCGAATGGAAGACGGCAATTGTACGCCCGATCTTTAAGAAAGGAGACAAATTTGATGCTTCGAACTATAGACCAGTAAGTTTAACTTCGCTTGTGGTGAAAGTTATGGAATTAACCATTTATGATCAGGTAATGAAGTTTCTACTGGAACAAGATCTCGTCCCAGATGAACTTTCTTGGCTTTCTGCCAGGGAGGTCGGTTCAAACAAACCTCCTCTGCTGTTTATCGGAGTGGACCAAAAGCTTTGATTCTGAAAGAGCATTAGACATCATATACCTGGATTTCTCTAAGGCGTTTGATAAAGTGCCAAAACTATGTCTCCTACATAAGTTAAATCTGCTTGGCTTACGTGGTAGTCTGTTGAGGTGGATTGGCTCGTTTTTAAGAGACCGAACTTTTCGCGTTAAAGTTGGGGATGCATTCAGCAGATATGTTGATGTCGTAAGTGGCGTACCGCAAGGTTCTGTGCTGGGTCCATTACTTTTCATTGCTTATACAGCTGACATCAAAGGAATTATATCATCCTCCTTCGCCATGTATGCTGACGACATTAAATTATATAATAGCTGCGATAAATTCCCTTTGTTAATTAAAGATTTACAAGCTGTATATGATTGGTCTCGTAACTGGTTACTTCCATTAAATTTTGATAAGTGCAGAGTCTTACATATAGGTAATAAAAACCCAAGACACCCCTACTACATTGGGAACACGCAGATATCCGTAACGGAATCTCATATCGACCTGGGCGTTCTCGTTACTTCCGATTTTTCTTGGAGTGAGCATATTTTGCGTGTCACTAAGAGAGCTAACTCGATGCTTTATCTGTTAAGTAAAGTCTTTGCTAAAGCTAGTCCATCCATATTTGGAAAACTTTTTAAAACATTCGTGAGACCGTTACTGGAATTTGCCAACACTGCCTGGGTTCCTGTTTTAAAACGAGATATCGCACGCTTGGAGCTGGTACAGCGTAGGGCAACCAGAATTCCTTTTGATAGAAACCGACCTTCGTATTGTGGTAGGCTTAATGCAATGAAACTTTGCCCTCTTTCTGACAGACGCAAACGTGGGGATTTAATAATCACTTATCAAGCTCTAAGTAATGTTCATTCTCCAATTAAACAATTATTTACTCTTAATCTTTCGAAACGTACTAGAGGACATCCCCTTAAGGAAAACTTTCATACCACGGTGAGACAAACATTTTTGTCAAACAGAGTTTTTCATGATTGGAATGCACTACCCCAAGAAGTTGTATTAGCGGAGTCTACCTTAATATTTAAATCCAAATATGATACTTATTGTACTAACTAAAGAGTAATACTGTCACCCCATCACTTGATGCTAGCGCGGGCACAACAGGCCACGCCTCTGCCCGGTCGCTTCTTTAATAATAATAATAATAATAATAATAATAATAATAACAAAATCATCTCTGGCATTAAAATCTCCCGTAATTGTTACTGTATCTCTTGCTTCATAGCATGTTTCTTGTAATTGTTCCCAGAACTTTTCTTTTTCCACTGTTTTATCATTTTCTCCTAACCCATATGATATTATTATCTGTGTTAATTTGTGTTAATCTCATCCTTATAGATTCAACAGTACCTGCTGAAGTAAGATTGATTTTGGCAAATGACATCCTCCAAGAAAATAAGGGGTGGGGCGGGTGGGCGGGGCTAGTACTTGCTAAGATAAGACTGAATTTCACAAATCATGATTATGATTTGACTTTTTCGATTTTTTCAGGTATTCAGTTTTTCGATTTTTTTAGCATTTCGATTTTTATTTTACAACCTTTCGGTTTATGCATTATGAAAACATTTCTTCAATTTTTCGATATTTCAACATGTGGATTTTTCGTTTCTTCAATTTTACGATTATTTTTTGAAAAATTTAAACTTAGCCCCGCCCACCCACCCATTCTCGTTTTTGCTCAAATAAAAAATAAATCTTATAGCAAATAATATAACAAAAGAAGTTAGGATTAACTCTTTTTTTACTTTTTCTACATCCTAGATTCAATTAGTTTCCTTCCACTTCCACTTGAGAGAAGAACATATTAAGCCCCGCCTACCCACCCCGTCTTCATTTCAATGATTGACTTTATCTAGTCTGAATGAAAGGTGGATCTTACACAGAAGAAATAAAATTAGTCGTTAGAATGAAAAGAGCGCGGATGGGCGGGGCTAGTCTTTGCTAAGATGAGACTGATTTTGGCAAATAATATACCTTCTAAGAAAATAGAGGGCGGGTGGGCGGACCTAGTACCTGCTAAAACAAGATTCTAGTACTTGCTAATGTAAGACTGATTTTCACAAATCATGATTATGATTTAACTTTTCCGATTTTTTGAAATTTTCAGTTTTTGGATTTTTTAGTGTTTCGATTTTTATTTTGCAAAATTTCGGTTTTTGCAGTTTTTCATTTCTTCAGTTTATCGATTTGTAGTTTTTTAGTTTTCAGTATTAAAATTTTCAACTTTTCCATTCAACCATTTTCGTCATATAGTGGGGACTTATTATATATCATACACTTGCCTCTGCTCGTTTATTACTTTCAAATTCGCTATACAATATACCATCGCCTTCTATTGTCATTTCTCGTTTGCCTTTATTTTTTGCTTTAGTAAGTTCCAATATTTCAAATTTTGATTTTTTAAATTCTTGTGCCAGTTCATGTTCTTCATGTTCATACACCTTGTGTTCGACGTTCCCTTTCTGGTTTGATCTTCAGATTTAGTTTCATAAAACTTTCCATTACCTGTCGTAGTTATTTTTCCTCTTTCATTTTCTGTCCATTCCAAAGTTTCTTTAACTTTTGTCAACTCCATATTCTTCTTTTCATTTTGCTTCTTGAGTTCCATCTTTTTTTCTTTAAGTTTTCTGTTTCGTTTCTTAAACTTAAATTTTCCTCTCTATATTCCTTTTCTTCTGCTCTCATTACGTTTAATTCCGTTTTTAATTGCTGCATCATACTTATCACTTATCAATTCAGATTTACTATCCTCTTCCTGTTTGCATGGTTTTGCGAGTGATCTTGGTACTATCTGATTTTTTTCAAAAGCATTTTCTCTACTTTGCTCCCGTCATCCGTTGAATACTAATCAATTTTCATCTTTAGATAATATTTAAACTTGGTTTTAGAGGCCGTTATTTGGGTGGTCTAGCAGAACCTCGAAAGAGCGGAAAGTATTATTATGGAAGTCGACCTTTCGGAAGTGATAGTAGTTATCTCTTATTTCTATTAATTATTTTCTTGTTATTTTCTCAAGTATTAGCCAAAGTATGTGAAATTTTTATCTTATTTCTATGTATTTACTATCTGTATTTATCACTATTCTTATATAATTTATGAAGAAAGGATTTGTATAAATTCACTCGTACCATCCTAAATTTGGAGTTTAAGTACCATACGTGCACACGTGCATTCCAGCCAATAAGCGTTTATAGATCTGTCGTGTTTAAATTAATTAATTTCTACCTGTGTTGACTGTAGTAGGTACTAACTTATACATACATTTTTTGATATTTCAGTACGCAACAATTTCTTGACGAAGATGTTACCACTCATCTTATTTTCACTAATTTTAGTTTCTGTTTCTCAGGTAAATAATCAAAAACACGTACAAACACATAAGGATAAAAATCTAAATCAGTATAGTTACAGGCTTCACCATGGGACACCCTTTCAGCAACCATCGCCGTCGTGGAATTTGACCCACTCTACACGGAAACTCTCACAGACGATGAAATAATAAAAGCGAACCTCCTCAAGTATTTAGATATATTAAATACTACAGTGGTCACAAATAATAAGGTAGTTTAACAAAAAATCTAAAATTGTCTTCACTAGTTGCTCCTAGAAACTCGACATGATCATATTTCCTGAAGCAAGTCTTGGTTTTATTCGTAAAACATCTGTGGAAATGGCAACCGGGGACAACCCCTTTTACCACTCCAAAGAATATCCAGATTATATGAAAAAATTATCTTCTCTGGCAATCAACTTTAACACATACCTCGTCACTAACATAGTTGAAAAAGTGAAGTGTGATAACACGTCATCTAGTGCTAGCGAAAATTGTAAGAATACTGGGAACTACTATTACAACACAAATGTAGTTTTTGATAGAAACGGTACCATCATCAGTCGGTTTGTAGTTCTGGTAAGACGAACCAATAACTCATTTGTTGATTTTAGATATCACAAGTTCAATCTCTTTGGTGATGAGCACCTAACGGACAGAACCGATTTACCTGAAATAGAAACGTTTGAAACCGACTTTGGTGTCAAGTTTGGTATTTTTACTTGCTTTGATATTTTGTTCCAATATCCAGCTGAAATCCTCTTGAATGCGAATATAGATGCCATCATCTACCCCACCAACTGGCGCTCAGAGCTACCATTTTTAACCGGTTTGTTGGTACGTCGTCACGAACTGTTCTTAAAATCGTCTTTACAGCTCTTCAAAGTCAGCAGATGTTCGCTTACACCCACAACATTATGTTGTTTGCTGCTGGTGGAAACCTACCACTAATGTCCGCTGGTGGAACTGGAGTTCACAGAGGTACAACATATTTGTCAGTTTTCGAAAATCTAACCCCGAGTTGCAGGTGCTCACGATACCATTTTGCAAACAATTGTTGCTCAAGGAGGTTCTAAAACTTTAATATATGAAAGTGTAAATGGAACTGTGGTGGCTCCCGAAGTTCAGAATGTCGACGAATTGGGTAAAGAAATGGACGCTTTCCCTACATGGATCGATGACAGCATTCAAAGTACTTCTTCTCGTTGTAGACTTAAATAATTTTCAACAATGTTTGGCTTCAGATTTCACGTGGACACCTTTAGACACAAACAGTTCGCAAACAATCGAAGATCAAGTTTGTCACGGAAATAACACAGAAAAGTTCTTTTGTTGTAACTTCAACATCACTTTGACCACAAGCGAAGAAACCGGTACTTCGTATTCTTACCTCCTGGTGGCTTTCTCAGGACTTCGGCACTACCCCAGTCTCGGACACGGTGGCTTTGAAATCTGTGGAGTCATCGCTTGTCTCAACTCTTCGATATCTTCGTGTGGTCAAAGATTTCCGAAGTACGACGAAATTGTGTGGCCTGTAAAGTTTGAGAATATTACGATTACAGCTAATTTCGAAGACAATGCAAGTACGACGCAGTTTCCCAATTCTTTGTTGAGTTCGATTCGGCCGATTAACGCGAATGAGACGGAATGGAGTGGTAAACAAGTGGATGAAGATGGGCAAACGGTGATCCAGAGAACGTTCGCTTTTAAGAAATCACAGAATCGGGTACTGACTTTTGCTATTTATGGACGAGATTTCGGACAAGATGTTTCCGAGAGGGAATGATGGCGGTGAAGATGATTCTGATACGGGGACTGCAAGTCCATTTCAAGGACTTTGATAGTTTTGAGTCTATAATGTACACAAGTTTTCATAAAGCTGAAACATAAATTAGTTTTTAATATAATTTTTACAATGTCACAACCTATTAAGTGTATTTTGTAATGGATGTCTGGGTAAAATAAAATATTTTTCAATTCAAAAGACAATTTTTCTAGTAACATGGAAAACAATTTGTTAAGAAGTTTAAATTTAAAGAATTTTCATTCTTGTTAGTTTTGTTTGAGTAAATGCTAATTTTCTTCAGTTTCCGTCGATCTGTCTGTCGTCTGTTTGTGAGTTCACTAGCCAAGTAATCCTGTCAGATTGTTGTGAAAATTTTAGATGTTTATTGAGAATTTCGTGTGGGTGTTAAAGAGCTAACCAAAAAAAGTGTTTGTTTATCCCCACTAAAAATATAATGACGTCAGCTCAAAATTTTACTAAGTAAATCTATCTAGAATGTGCAAAATAATAAGTAAGTAGCACAGCATCGGTCTGACTAATTCCGTGTAGATCCAGAGGGTCAGCGGCTTGTATCAATTTACCGTAATGCGTTTTTGGACTGTGTAACGCTCCGGCTACTTTTGAAAGGCTGATGGAGATGGTATTACGAGGGTTAACATGGAAAACATGTTTGGTTTATTTAGACGACATCATGGCAATGGAAAAGATATGACCAACTTCCAAGAGGTCTTTAGCCGAATGAAGGAGGCAAATTTGAAGTTGAACCCGAAGAAGTGCCTCCTCTTCCAAAAAGAAGTAGAATTTCTGGGGCATACTGTTTCGGCAAACGGGATCAAGACTACGGGAACAAAGATCAATGCGATTCGCGATTGGCCAAGACCAAGAGATAAACACGAAGTCCGTAGTTTCCTGGGATTGTGCACGTACTGCAGAAGGTTTGTCAACGGGTTTGCTGATATTGCTGCTCCTCTGTACAGGCTGACGGATTTGAAGTCTCAGTTTAATTGGACTGCTAAATGTGAAGCAGTCTTTAAAAGATTGAAGAACGCACTATGCTCTAGTCCTATTCTGTCCTATCCTCAATCATCGGGAATGTTCATCCTGGACACGGACGCTAGCAACATTGCAATAGGTGTTGTATTGTCGCAGGTGCAGAACAAGGAAGAAAAAGTCATCGAGTACTTCAGCAGCGTACTTTCGAAACCCGAGAAGAGCTACTATGCTACGAGGTAGGAGTTGCTGGCGATTGTCCGGGCTGTTGAACACTTCCATAAGTATCTCTATGGACGCGCATTCCTGATTAGAACCGATCACGCAGCCCTCACATGGCTCCTTCAGATGAAGAATCCCGAAGGACAAGTAGCTAGATGGCTTGAACGACTCCAACAGTATCACTTCAAAATTCGACACAGGGCTGGTAAGCTCCACAATAATGCGGACTCCTTGTCGAAAAGACCGTGTAAGAATTGTAAACACTGCGACAAGATCGAGCAGCGTGAAACGTCGATCAACTGTGGGAGGACAGCAGTTGTGGAAGATGAAGAATGGACTACCGCCCAGCTTAGAAAGGACCAAGAGGAGGACGTAGATATTGGGCCGTTGCTCAAATGGAAAGAAGATGGGATAGAACGACCAGCTTGGTCGGAGATATCAGACAAATCACCCTCTTTCAAGGCGTTATGGGCTCAGTGGAACTCCCTGCGTGTTGAGAATCGATTGCTTAAGCGAGCTTGGGAGAGTCCGGATGGGAAACATACTACCATGCAGTTGGTTGTTCCGGCCATTAGAACCAAGGAAGTACTTCGAGAAATGCACAACGGTGGTTCTGGTGCTCATTCTGGATTCAACAAGACGCTTGCTAAAGTTAGGGAGATATTTTACTGGGTCCATTGTCGAGAAGATGTTGACAGCTGGTGCAAGAGATGTACGACCTGTGCGGCGGTCAAGGGACCACGGACTAGAGCGAGAGGGCCGATGCATCAATACAACGTCGGTTCGCCTTTCGAAAGAATTGCAGTGGACATAGCAGGTCCTTTCCCGGTGACCGAGGACGGGAATAAGTACATAATGGTCGTCAGCGATTACTTCAGCAAATGGCCCGAAGCTTATGCCATACGGAACCAAGAAGCCACTACGGTTGCAACAACGCTGATTGACAACTGGATCAGCAGGTTTGGGGTCCCTATGGAACTCCATTCGGACCAAGGCAGAAACTTCGAGTCAAATCTATTCCAAAGGATTACTGAAGTACTAGGGATACGGAAGACATGGACTACCCCGTTGCACCCGCAGTCGGATCGGATGGTGCAACGGTTCAATCGTACCATGGAAGAACATCTTGCGAAAGTGGTGGCAGATCATCAAAAAGATTGGGATAGATCTTCCACTATTCCTACTGGCTTATCGATCAGCTGTCCATGACACGACGGGGCAGACACCGGCGCGGATAGTTTTCGGAAGAGGACTTCGTCTGCCTTGTGACATCTTGTTTGGCTCTCCGAGTGAAGAACCAAAGGAGGTTATAGACTACGTCGATGGCTTGAAGGAGAAGCTGCTGAGCGTTCAAGAAACGGTGCGCCATAAAATCCGGATGGCGAGTGACAGAATGAAAACACGTTACGACCTTAAGGATAACTCAGTAGGATTCCAGGCAGGGGAGTTTGTATGGCTTTATAATCCTCGAAGAAGGAAAGCTCGTTGCCCGAAATTATCACCAGACTGGGAAGGTCCATATGTCGTGACGAGAATCAATGATGTCGTTGACAGAATTCGACGAGGGTCGAAGACGAAAATGAAGATCGTCCATTTAGACTGCCTCATGGAGTACAACAGGGACACCGTCGACGTTTCTGAACTAAGGAGGGGGCAATGTTACGAAATAAACCCATACGCCGCCCCAGTACGACGTCTATGCGTCTTCTAGTATATACGCGTTGCTTCCCGCATGTAGTCTGACTCATCGGCCTCGTGGATACAAGCGGATGTCGCGACGAGCCCAGAAGTCTCGAAGCGGCGCTCGAAAAGCCTGGAAGCGGAAGTCGCGAATACCCAATTCGAGAAAGAGCTGGATCGCCGAAAAATGGATAAATAGAGGCCATCGTCGGGAATGATTCATTCATCATTCAGTCAAGAATCGAATGAGGAATGCATTTAAGTTATTGCAAAGTTATCGCTGTTATAGTGTAATTCCAGTTAAAGAAATAAATTGTTGAGTTTTTACCTACCTCCGACTAAAATTATTCGCCCGTCAGGCGTAACCATATCATCTACATGCTTCTTCCAGTTCAGTCGCCAGTCCAATACAACTCCCAGGTATTTGACTTCGTCCGAAAGTTGAAGCGTTATGTTAAATATTTTTGGCATCTGTAGTGTGCCAATTTTCCTTTTCCTAGTGAACAGGATTAATTTCGTCTTCTCTCCATTTACGGAGAGGGTTTGTCCGCTGCATCATTCCTCGACTAATGCTACTGCAGCTTGCATTATTTCACATAATGTGTCTGCGTTGTTTCCTGTCAGTAAAATGACTAGATCATTTGCGTATCCAATTGTGTGGTAACTAAGATCATTGAGGCGTCGTATCAGGTTGTCAACGACAGTATGCCACAGTACAGGAGAAATTACCTCTCCATGGGGACATCCCGTGTCTACAACAGCATCGATCTCAGTGTCACCTACATTAATCAGTATTTCCCTATTCCTCAGCATACCGGTCATCCACCTACTAGGGGTGTGGTTCGTGCTCTTCTAGGGCCAATTCTATGCTTTTGAAGGTCGTTTTATCGAACGCTTCTTCAATATCCAAGAACATTCCTAAGGTGGAGTGTTTGTTTTCTATCGCCCACTTTATACGGTTTACAGTTGTGTGTAAGGCCGTATCCGTGGATCTTCCTTGGTTGTAGGCATATTGGGTCGGATGTAGAGATTGCTTGCTTAAAGCGGTCTCCCGAATCTCTTTTTCGCTTAGTCTTTCTAGCGTTTTCAGTAAAAATGGTGTTAAGCTAATACATATAGGTACACATACGCCCAAAGCATTGGCAACAAGATAGGGCGTAGTCTGCTCATTCCCTTCTGCAGGAAGGCGGGATAGATATCGTCCACTCCCGGAGATTTATATGGGGAAAAGCTGCCAACTGCCCACTCCAGTCTTGCCTCGGTGACTACCTTTGCCGCCAGCGCACAGTCCCTCGGGGAAAGTTGAGCATCGGCGACATCCCTTTTGGAATGGGAGGTAATCCTTGTACTACCTGGAAACGTAGTCTGCAGCAAAAGTTCTGCGGACTCTTCCAAGGTGGCTGTAAAAGTGCCACCTTCTTTTTTTAGAAATCCCGTCGAGAGAACACTCTTCAGCCTTGCAGCCGAAGCAGTCGACGTTATGTAGTTTCCCATTTCCATTTTCTTAATTCTTTCTTAAACTCTTTCCGGTGTTCTTTATAGGCTTCCCAGTCTTCAGTTTTCTTAGTGTTTTTTGCTTTATTGAAAAGTTTTCTTAGCCCCGATTGAAGTAGGCCGAGTCTTCGGTTCCACCATGGTGTACCTTTGCCCAGGCCTTCCTTCTTTAGGGGGCAACTTTTCTCATAAGCTGTATTAGAGAGTCGTTGATAATGGTCAAAGTTTTCTCTATGTCTTCTGTCGATTTATATTCTGTTGGTATCGAGTGTACGGAGGTCCCCAGTCTGTTTTCCAATTCTTCGTTGTATAAAGCCCAGTTCATCAGCCTAGGGTTCCGGTACGTCTTTGTCTCTATGTCTATACATTTTAATTATACATAATCCATTTATGGGCTGATATTCACGCCTCTTTGGAAACGTACCATTCCATTGTATATTGTGAGATATGCCATGTAGCCAGTGTAATATCTGTTACTGACTGACTATGCGATGTTACGAAAATTGATTCGCAGCCTCGGTTGAGAATCTTTAGGTTTGTTGCCAAAAGATATTCAGCTAGTGTTCTTCCTCTTTCATTAGTATCTTTGCTCCCCCTCAGCACACAGTGGGCATGTGCATCGGTACCGATGATGAGTTTTATATTTCCGGTGTGACAGTGGTTCACCAAGTTCACCATCTCCCATGTTGGACATGGTTCATGTGTTTGCTGTGGTAAGTACACGGATGCTATTACCAGTTGCTCTTCGCCTCTTCCTATGTTACACTTAACAGTTACCGCAGTCACATCCCTAGAGCTGACCTGAGGTAGGAGGACGACTTTAATATTCCTGGAAATGTAGATAGATGTCCTTGGAGATTCTATTGTGGTACCTTAAACGACAGTGTCATTTAAATTGCTCAACCCCGCGATCCTGGATTTTACTATTCATGGTTCTTGGATTATTGCTATATATATATTCCCATCATTCCTAGGAGGAACATAGGGGTTCCACAAGTGTTCTCCATCGGGCTCTGTCTTTCGCGATAGATTTTATTTCATTCCACGTCTTAGTAAGGGCATTTGTTTCTTGTATGATTGTTCTTCTCCATGTGCTTTTTGGACGTCCTCTAGTTCGCTGTCCTTGGGGGTTTCAATCAAGTGCTTGTCTGGCTATGTGATTTGACGGTTTCTGAAGAGTATGGCGTATCCAGCCCCATTTTCTACGTCTGATTTCTATTCTTATTTTTTCCTGTCCCCTTCTTGGCCAGAAGATACGTAGTATTTTACGTAAGCAATTATTTATGAAAGTTTGCAGTTGACTTGCTATGTTCTTTGTGATCTTCCAGAATTCCGTGCCGTATGGGAGAACTGACTTAACGTTCGTGTTGAAAATGCGCAACTTAACCTCACGGGAGTAGTTACCTGACTTACAGATATTGCTGAGCCTGCCAAACGCCCTTCTGGCTTTGTTAATTCTTACGTCTGGTTCTGTGCCTCCAGTCTCTTCAATAATACTGCCTAGATAAGTGAACTCCTGTACTCGTTCCAATCTTCTCTACTTCATCGCTTAACCTGGTTAGTTTATGTGCCATCGCTCGTACGGACTGTGAGATGAGACAGATATCATCTGCATATTCTAGATCGTCGAGTCTGCTTACCATGTCCCACCGAATACCACTTGCTGTGTCATTTATTTTCTTCATGATGTGGTCTAAACATATGGTAAATAGCAGTGGTGACAGAACACCTTGTTTTACCCCATTTCTTACTGCTATTTCTTTGCTGATATTGCCTTTATGCATCACTCTGCAGTTTGTTGCGCGGTACATCTCTTTTATCAAGTTGACGATCTTTGCAGGGACTCCTCTATTTTGCAGAATCTTCCACACTGCCTCCTGATGAAGCATGTCGAATGCTCTTTCGAAGTCGACGAAGCATAATGCTAACGGTGTTTGGAATTCTTGCGATTGTTCTACTATAAGGCGTAAGGTGTTGATGTGGTCTATAGTTGATCGGTGTGGCCTGAAACCTGCTTGTTCCCTTCGTAGGGTTGGTTCTAGTGTATCCGCGAGTCTGGTGTGCCGGATGGTCCCGACGAGTTTGTTTATTACATTGAGCAGTGTAATGCCGCGCCAGTTCTTGCATAAGGTTAGGTTACCTTTCTTAGGTAGTCTTTCCAATCGTCAGGGAATTTTTCCTGTTGCCAAACATTTATTATAAGTGGGTAAATGACGGTTTCGACAATGTCCGGGCAATCTACCAGTAATTCTGGAGCAACACATATTGTCTGGGCCTGCTGCCTTGTTATATTTTAAAAGTTTTATAGTTTTCTTGAACTCTTCGCAGCTTGGTTCAGTTGTGGGAATTCTTGCGTCATTTGAAGGAGTTAGAGATTCACTTACATCTTCGTTTCGATCGGGGAGCGTACTTAAGCTAGTGTTAAGGTGTTCATACCATCTGTTTATTTGGTCAGTCGTAGAGCTGAGATTTTTTCCATTTTTGTCTTTCACAGTTGAGCAGTTGCTGGCAAAATTCTTATTCGCTAATTGTCTGGTGATTTTGTACAGTTGTCGCAAGTTGTCTTGGACAGCTGCTGTTTCGGCTTCTTGGGCTAAGTTTGCTACCCATTGTCTTTTATCCCGTCTGGCTAGTTTTTTCACTGTTTTATTTACTGCTCTATATTCTTCCCTCAGTTTGTTTTTTTGTTCCGTTGCACTTGTGTTATTCAACATGTTGTGTATTACCTTGCGAAGTCCGATTTTGTCCCATGTTTCATTGGTGATCCAGTGTTTTCTATCGCCTTGTTTTCTTCCCAGAATTTGCTCGGCGGATGCGAGCATTGCTTTTCGGGCCGTCTCCCAACTGTTCCCACTCTCTTAGCCTATGCCTATATTATTAGTTTTTTCTAGGAACGCTTGTTGAAGTTATTCTGCCATACCGTCTTCCTTGAGAAGGTCAATGTTGAATTTTGGTCTACTTATTTTATGTACATGAGGTTTTCTCATTGTGTTTAGCTTGATTCTGCTAATGAGCAGGTAGTGGTCGCTTGCTATGTCCGCGCCCCTGTAGATTCTTACGTCTAGTAACGTTTGCCTCCATCTGCTACTAATTGCGATGTGGTCTATTTGGTTCACGGTGCGGTGGTAAATAAATAAATAAATAAATAAATAAATAAATAAATAAATAAATAAATAAATAAATAAATAAATAAATAAATAAATAAATAAATAAATAAATAACTTTTATTGCCCAACAGATATACAATCCTTTTATAGGACAATACTAAAAAGAGAAAAAACAAAAAGTAGTACATACAATAATACTATAAAAAAAATATAGTAATATGAAAATAATAATAAATGCTTTCCCATTACATTTTACATCAACAAAAAATATCTTCATATAGTTTTCCAGCATTTATGTACATATGCGATAGTGGCGCTTTACGTAACAAGTTGGTTCTTGGTCGTAGTGGTAAGAAGGTACTTGCGTGTCGAGAAGCTATTCTTGGCACGTAGAAATCGACGCTAGATAGCAATTGGAGGCAGTCGATCTTGTCATGTATAAGCTTCCACAGAAATCTTGCACTATGGATATCCCTTCGGTTACTTAAGCTAAGTATTTGGTGTCTTGATCATAGAGAGTTATAGTCTACACCACGCTCAGGATAGTTACCATCAATTTTGAAACACAAGTATTTGAGAAAACGGCGTTGAATTTTTTCAAGTACCAGGCTATGTGACGCATAATAAGGATACCAGATAATGGAACCATACTCAAGTTTGCCTCGAATAAAGGCAAAATATAATATTTTCATTAAGATCGGGTCAGTGAAATCTTTAGCAGTTCGATATATAAATCCTAGCATCTTGAACGACGCTAGGGAAATATTGTTAACATGTTGCCAAAAAGAAAGTTGCGAATCAAATGTTATACCTAGATCTTTAGCATTTTGGCGTTTTTTTAGATGTTGACCATTTATAGTATACGTAGAATGCACAGGATTTACTTTCCTTGTGAATGTCATATAGAAGCATTTCTCAGTATTTAATACCAGTTTAACATTACTGCAGTAATTTACTAATTTATCAAAGTTAGTTTGAAAGATTTTAACATCATTGATATTATTAATTGAAGAGTATAACTTTATGTCGTCTGCATATGCCAGTACTTTACAATTAAGAAGCTCTAATAGATCATTGATAAATATAACAAAAAGCAACCTGGTCAGGGGATCTCCATGTCGCTTTGTGGAAATCCTTATGCGGGAATAATGTGCCACCTATGATAATTTGGTGACTGCTACATAAATCAATGAGTCTACCCCGTTATGATTTTTCATTCCCAATCCATGATTTCCTATGACCTGCTCTAAATTTGTGTTGTGGCAACCTACTTTTGCATTAAAGTCACCTAATAAAAAGATTATGCCTCCTCTTCTAAACTTGTCGAGCGTAGCTCTCAACACCTCTGTAGGAGCATAACACTGGATTATACTGACTTTCTTATGTTGTGTCTGGATTCGTACGGTGATGATTCTGTCATTTATCGGTTTCCACTCTATTATGAGGTTACGTATCTGCTTGCCTACTAGAATGTCAACACCGCTTTCATGTTTCTCACTTTGATTTTTCCCCGAGTACAAAAAGAGGTCGCCATTTCCTGTCATATGTTCCCCGGTTCCTTTCCAACGTGTTTCATTGAACCCGAGGATGTGTCTTCTATACCTGCCCATTTCCCTTGCGACTTGTGCCAGCCGGGATGGTTCTGTCGTAATGTTCACGTTCCAGCAGCCAATTCATTGGCCTGATTCTTGCGGTTCGTCGCCATCGTAGGGTCAGTCTGGTTATTTCTTGTGGGAGTTTCTGCAATCATTTAATTTAGGGCGTACAGATGATTGCTCAACCCGACGATCCTGGATTTTACTATTCATGGTTCTTGGATTATTGCTATAGTGTTCTGCATCTTGTCTTGGCGACGACACAAAACTGTCGTCGTGCACAATGCTGCAGGTTAATCTGGATGAAATTTATCTGCTACAGCGCAATCTCTGCAACCAAAAATCTTATACCTATCTTAGAAGATACGAGCCTTATGTCTCAGGCGGGTCCGCCCCCACAGGTATTGATGCCCTTGAAAATCACTGTATAATAAGAATGTTAGTTTGTGACTTTTTGGGTCAAAACAAAAAATATTGTGTATCTCAGCGAATTCAAAAGGTTAACTGATGGAAAACAGCTCGAGTAAAACACCAATCGTTAAAAAAAGAGATCCCAATAACCTGCAGAACTACCGACCGAGTATTATATAAATCCATTTATGCTAATGTGAAATCTTATCTCTCTTCTAAACATCATGGATCTATAAATGGCAGATCTACTATCACGAATCTATCGGTCATTAACTCATTACTCACGACTTATCGATAGGATTGGATAACAAAACACAGGTAGATGTAATATATGTCGACTTTTCTAACGCGTTTAGACCGTCTCCTGCAAATGTTTACGTCATTTTGTCGACTAGAATCAACTATGTATTCTACAATGGTTTTTGTTGTTATGAATTTGTCTCAAGATTTAGAGTCCCACAGGGGTCTAACCTAGGTCCGCTTCTATTCAATATTTATATAAATAACTTGCTAGAATCCATCCCGTCTGTCTTGGTTTTGCGGATGATATTAAGTTATATACGAGTATTCATAGGGGATTCCCAATTGAGCCGGCAAAGCGAACGGACGTGTGCGGAGGAGTTCGTGTGCGAAAATTCACACCAGTGATAATACAGGCAATGTTAAAAGGAAACCAGCATTAGTGGCAATAATTTACTAAAATACTAGCAAGTACAATTACGAGTAGAAGTGCAAAAAGTGCGGAGCCGTTTTTAAGTGAAACGATAACAGCGAAGCGATAGGGGAGAAAAAATCGAGGGATCAGCACAGATATCGGTTAAACGTAAACACGGATAGGAGAATAACCTCCGAAGAGACGATCTGGGTTATATCCTTCCGCCGTGAAGGAAGTCAAAGACAAAGAGGTAATGATAGAGAAGTAGAGTCGCCGAAAGAGAACGAGCAGGTCTTCCAAAGAAGCAAAATAACAGTAAGATCACCTCTGCAATCGAGAGAGAAGGAAAATCAAGAAGATATAGAGATGGAGGAGGTCAAGAAGATGATCAGCGAACTTGCGACACAAATCAGAGATGATATGAGAGAAAGTAATAAACGATTATTGAACGAATGGAATACACAGCTTAAAGAGGAGCTTAAAACAATAAGAGAAGAATTAAAGCAAACAAGAGATCAACTACAGGAGCAAAATCAAGAAATTAGAGATAAGTATGAAGAATGGAAGAGAGCTAAGGAAGAAATGGGAAAGAGAGTGGATGAAGTAGAAAGTTAACTAGATCGAATGGAGAGAGAAAAGAGAAGAAATAAAGTAGTGATGATGGGATTGGAAATAGAAACAGGAGAGCAGAAGCAGATAATTGGAAAAGTGACAAAATTTTTAGAAGAGAAAGTCAAAGTAGAGAGTAAAGTTAAAAGCGCGTACAAAATTGCAGAGAAAGTTTATGTAGTGGAATTCAAAAACAGAGAAGAAAAAATAAATGTAATGAAAAGCAAGAAGAACTTAAAAGGGTCGTCAATTTACATAAATGATGATTTGACGAAAACGGAAAGAAAAATTCAAAACAAGATAAAAGAAAAGGCAATAAAAGAGAGAAATAAAGGAAAAATGGTTAGAATGGGATATAAAAAGTTAACTGTAGACGGCAGAAATTTTAAATGGATGAAGAAGAGGGCAGACTTAAGAAGGCAGAAAATTTTTAGTAAAGAGCCAAAAGAGAAGGAAGAAAACGAGGAAAAAGGGAAGCAAACAAGGCAAAAGAAAAGGAAAAGGAATAAAGGATGTAGATAGGGAAATCGGAAAAAGGGAAGCTGGTACAAAATTAGGAGAAAAAGGGGTGAAGGTACTGTTTTGGAATGTCCAAGGGTTACGAAAAAAGGAAAAGGAGTTCTGGGATTACGTGGGAAAATTTGATGTTGTGGGGCTAGTAGAGACTTGGGTGAGAGAAAACTGGGAGAAATTGGAAGAGACACTACCACAAGAATATGTGTGGGAGTGTCAAGGGGCGACAAAGGAAAAGAAAAAGGGGAGAGCAAGCGGGGGAATAGTAATGGGAATTCGAAAAGAACTGCAAGAATTGGAAAAGGGAAGTAATAATAAAAACGCACTAATGAAGAAAGTAATACAGCTGGATAACAATCGATGGAAAATAATAACCGTTTATAGCAAGAAAATGGAGGAAACCAAGATAAACATAGAAATGGAAACAAAAGAAAAAGGAGATGAAAAAATACTTACAGGAGGGGATTTTAACGTAAGATTGGGCGATAAGGGGACAAGAATAATAGATAAAGAAAAGGGAGAGAAAAGAGGATCAAAAGATAAAGCAAATAACAAAGAAGGGAAAATATTGTGGCAGATAATAGAAGAAATGGGATGGGAAATTTTGAATGGAAACAAGGAAGGAGATGAAGAAGGAGAATGGACGTACATAGGGGCGAGGGGAGAATCAATTATAGATTATGGGATTGTCAACGAAGAGGCGTGGGAAGAAATAGAGAGTTTCAAAGTGGGGGAAAGGGTAGAATCAGACCACATGCCTCTAGAAATAAAAATCAAAGGAAAAGAGCAAGAGTACGAAAAACAAGAGAGAAGACACGAAAGAAAAGAATTAGAAAAAAGAATATGGGATGAAGAGGGAATTCAAAGATACAGAAGTAGACTAGAAAAAAAGAAATTCGAAGTAAAAGAAGATGTAGAAGCTATGATGGTGGAACTGAGCAACCTAATTGTAGAAGCTACGGAAAAAAGAAAGATATACATATGGCATGGGAGGAATAATGGATGGAACGGAGAATGTAGTGAATTGAAGAGAAAAGCAAGGGAAAAATTAAGAAAATGGAAGAATAACAAGGGAAGGAAAGAAGAGTACCTAAAAGCAAGAGAGAATTATAGGAGAAAATGGGAAGAAAGAAAAAGAGAAAAACGAGAAGAAGAAGAGAAGACAATAAAGTCCCTGAAAACAGAAGAGCAAGTATGGAGATATATAAACAAGGAACGGAGAAGGAAGACTGAAATCAGCGGGAAAATCAAAATACATGAATGGAAAACACACTTTATGGAATTATTGGGAGGTTGTGAGGAAAAATGCTGCATAATAACTAAAGGAATCACAACGACGGAAGAAATGTGGAGAGGTTCGGAAATAACAAAAAATGAAATAGAAAGACAGATTGGAAGACTGAAAAGAGGAAAGGCACCAGGAGGGGATGGAATCCAGAACGAAGCATGGATGTTCGGGACAGAAGAAGTGAAAGCACAGATATGAGAAGTGGTAAATGGAGTTTGGAAGGGAAAAGGGTTTCCTCGGCAGTGGAGAGAAGGTATAATAATCCCATTATTTAAAAAGGGGCAAAAAAGTGATGTGAAGAACTACCGAGGGATTACCTTGCTCAATACGGCGTACAAGATATGTGCAATGATACTCGATGAGAGGTTACGAAAGGAGATGGAAGCAAGGGGTATGTTACCAGACGGTCAGGCAGGGTTTAGGAAAGGAAGAAGTACTATGGACAATGTGTACATCCTGCGGCATTTAGTGGGAAGAGAAATAAGGAAAGAGGGTGGACGAATCTACGCATTGTTCACAGATTTCAAAGCAGCGTTTGATAGCGTGAATAGAGAGAAAATGTGGGAGTATTTGAGGAGAAAGGGAGTAGATGCATACTTGGTAACGAAAATGGAAGAAATATATGAAGAAACAGTAAAAACGGTGAGAGTGAATGGAATAGAGAGTGAGAGTTTTTATACAAATAGAGGAGTGAGACAAGGATGCCCACTCAGCCCCGCATTGTTTGCAGCTTATCTAGGAGATATAGATGAAATGTTCAGAAAAGCACAGACAGGAGGGGTGGTAGTCGGCAAAGAGAAAGTGTGGTCGTTGGCGTACGCAGATGATTTGGTGATTGTGGCAAAGAAAAGAGAAGAAATGAAAGCAATGATTAAAAGTTTGGAGAAGTATGTAAAAAAAAAGGAATTGGAAGTGAATGTGGAAAAAACAAAAATGGTGGTGTTTGGGAAGAAAGTAAGAAAGGAGAAGGAAGAGTGGGCATGGAAAGGGAAGAAGATTGAACAGGTGAAAGAATTCCAGTACTTAGGATATACATTAAAGAGCAATAACTCAGATAGAGCACATATTCAAGAAATGGTCCAAAAAGTGAACAAAGTGGTAGGAATAGTATGGGGAATAGGAGAGAGAAAATTTGGACATGATTATAAGAGAAGAATAATGATGTTTGATAGTTTGGTCAAAAGTGTATTCATGTACGGAGCTGAGATTTGGGGATGGAGGGAATATGAAAAAATAGAGAGAGTGCAAGAAAAATACTTGAAATGGACATTGGGATTGGAAAAGTATACGCCGGGGTATATAGTGAGAGAAGAAACAAAAAGGGAGAAAATGGGAGTGGAAGCGGGTAAAAGGGCGGTTGGATTTGAAGAGAAGTTCAGTGAGAGAGGTGATTGCAAGATATTGCAAGAATGTTGGAAAGAAATAAGAAAGGAAGGGGGAAAACATGTTTGGATCGAAAGGGACAAGTATTATGAAGGAAAGGGATATGCATGTGAAGAAATAGGGAGAATGAGAGAAATGGGAAGGAGTATGAAAGAAGAACTGAGTGTAAGAGATAAGGATATAGATAAGCAAGAACATAGATCGAGAATATCGGAGTCTAGATATAATGCAGACTATAGAAAAATAGTAAAGGATGAAGTACCAAAGTACACAGAGAGAGAGAGAGTATAAAGGAGAAAAGAATGATGGCGAGATTTAGCTGTGGAAATGAAGAGAAAGAGAATAATTTCTGGATGGATGAAACTGACAGAAGGTGTAGGATATGTTGGAGAGAGGGAGAAACAATAGAGCATATGCTGGAAGGATGTGAAGGATTGAGAGAATCTGAGGAAAGTAGGGAAGAAGTGCTAAATGAGGATGGAAGAGGACTGGACTGGATGAAAGAAGTATGGAAGATAAGGGAACTATGGCAAAAGGTGGACAAGCAGAAAGAATTGAATATTTATTATATAACACTCGAATTTTTATTTTATTTTATTTATTTTATTGTTACTGATTTATTTGAGGTATATTAATTTAATTTGTGCCCCTACTGGGAATATTATTAAGCCTGTAAGGCAAATAATAAATTAATACTACTACGAGTATTCATAGTTTACCAATTTAGATACTTGAATGAATTGGAGCCATTGTAACTATTTCATCTTAAACCTAGCTAAATGTTATCTTATCTCCTTCACACGTAATAGTAATCGCATTGATTCGTCGTATTCCATTGTTTTAACACCGCTAATGAGAAAAAATAGTATTAAAGACTTAGGAGTCATTTTCGATTCTAAGCTTACATTTAATCTCCACTTCTAAGAAACCGGTAACATCGCTAACAAAATGCTGGGATTTATTATGAGAATCTCCAAATATATATTTTAGCAGTATTGAGAAAAAGTAGAAAACTATAGAGGAATTACGTTGTTGAATACAACTTACAAGATCTACAGTTCCATTTTACAACATAAGTTGGAAAGGGATATAGAGGAAAAACAACTGCTACCAGAGGTGCAAATGGGATTTAGAAAGGGAAGAGGAACAATCGAATGCATAGCGACCCTGGATCACATAGTAAGGAGGGAATTAAACGAAAAAGGAGGAAAGGTATACGCGCTCTTTGTAGATTTGAAAGCGGCTTTTGATATGGTTAATAGGGAAAGACTATGACAGATAATGAAAGACATGGGCATCAGTAAAACACTAATAGAGAGAATTAGAGAAATCTACAGAGAGACAGAAAATAGAATCAGAGTTAATGGAGAAACGTCGATGAATTTCTGGACGAAGAAAGGAGTTAGGCAAGGATGTCCATTAAGTCCAACGCTCTTTTCCTTGTATATAGCAAAATTAGAAGAAAATCTTAGGAAGGCACAGATGGGAGGGGTCACTTTAGGGAAAACAAAAATCTGGTCACTACAGTATGCAGACGATATCGTCCTACTGGCAAAAACGGGTAAAGAAATAAGAGAGATGATGAAAACCCTACAAACATTTGTAAGAAGGAGAGAACTGCAAATGAATGTAGAAAAAACGAAAATGATGGTTTTCAGAAAGGCGGTAGGGAGAAGTAAGAAAGAGGTTTGGCAATGGGAAGAAAAGACGATAGAAGAAGTAGCGACGTTTAAATATTTAGGGTATACATTTCAAAGAAATGGAAGAAGAACCCAACATTTGGAAAATACAGTAAAGAAGGCAAATAGATTGTTGAAGGCGGTATGGGGACTGGCAGAGAGAAGGTTGAAGAACGATTTCGTTAGAAGAATATGGCTCTTCGACAGCTTAATAAAAAGTGTTATTATGTACGGTGCTGAAATCTGGGGATGGAAGGAAAGGGAGAGTCTAGAACGAGTACAGGCAAAGTATTTGAAATGGACGTTAGGGTTGGAAAAAGAGACACCAGAGTACATTGTATTAGAGGAAACGAAGAGAGAAAAACTAAGAATAGAAGCAGCACGAAGGGCAATGAAATTTGAAGAGAAGATCAGGCAGAACGTTGAATGCAAACTAATGAAAGAAATGTGGGAAGAGATAAGGGTAAATTATAAGAAGACAGCGGAAGAAAGAAGAGAATTTTACGAAGTAAGAGGTCTAACGGCAGAAGAAGTAGAGAGAAAAAGGATAGAGGGAGCAGAGCCCAGGAAGGAAATTTTAAATCTAGATGAAGAGTTACAAAGAAAAGAGCAAAGAAAAAAAATAGCAGAGTCCAGATATAATCCAAAATATGGAGAAATAATAGGAGGTCTAAAATTACCGGAGTATCTAATAAGAGGGAGAAAGAATGAAGACAGAAAGACAATAGCCAGATTTAGGGTGGGAAATGAAGAAGGAGAAAACTGTTACTGGAAAGAGGAAGAGGATAGAAGATGCGGATTATGTAGGGAATTTCCGGAGACGATTGAACACTGGCTAAAGGATTGTGAAGAGTTACGGGAAGTCGAGAAAGATAGGAATGAGCTATTGAACGAAACAGGTGATGGTCTGGAATGGATGAAAATGATATTAGAAAAGAAACGAAAATAAGGAAGCATTTCGAGAAAGAATATTAGTTTAAGTTAAAATATGTTTAATTGATATATATTTGTACATATATAGATATATTAAGGGAAAAATGTAAACCGGACTTCTTTCAAGTCCCGAATGGGAAAGAAATAAACAGTTACATACATACATACATACTTGAATGAATTGGAGCCATTGTAACTATTTCATCTTAAACCTAGCTAAATGTTATCTTATCTCCTTCACACGTAATAGTAATCGCATTGATTCGTCGTACTCCATTGTTTTAACACCGCTAATGAGAAAAAATAGTATTAAAGACTTAGGAGTCATTTTCGATTCTAAGCTTACATTTAATCTCCACTTCTAAGAAACCGGTAACATCGCTAACAAAATGCTGGGATTTATTATGAGAATCTCCAAATATATATTTTAGCAGTATTGATGCGAAACTATTTTTTTTTCTCACATGTGCTCAGTAAAATGGAATACGCTTCCTTGGTATGGTACCCACTTTACATGACGCAGTACATGGTACTAGTCAAGATTCACCGAAAATTTTTTAAATATCTGTCTTATAAACTCGACGGAATTTACCCAGCGAGAGGAATTGCTATGGACAGTTGGCTAGTCCGACACAACATCCTGTTGGACAATAAAGGATTAATTAATTATTTAAGAAATTTTATTAATTAATTATTTAGAATTTTATTAATTAATTTAAGAAAGTGGAGTTGGAAAAATGGGCTCTTTTTTAAAAACAAACTACAGAAGACTGGAAAGGTGATGGAAATACCTCATATTAAAATCCTATTGGCATACATACCCGGTATCACAAAAGGCTTCAATATTTGGGACGGGCGATACTAAAGCACTCACAAATAATTGATGCAGCTCCCAAGGACTTAACTAACTTTACAGAAAGCAAGTCAAAGGTTCATATTTGAAGCAGATTTTCTCAGAAAAGATCAAATTTGGTCGAAATGTAAAAAGGACGTGAGTAGCTTACCAGTTACCATCAAAAACAACCTGGAATCTACCTATCTATGAGTAGCTTAAACATATCATTATAGAGAAAACATACGGGTTTATTTCAAAGGATGACTCGATTACAAATTTACTTGATTGTCACATATATTTAATTATAAACATAAATAATGGTCCAGATAGATAAAAAACCTATATTAGGAGACAATCACATTTTTCTGTTAGCGACAATATCTAATATTTATAAATACGATCAATCAATAAGATATAATAGTTGATACTAATTTCGAGGACAATAAAAATCCTTGAACATGATAAAAGTCATGGAATCCGATATTTTTTTGTCAAAGTTCATGACCCGACTTGCACGACGCCTTCAATAACTAAACCGACTTAAAAAAAGTTTAAGTCACACTTGTTTTAGGAAAAAATCAATTCAGAATTAAAAAAACCTAAGTTAGTATTTCAAGTGCTCTCCAAATTATGTAAGTTCTTGACCTTGGCACTAAATTAATAACAATACGACGGACATTCCTAAAATTTTGGAACGGGTTAAGTTTCATCAAACACAATGCCAACACAAAGTGATAACACAAGATAAATTATGTTCGCAATTTTTATCTTATCATCTTATCTAAATTAGTTACTAATTACCTTCGCAATAAATTATTTATATAGCGTTTGAAATTTCAGTACGCAACGATTTCTTTACGACGATGTTACCTATTATCTTATTTTCACTAATTATAGTTTCTGTCTCTCAGGTAAAGTAAATAATCAAAAACATACAAGCACAGACGAATAAAATTCTAAATCAATGCATTTACAGGCTTCGAAATGGGACACCCTTTCAGCAACCATCGCCGTCGTGGAGTTTGACCCAATCTATAGTGAAGTTCTCACAGACGATGAAAGAGTACAAGAGAACCTCCGCAAGTACACAGATATACTAAATGTTATAGTGGGCACAAACAATAAGGTAGTTTAAGAAAAAATTTGAAATTGTTTTCACTAGATTCTCCTAGACACTCGATATGATCATATTTCCGGAAGGAAGTCTTCGAGTTGTTCCTGAAACATCCGTTGAAATGGCAACAGGAGACAACCCCTCTTACGACTCCAAAGAATATCCAGATTATATGAAAACTTTATCTTCCATGGCAGTCAACTTTAGCACATATCTCGTCACTAACATAGTTGAAAAAGTGAAGTGTGATGACGCGTCTTCTAGTGATAGCGAAAATTGTAAGAACACTGGGTACTACTATTACAACACAGATGTGGTATTTGATAGAAATGGTACCATCATCAGTCGGTTTGTATTTCTGATAAGACGAACCAACAACTTATTTGTTGATTTTAGCTATCACAAGTACAACCTTTTTGGTGAGTACGCAGTGGACAGACCTGATGAACCACAAATAGAAACCTTTGAAACCGACTTTGGTGTCAAGTTCGGCATCTTCACTTGCTTTGATATTTTATTCAAAAGTCCAGCTCAACCCGTTTTGAATGAGAACATAGATGCCATCGTCTACCCCACCAACTGGCACTCAGAGCTGCCATTTTTAACCGGTTTGTTGATACTTCTCCACGAACTGTTTTTAAAACCGTCTTTGCAGCCCTTCAAAGTCAGCAGATGTTCGCTTATACTCACGAAATTATGTTGTTTGCTTCTGGTGGAAATCGACCAGCAGCGTCCAGTGGTGGAAGCGGAGTTCACAGAAGTACGACATATTTGCCAAATTTTGAAAATCTAACCCCGATTTTCAGGTACTCACGATACCATTTTGCACACAATTGTTGCTGAAGGAGGTTCTAAAACTTTAATATATGAAAGTGTGGACGGAACTGTGGTGGCTCCCGAAGTTCAGGACGTCGACGTTTTGGGTAAAGAAATGGACGCTTTCCCTCTATGGATAGATGACAGTCTTCAAAGTACTTCTCCTCGATGTAGAGTTACATAATTATCAACAATGTCTGCTTTTAGATTTCACGTGGACACCTATAAACACGACCCGTTCCCGAACCTTCGAAGATAAACTTTGTCATGGAAATGACACAGAAAACCCCTTCTGTTGTAACTTCAACATCACTTTGACTACAAGTGAAGAAACCGGTACTTCTTATTCTTACCTCCTGGTGGCTTTCTCAGGCCTTCGTCACTACCCCAACATCAGCGACGGTGGTCTTGAAATCTGTGGAGTCATCGCTTGCCTCAACTTTTCCATATCTTCGTGTGGCCAAAGATTTCCGAAATACGACGAAATTGTATGGCCTGTAACGTTTGAGGACATCACCATTACAGCTAGTTTCGAAGTCAATGATAATAAGACGCAGTTTCCCAATACTTTGTTGAGTTCAATTCGACCGATTAACGCGAATGAGACGGAATGGAGTGGCAAAAAAGTCGAAGAAGATGGGAAAACGGTGAACGAGAGGACGTTCGCTCTTAAGAAATCACAAAATCGGCTGTTGACTTTTGCTATTTATGGACGAGATTTCGGACAAGATGTGTTTCCAAGAGATGATAATGGTGATGATAATCATACAGGTGCTGCAAGTTCCATTTCAAGTACTTTGATAATGTTGAGTTGTTCTCTGGTCTTGTCTTTAATGCTACATATGTAAAATGTATGTACATAGTGGATGCATTTATCATACTACTCGTCTTAGGAGTATAACATAAAGTTTACTTGTCACATGTCATTAAATATTTATAACTATTTAGTTAGTGGATGTCTGGGTGAAATAAAATATTTTTCAATTCAAAAAAACATTGTCCAAATATCATTCTTTCAAAGAATATGAAGGAATCTTAAGGATCGCAGGTGTTTTCTTTTTGAAAGAGTTTGGAATAGCTTGGAGACCTCTCGTGTTTTGTTCTTGAAAGAATCTCAAAAGGGCTTGCAGGCTCCTGATGTCCTGTTTTTGAAACTGTTTGAAAGAATCTTAGAAGTTACAATCGATTTTTTTTTAAGAATGGGAGGGAACTCTAGGAGCCTTTGGCGTTTTGTTTTTGGAAGAGTTGGAAAGACTTTTGAAGGACTCTGGTACCTCTTTATTTAAAGATTGTGAAGCAATTTTGAGCGATCTTCGTGTATTTTTGTTTTTGAAAGAATTTAAAATATCTTGAAGGTTCCTAATGTTCTATTTTTGAAAGAATCTTAGCTGCTAGTGGATTTTTTAAAGAATGTGAAGGAATTTTAGGGACCGTTGGTGTTATTCATTTTTCTAAAGAATGTGAAGATATTTTAGGAGCTTCTGGTGCTTTTTTTGAAGGTTTGGATGTAAAGATATAAAATAATCTTCGAGACCTTTGGTGTTGTTTTTGAGAGAGTTTGAATGTTTTTAAGGGTCCTTAGTATCATTTTTTAGAAATGTAAAAGAATCTTTAGGGTCCCTTACATTTCCTCTAAGATTCTTCTTAAAAAAAACAGGGCTTCTAATGATTTTTTTTGTTTTTAAAAGAATTGGATAGAATCTTAGGGTCACTAAATGTAATTTTTACAAAGAACGTGAAGGAATCTTGACGACTCCTGATGTTTCATTTTTGAAAGTATATGAAAATATCTTGGGAACTTTTGGTGTTTTGTTCTTGAAAGAATTTGTAAAGATCTTGAAGACTTTTGAGGTTCTGTTTTTTAAAGAATTGGAAAGAATTGAAAGAAGAAGGATTTCGCAATTTCTTTTTTTAAAGAATGTGAAAGAATCTGAAAAGATCTTAGAGACCCCTGATACTTTGTTTTCTAAAGAGTTGGGAAGAATCTTAGAATCCCCAGGTGTATTTTTTTTAAAGAATGTCAAAAAGTTCTTACTGTTTTGTTTTTGAGAGAATTTACAGGATCTTGAAACAAGGGTTTTAAAAAATCCTAATCTACTAGTGTATTTTTTAAAGAATTTGAAAAAGATTTAGAAATCCTTTCGTTTTTATTTCTGAAAGAGTTTGAAAAAGTTTTTGAATGGCCCCTAGTGGCTCTTTATTTAAAGAGTGTGAAGGAATTTTGATAAATTCTGGTGATGTGGTTTTGAAATAGTTTGAAAGAACCTTATGGCCTCTAACTTCAATTCCTTTTTTTTAAGATGTAAAAGAATCTTTAGAGCCCCTTACGTTTAATTTTTTTGAATTGAAAAAACTTTGGTGGCTGCTGATGTGTTCTTTTCGTACTTTTAAAAAGAGTTGGGTTGAATCTTAAGATCCCCAAATCTCATTCTTTCAAAGAATATGAAGGAATCTTAGGGATCCCAAGTGTTTTCTTTTTGAAAGATATTGAAAAATCTTGGGAACCTCTCGTGTTTTGTTTTTGAAAGATTTTCAAAAGGTCTTGCAGGCTCCAGATGTTCTATTTTTGAAAGAGGTTGAAAAAATCTTAAAAACTGCAAGTGTAATTTTTTAAAGAATGCGAATGAACCTTGGCGTTTTGTTTATGGAAGAGTTGGAAAGTCTTTTAAAGGCTCCTGATCCCTCTTCATTTAAAGATTTTGGAACAATCTTGAGGAATCCTGCTGTTTTTTAAGGGTTCGAAATAATCTTATGGTTCCTAGTGTCTTCTTTTTTTTTTTTCAAGAATATGGACGAATTTTGGGAGTTCCTGCTGTTTTGTTTTCGAAATTTAAAAGAACTTGAACGTTCCTAACGTTCTTTTTTGGAAAGAGTTTGAAAGAACCTTAGGATTTACAAGTGTTTTGTTTGAAAGCCTTTTAAGAGCCCCATAGTTGCTATTTATTTAAAGAGTGTGAAGGAATTTTGAGAATTCCTGGTGTTGTGTTGTTGAAAGAGTTTGAACGAATCTTTAGGGCTTCTTACATTTTGTTTTTTAAAAAAATTGAAAGATTTTGAGGGCTGCTGATATTTTTTTTAAAGAGATAAATAGATTCTGAATGTCCCCAAATGTAATTCGTTTAAAGAATGTGAAGGAATCTTAGGGACCGCAGATGTTTTCTTTTTAATTGACTTTGAAAGAATCTTAAAATCTACAAGTGTCTTCTTTTAAACAATGCAAATGAACCTTACGAGCCCTTGACGTTTTCTTTTTGCAAAAGTTCCAAGGTCTTTAAGGGCCTCTGGTGTGCCTTTATTTAAAGATTTTGAAGCAATCTTGAGAGATCCTGCTGTTTTTTAAGGGTTCGAAAGAATCTTATGATTCCTTAGTGTCTTCTTCTTTATTTTTAAAGAATATGGATGAATTTTGGGAGTCCGTGCTCTTTTGTTTTCGAAATTTAAAAGAACTTGCAGGTTCCTAACGTTCTGTTTTTGAAAGAGTTTGAAAGAAACTTAGGATTTACAAGTGTTTTGTTTGAAAGTCTTTTAAGAGCCACATAGTTGCTATTTATTTAAAGAGTGTGAAGGAATCTTGAGAATTCCTGGTGTTGTGTTTTTGAAAGAATTTGAATGAATCTTTAGGGCTTCTTAGATTTTGTTTTGTAAAAAAATTGAAAGATTTTGAGGGCTGCTGATATTTTTTTAAGGAGTTAAACAGAATCTCAATGTCTCCAGATGTCATTCTTTTAAAGAATATGAAGGAATCTTAGGGACCGCAGGTGTTTTCTTTTTAATTGAGTTTGAAAGAATCTTAGAATCCACAAGTGTCTTCTTTTAAACAATGCAAATAAACCTTACGAACCCTTGACATTTTGTTTTTGCAAAAGTTCCAAGGTCTTTAAGAGCCTCTGGTGTGACTTTATTTAAAGATTTTAAAGCAATCTTCAGAGATCCTGCTGTTTTTTAAGGGTTCGAAAGAATCTTATGATTCCTTAGTGTTTTCTTTTTTATTTTTAAAAAATATGGATGAATTTTGGGAGTACTTGCTCTTTTGTTTTAGAAATTTAAAAGAACTTGCAGGTTCCTAACGTTCTGTTTTTGAAAGATTTTGAAAGAAACTTATGATTTACTAGTGTTTTGTTTGAAAGTCTTTTAAGAGCCCCATAGTTGCTATTTATTTAAAGAGTGTGAAGGAATCTTGAGAATTCCTGGTGTTGTGTTTTTGAAAGAGTTTGAACGAATCTTTAGGGCTTCTTACATTTTGTTTAAAAAAAAAATTGAAAGATTTTGAGGGCTGCTGATATTTTTTTTAAGAGTTTAACAGAATCTCAATGTCTCCAGATGTCATTCTTTTAAAGAATATGAAGGAATCTTAGGGACCGCAGGTGTTTTCTTTTTAATTGAGTTTAAAAGAATTTCAGAATCTACAAGTATCTTCTTTTAAACAATGCAAATGAACCTTTCGAACCCTTGACGTTTTTTTTTTTTGCAAAAGTTCCAAGGTCTTTAAGGACCCCTGGTGTGCCTTTATTTAAAGATTTTGAAGTAATCTTGAGAGATCCTGCTGTTTTTTAAGGGTTCGAAAGAATCTTATGATTCCTTAGTGTCTTCTGTCTTTTTTTTTTAAGAATATGGACGAATTTTGGAAGCTCCTGCTCTTTTGTTTTCGAAATTTAAAAAAACTTGGAGGTTCCTAACGTTCAGTTTTTGAAAGATTTTGAAAGAAACTTAGGATTTACTAGTGTTTTGTTTGAAAGTCTTTTAAGAGCCACATAGTTGCTATTTATTTAAAGAGTATGAAGGAATCTTGAGAATTCCTGGTGTTGTGTTATTGAAAGAGTTTGAACGAATCTTTAGGGTTCCTTACATTTTGTTTTTTATAAAAAATGAAAGATTTTTGGGAGCAGCTGATATATTTTTTTTTTAAGAATTAAATAGAATCTCAATGTCCCAAAATGTCATTCTTTTAAAGAATATGAAGGAATCTTAGGGATCGCAGGTGTTTTCTTTTTATCGAGTTTGAAAGAATCTTAGAATCTACAAGTGTGTTCTTTTAAAGAATGCAAATGAACCTTAGGAACCTTTGGCGTTCTGTTTTTTAAAGAGTTTGAAAGTCTTCAAGGGCCGCTGGTGTGTCTTTATTTAAATATTTTGAAGCAATCTCATGGTTCCCTTTTGCCTTTTTTTTAAAGGATATGGAAGAATCTTGGGAACTTGGAATTTTGCTTTTGGGAGTATCTGAAAGATTCTAAGGAGTTTCTAGTACCTTTTTTTAAGGAACATAAAAGAATCTTTAGAGCCTCGGACATTTTGTGACATAGTATTAATACAACATCCTTTATTTGAAAGAGTTGGATACAATCTTAGAATCTCCAAATGTCATTTTTTTACGGAATATTGGAGGATTCTGCTATTTTGTTTTTGCAAGCATTTAAAAAGACCTTGGGGGTCTTTATGTGGAACAAAACATTTTTCGGTTAAACAAAGATTTTTTCTAGTAACATGAAACAAAGAACAAAGTAATGATAAATTTAAAATTAGAAAATTTGCATCTGAATCTTTTACTTTAACACAGAGTAATTACTTTTCGTTTTTTCATTTGTCTTTTCAAGCAAAATGTGGTAATTTTTTTTTGAAAAGTCAAATGTGGCATGGAAACAGATTGTTAAGATTAGTTAGTATCAAAACTAGTTGACAACAAAGATAATAAATAATATCTTATCTGGTGACGTAATGTTTTTTAACTACAACACACATACAATGACTCTGTTTTATTCTATGATGTTTTGTCTAAGTTGCCATGTTGCCGGTTTGCAGAACAGGCAAGACGATTTGCTTTGGAACGTCGATTTTTTGGATAATCAAACTAACAGTATTTTGTAGTTTTGTAATTTCAACCTGATTCTGAGAGGTAACAACATCGTAGTTGGAAGTGACACTGTAAAAATAACTGTGTGTAGTAGTAAAGAGCGGGAAATTGGGCAACATGGCCCTAGCGTTACGTCATATTTATATACTGAACGACTTTATAAAGCTATCGCTTTGATATAACCTTATCGTAATTAAATTAAAAGAAATTTAGTCGTACCAAATATATATTTTGTAACAAAGGATGAGCAAAACCTTGCACACACTATTTAAGCACAGTGTATAGTGGGTTGCCTACACAACATTTATTTTTTTTTGTTTGTAATACTGTAACTTAACACACACAATGAATCTTCCTGTATTAATTCTTTCTAAAGTGTCCAATTTTTACCCAAAAATCTTTGTTCTGTTTCTATTAATTCCTCAAATCAAAATTTTGTTATTTTTCTTGCCGCATTTAAGCAAGTTGGCTGTGAAGCAGCGCCCTCTCGTATCGCAAAATTGGTTTGTGTGGAAGTGTTGCGTGCGGTTTAAATATCTTCTAAACTGCTTATTTTTAAATAAAATTAAGGAAATTATCCATTAGAGTAAGCAAAATAAACGTTTAAATAGAATAAATGCTGGTAGCTCTCATTTTTAGGTTTTCTTGGTAGAGTTCGCTTCTTCGGATCTTCGGTCTACTCCTGCTAAGGTAAGCCTAGGTTTAGTTAATTAGTGAAAAACGTACGACCCTTCCACATATTTTATTGAAACAACTTAAAATAATAACATTAATAAATATGTCCCATCTATAAAATATAACATCTTGTTATTGTCTTGACTGAAAATGCCCGATGGGTGTGAAATGGTCACCCATGTCGCTGCAGTGCAGGGTGAAGCAGCTAAGAAAGTGACTTTCGATAAGATTAACCAGAATTCAATCTACTCAAGTTTGATCCTTTCAATTCCTGAACTGAAGGAGTCTTAGCTGATCAGCCTGGATCTTAATGAACTAAATTAGAGATCCGAAAGGAAGTGGTTACGACTAACATAATATACTGGCCCCTATTACTGGCATTACATATAACTTAGAAATATACAGTATAGAATAAATGTGGGACGCGGGGCGAATTTTGAGTTATTTACAAAATATAAATTATAGCCCCGCCCTTACATATACAAAATATATGATTTACTTAAACTTAACAAAGCCAACTAACTATAATTGCACTTATGTAGGGATTGTCTCAGCTACCGCAGGGCTCGTCAGCGCCCTGCTTTGCATTCGGAAGACTTAAACTATTCTGACCTTTACTACTGGCACATCGTTCCGATTACTGTGTTTCTTACAAACTAGAAATTAGGAATGTTGGCAATTTTAATCTCACACCAGCTTGAGTTTCGTATTTACAAATGTACATCAATTAAATAATTTTATTTACAATTACGTGATTGACGTTTCGGAAATGGTGTCGGCAGCATCAGAGTTCACGATACGTCAGCACCGAGAGTTAGCACCAATTTGTTCTGTTTTTGTACGGGTCTGAGCTGTGTGATAGACGGTTTAGCCTAGCTTCAATTTTTCTAATGAGTGTAAATTCGCTATTAGTGTCTTTTCATATGGAGGGAGAGGTGGTCGGATCGGCTGAAGGAGCGCTGGCATTGGCTGCAACTGAAGGGTTTTTGGCCTGTGTGCTTGCGGAAGTGTCGGGTTAGTTCGTCGGAGCGGGCGAACTTCCAGGTGCAGCCGTCCCATGAACACTGGTACGGTTTTTCCCCTAAAACACAAGAGACAAAATTAGATCATCATCGATTTTTCATAAATTATAAACTTGCTTAACTTAATTTTAAACTTATACTTTCTTTCGTGAGGGTAAAATCCGAAGGGACTGAATTTCGATTAAAGTTTGACATGTTTTATTAAACTTTAAAATTTTTAAAATATTTGGTATTTTAGACCTTTGAAAATTTGAAAAAAAAAACATAATTTAATACTATATTTTTTCTAAATTTTTTATTATGGAGAATATCAGATTTTGGTCATCACCATATTATTTCACCTTATTTCTTACTCTTGTATTACGACATTTAACATTTTCGATGGTTTTGTTTTGGGTTCTTTAAAACCATTACAGATTTTACGGTTTTTAAAATTTTATTTCACTCTCAAAATTTTGAAATTTTGGCTTAGAATTTTGAAATGACAATGTGAAGGTATTTTGTATTTAAAAAAATTATATTTCAAACTGACGTATAGATTGAAGATTTAATTGTAAATAAGCAAATTTTAGTTAGTTTAAAATAGGTGTCCCGTTTACCTCTGTATCTCGTCTGTATCGATATTTACTAGACAGATAATCACCTGGACTGATTGTTATGAAATTTTAGACAGTAAAATACTAACCAAAATTTGTCTAATCACTCCCACCAACAATTTGATGACGTCATCTGAAAATTTTGCGAGGTAGATGTTATTTAATTTATAAAATAACATATCATGTCTTTGTGGTTCATACATCTGCCTTGGTTTTTTACATGTATAGTTCGATCTAATAATTCAGAACTATAGAACTTAAATCCAACAATTTAAAAACTTATAATTCAGAATTTTACAATTTAGAATTTTGGACTTTAGAATCTTAGAATTTGAAACTGTATTTTTTTTAATTCCATGAATTTCTTTGAAAATGCAATATCTTTAAGAGCTTAAAATTCAGGACTATAGAACTTAAAGCTAACAATTTAGAAACTTCTAATTCAAATTTTAGAATTTAGAATCTTGCAATTTAGAACAACGGGCATTTAGAATCTTGGAACTAGGAATCTTAGAATTTAAACTCTTGGAATGTAAAATCTGTAAAAAAAATTAGAACCTTAGAATTTACGATCTTAGAATTTGAAAATCTAAAATTTAGAGCTTGAAATTAAGTACTAAGGATTTTGTATCATTGAACTCAAAAATCTGAGATTTAGAATTTAAGATGTATTTTCTTTAAGTTAATGCATTTTTCCTGAAACGCAATATTTTTAAAAGTTTAAAATTCAGGATCTCATAATTCAGAACTATAGAACTTAATTAAATCCAACAATTTAGAACCTTATAATTTAGAATTTTAGAATTTAGAAATTTGGAATTTAGAATTTTGGATTGTAGAATTTTGAAATAAAGAATTCTGGATTTTAGAATCTTGGAATTCCGAATCTTGGAATCTAGAATTTAGTTTCCTTGGATTAGAATTTACAATCTTGGAATTTGAAAAATCTAAACTCTAGAGGTTAAAAATAAGTATTAAGAATTTTGGATCATCGAATTCAAGAATTTGAGAATTTAGAATTGAAAATGTATTTTTTTGAATTCATGAATTTTCTTTTGGTTCTTTTTAAAAGCTTAAAATTCAGGATTTAATTATTCAGAATTATAGAACTTAAATTCAACAATTTAGAACCTCATAACTCAGAATTTTAGAATTTAGAATTTTGAAATATAAAATGGGTGAAATCGGCATCGTGAAATTTAGAATCCTGGATTGTAGAATTTTCAAATAAAGAATTCTGGAATTCAGAATCTTGGATTAGAATTTACAGTCTTAGAATTTGATAATTTCAAATCTAGAGGTTAAAAGTAAGTACTAAGAACTTTGGATCATCGAATTCAAGAACATGAAATTTAGAATTGAAGATGTTTTTACATCGTTTCCTGTGTTTTTTAATTTCTTTTTTTGATATTTTGAAGCATCTCTGAAGAAAAAGTGAAAAGTCGTTAAACCTTGGGTTTCCTGGTGTTTTATTCTTGAAAGTGCTTGAAAGACTTTTAAGAGTTCCTCATATGCTTTTTTAAGGAATATAGTAGAATGTTTAGGGACCTGTACATTTTGTATTTGAAGAATATGAAGAGCCTTCCTGGTCTATTTTTCTGTTTTTGAAAGAATCGGAAAGAATCTTACGGTTCCAAGTGTCTTTTTTTCAAAGAATTTGAAAGAATTTTCGGAGCTTCTCCTCTCTTGTTTTTGAAAGAATCTTAAAATTTATTAGTGTCTATTATTTTAAAGAATGTGAAAACATCTTAGTTTTTATTTACAACAATTTGAAAGTCTTTTAAGGGTCCTTAGTGTCTCATTATTTAAAGAGTGTGAAGGAATTTTGAAGATTCCTTGTATTTTGTTCTTGAAACTGCCTGAAAAGCTCTTAGGAACCACCAGTATCCATTTTTTAAGGAATGTAAAAGAATGTTTGAAGACCCGCATATTTTGATTTTTAAAGAATTTGAAAAGATCTTGCTTCTGATGTATTTTTGGTTTTTGAAGAATCGGAAAGAATCTTAGGATTCCCAAGTGTGTTTTTTTCAAAGAGTGTGAAAGAATTTTCCGGGCTTATGTGCCTTGTTTTTGAAAGAATTCGATACGATCTTGAGACCTCTGGTGTTTTGTTCTTGAGAAAATTTGAAAAGATCTTGGAGGCCCTTGATGTTTTGTTTTTGATAGAATTGGATAGAATTTTAGGATCTACTAGTGTCCTATATTCTAAAGAATGTGAAAAAACCTTAGAGACCCTGATCTTTTTAGAAAGAGTTTGAAAGTCTTTTAAGGGTCTGTAGTGTCTTTTTATTTAAACAGTGTGAAGGAATCTTGAGGATTCCTTGTGTTTTGTTCTTGAAAGTGTCTGAAAGACCCTTAGGAACCACCAGTATCCTTTTTTAAGGAATATAAAACAATGTTTGGAGACCCGAATATTTTGTTTTTTAAAGAATTTGAAAAGATCTTGGGAGCTCCTGATGTACCTATATTTTTTGTCTATGAAGAATCTGATGAATCTTAGGATTCCCAAGTGTTTTTTTTTTCAAAGAGTGTGAAAGAATTTTCCGGGCTTATGCGTCTTGTTTTTGAAAAAATTTGATACGATTTTGAGGCCTCTGGTGTTTTGTTCTTGAGAGAATTTGAAAAGATCTTGGAGGCCCGTGATGTTTTATTTTTGATAGAATTGGATAGAATTTTAAGATCTACTAGTGTCTTTTATTTTAAAGATTGTGAAAAAACCTTAGGGACCCTGACCCTCTTTTTAGAAAGAGTTTGAAAGTCTTTTAGGGGTCTGTAGTGTCTTTTTATTTAAAGAGTGTGAAGGAATCTTGAGGATTCCTTGTGTTTTGTTCTTGAAAGTGCCTGAAAGACTCTTAGGAACCACCAGTATCATTTTTTAAGGACTGTAAAAGAATGTTTGGCTGCTCGCACATTTTGTTTTTTAAAGAATTTGAAAAGATCTTTAGGGATACTGATGTATTTTTTTTTGTTTTTGAAGAATCGGAAAGAATCTTAGGACTCCTCAGTGTCTTTTTTTCAAAAGTTTGGAAAAAATTTCCGGGCTTATGTCTTGTTTTTGAAAAAATTTGATACGATCTTGAGGCTTTTGCTATTTTATTCTTGAGAAAATTTGAAAAGACATTGCAGGCTTCTGATCTTTCGTTTTTAACAGAATTGAAATCATCTTAGGGACCCCGGTCTTTTTTTTATGGAAAGAGTTTGAAAGTCTTTTAAGGGCCCGTAGTGTCTTTTATTTAAAGAGTGTGAAGGAATCTTGAGGATTCTTTATGTTTTGTTCTTGAAAGTTCCTGAAAGACTCTTAGGAACCACCAGTATATTTTTTTAAGGAATATAAAACAATCTTTGGAGACTCGAACATTTTGATTTTTAAAGAATTTGAAAAGATCTTGGGGGCTCCTGATGCACTTTTTTGCTTTTGAAGAATCGGAAGGAATCTTAGGATTCCCAAGTGTTTTTTTCTAAGAATCTAAATTAATTTTCCGGGCTTATGTGTCTTGTTTTTGAAAGAATTTGTTACGATCTTGAAGCCTCTGGTATTTTGTTCTTGAGAAAATTTGAAAAGATCTTGGAGGCCCCTGATGTTTTGTTTTTGATAGATTTGTATAGGATCTTAGGATCTACTAGTGTCTTTTATTTTAAAGAATGTGAAAAATCTTAGGGCCCTTGTCTTTTTTTTTAGAAATAATTTTCCGGGATAATGTGTCTTTTTTTTTAAGAATTCGATACGGTCTTGATGTAGGTATATGGTATTTTGTTCTTGAGAAATTTTGAAAAGATTTTGGAGGCCCCTGATGTTTTGGTTTTGACAGTATCCGATAGAATTTTAGGATCTACTAGTGTTTTTTTAAAGAATGTAAAAAAATCTTAGGGATCCTGGTCTTTTTTTAAAAAACGGTTTGAAAGTCTTAAGGGTCCGTAGTGTCTTTTTATTCAAAGAGTGTGAAGGAATCTTGAAGAATCTTAGGATCAACTACTTAGTGTCTTTGATTTTAAAGAATGTGAAAAAAATCTTAGGGACCCCTCTTTTTTTTTTAGAAAGAGTTTGAAGGTTTTTTAAGGGTCCGTAGTGTCTTTTTACTTAAAGAGTGTGAAGGAATCTTGAGGAGTCGTTGTGTTTTGTTCTTGAAAGTGCCTGAAAGACTCTCATAAACCGCCAGTATCATTCTTTAAGGAATGTAAAAGAATGTTCGCAGGCCCACACATTTTGTTTTTTAAAAAATTTGGGGGCTCCTGATGTATTTTTTTGTGCTTTTGAAGAATTGGAAAGAATCTTAGGATTTCGAATTGTCTTTTTTCCAAAGAGTGTGAAAAAATATTCCGGGCTTATGTGTTTGTTCGTGACAACATTCGAAAAGATCTTAGAGGCCCCTAATGTTTTGTTTTTGACAGAATTGAAACAATCTTAGGGACCCTGGTATTTTTTTTTCAATGAGTTTGAAAGTCTTTTAAGGGTCCTTGGTGTTTTTTTAATTAAAGAGTGTGAAGTAATCTTGAGGATTCCTGGTATTTCATTTTTAAAAGTGCTTAGAAACCTCTAGTATCCTTTTTTTATTAAAAAGAAAAGAATCTTTGTGGACCCGTATATTTTGTTTTTTAAAGAATTTGAAAAGACCTTAGAAGACCCTGATTAATTTTTGTATTAAAAGGCTCCCAAGTGTCTCTTTTCAAAAATCTGAAAGAATTTTCGGGGTTTTTGATGTCTTATTTGAAATTGATAACATCTTGAGGCCTCTGGTGTTTTGTTTTTGAAAGAATTGGAAGGAATTTTATAGTTCCTCAGTGTCTTTTTTTAAGAATATATAAGAATATTTTTGTCATGAAATTTTAGACACATTTTGAGAATATCGTGTAGATAGTTAAAAAATAACCAACATTTGTCTGATCATTCCTGCCAACAATTTGAAGACACTTCAAAATTTTAAATGTTATTTAAATTTTATAGAATAACACATGCCTGTACTTGTGGTTTATAAATCCGCCTTGATTTTCTGTACAGTAGAAAATGGATTTTTAAATAGAACACCCTGGATCATCATAGCTATAATGTTTGTAAATAAATTCTAAGTTTTTTAACAATGATGCCTCAGTTTTTTGAAAAGATTTTCTATTTTATTATTGCATCGGTTACTCTGTTTTTTTTTTATTCTAATTTTCTTGGTACTTTGATGCGTCTGTGGAGAAAAACGCAGACATCGTTAAAACTGTGAACTTCAGGTAGAGAATATTTTAACAAAAAGAAATTGAATAACAGGCAGAATAAGATGCAATAATAAAGATGATGCTTTAAATTTTGTATACACACCCTGTATCATTTCACTGATGCTGCAATAAAGCACAGATTTCAAAAATAACACTATTGCGCTATTTCGGGAACCTTTGGACTTTAAAAATAAAGTCAGGAAAATTGGAATAAGTTGACAACGTAACATCCACATTTCGAAAATAAAATACACTTGTTAAATACTCACTACCTATAATTATAATTCCTCACCAAAAAATGTATGACATCATGTAACGAAAAAATGATTAAAGAAATCTGTGTTGAAAAATATGCCCTAATGTAATCAATTAAATTGCAAAATAAGTACAATTAACATTAAACTTTTCAAAAAGGCCTGTTACCAATGTACAGAATGTTCAAATTAAATCAAACGATAAAATTATTGTAAAACTATAACCTCTATCGAAATCTACAAAGAGTTTCGGAACAAGAATTTTCGTTACCGATTTTTAGAACAATGGTGGCTTAAAATTGAAGCTTGATTCCTACAAGTGGTAATTTTTTAACTGCAGTAAAATAATTTGAAAAAACAGTGAAGCAACTTTTTTAGGGAAAATAATATGTAACTGTGTGCCCAATCCTACAATATAAAATTACGATCACGTTGTAGGTTATTGCTTCTATTATTATTTTTTAATGTAAAATAGCAGTTATATTTTCCATAAAAAAATAAAGATGGTAAGTCTAGTAGGTCAGGACGTGCACTTTGGCATCAAATAAACATACGATCATAGATATTTAGAACAAACTGTCAAGGTAAATTGTAAAGGTAAAGTTCAGCGGTGGGAAATGAAAAGTATTAAGCTAGATATAGTTTATTTTTTAATTAAGCATCCACCAACACTGCAATTTATCTTAAAAATACACGAAAAATTAAAATGGGAAGTTAGGTTAACTTTTATTGTCGACACGTGTACGTCGTCAAGTGTTGCAATATTATCTTATACTTAGACTTAGAGTCTTGTCGAAAACAAGTTTGTTTGTTCCTTGTTTTTCCTCAATATCTATAAAATCTGGGATGTTTTGAAAATTCGTAAACAAAAATATTTTTATAAAAAAAATATTAATTTATGGATAAAAACAGTTGTATAAACAGACAAAAGCCGCAATTATAAACCTTGGCCTAATAATATTGTGCGTAAATGGCCCATAACCCGATTATCTCGTTCCCTAAATCAAAACCGCTCAATGCTGCCAACCTCCTGCCACCCAGAATGCGCTGCATTGTTTCCTATCCCTGAAACAATTTGTAATAAAAAAATTGGCCTACTCACTCCTAGTCCGAATATAATTTGATATTTACATGACTCATCACATATATTTAGAGCAAGCATTGTGCCAGAATTATAAAAATGCCTACTATATTATAATGTGACTTAAATACCCGCTGATTTAATTCATACCAACAAAAAACCGATCGATGAATCAGCCACGATCGCCACTTCTGGTATAATAAATCACATTCTATTGTCTAGCAATTACCTCTCGTTTTTCGTCAGAGCCAGCCACTAACCTGTTCAAAATTCACAAAACGTCCCTCCTCGCCCATCCCATCTACAAAATGACCCACAAATCACCACTTATTTTTAGAAAATAATAATAACAGTAGATCCAACGTGCCCCCTTTACCGAAAAACCCAGACACCATCAAATTTCAAGGCACGCAGTGGCGGCGCCTCCACTGGCACAATCACACTCAAAATAAAAATATCGTGGGCTAAAAGCAGACGAACGTCATATTTATGGCGATTTCTGCGAACTTATCTTGGTCCCAAACTCAAAAACAGTCTAGATTTAAGTACTCCGGTTGATTATTACAAAAAAATATATGTGTTCGTAAAATCAATTTCCTGGATATCCCTCGTATATCATTAATCCGTTTTTTTCAAAAAAATTATAGTTCAAATATTCTGGGAGTTGAACTCGAGGTCAGTTTGTGGTTGAACAATACATCACTTTTTTACGGCTCTTTAACGATAAAACGTTGGCAGAAGCGTATTCAACGGCGAACAGGTGTTTAAGAAAATAAAAATGCGTTTTGATTGGCGGAAAAGCGGTCGGGTTTTTTTTTCCAGAAGCGTGCCTTTATTGGGTTACTAAATGGTACACGGGACTTGAATGTTACGAAATTTACATATTTATAATCTGTCATGTTACGTGTTACCGATTTATGGTTTGATGTCAACGGATCATTTATCATCGTATTTACTTGTCTATCACTTAAGGTAGAAAAATGCGGATTTTGGATCACTTACTGGGTGAGAATAATCAATCAGTGGTTTAGGAATGAGTGCAGGGGCGGAGGAAGTGTACAGGTTTTTGCAGTACAATCGTAGGAAATGAAAAAATTACATGTGTTTTTTAGTTTGTTAACTAATTGAAAATTGAAGACTATGCTTAAACAAGACTAAATAATCTTATCACTATTTTAAACGAAATTCGCGTGTAATAGCTCGACGCGCAGCCAGAAGCTATTATCCAAAGAAACGTGCTTCAGAATGCAGGCCCAAAAAATGATAAATTATTTATCCGTGACCCCCATAGGGTATTTCTTCAGAAAATTTTTCGCCATTGAGACTAAATTATTTATTAAAGTATATAATGAGCTATTACGATATCTATATTATATTCCTTGACTAGTTTTTGTTCTAATTTACAGTTTTTTTCGTGCATTTATTGCCCCATCATTTAGAATCTGTCAGTTTTTTCAGTGTAATTCCCATACTTCCTGGTGTAGTATATGTGGTTATGGTTTTTTGAGTCCATTTTTATTGTAAATTATTGTAATAAGCATTTTTGCATCATTAAAAATATACTTTCTCTATATACAGGGTGAACGACTATACGACTTTTTGGGTTGCATAACTTAAAAGTATTTTCAGCGACACAGTGTGTACTGTTTTTGTGGCGCAACTCTGACACCTTATTTATATTATATATAAAGTTTTATTTTTGAAATTTCGATGCGGCGTTGCCAAATTATTCTATTTTTCTGGAAATTGTTTAATAACGCCAAGGTTCGCAAAAATCACGTTATTTTTATATCGTGTGATATGCAGTTTATTGTATTGACGATGAAATTGAACCTTAGTACACACAGTGATTATAAAAAAATGTAAAGTATTACTTTGAAAAGTCATATCGCAGATTTTTTCACACAGAATGCCCTGTATTTTATTACTGTTTTTTTATTCTTTGTTTTTTGTTAACGTAAAATTTCTACAAAATGTGAGTTTTTAAATTTAATCATTAAATCATGTGAGAATATTACAAATTATTAAAAATTTTAGAAGATGTTAAAACCTTGAAATTCGAAATGATAATTTTTAGAAATACCTATTCCTAGTCAAAAAAATTAGGAAGAAAAATTCCAAACGTTTTAAAGAACATTTAATAAAATTTCAGGTTTCAAAATTAAGATATTACAAAATTTGGTATTTTATCGTAATGGATATTCCCAACAACTCCAAATTTTGAATGTTAATTGTTAGAAATATAATTGTTAGGCGTCTAGTCGAAAAAAAAGGAATTAGACTGGACTGTGTTTCTGTATGTTATTGTAGCACTTTTTTTGTTTGATTATCATGTGCTGCTAATGTGTGTTTTGTCATAAATGGCATACTATAATGTATGTACACTTTTCTCATAATAAAATTAGCAACAAAGAAATGGAAATGATACACGCTTTAAAACTGTAAAACAATCAGCACGTATAAAATCAGATATTCATGTAGTAGTGGTTTATGAATTCGCGTTGAGTTTTTACCGTCGACATCCAGATTTTTTTGAGGAAAAAATCAAAATTGTATAACAACATTTGAACAGTGAAACTGCTAAACCAAATGCTCTGAAATCTTGCAAACATTTTAAGGTTTTGTGTTAATCAAAATTTGTCCGTTTATGTCCTTCCCGAAAAAAACTGAGTGTGCTCATTTTCACACAAAGACACAAAATCAATCAAATGTCATTTTCTTTTAACACAAACGCCGCTGATGCATCTAATCTGAACGTGCTAATAGTCAAATTCTTTCCAAGTATAAAAGTAAAACAGTCGAATTTAAGCATGTACTGAGAATTGGAAATACACTTTTTCGTGCTGAGTATCTGCTTTAAATACATTTCATATTGTCGGCACTTGTGTTATTCAGGCTACTGAATTTTATTTTATAGAAGATATGTATCAGAAAACAAAAAGCGCAAAATAAAATTTTATGATTTTTCAAATATGTGTCAAAAAACTGAAAAGCTGAAAAATCGAAAAATCGAGAAGTCGAGAAATTCAAAAACAAAAAAATCGGAACATCGAAAAATTGTACAATCCAAAAATCGCAAAGCCGACAAATCAAAAACCGAGAAATCGAAAAACAGAAACATCAAAAAATTAAAACATCGAAAAATCAAAACAATAAAATTAAGAAATCGGAAAGTCGCAAAGCCGAATAATAAAAAAATCGGGAAACGGAAAAATGGAGAAATCGAAATAGCCCCAAAATCAAAAATTAAAAATTGAAAAATTTTAAACGTAAATCAATGAATGAAACAATCGAAAAATCGCCAAACTGAAATTCGAAAAATTGCAAACCCGAAAAAAAAAACGAGAAATAAAAAAATCGCAACATCAGAAAATTGGATGATCGAATAATCAAAACATAAAAAATCCAGAAATCGAAAAATTGAGAAGTCGAAAAACCGAGAAATAGAAAAATTAAATATTGAAAAATTTTAAATATAAAACAATAAATCGAAAAATTGGAAAACTGAACAGTCCAAAAATTGAAACATCGAAATCTCGGTAAATCGTACAACGAAACATTGAAAAGAAGTGAAAAACTGAAAAGAGGAAAAATCAAGAAGTCGAAAAATCGAGAAATAGGAAAGTTAAAAAATTCGAAAATTTAGAAACGCCAAAAATTAAAAAATGGAAAAATTGAAAAACCCCAAAACTAAAATATCGCAAAATTGAGCAATCAAAAGATGAAAACTCGAAAAATTGAAAAACTTAAAAATCGAGAAGTCGAGTAATTCAAAAATTGAAAAGTCGAGAAATCGATTAATGGGAAAATAAAAAAATCGAAACATCGAAAAATTGTACAATCTAAAAATCGGAAAGCCGAAAAATCAAAAAACCGAGAAATTGAAGAACAGAAACTACAAAAAATTAAAACATCGAACAATCAAAACAAAAAAATTCAGAAATCAAAAAGTCGCAAAGCTGAATAAAAAAATCGAAAAATGGAAATAGCCCCAAAATCGAAAAATCGAAAAATAAAAGATTGAAAAATAATAAACGTAAATCAATAAATTGAACAATAAAAAATCGAAACACTGAAATCTCGATAAATCGTGAAATGAAAAAGGCGAAAAATCGCAAAACTGGAATTCGAAAAATTGCAAAGCCGAAAAATAAACGAGAAATCAAAAAATCGAAACATAAAAAAATCGAGACATTGAGAAGTCGAAAAGCCGAAAAATCGAGAAATTGGAATAGCCCAATATCAAAAACTCGAAAAATCGGAAAACTGAACAATCGAGAAATCGAAACACTGAAATCTCGGATTAATCCTGAAGTAGCAAAAATTGAAAAATCGATAAAATAGAAAATCGAAAAATTAAAAAACTGAAAAATGGAAAACCGAGAAATGGAAAAATTGAAGAACTACAAAACTGGAAAATGGAAAAATCGAGAAGTCGAGAAATGGGAAAGTGAAAAAATCGAGGACTCGAAAAGAAAAGATTAATGGAGAAATCAAAAATTCGAAAATTTAGAAACACCAAAAATTGAAATACAAAAAAATTAAAAAATAGAAAAATAGAAAAATCCTTAAACGCAAATATCCACAAATTAAGCAGTCGAAGAATTGAAAATTAAGAAACTGAAAATGACAACCGTCGATGCGAACAAATCTACAAATAAAAAAAAATAAAAAAAAATTGGAAAATCAAAGAATCAAAAATCTGAAAAATCTCAAAACTAAAATATCGAAAAATTGAGAAACTGAAAGATGAAAAATCGAAAAATTGAAAAACTGAAAAGTCGAAAAATCGGGACGTCGAGAAATTCAAAAATTTTAAACGTAAATCAATAAACTGAACAATCGAAACATCGAAATCTCGATAAATCGTCAAATCAAAAAGTTGAAAAATCGCAAAATTGCAGAGTCGAAAAAAAAACCGAGAAATCAAAAAATCGAAACATCAGAAAACTGAAAATCGAGATATTGAAAAGTCGAAAAATTGAAAAACTGAACAATCGAAAAATCCAAATACCGAAATCGCGGTAAATCGTGAAATAGAAAAAGTGAAAAATCGAAAAATTGAAAAACCGGGAAGTCGAGAAATGGGAAAGTCAAAAAATCGGGGACTCGAAAAAAAAAAACGATTAATCGAGAAATCAAAAATTCGAAAATTTAGAAACGCCATAAATTGAAATAGCAAAAAATTAAAAAATCGAAAAATTGAAAAATCCTAAAACCCAAATATCCAAAAATTAAGTAATCGAGGAATTGAAAATCAAGAAACTGAAATATTGAAAACTCGGAAAATTGAAGAATCAAAAAACTGAAAAACCACAAAACTAAAACATCGAAAAATTGAGAATTCGAAAGACAAAAAACCGAAAAATTGAAAAACGGAAAAATCGAGAAATCGAGAATTTCAAAAATCGAGAAATGGGAAAATAAAAAAATTGAAACATCGAAAAAAGAAACGATTAATTGAATTGCAAAGTCGAAAAATCAGAAAACTGAACAATTGAAAAATCGATAAAATCCAAAATCGAAAAACTGAAAAACCGAAAAATGTAAAACCGAGAAATGGGAAAGTCAAAAAATCGAGGACTCGAAAAAAACGATTCATCGAGAAACAAAAATTCGCAAAAGTAGTGGAAGAATTGAAAATCAAGAAACTGAAAAATCCCAAAACTAAAATATCGAAAATTGAGAAATTGAAAGATGAAAAATCGAGAAGTCGAGAAATTAATAAATTGGAAAGTCGAGAGATCGAGAAATGGGAAAATAAAGAAATTGACACATCGAAAAATTTGACAATCTAAAAATCGTAAAGCCGAAAAATTAAAAAACCGAGAAATCGAAAAACCGAAACATCAAAAAACTGAAACATGGAAAAATCAAAACATAAAAAATCCACAAAATAGTAGAAAATTTGAAAAATTAAAAATTGAAAAATTTTAAATATAAAATCTAAAAATTGAGAACTTGAAAAATCGGAAAACTGAGCAATCGAAAAATTGAAACACCGAAATCCGGGTAAATCGTGAAATCGAAAAGTTGAAAAATCGATAATAAACTGAAAACACGAAAAATCAAAAATTCGAAAACTTCGAAACGCCAATAATTAAAAAATCGAAAACTTGAAAAATTCTAAAACCCAAATATCGATAAATTAAATACAAACGCCAAAAATTGTAATAACAAAAAATTAAAAAACCTAAAAATTGAAAAATCCTAAAACCCCAGAATCCACAAATTAAGTAATTCAAGAATTGAAAATCAAGAAACTGAAAAATTGAAAAATTAAGATATTAAAAATCGGAAAATTGAAGAAGTAAAAGAACTGAAAAATCGCAAAACTAAAATATGGAAAAACTGATAAATCGGAAGATAAAAATCAAAAAATTGAAAAACTGAAAACTCGAAAAATTAAGAAGTCGAGAAATTCAAAAATTGAACAATGTAAAAATCGCAAAACCGAGAAGTCGACAAGTCTAAAACTCGAGAAATCGAATAGCCTGAAGTTGAAAATTCGAAAAATTAAACATTGAAAAATTTTAAATATAAAACAATAAGTGGAAAGATTGAGAACTTGAAAAATCGAAAACTGAAAAATGGAAAAGTCAAAAAATCGAGAACTCAAAAAAAAAAACGATTAATCAAGAATTCACAAATTTGAAAATTTAGAAACGCGAAAAATTGAAATCCCAAAAATTAAAAAAATATAAGATCCTAAAACCCAAATATCCACAAATTAAGTAATCGAAGAATTGAAAATCAAGAAACTGAAAAATTTCGAGACTAAAATATCGAAAAATTGAGAAATCGAAGATGGAAAATCGAAAAATCGAGAAGTCGAGTAATTTAAAAATTGGGAAGCCGAGAAATCGCGAAGTGGGAAAATAAAAAATTGAAACATCGAAAGATCAAAAGATAAAATAATAGAGAAATTGAAAAGTCGAGAAGTCGAAAAATCGAGAAATCGAGATAGCCCAAGTCAAAATTTCGAAAAATAAAAAATTGAAAAATTTTAAATACAAAACAATAAATCGAAAAACTGAGAACTCGGAAAATCGGAAAACTGAACAATCGAAGAATCGAAACATCGAAATCTCGGTAAATCGTGAAATTGAAAAACTGAAAAGTCTATAAACTAAAAAATGGAAAAACCGAAAAATCGAAAAAATTGAAAAACTGAAAACACGAAAAATCAAGAAATCGAGAAATGGGAAATTCAAAAAATCGAAAACTCGCAAAATCAAAAATCAAAACATTCTCAAATCCAAATATCGAAAAATTAAGTTATTGAAGACTTCCGAATCGAGAAACTGAAAAATTGAAAAATTGAAAAATCGAAAAATTGTCATCAATGTGAAAACCTAGTGAAAACTAAGTAATTCTAATAAATCCAGAAATTAATTTAGTTAACATATTAACAGATTGTGGAATTTTAATCTTTGTTTGCTTAGTTGCCTTTTATAAATGTTAATTAAATCATGTAAAATTGCAAGTATGTGAAAATTGCTGAAGTTAATGGTATTAAATATGCATTTATTGGAAAATATTACAACATCAGGAATTCGAGTTGACTCTAGTTTTACAATTTCAGTTGGTTTAGTTGAAAAACGACATATAGGCCACATATCAAATATTTTACTACTACTCTGATGTGACATCACAGAGCTAAATTCAGAAAATTGTTTTTTGTTTATGCTAAATTTTGAAAACTTAATTTTCACATAGTATTTCAGGTACGCTTTCTTTTACATTTTTCGGAAACTCAAAATTTGTTACATGAAGTTATAAAAAAATGTTCGTACAAATTCGAATAATTATTTTTTACCAAATTTCACTTCTTAGATGTTTAAAATCGTTGAGACTACTACTGAAATAATCAGAAAAGAAAACTAAGGTATAAATGGTTAAGTTCTAACATATTTTATCATGACAATTTAACACAACATGAATCATATTTGATAACGAAAACACTTTTCCATTTACTAGAAACAGGTACATTAATAATTGCGTGCATAAGTAATGCTTTGCTTTACATATTGAACAGTAGGTTATTGTAGCTGCCATAGTAAAACACATTTAATTGAATAATGATTTATTAATAACTATTATGCGGTTCCCATTTCCTTGAATACTTGTTCCTATACGTAACAGCGAAATATCATTTTAGATAGTTTTTTTTTGCCACGTTTTTGACTTTTTTAATTCCCACTTATGATTAAAACACTATTCTACAATTCCGCTTCTCACGTGTGGTACCCGAACCACAGTCAAGGTTCTTTTTTCGACTAATTTAAATCTAATCAAACCTTTCATACATTTCACGTTTGCGACTTTTTTATTTCTTAATTTATCGTCGGCGATGCTTCGCAATTTATTGACTGTTTAGAAACCAATAATAGATTCCTAATCAAAAAACCTGTGTCGTATATAATAAAACGCTAATAAATTACGTAAAAAAGGTGTGAAGCATCCAATAAAATAAATTTCGGAATGATAAAACCCGCCAATGACAAAATCCATTATTAATATGATGCATGTGTTATGTATCCGTTATGTAACGAGTGGGCCGAGCCGAGGCCGCACTTTTCTATTGTTCCGAGGCAAGGAAAAATCGATCAAGCTCAATCTAAATAAGTCCAAAGAGATGCAAATAAGAGCCGAAAAAAAAGCGAATAAATTAACACTTTGTCACTCATTATAGAACGATCAAGAAACCTGTTGATTTTGTTTTGACACGATTTATCCGATATCTCTGCAATCCATCTTTTCTTTCGTGTTTATCAATTGAAGCGTTTTTTGCGTGTTTCTTCTCTCCAAACCCGTCTCTCCTTGGGCGTATTTCGTGTCATTGAAGTTGAGTAATTAATTGGACCGCCTGTTATAAGCCTGCACTTTTTGCTGTAATATACATTGTAAATCAGGCGAAATCGTTATGGGAAAATCTTGACATATTGGCGGCCATAAAAGGTAATTATTTAAATTTCATGCCAATAATTTTAGATCAGGTCTAATTATGTTTGCTCTTGTAATTTGTATGGCCTGGAGTTGGTTTTTTAGGTGGGATTTTGGCGATTGTGTGGGGACTTTTCGTTTTACGGGCTTTTTTCTACATGGGTAATTAAATCTGGCAGTTTTTGTAATTGTTTTGTTTTTAGTTGGATTTAAAGTTGCTAAAAACAAGATTCCGTTTTTTTTTTATGAGAATTAGGTAATAAGTTTTTGGCGGACGTTTACATCTATTAAATATGACAAATTTGGAATTTTGATATTTATTATGACACTCGGATTTATGCAAAATTCATATTTTGCATTTTTTTGCATATTCCACCTGATTTTTATCCACATTTGTTTAGTTTTGTGGTAAATTTTGGAAATTTATCGATTCCAGTAAATTTTATATTATTTCAGAAGTCGCTAACCGTACGAGTATGATTTTTGTTTAAAATATTCCCCCATTCCATCTACCAAAACCGAGCGGGTAACGGAAGACACTAATTTAAGCTTGATAAGTTAGAAACACATTTAATCATCAGTGTAAATGAAAATGTTTTGTAGTAGTTGGTTGTGAACTTTGTAAATATTTTTAAACATTATTTATTATTTGTTTACATGATAAAGATCGACCAACACCACAATTTACCTTAAAAATAATGTGACAATTGGTTTTCATTAATAAAGAAAAATTGAAAATTGGGTCAATCGAAATTAAAATAATCCAATATAATTGTGTATTGTTTAGCACTAAAAAATTTGTTTCCTGTAGAGATATGTATGCACAATGTAATCTACGAAAGTCATCAGCGTGTCGTTTTCTCTCCCTCTCTTTCCATGTTGGGTGTATCAGATAAAACTATCTTTGTTGCTGCAGCCCGCGTTTTTTGACAACCTCTAACTTGATTAAAATGCAATGAAGGTAAGTGACGTGTGTCATCAATAACTTCATACATCCTCATTGTTTTGTTTGGTTTTTGTCAGCTGCGATGGTTAAAATTGAGTGGGCAACGTTGGTAGCATCAACAATGAACATATTATTATTTTAATTCACCGATGAATCGAATATCGGGTGATTTTTTAAATTTCTGCTCTAGTTGGACATGACGCTTACGCCAGCCATTAGATTATCTTTTTCCCAAAACATATTACGTATTTACATATAAATATTTATACCCCATAGATAAACAGATAAATAAATACATTAATCGCGCTACACAAAGAAAGCAAATTTATGAACACCGTAGATAAACTGGGGACAAAGCTTTCGGTTATGTTAGCGTCCACATCTGCAGCTGTATGAAAACAAATTTCTTTGCTTCCGCAACCTTATCTTACGCAAATTTAATCTTCTTCCCGACGATTAAACCGCCACTTCACTCATAACGACATGCGTCATCTTCGGTTATTCAGGCGAATTTTATTGCTACCAGCAGGAATATTATCAACAGGTGGTAATCTTCGCAATGCGAACAGATAAAAGTGAAAAATTCGTGTTCCGCTTAAAAATGACTGTATTGTGTACCTGTATGCGTCCTTTTGTGCGCCTTCAGGTGCGAACTTTTCGTGTACACCTTGTTACACCCCATGACGTCACACCGGTGGATCTTTCGACGCTTCATTGAGGGATCGGCGCGGTTGTCTTCGCTAATGTTGTTGTTGTTGAGGGTGACGTTTTTGACCATGGAAGTTTCAGGGGACGTCCTTGAGATGGACCTAGAAGAGAAAATTTTCGTTTGGCTTAGTTTTAATTTTACTCTCTAATAACATAAATGCAATAATTAATATAAATATATGATTATTATTTAATTTATCTAGTTTAAGACGTTTCAAAACGCTAAGCACAGAGGGATTGTAATTTAAAAAACACTTTAGGTTAGAGATGAACATATTTTTTTCTACAATTTTGAAATTAACAGATTTATTTTATGTGGTTCGCTTTTTCAATTTTTTTATTATTATTAACACAACAGAAGTTAAGTTTATTTTTTAATTAAATAAAAAATAGTCTTCTTAGTACTGTATTCCTTTCAAAAATTATATTGTCAAGAGCTACAAAATTTTAGATTTTTATTTAAGTGCTATCTAATTTGGTAAAACTTGGCTTTCATGACTGCTGTTTCGCCGGAAAAATCCATCAATGTTGTGAAACTACAGAACTATTTGTTATAAAATTATGAATTGCGAAAATTTGTCTAATCATCTCCACGAACTCTTTAATGACGTCACTTCAGATTTGTCATAATAAATACCAATTAAATTTTATAAAATAACATATTCCTGTATTTGTGGTCTATGAATCCGACTTGAATTTTTTCCCTAGAAATCCAGATTTTTACAAAACATGTTGGTATTATCTTAACTTATAGGGGTTAGCATTAAAACACAAAGTTAAATTTTATAACATTAACACAATTAATAAATACCATTTAAATTTTATAAATTAACGTATTTCTGTAGTCGTAGTTTATGAATAAGCCTTAAGTTTTTCATTAGAAATTAAATTTTTGCAAAAAATGTTGCTCGTGTTATCCTAAATTATAGGGGTTATCATAAAAAAGCGAATTTTATAATTTTAAAATTATTAATATGTAAATACGATTTAAATTTTATAAAATAACGTTTCTGTATTTATGATTCATGAATTCGCCTTGCGTTTTCCTTAGAAATCCAGATTTTTGCGAAAAACGTTGCTGGTATTATCTTAACTTATAGGGATTATTATAAAAAAAACAGAATTAAATTTTATAACTAATAATACCAATTAACTTTATAAAATATGATACTCCTGTTTTTGTGGTTTATGATTCTGCCTGTAATTTTTTTCACTAAAACTCCACATTTTTGCGAAAAATGCTACTAGTATGATTTAAATTTTATAAAAGAACTAATTTCTGTACTTGTAGTTTATGAATAAGCTTTAAGTTTTTCCACTAGAAATCCAAATGTTTGCAAAAAATGTTGCTGGAATTATCCTAACTTATAGAGGTTATCATAAATAATCACATGCTCATATTCTACATTTTAATCCTTTGTTAAATTAATGGACGATTAAATATTTAATTCGCTTTCTACAGGGTGTTATTGAAAGGTACGTACAACAAAATTGACAGTTCTTTGCGATGTCTAAGAAGCCTGAAAAACTTAATTTGTGTTATCAAAATTACATATAAGGGAAAAATTAACCCCTATCCAACCTTTTTACACGCTACTGAAGCATAAATAGGTAAAATTAATTTATTTTAATAAATCCTAGCAGCTGTAACAATAATAGAAAAATAAGAGACCCTTTTGTTGCTGTAGAAACGAAAGATGACCTTTTTATCAGAGGCGTACAACGAATTTGGACATAAATTTTAATAATTTTTATCTCTAAAAAGAGAACACTTTTACTTGAACTTTTTTTTTTAATTTTAGCACCCATACTTCGAGACCAATTGCAGATTTTATTTTGTACGTACCTTTCAATAACACGCTGTATAAACTGGCCCTAATGTTATAGAACTGTAGAAATTGTTTTAAGTCATTTTTTTTAATAAAATAATAAAATATTGACTATAGCAAATGCTTTCGGAGGCTTTCACGATCGGAGTCAATATATGATCGTTTTTCGAGTTGGGACCGTGTCAATTGAGTTTTTCGGCTAGACGTTTCGTACACTTTCGTAAGTGGCATCTTCAGAAGTGGGGTGAGAAATTGAGAAATTAGGAAGAAGGCGAAAGAGCACGGTTACTCAGTATGTGTGCAAAACGTCGAGCCCAAAAACTCAATTGACACGGTCCCAAACCGGAAAACGATCATATAACAGTTGAAGACACTTTGAAAATTATCAGATTCAGTTATGAAAACTTAAAAAAATATTTTCAAAATATTAGTACATATTTTCAAATAAAAAATTGTTTAAAATCTTCAAAATATTATAAATTCAGCACTAAAATGTTCACAAGAGTGTTTTTTCTTTATTTTTCAAAATAGGAGGAGATTAAATTCCTTTTGTGTCTAGAGTTCGTCTTTTTTTTTCTAAAATTTTTGGCCTTATAAATTTCACTTTTTTGTTTTTTCTGTCAGTAGTAAAACTGTGTTTCAATTCATGTTTTCATTTTTTTCACTACTATGTCACCAACATAGCAATAAGTTCAGTATCCAAAAATTATTGTAGGTATTCTAATTACAAAGTAAAAAGTAACTAACAAGAAACCCGTTAATAAAACATTAAAGTCTCCTTAATTTCATAATTTGAACAGATATTCTTAAGATTTTTGTTAATGTATTTACATTGTCATTAGTTTCACGAGATTTTTATTGTTTTATACCCCACGTCAGTATTGTAGAGATTTTTCTTAAGTAATTTGAAAAGTAATAAAATATTGACTATAATATTTGAAGCACTTTGAAAATTGTATGATTCATTTTTGAAAACTCAAAAGAATATTTTCCAAGTATGAGTATTTTCAAATATATATATATCCTCACAATACTATAAATTGAGCATTGAAATGTTCAAATTCTTTTTTTTTTATTTTAAAAAATAAGAGACGATAAAATTTCTTTTGTGTCGAGATTTCGTCTTTTTTTTGTAAAATTTTTGGCATTGTTGCATATAATTTAACGTATAAAAGTTCTAAGTGAATAGATATATAGTGTGGCAACTATTTACACAATAAGTTCAGTATCCAGAAACTATTGTATAATTTTGTTTAGAAAATGTTCGCCAAATTCAATTTTTTTTTTATTTTGGTCAATAATAAAATAGTGATGTAATTTGAGTTTTCGAAATGTTACTTTTCGTACAATTGTAAAAAAAAACTAACAATAACTAATAAGACTTCAGAGTCTTCTTAATTTCATAATTTAAACAATTTGAAAAGTGTATGCTCATTTTTGAAAGCTCAAATAATTATTTTCAAAATATTAGTATTTTCAAATGAAAAATAGTTCACAATCCCCAGAATTTTATAAATTGAACACTGAAATATTAAAAATTTAGTTTTTTTATTTTTAAAAAGAAGAGAAGATTAAATTCCTTTTTGAAAAATTTAAAACAATCTTGAGGTTCTAGGTATTTGGGTTTGGAAAGAATTTGAAAGTTCTTTGGAGCCTCTAGTGTCTTTTCTTATAATAATTTAATTAAATTTCTTAGAGGATACGTCATTTGGTAAAATCAGTCTTATCTTAGCAAGTACTAGCCCCCCCCCCCTCTATTTTCTTAGACCATATGTCATTTGCCAAAATCAGTCTTATCTTGGCAAGTACTAGCCCCGCCCACCCGCCCTCTCTTTCGTGAGAGGGTATGTCATTTGCCAAAATCAGTTTTACCTTAGCAGGTACTTTTTTTGTAAAATTTTTGGCATTATAAATTTCGCTGTTTTGTTTTTTGTTACAAAACTGTCAGTAATAAAACTGTGTTTTGGGCCTGTTCATTGTTCTTATAAAACTTTGTTATTCCAAATAATTTTCAATTTATTTTTTCATTTTCTTTATTATTATTTCATTAAAAATGTGTTGTTTTCCTGATATTAATACGATTTGAGTATAAAAAAAGTTCTAAGTGAATACAGTGTGGCCACTATTTACTCAATAAATTGGGTATTGTATTTTTTAGAAAATTTTCACGCAAATTCAATATTTTTTTATTACTTTGGGAATACGATGGGATGTAATTTGAGATCTCGAAATTTTATTTTTGTAAAAAATAATTAACAAAAAAGCCCTTAAGACTTCAAATTCCCTTCGTGTTGATATTTTGTTTTTCTTGTCAAATTGTTTACTTTATAAATCTCAGCGTTTTGTTTTTTCAAAAAAAACCTGCCAAGCGATTTATTAATGCATTCATTATTTTCAAAATATTAGTATTTTCGAATGAAAAATAGTTAGGTTACAATCCCCAGAATTTTATACATTGAACACTGAAATATTGAAAATTTTGTTTTTTTATTTTTAAAAATAACAGAAGATTAAATTCCTTTTTGAAAAATTTAAAACAATCACGAGGTTCAAGGTATTTCTGTTTGGAAAGAATTTGAAAGTGCTTTGAAGCCTCTAATGTCCTTTGTTACAATAATTTAATTAAATTTCTTAGAGGATACGTCATTTGCTAAAATCAGCCTTATCTTAGCAAGTACTAGCCCCCCCTTTATTTTCTTAGAGAATACGTCATTTGCCAAAATCAGTCTTATCTTGGCAAGTACTAGCCCCGCCCACCCGCCCTCTCTTTTCTTAGAGAGTAGATCATTTGCCAAAACCAGTCTTATCTTGGCAAGTACTAGCCCCGCCCACCCGCCCTCTCTTTCGTGAGAGGGTATGTCATTTGCCAAAATCAGTTTTACCTTAGCAGGTACTTTTTTTGTAAAATTTTTGGCATTATAAATTTCCCTGTTTTGTTTTTTGTTACAAAACTGTCAGTAATAAAACTGTGTTTTGGGCCTGTTCATTGTTCTTATAAAACTTTGTTATTCCAAATAATTTTCAATTTATTTTTTCATTTTCTTTATTATTATTTCATTAAAAATGTGTTGTTTTCCTGATATTAATACGATTTGAGTATAAAAAAAGTTCTAAGTGAAAACAGTGTAGCCACACAATAAATTGGGTATTGTATTTTTAGAAAATTTTCACGCAAATTCAATATTTTTTATTACTTTGGGAATACGATGGGATGTAATTTGAGATTTCGAAATGTTATTTTTGTAAAATTGTAAAAAGTAATTAACCAAAAAGCCGTTAAGACTCCAAAAATCCAGAAATCGAAAAATCTAAAATTTAAAACATTGAACAATTGAAATATCGCAAAATTGAAAAATGGAGAAATCCAAACATCAAAGAATCAAAAAAGAAAAATTCGAAAATCTAAAACTTAAAAATCGAAAAACTGAAAAATCGACAAATCGAAACTCCAGAATTTAAAAAAATTGAAAAATCGGATAACTGAAAAATCGAAACATCAAAAAATTGGAAAATCGAAAAACCGAGAAATCCAAAAATCGAAACATCGACAAATAGAAAAAATTGAGAAATTGATAAACTGAGAAATTGAGCAATCAAAACATCCAAACATCTGAATTCGATAAATCGAGAAATAAAAAAAATTGAGAAATTTTGAAATAGAAAAATTAAAACATCGAAAAGTTGAAAAAAAAATTAAGAAAGTATAAAACTGTCAAAAATTTGAGAAATCTAAAGTTTAACGAAAAATTGAAAATCCAAAAAGTAAAAAAGGGGTGGAAAGCCAAAAACTGCAAACTGAAAAATTTAAAAATTGGAAAATCGACGAATTAGAATCGATTGGCCCGAAAATTTGAAAAATTGAATTAACGAAAAATTGGAAAATCGAAAGAAACAACAAAAATTAAGGAAATGAAAAAACAAAAAATTGTGATATAAAATCGAGAAAATGAAAAATAAAAAATTAGGAAAATGCAAAATAAAAATCGGGGAGTTGAAAAATTGAGGGGACGGAAAATTGAAAAAGGGCACAATTAAAAATCGAGAATGTGAAAAATGGAAAAATGACAAATTGTAAAATTGAAAAATCAAAAATAAAAAAACGAAAATGTGTGTAATAAAAACTTAAAAAATGCACAAAGTGAAAATCAAACTTGACAATTTGAAGAAAAATTGCTAGAAACCTGAAAATTGGAAAAATTTAATAAAGGAAAAATTGTAAAATCGAAAGAAACAACAAAAAATAAAGGAAATAAAAAAAGGAAAATTGTGATATAAAATCGAAAAAGTGAAAATTAAAAAATCGGGAAAATGAAAAATAAAAATCCGAAACAAAAAACTGGAAAAGGGAAAAATGAAAATCTGTAATATTGAAAAATTACCAAATTAAAAAACTGATGCAAACCGAAAAATTGAAGGAACGAGAAATTGCGAAATGCAAAGTTGAAAAATCTTAAGAATCGAAAAAGTGAAAAATAAAAAAAAAGGAAACATGTATTATGAAATAGAAATATTTAAAATTAAAGAAATTGAAAAATCGGAAGTCTGGAAATCCAAAAACTGCAAAGTGAAAAATTTAAAAATTGAAAAATGGACGAACTGAAAATACTAAGCCTGAAAGTTTGAAAAATTGTAAAATCGAAAAAAACACACAGAAAATAAAGGAAATGAAGAAATGGACAATTGTGATATACATCGAGAAAATAAAAATAAAAAATTCGCCACATTGAAAAATAAAAATCGGGAACATGAGAAATTGTGGAAACGAAAAATTGAGAAACTGAAAATTCGAAATATCGAAGAAACGAAAAATTGAAAAATGGAAAGAAACAACAAAAAATAAAGGAATTGAAAAAATGAAAATTTGTGACATAAACTCGAGAAAATGAAAAATAAAAATCGAGAACTTGAAAAATTGAGGAAACGAAAAATTGAAAATGACAAAAATTAAAAACTGAGAATTTCAAAAATCGAAAAATGAGAAACTGTAATATCGAAAAATTGCAAAATTAAAAAATTGCAAATCGAAAAATTAAAAAATTTAGACGTCAAGAAACTGTAAAACTGAAAAATCAAAAATAAAAAAACGAAAAAGTTTATGATGAAAACTTGAAAAATGTCAAAAGTGAAAATCAAACATGAAAATTTGAAGAAACGAAAATTTGAAAAATCCAAAGATTAAAAATTGAAAAACTTAAAATTCAAAAAAGCGAAAAATAAAAAAAAGAAATACCTATGTAGGTATTGTAAAATCAAAATATTGAAAATTAAAGAAACTGAAAAATTGGAAGACTGGAAATCCAAGAACTGCAAATTGAAAAATTTTAAACGTGGAAAATCATGGAATTGAAAAATGAAAGCCTGAAAATTTGAAAAATTGAATAAATAAAGAATTGTGGAGATTTTTTTAAGTAATTTGGAAAGTAATAAAATATTTACTGTAGTAGTTGAAAACACTTCGAAAAATTGTATGATTTTTTTTCGATAACTCAAAAAAATATTTTCAAAATAAATATGTGCATTGAATTATTCAATTTTTTTTTTGGTTTTTAAAAATAAGTGAATATTAAATTCCTCTTGTGTCTATAAAAGTTCTAAGTAACTAGGTACATGCAGGACCAGTATACATTATTTTTTACTTTTTAAATCTCAGCGTTTTGTTTTTTCAAAAAAAAAAAACAGCCAAGCTATTTATTGATGCATTCAGAGTTCTTAAGGTTATCGATACTTTACATTTTAAAATTATTTTGCCAATAATTTGTGTTAACTACTACGACTTGAATGCATGAAAGTTGCCTATATTTAACCAATGAAAATTCTTACTTACAATGAGGCATCTTTGAGTTTCTGCAGCGCAAACAGTGCCGCCGTGGACGATAGAGATCTGGAAGGGATGTCTTGGGCTATCACATTTTTAGGAATATCTGTAACAAAAAGCATGCATCATAACCACCGCCTTGACACGTCCAACATCACAAACTCATCAAGGTTAATCCGATTTGATAGGGGGCGTAGCGAAGATCCCCCCATTTCCTGTGCTCGTCCCGACCTCAATTAATTAGCTAATGATGTCTCTGATACGTTTTTAATTCGTATTATTGACAAATTATCGAGCGAAACGCCCTTCACATCGATAACGGACACGTCAAGAGCAAATTAATGACATTATTTAAAAAATCGAGTTAACGAGTCTAAAAAGCTTGCACAATTAGCGATCTAGTTATACATATATTTGCCGAAAAAAAACGAGTTAACCAAATATGGTCGAAATTGAGCGATCGCTGCCGCAGCCTTAAGGCTGTTTTGGGCTTTTTTGCGCTCGCGTTAAGGTTGATTTTTTCCGTACCGGTTGGTATTAGTATCAAAGGATTTTGAACCGGATGTGGTGAGGAATGTTTACCGAGAGAAAAAACTAAGGATGTTTGTGTTGGAATCATTATGAATTTATATCACTTCAGCGGCAATTAAAATTATAAAAATTATGCTCTCGAAAAATACGAGTCGGACGAGTTTCGGGAAATATCTGCGATCTGTCGCCTTTAATTATGGCACGAAGCGGCATTAAAAATCATTATCCTCATTAACATTTTATAAGTATTTCTCAAATCCTGTTGAAAATTGCCTTAGCGCAGTTAAATATCATAATTTAATATGCTGGGTGGGGTTGCGGATACGCCTCTGGTTTCATCGAGCCGCGAACATTAACTTGCATTATTCGAGTGACAATATCGTTGACCTGCCGAGACCTTCGTTTCCTTCTTGACGGGTGGATTTTTGCAAAAAAAAAAACGTCCTCCTACGTTCAAGGATGCGATGAGCGCGAAGAGCAAGCTTACTTTTCACTTTTAGATCTTGATTCGGCAGATGTTGTCCTTTTAATGTCATCCGTGTTTGTTCATCTGATGTTTGTTTTTTGTACAGTTGCTCTTTTCGTTTTGTGTGTCACACCCGGTGCTGGTATTTGCGATAGGGTGTTACCAAAAAGTGGTTAGGAATTTTAATTAGAATATAGATGGTTACTGATTTTGGGGAATTAACTTTTATAATGCAATTAATTAGGATTTGCTACAAGAATGACTCTTGTTCGCGTTGGAGATTTACATAATTTCTAGCTTTTGTGGTGTTTTTTTAAATAAACTAAATATTTTCAAGGTTACGAATTCGCGATGATCTTGTAACATTTATATGCGATGTTTTGGCTGTCAACTTAACGGAAAGAATGTCTTTATTATGTGCGCTTTCCGGACGCGGTGACAAAATTTTCATTTTTATTTATACGTTTATATTCGCCCCTTGGAACTGTTGGTTGGCTTAATTCCAATATTGTGTCTCACGTGTCGAGCTTTTATTTGTTCGTATACACATAAATTGGAGTCTTCCTCATTCCTCTTCACATGTCTTATTTATTCAGATCTTTATATATACATCCAAGTAAATTTCTTTTTTTTTAATTAAATACAACGACAAGTAAATTAAAAATAATGAAATAATTTCTATTAATTTTTATTTGCGTAAAAGTTATAAACTTGTTTAAACACAGAACAGGAACATTGTGTGTGTCATTTACTTTTTGTAATTATATACAGTTTAAAACAATTGCAAGGTGTTCTACCAATCCTGTCTTTTCGGGCGCGGCAACCTAATCCGACCCTGGAACCGAAGCAAACATATTCGTAATGGAAACTTTTACACGCGGGGTACAATTATCAATCCTAAACGTCAACTACCGGTTATTACAGTCATTTTTACTTATTTCTAACCGTTTTTTTTTACACTGCCTATTTTTTTGGGTTATTTATAGTATAGGTCTTACACTCAGAACCGTATCTGAAAGTATTTTTGAAATGATGATCTTCTTTAATTTTTATAACGTATACAAATTCATATTTTTCATAAAGACGCTATATTTTTCGAATCAGTACGTTGAGATTTACATACCGGAATTTTTTGTGAATTTTTAGACAACTTTTCCACAAGCTGGATTTATTATTACTGCCCCCTTATAAAAACTGTGACCACGCTTCGACAATTTTCGAAAGTTGGCCAAACATTTTTTTGTAAATTTCAATCTCTAGAAGTTATTTTCGGCCTCATTTCTTTAATACGTAATTTTTGTAATTTTTAGAAAATCGCTAATTGAAATATGGAGACAATTTTTAAAATTTTTAAAAATTTGATTTTTAAACCGAATATTTCGCAAATGTTGCTCCGGAATCATAAACATGATATATTTTTTGAATCAGTATGTCGAGATCTATATATCCGAATTTTTTATGAATTTTTAGACAACTTTTCCAAAAGGTCAGTTTTTCATTATATAAATTTTTACCATTTCTAGACCATTTTCGAAAATTGTCTTACAAACTTAGACTCCACAAGTTTCTTTGGGCCTCATTTCTTCGATAGTTCCTGTAATTTTTCGAGAATCGCCAGTTAAAATATGTCAATTTTTAGATTTTAAAAAATTTGACTTCCGGACTCAATGTTTCGCAAATCTTGCTCCGGAATCATAATGACGCTATATTTTTCGAATCAGTACATCGAGATCTATACACCAAAATTTTTTGGTAGATTTTTAGACAACTTTTCCAAAAGCTCAATTTTTCAGTACTTCTTTATACATTTTTTTACCATTTCTAGACCATTTTCGAAAATTAGGCAAAGGCATTTTCTTGTAGGTTTCGAACTCTAGAAGTTATTTTCAGACTCAATTCTTTGAAAACTCTTGTCATTTTTCAAAAATCGCCGACTTGAATAAGGCATTTTTTAAAATTTTGAAAAAATTTGACTTCGAAACGAAATTTTGCAAATCTTACTCCGGGACCCTAAACACCATATATTTTTCGAATCAGCACGACGAGATCTTTGTATCAGAAGTTTTTGTGAATTTTTAGACAACTTGTCCAAAAGCTCAATTTGTTAATACTGGCTCCATATAAAAATGTTGAGCATTTTTCGATCATTTTCGAAAATTAACCAGATATTTTCTTGTAGTTTTCTAAATCTGGAGGTTATTTTTAGCCTCATTTCTTTGAAAATTCTTGTCATTTTTCGAAAATCGACACTGAAAATATAGCTGCATTTTTTTTTTTTTATTTTGAGAAATTTGACGTTCGAACCGAATATTTCGCTGTTTTGTTTTGGAATTAAACACGCGAGATTTTTCGAATCAGTACTTGGAGATCTATATACTCGATTTTTTGTGAATTTTTAGAAAACTTTTGAAAAAGCTGATTTATAAAAATTTTGAACATTTATAGACCATTTTTGAAAATTAGTCAAAGACATGTTCTTGTAGATTTCGATTTCTAGAAGTTGTTTTCGGCCTCATTTTTTTAATAACTCTTGTCATTTTTCGAAAATTTTTGAAAATTGCCAATGAAATTATGGTAGTTTTTAAAAGTAAAAAAATTTTACTTTCGAAACGAAAATTTTGCAAATCTTTTTCCGGGACTATAAACATGATATTTTTCGAGTCAGTACATCGAGATCTATATACCGGATTTTTTTTTACGAATTTTTGGACAAATTTTCCAAAAGCTCAATTTTTCAATAGGTATTAAAATTTTGACCATTTTTAGACCACCTTCGAAAATTAACCAAAGACATTTTCTTGTAGGTAGATTTTGACCTCTAGAAGTTACTTTCTGCCTCATTTCTTGATAACTCTTGTTAATTTTGAAAATCGCCAATTTTTAAAATTAAAAAAATACTTTCGAACCGAATATTTCATAAATCCGGGATCATAGAGACGCTATATTTTTCGAATCAGTACATCAAGATCTATATTCCCGAATTTTTTGTGAATTTTTAGACAACTTTTTCAAAAGGTCCTTAATAAAAATTTGGTACTATTTATAGACCATTTTCGAAAATTACTCAAAAACATTTTTTTTTACATTTCGACCTCTGAAAATTGTTTTTGGCCTCATTGTTTTAATAATTCCTGTCATTTTTTGAAAATTTTCAAAAATCTCTAGTTGAAATGTGGCATTTTTAAAAATTTTGGAAGAAATTTGATTTTCGAAACGAATATTTCGCAAATCTTGTTCCGGAACCATAAACACGATATAATTTTCGAATCAGCACAAAGAGATTTATATATCAGAATTTTTGTTTGTAAATTTTTAGACAACTTGTCCAAGAGCTCAATTTTTCAATGGGTATAAAAATTTTGACGATTTTTAAACCACCTTCGAAAATTAACCAAAGACATTTTCTTGTAGGTAGATTTCTACCTCTGGAAGTTACTTTCGGCCTTATTTCTTCCATAACTCTTGTTATTTTTGAAAATCGCCAATTGAAATTAGCATGAAAATTTGAGAAACAATTACATTCGAACCGAGTGAAATCGTGCTACGACACCATAAACACGCCATATTTTTCGAAATAATACGTCGAGATATACCCGAATTTTGTGTGAATTTTTTGTCAACATTTTCAAAAGCTCAATTTTTCGATACTGCGCCGTTATAAACAATTGGACCATTTATAGACCATTTTCGAAAATGAACTAAAGACCTTTTCTTCTAGATTTCGACTTATAGAAGTTACTTTCAGTTCCATTTCTTTGATAACTCTTGTCATTTTTCGAAAATCGCCAATGGAAATATAGTGGCAATTTTTAAAATTTTGAAAAAGTTTGAATTTCGAACCGAATATTTCGGAAATTTTGCTCCGAAACCATAAACATGCTATATTTTCCCAATCAGAACGACGAGGTCTACATACCAGAATTTTTTGTAAATTTTTGGACAATTTTTTCAAAAGCTCAATTTTTCAGTACCGCTCCTTTAAAAAAATTTTGACCAGTTCTAGACCATTTCCAAATAATCCAAAGACTCTTATGATTTTTCGAAAATCGCCAATTGAAATATGGCAATTATTTTTAAAATTTTGAAAAAAATTGATTTTCGGACCAAATACTTCGAAAATCTTGCCCCAGAATCATAAACACGCTACATTTTTCTAATCAGCACTACCAGAATTTTTTCTGAAATTTTTCGAAAACCTTCAATTGAAATATGGCATTTTTAAAATTTTGAAAAAAATTTTACTTTCAAAACGGATTTTTCGCAAATCTTGTTCCGGAACCATAAACACGATATATTTTTCGAGTCAGTTTATATTTGGACTTCTCCAAAACTTCAATTTTTCAGTAGGTATAAAAATTTTGACCATTCTTAGACCACCTTTCAAATTTACCAAAGACATTTTCTTAGAGGTAGATTTTGCTCTCTAGAAGTTACTTTCGGCCTCGTTTCTTCGATAATTCTTGTTATTTTTGAAAATGGAAATTTGAAATAGGTATGCTAATTTTTAAAATTTTGAAAACATGTTCCAAAAATTTCAAAAGCTCAGTTTTTCGATACTGCGCCGTTATAAAAATTTGAACCATTTATAGACCAATTTCGAAAGTTAGCCAACGACATTTTCTTGTAAATTTCGGCGTCTAGAGGTTATGTTTGGCCTTATTTATTTGATAATTCTTATCGTTTTTCGAAAATCGCCAACTGAGATATGGCAATGTTTACAATTTTAAAAATGTTTGAATTTTGAATCGAATAACTATTTTGCAAATCTTGCTTCGGAATCAAAAACACGTTTTATTTTTCAAATCAGCACCACCAGATTTTCTTCTTACTTTTTGGACAACTTTTCCAAAAGCTTAATTAATTAATACTGTCCCCTTATAGAAATTTTGACAATTTTTTGACAATTTTCGAAAACTAACCATACATTTTGTTGTACATTTCGAGCTCTAGAAGTTATTTTCAGCATCATTTCTTATGTAACTATCGTAATTTTTCGAAAATCGGCAATTGAAATATGGTGGTAATTTTTTTTAAACTTTGAAAAAAATTTGACTTTCGAACCGAATATTTCGTAAATTTTGCTCCGGAATCACAATAACGGTATATTTTTCGTATCAGTACTTCGAGATACCCGAATTTTTTGTGCATTTCCAAAAGCCCAAATTTTCAGTAATGCCCCTTACAAAAATTTTGACCACTTCTAGACCATTTTCTTGTAGATTTGGACCTCTAGAAGTTATTTTCGGGCTCGTTTCTTCCATAGCTATTGTCATTTTTCGAAAATCGCCAATTGAAATATGGCAATTATTTTTAAAATTTGGAAAAAAATTCGCTTTAGAACCGAATACTTCGAAAATCTTTCTCCGGAATCATAAACATGCTATACTTTTCTAATCAGCACGACGAGATCTACATACCAGATTTTTTTGTCCATTTTTAGATAGCTTTTCCAAAAGTTCAATTTTTCAGTAAAAAACTTCAATTTAAACTTTTGACTAAATACATTTCTTGTAGATTTCGACCTCTACAAGTTACTTTCAGCCTCATTTCTTTGAAAACTCTTGCAATTTTAATATAATATTCATTAAAATTTTATAGTTTTCTAATTTAAAAACGACCCACTTTTTTACGGTATATGTATGTTATGAATATCGCGCAGATAGTAAAATGTTAACCAAAATCTGCCGAATCATTCCACAGTAAGTAGGACTTTTGTACTTGTGGATTTTGAATCCGCCTTGAGATTTTTTCCGCAGCATCCAAATTTTCGCAAAAAATTCAAAATTGTATCCAAACTTCCAGCGTTCTGTTTTTTCTTGTGAAATTACTTTGATTATTTTTCTGTCTATGAGTAACTCTTATGTCACTATCAACGTGACCTAATTATAGTTCCTGAATATGATTGGAAAAAAAATCCTCATTTATTGATTCATTATCTTTTTGTAATCATTGTAGTTTTTTTAAATACCAATAACGCCATTCCCTTATTTTTGTTGACTTGGCTTATCGATCACTATAATCAAAATCAATCTTTGTGCAGAGATTTATGAAACTATAACACAGAATTCCTGTTATTTCTGAAACTTTCTTCAAAACATCCGCATTGTGGTCACCTACTTAGTTGTTTCCAAAATTTCCGTAGAATATTCGTCACGTCTTATTTTTCTTGGAATAATTCCATGGTCAGCGATTCGCCAAAATTGCATGTGGAATTTTCGGTAAAGCTGTAGTTTCTTTAATTAGTGCAACTGTTGTACCTACACATTTAGCTGATTTATTCGGCTTTAGGATATATAATTTCAGTTTCACTAACTCGACCAAAATTTTCGCACACATCTGTATTTTCCAATTCTACACATTCTCACGATATTTACAAGACACTAAGCCATACCTTCTTTCCTTTCAATCGGTTTGAATCCTATTTCTCCAATGTCGCCGATGTCTAAATTGGAGCGCCTCAAGGCGCCAGTCTAGGAGCCCAATTATTAATGATTTTTATTAGCGACTTACACAATCCTACAAGAAAAATGTGTTTCTTTACAAATTTACAAGCAAATGACCCAAATTCGTCCTAGTCATTGACTATTCTCTCTCTATATTCGTCCTTCGACGTCAACGTGGTACCTACGCCACTGCCGCTACTCCACCGACCGAATAAATAATACCGGCTAAAAAATCGCTAATTAAGGTTTTTCGGCGCGATAATTGCTCGACCTTGCATTAATTTAAATTATAGAGAGCGAAAATAGCGCTACCTGTTTGCGATTACTTCTGTGAGAACTAGCGCCGTCCTTATCCCGCAAAAGCGATCAGAGCGAGAGAGCAAACGATATAAATTACAAAAGAGAAATATGATATTAGAAGAGATAAGAAGATCGACCAATACAGCTTTTAATTTATTGGTGCGTTTGAAAGGTCAATTCGGCTTCGAGTTCGATTAGGTTTTAATGGATCGGTTCCGTACTGATCGTTGATATTTTAATTGAATTGGATAATAAAAACGTATGGCTACTTGTTGCGAATGGGAATTTAAAATACTGACGAATTAGTAGCCTAAATTAAGGTCTTTTCACACCGACTAGCGTGTTATTAAAGGTTAAAAACGTACGAGTCGACAAACGACCAATTTTCGTCCAAACTAAATTATAGGCTTTTTCCTTTTTTTTTGGACGCTTTTTGTGTGTGTCTAACAGTTCTCTTTTACGGGACCCAGAAGTTTTAATGGCGTGGTTTGAATGTAATTACTGTCATTTGGGTTTGGAATTGTGAGGTCCAAATATTGCACCGACTTTTAATTTTATTCCGATTTAATGAGGATTACTGTTAATCGCAAAGAGGTTAAACTGTGCTGCGGGAGAAAATTCGATAGCAAGCATGTGTGTAATTATAAAGTATTTAAAAAAAAAATTACCCCTATAAATTTATGTGTAAACTTGTGAATAAAATTCCAGGAAAAGCTTTAAGAAGGTCAAGGTGACGCTCAGCCCCCCCGGTAGCTGCGCCGCTGAGTAGCGAAAATTTTCCCAAAGGCGGGTGCGGCGGCTGGGCGTGGGGGGCGGAGGAGCGCAGCGAAGATGACACTAGGCGCGGTCGCGGTGTGCTATGAAAACGGAATAAACATAACCTACACACAATCCGCCCGGTTACATCATCTGCGTTCGTGTTTAACACGGAACTTTGAGATCGAGCGAGAAATGGTAATCACTTTGGGAGATAATTACCGGCATTAATATATTTTATGCAGTTGAGTAAGATCCTGGTCGATGGGAAGACTAGATGAAGATCCGGGCGGGGCCGCCGCGGACACGTGGGTTCAGAGGTCACGTGACAATCGGGTCATTCGTGTCGATGGATGGAGGAAAGTTTGGGTTTGGGTTTTGCCCGGGGGTTCGATGGTGTGTGATAGAAATTGCGTTATTGTTTATATTATTATTGTTGTTGCGATGATTAGTATTATTATTATCTGTAGACACGTCCTCTTAGTTTTTTTGTGTAAAGCCGAAAAATGATCTTTAAGATAGAGAATTTTGATACGGATCGTTGTCTCAAGGTCGATTAAAATGTATGCGGCTTATAATTTATGGTAAGCGGCAAAATAATAAAATTTTGATTTGTGGCGACTTTGGACATTTATTAATATTCGCTATAAATGGCTAAAAATGTCTCCTTTTCTTGTTTAAAAGTCATTGTTTGTGAACCGTTGGATTAGACAGAGATGGACAACTATACTAATAGACTTGTGAAAAAACAGATACGAAGATCCAAGTCCTCCAGGAGGGGTTGATTGTTTAATTTTAGATGTCAAAACCCTCTCCTTACAATTTCCATTTTTTTTAACCAACTCTGTTATGACCTATTTTGATGAATTTCTATCATTATGCTGCTCTCTTTACTGATTACAAAATTGTTACTGCAATTTAAAACTGCAAGTAAAGTAGAGTCTACCAAATAGTGAACATTAACTTTCAGTTTTCAAAAGTGCTTGTTGGCTCAGAATTATAAAGGTTACGACTACGTTGAATATTATAACTTAAAGTGTGTTTATGCACATCTGGTTCATAGAAGCTTTGTTTCTTTCAAGCAAACGATCGGAGAGGAGGTTAGGGCTCTGAATTATCATTACATAACAATAAGCGGTTTATTGGTGGCTTCCAATAAGTAAACAGGAAATCAATTTTCACTATTTGGCGGACTCTACTTTAATACGTTCCTTTCCTAAAAAGTACGAACTCGATATATTTCATTTTTTTCACAATCTAAAAATTATAAAATGGGACGACATGTTACAAATATAAATAGGAATTTGTTGTGGTTTATTAACGAATTCATGTTTTTTTAACTTTACAGAGGGCATCACAAAAAAGAATAGCTAAATTAAATTTTATATTCGGTTTCAAAGTCATTTTTTTTTAAATCAAAACTTCCAAATTTTCGAAATACATATTCTGTTTGAAAACCAAAAAAAAATTTGGTTGTTGATCCCAAAAATTGACATATTTCAGTTAACGATTTTGTAGAAATGGTAGGATTTTTCGATGAAATGAAGCCCAAAATAACTCCTAGCGGTTGAATTTTCGGTGTTTTATTTTCGTGATTTGTTAAAATTTTCTTTCTGTTTTGTCAATGTTTCGATTTTATAATTTTTTGTTTTCTCAATTTCAATTTTTTCAGTTTTTTGTTTCTTCAATTTTTCGGTTTTCAATTTTTCAGTTTTTCGATTTTCCAACTTGGGTATATTTCAATTTTTAGATTTTTGCAATATATTTCGATTTACAATTTGATTAGATTTCAACTTTTTCTACTATTTTTTCAAATTTTCGGTTTTCTAATGTTCCGATTTTAAAATTTTTCTTTTTTTTTCACTGCGAAATTTTTCGATTTTTCGATTTGCACTTTTTCAGTTTTTCAATTTTTCGTTTCTCCAATTTTTGATCAGCAACTTTTCTAGTCTGCATTTTAAAGTAAGTATGTAATAATAATTACAATTTTTTTTAATTTCCCGATATTTGGTATTTCAATTTTTCGATCTTTCAATGTTACAGTTTTTTGGGTTTCCAATTTTGGTAGTATATGCTATAATTTTTTGATTGTACAATTTTTGGGTTTTCCAATTTTTGGATTCATTAATTTTTTCGATTTTTAAGATTTTCGATTTTTTGTTTTTCATTGCTTCAAGTTTTTGTTTCTTCCGTTCTTCGATTTATAATTTTCCATTTTTTTTTTATTTTGCAATTTCTTGAATAAAAAAGGGAAAAATTGCAAAGTTGTAAAATTCAAAAATCCAAAATGAAAAAACGAAAAAGTATCTAAGGAAAACTTTGAAAAATCTAAAAATTATAAAATGGGACTGGACTATATAGATTTTACAATATTTCGAATTACAGTTTCACCAGTTTTCAATGTTTAATGTTTCAATTTTTCATTCCTAAATTTTTCGTTTCGGTTTTTTATTTTCGCTATTTTTTCAAATTTGCGGTTTTCCAATGTTCCGACTTAAAAATTTTTCTTTTTTGTAATCTGAAACTTTTGAATTTTTGGATTTTTCAATTTTCCGATTTGCAGCTTTTCTAGTTTGCATTAAATATGTAATAAGAATTATAATTTTTTATAATTTTTCCATTTTTCAATTTTTTTGTTCGTAATTTTTGACTTTTAATTTTTCGACCTTCCAATGTTACAGTTTTTCGGCTTTCCAATTTTGAGAATATATACTATAATTTTTTAATTTTAAAATTTTTTGGTTTTCCAATTTTTGGATTAATTAATTTTTTCTATTTTTAAGTTTTCGATTTTTTGTTTTTCAATGCTTCAAGTTTTCGTTTCTTCCGTTCTTCGATTTGTAATTATTAATTTTCCATTTTTTTTATTTTGCAATTTCTTGAATAAAAAAAGAAAAATTGCAAAATTGTAAAATTCAAAAATCCAAAATGAAAAAACGAAAAAGTATCAAAGGAAAACTTGGAAAAATCTAAAAATTATAAAATGGGACGATATAGATTTTACAATATTCTGAATTACAGTTTCATATGCTATAATATTTCGATTTTACAATTTTTGGGTTTTCCAATTTTTTGATTCATCAATTTTTTCGAGTTTTAAGATTTTCGATTTTTTGTTTTCCAATGCTTCAATTTTTCGTTTCTTCCGTTCTTCGATTTGTAATTTTTATTTTCCATTTTTTTTTTATTTTGCAATTTCTTGATTAAAAAAAGAAAAAATTGCAAAATTGTAAAATTCAAAAATGAAAAATGAAAAATGAAAAATGAAAAAACAAAAAAGTATAAAGAGAAAACTTTGAAAAATCTAAGAATGATAAAATTTGAGGACATATGAAGCCGAAAATAACTTCTAGAAGGTGAACTACTAAAAAATGTCTTTAGATAATAATTTTTCTTCGAAAATAAAACATTTAATAGGGAGCGAGGAAAGTGATGAAAAATCGAGGTTTTTGAAAAGGTGACAAAAATCCACCAAAAATTCTGAGATGTAGATCCCAACGTGCTAATTCGAGAAATATAAAGATTTTATTGTTCCAGAACAAGATTTTCGAAATATTCGGTTAGAAAGTCAAATTTGGTGGGAATTTTTGAAAAAATAAAGTCCAAAATAACTCCTAATTTCACAAGGTAAGTTGAAAAATTGAGCTTTTGCAAATATGCCTTAAAAACTATAAAAAATTCTGGAACGTACCTCTCGAGGTGCTGATTTGAAAAATATAGCGTGACCAAAATTTTCGAAATATTCGGTTTGAACGTCAACATTTTTTTTAATTCTAAAATTTATCACATTTCAATGGCGGTTTTGGAAAAGTGGTAGGATTTTTCGACCAAGTGAATCGAAAATATATGAAAATGTCTTTAGGTAATTATCAAAGGTAGTCGAAAAATAAGATGACATCATCAAATTTTCGGTGGGAATAGTCAGACAAATTATGGTTATCGGTTTAATAACCACATAATATCTACAATTTCACAACTGTTAAATCGGTAGTTTCAGAGTAATAAAAGCGTCAGTAGACCATAGAGAACAGATAAGACAAAACGGGAGAACTACTTTTCCATATACTAAGATTTACGAAACATCGAGAGTTCATTGTTAACGGCTCCTCTGCTTAATTGATACAAGGTTATATATAAGAAATATTGCATAATAAAAATTATAATAATAAACACATTCAAGGCAAGTTCATAAACCATAAGTAGTCAGTTATTTAATAAAATTTATATGGCATCAAATTGTTGATGATTCGACAAATTTTGGTTATCGACACCATAGTCCCAACATACATCTAAAATTTGACATCAATTAGTCAAGTAGTTTCGGAGATCCAGACATACGGAAACGCGAAACCTATCTTTTCATACTCTAGGGGTCATGAAACCGCGAGAAAACATGAAAGTAGCCATTCATCCGTTACACTCTATTATACTACGTCCTTAACTTACGCCCAAGAAGTAAAAATCATCTAAATTTTTCGTTTCGGCTAGCTTCAATCAATGAAATTCAGAGTATTATATTGCATAAAGTTCAACTCTTTCGGGAGTAATAAAGTTATAAGTGTTGGAATGTTAAAACTCTTGTTATGTATAACTGACATTTGACAGAGTAATTGAAAGGCGTTAATTTTATTATACGGAAAAGTGAGCTTAAATTGTACCATTCGGCGTTGGCGGTTAAATTTTAGGTTTATTGTAGACACACGTCACATTATTTATAAGAAATAGAAGCGAACTTGATGACTTTTTTAATAGAACATCGATCATAAACTCTTTAGAATCTGCTTATTTTCTTACACACATTACAAATTTCAAACTCAAAAAAGAAAAGCTTCGTGAGAACTTGATTTAATCCAAACTGAATTATTGTCTCATGGAAAATTATCCTAGTCTTCACAGTATACCGTGTGTTTATAATTATTTAACAGTTGTAAGTTTATTTATAAATTTGGAAAATATTTTCACCTCTCTTGAAATATCAAAGAAATAAAATCGTTGAAATTGGATATTTAGTTCAAGTATTTAGCCTTTGTTCATTCTATATTATTCACCTCGCTTCCAACTTATTTGCGAAACAAATTTAACGAAAGATCGTGTTTTCACGGAGTGGATCTTCGTCACGTACATCTATTGTCACCTTCACCTTTATCTACTCTTCAAAAATTACTTAAATCCTACTAATTATCAAATTCTTGGGTTTGTATCTAATTTATTCCTACAAATTAATAACTGTGATAAACTTATAAACGATATTTTAAATTGGCTATATTTTGATCAAGTATTTGTTGTTTTTTATTTGTTCCGTTTCGTGCTTGTTTTTTTTTCTTGAGCGGCTATTTAATAATATTGTATGATTTGATGTTTTATACTATGTACTAAATAATAATATAAACAATTCCTTGAATTTTCGCGAAAAAACACTTTGAAAACAAAATCACCCACCTCTAAATCGTGCCCCCGGCGAAACACCGGTACTCGTACTATGTTGACCGATCCCCGTACCGTGCCGTATGAAAGTCTCCCACTTTGGGAGTGTCCAAGGTCGACTGTGAAGATGAACCCAACTAGCAAGTGTACCACATCGCCGAGCTTTCACAGAATCAGATATACACCGAACCCGCCGGTACAAAAACCAGTTTTGCGAAACACTATGGGCGTCATGTACCATCCATCAACGGTATCATCATCAGACAAACAAATGTCATCCGTTTTATATTTTATGCAAATAACGGAGCCTTGCGAAACCGAAACGCAGACTATAGTTTACTTGGCCCATCAATCCGGCACTTTCATCCTCGCTCGGCGGCGATTTTCGCACGGTGGGATGGTACTGCCTTACGTAACCGGATCCGCCGGCGCCCAACGCGGGGCAGCTGCCGCCCAACAGGTGGCCGCGGGGGCGGCAGCCACCTCCGATCGAGCGCAGATCGATGATGCCGTAATTAATGGGTGCAGATTGCGGGTGTGGGTGGCCGATGGTACTGGATCCGTGGTCGAGGCAGTGGCGGCGGATGATTTCGGGGCCAATTTATAGATTCGGCGATTGGCTGATATTGCCGTTTTTATTACTTTCGAGTGGATTACTCGTCGAACGAATTTAACTGTCCAATAAAGATAACAAGTGAATTAACGAAAGTTCCTTTCATAAGGGTTTAGATAATAGGGAAGAATAAAATAGACGAATATTTTCCTTTAGAAATAAAAAAATGGTCGAAAAATCTCACTTTTTGGAAAAAATATAAACAGTTTTTGTGATAACCTCTGTAAAGTTGAAACCAAAAACCTAAATAACACTAAATAACACGCAGCTTTTTTGACATACATTTTTTAATTCTTCAATTTTTTATTCTTTTTTGTTTTTATTTTAAATATATAATAATAATTATAATTTTTTAGAATGTTACTATTTTTATTTTTTTAATTTTTTAGTTTTTCAATATTTCGATTTTTCATTTCTTCAATTTTTCGATTCGCAGTTTTTCGTTTTGGTTTTTTATTTTCTTTATTTTTTCGATGTTTGGGTTTTCCAATTTTAAAACTTTTCTTTTTTGCAATGTGAAATTTTTCAATTTTTCGATTTGCAATTCTTCAGTTTTCAATTTTCCCGTGTTCCAATTTTTAGATCTTTCAGTTTTTCGTTTCGTCAATTTTCGATTGGCAATATTTCCAGTTTTCATTTTAAATATGTAATAATATTTATAATTTTGTAGTAGTTTTTCGTTTTTCAATTTTTCTATTTTTACTCGTAATTTTTCGATTTTAATTTTTGAATTTTCAATTTTTCGATATTTCAATGTTACAGTTTTGCGGCTTTCCAATTTTGACGATTCTATTTCTTCGATTCTTCAGGTGTTCGATTTGGAATTTTTGAATTTAGCAATTTTTCGATTTTACAACTTGTGAATTTTGCAATTTTTTTATTCTTTAATTTTCTTCGATTTTTAGTTTTTCAGTGTTTCAATTTTTCGTTTCTTCAGTTCTTCGATTGCAATTTTGTGATTTTCCCTTTTTCGATTACGTAGTTTTTAGATTTTTCAACTTCTCGAATAAAAAAAAAGGAAAATTGCAATTAAATTGAATTGAAAAAAAATGAAAAAACGAAAAAGTATAAAATGAAAACTTTGAAAAATATAAAAACTGGATATCAAGAACTTAAACAATTGAAGAAACGAAAAATTGAAAAAGTGCAAAATCGAAAAATCGACATATTGTAAACTCTAAATATTAAAAATTAAGGAAATCCCAAAATGGGTTAATTGAGAAATCCAAAAATTGAAAAATTGGAAAACTTAAAAATTGGCAATTCGAAGAATTTGATAATTTGAAGAATTGAATAAACAAAAAAATATAAAATCAAAAATAAAGAAAATGAAAAAACGAAAAATTGTAATATAAAATCGAGAAAATGAAAATTAAAAAAATCGAGAAAATGAAAAATAAAAAATAAGAATTTGAAAAACTGACGAAACAAAAAATTGAAAAACCGAAAAATTAAAAATCGAGGAAATGAAAAATTGTAAAATCGAAAAATTGCAAAATTGAGAAATTGCAAATCGAAAAACTGAAGAAACGAAAAATTGATTAATTTGGTAGCCAAAAATTGAAAAAAATTAAACGAAAAAATTTGAAACCAAAACATTAAAAAATGGAAAAATTGAAAAAACAAAGAACATGAAAAAAACGAAAAATCGTGATATAAAATCGAGAAAATGAAACTAAAAAAAATCGGGAAAATGAGAAATAAAAACAAAAACTTGAAAAACTGATCAACGAAAAATTGAAAAACCGAAAAATTAAAAATTGACAAACTGAAATATCGAAAAATGAAAAATTGTAATAACGAAAAATTGCAAAATTTGGAACTTTAAGATTTGGAAATTGAAAAATTGAAAAAAAAACAAGAAAAGTGGAAAAAAGAAAAGTTGTGATATAAAATCGAGAAAATGAAAATTAAAAATCGAGAAAATGAACGCAAAAATCAAGAACTTGAAAAACGAAATGAAAAATTGACAATTGAGAAACTGCAAAACCGAAAAATGAAAAATTGTAATATGAAAAAAATCCAAAATTTCAAAAATTGCAAATCGAACAACTGAAGAAACAAAAAATTGAATAATTTGGTAGCCGAGAAATTGAAAAATTGAAAAAATTAAAGTTGAATAAATGAAAAATTATTATGTCGAAGCAATTTCGATTGAGAAAACAAAGAAAATGAAAGAACGAAAAATTAAAAATTGAAGAACTGAAAATCGAACAATGAAAAATTGTAATCAATATCGAAAAATTGCAAAATTGACAAATTGCAAATCGAAAACTGAAGAATCGAAAAATTGATTAATTTGGTAGCCAAGAAATTGAAAAAATTAAAGTTGAAAAAAACGAAAAAGATGAAACCAAAACATTGAAAAATGAAAAAATTGAAAAACAAAGAACATGAAAAAACGAAAAATGGTGATATAAAATCGAGAAAATGAAAATTAAAAAATCGGGAAAATGAAAAATAAAAATCAAACAAGAATTTGAAAAACTGAACAAACGAAAAACGGAAAAATAAAAAATTGAGAAACTGAAATATTGAAAAATGAAAAATTGTAATATCGAAAAATTGCAAATCGAAGAAATGAAAAAAACGAAAAATTTAAAAATTTGGAAGTTGAAAGTCTGAAAATTGAAAAATTGAAAAAATGTAAGTTTAAAAAACGAAAAATATGAAACCAAAACATTGAAAAATGAAAAAATCGAAAAAACAAAGAACATGAAAAAACGAAAAATGGTGATATAAAATCGAGAAAATGAAAAATAAAAATCAAACAAGAACTTGAAAAACTGAACAAACCAAAAATTGAAAAACGGAAAAATAAAAAATTGAGAAACTGAAATATCGAAAAATGAAAAATTGTAATATCGAAAAATTGCAAATCGAAGAACTGAAGAAACGAAAAATTTAAAAATTTGGAAGTTGAAAGTCTGAAAATTGAAAAATTGAAAAAATGAAAGTTTAATAAACGGAAAATTATGAAACCCAAACATTGAAAAATGGAAAAATTGAAAAGTAAGGAAAATGAAAAAACTAAAAATTGTGATATAAAATCGAGAAAATGAAAATTAAAAAATTCGGAAAATGAAAAATAAAAATCAAGAACTTGAAAAACTGAAAACACGAAAAGTTGTAATATCGAAATATTGAAAAATTGAAAAACTGCAAATCGAAGAACTGAAGAAACGAAAAATTGAAAGTTTGGAAATTGAAAATCTGAAAAAATTCAAGTTGAAAAAACGCCAAATTGTTATATACAATCCAGAAAATGCATATTAAGAAATCGAGAAAATGAAAAAACGAAAAATTGTGATCTCAAAAATAAGAGTAAAATCTAAGAAAATATACAAATGAAAAATTGTGATATAAAAAAATTGGCCGAAGGTAAATAAATCCAGATTTTTGGAAAAATTATAAGATTTAAAAATTCGCAAAATGTCTTACAAAAATATTTTTTTACAATAACTTTTAAGTTAAAATAAAGACATTGAAGTAAATGCAAAAAAACGTCCTACGTGTTTTTGTTTCAAGTGAGTTTTTCCATTACAAAATTTTGTGATGACATCGTTCTTGATTTGAATTAATTTAATATTAATTTTTTTTTGAGTTACCTCATATAAGTATACAGTCATGATATTTTGTATATATTTCAGAGAGGATTTATTCGGCAAAATTTGGAGATGACATCATCAGTTTTTTGGAAGGGGATAAAAGAATAAATTTTGATTAACAGTTTACCACGATAAGCTTAAAACATTTGCAGGGTTCCAGAGCATTTGGTTTTGCAGTTTCAAAGTTAAACTGTAAAATGTTGTTGTACAATTGTCATTTGTTTCCAAAATTCTGAACACGGATCATAAACCACTTGCGAAGGTAGTAAAAAAGTCATACCGATACGAATCATGTCGTTAGAATATCGTCCCGACAACAAATAATTTTCTTGAAAAACTCCATGAAAACGACATTCACTGTTTGGAAAAACATTTTAGAATGCGTCATTATTATAATTATCATTGCATTATTATTAAATATAGCAGAGCCCTACACCACTCTATTCCTATATTTTTGAGAAAATGGGGTGAATCGTTCTTGATTAACAAAATCGGAATGGATTCATAAACTGCAAGCACAAGAGTACATTATTTTGTAAAATTTAAACATACAAATATTAATATACGTGTACAAATATAACTAAATATATGCTAAGAAAACGTTATGGGAAATTATATAATTTTTGTTTATCCAGCATTCCCCGCCGCCACTGCTCAGAATTTTGGCGCCCAATGCGGATCCTATCAGCAACAAATTAATTTGTAATTCGAGTGTGAAGTTAGGTAACTGGATTTTATCTCTCGATGAAAAATCGGCTCTTGATTATAGCAACAACCAATTAGCTCGACCCACTAATTAATGGATGTACCAGCGAAATGTTAATTTTACCAATTTTTTCTCCCCGCCTCGAGCTACGTGGTACCTACAGATGCGTTTTTTCACCAGATGGGTCGCCTTGTGTGAGGGGTCACTGCTCGTGCGATTCTTTGTTGATTTATGGAGTTTTATGCAAGAACCGGCGATTGGGATCCTTGAGAGATGCAATTTAAAACGATTGTTAATGGCAAAATCAATAATATCTCTCTGTGCAAATTTTAATTTGCACGATGTTCAAGTGTGTCGCAAGGTATTTTTAAGAACCGGTCGTTTTCTTAACCTTAATCATCTTATCAGAGCAAACAGTGTTGCGACGCGTCGTGTGAAAATTCGAGTCGACTTCGACAACAGGATCTACGCGGGTGAAAATCGTAGCCTTGTCAATCCGAATACTGCGTTTCAGGATGTGTATTTTTTAAACGTTCGTATTTTTTGTAGAGACGGAAAAAAAGAAGGTGTGGGTTTTTAAAATTGCGTTATGTGTGAAGGTTTAACCGAGATGTATGTTATTATCGATTATGGAGGCGGAGAAGTGACCAATCGCGTGATTATCGAATATACTACTATATAAAGATGTACGCTTTTTCAGCGCGGGTTTATTGTTTCGATTGATTGTGCTGCCGACAAACGAGCTGCGGTTTTATGCACGAAATTGACAGGATAATTTGCTGAGAGTTGTCGTTGTGGAGCGAGTTAAGGTCCGACGAAAATTATGGCGTGGTTATTGCTTTGATCTTTAAATAGTTTATGGCGGCCCTACAGTCAAACACAATGAATGTAATAATGGGGACCAGATGGAAGGATTTCTGGCGAGACGGACCGTAAAGAATACTTTGAGCTGATACGAATTTGGTTATAAACAAATTAATCGGTTTTTAAACTTGGACGTCACTTCTTCAAGTTTAAACAATTTTTTTTTTCTAACATGATTGTTAAATTAATAAGATTTATTGCATTGTGCAAATTGAAATTAAATATAAATTGTTATACACGCCACTGTTAGTGTTTCTTGACCTACCATAACTACTATAATGAATGGCACAGAACAACTAGCACTGAGAACCAAAAAAGCGGCATGTATCAGTTGGTTGGCGTCGTGTGTTCGGTTAACGTCTTTGACAATGGTGAAATTTTTCAATTCAGAGCGCTTCTCCGAGATCACGATCGTGGGTGCGATAGTACCGACAGAATACTGCAAGCTGAAGAACAAATTTTGGAACGCGTCGAAGAAGAGCCCAACATTAGCACTCGCCGACTTGTAGTACCTCGAGTTTTTAAACAGTGTGTTGGAAGAGCAGCTAGACGTCGCCTAAGAACTTGTTTGATCTACAGACCAGAGCGCACTCAGGCCAATATCGTCTCTAAGCGATTTATCTATAAGCCAACTTCCGTTAGAGCTGATCTGATACACATCCACTACGAAGAACTAACCCGTTTCGACCATCTGGTCGGACTTTACAGCGAATAATTGAACAAAGTTCTTGAACATTTTAACGATTTAATACATAATTTTCCCGAATGACAAAATTTACATTTCAAATTGTATTATCAAATGGTAAAAGGCTCACCAAAATTTGTCGCCAACAATGGAATGACGGAATCTCCAAATTTTACAATAGGTACTAGATGTAATTTAAATTTTATTTCCTCCGTTTACGGTTTATGAATCCGTGTTGAGTTTTTACCTTGGACGTCAAGATTTTTGGGAAAAAAATCAAGAACATTTTACAATTTATAGTAGTTATTGGAAGCATGTTAATCAAAATGTATTCCTTCATGCCCCCCAGGAATGTTAAAAAGTAGCATAGTCCTGAACCTGTGGTTTATAAATACACTACTGAGTTTTCTCGGCTTTTCGGTTTCTCTATTTTTCAACTTTAGATGTCTCAATTTTTCAATATTTCAATTTTTCCATTCCTTAAATTTTCGATTTCTCGAATTTTTGTATTTTTCGATTTCTCAATTTTCCTATGTTTCAATGCTACGAGTTCTCAATTTTTGTCTTCCAATTTTACGATTTTGAAATACATATTTCGATTTTTCAATTTTTCAAATTTTTGATGTTTCTAAATTTTCAGTTTTCCGATTTCTGAAGTAATCTTTTTTTTTTATTTTTCCATTCCTCGACTTCCCAAAGTTTCGATGTTTTACTTTTTCAGTTCTTCAATTTTCGATTTTTCAGGTTTTTGATTTTTCAATTTTTCGATTTTTTAATTTCTCAATTTTTCGACTCTTTTATACTTCGGCTTCTCAATTTTTCAACTTTTCGATGTTACAATTTTTCAGTTTTTAAAATTCTGAGTTTTTCGATTTCCCGAGTTTCCAGTTCTCTTTCATTTCAATTTTTCAATTTTCCGAATTTTTAAATTTTCGATTCTCCAATTTTTCTTTTTTTTTTAAATTTTTAGATATTGCAATTTTTTGATTTCTCGATTTATCGAATTCAGATGTTTCGATGTTGTTGATTGTTCAATTTCTCGATTCATGATTTCTTCAATTTTTAACTTTTCTTCTCGACTTTCGACTTCTCAGTTTCTCGATTTTTCGATTTCTGGATGTCTCAGTTTTTGAATTTTTCGATGTTTCGATTTTTCGATTTCTCGGTTTTTCCATTTTTTACTTTTGGGCTTTTCATTTTTCGATGTTTCAATTTTTCAGTTATTCGATTTTTCAATTTTTTTTATTTTTCGATGTGTCGATTTTTCAGTTTTTCGATTTTTGAATTTTAGATTTTCGAATTTTTATTCTTTGATGTTTGGATTTCTCGATTTTTCAATTTTGTTCAATATTTTAAATGTTAGAATTTTTAATTTCTCGATTTTTTCATTTTTCAGTTCTTCAATATTTCTATTTTTCAATTTTTCAAATTTTGACGTTGCTAAATTTTCAGATTTCGGATTTCTTAATTAATCTATTTTTGATTTTCCCATTTTTCGACTTCTCACAGTTTCGATTTTTCAGTTCTTCAATTCCACGATATTTCGACTTTGCTGTTTTGGTTTTTCGATTTCTCGATTTTCCAATTTTTTAATTTCTCTTTTTTTGGATATTTCTTTCAGTTTTGGGATTTTTCATTGTTTCTATTCTTCGATTTTTCGACTTCTGGATTCTTTGATTTTTCGAATTTTTACTTTTTGGATTTTCAGTTTCGTTTTTTAAACTTTAGCTTTTCAGATTTTCGGCTGTTTTATATTTCCATTTCCCAATTTTTAAACTTTTCGATATTTTAATTTTTCAATTTTTAAAATTCCCGATTTTTCGATTTCTCGAATTTTCAGTTTTTCTATATTTTAATCTCTCAATTTTCCGAATTTTTAAATTTTCGATTCTCCGATTTTTCTTTATTAAAATTTTTCGATTTTTCAATTTTTTGATTCCTCGATTTACCGAATTCAGATGTTTCGATTAATCAACTTTTCAATTTTTAACTTTTTTTCTCGACTTCTCGTCTCAGATTTTGAATTTTTCGATGTTTCGATTTTTGGATTTCTCAGTTTTTGGATTTTTACGTTTGGTTTTTTTAATTTTTGGATGTTTCGATTTTTCAATTTTTTGAATTCGGGGGTTTCAATTTCTCGATTTGTCGATTTTTCACGTTTTTTAAAATTTTAATGTTTCGAATTTTTGTTTTTTGATGTTTGGATTTCTCAATTTTTCAATTTTGTTCAATGTTTTAAATTTTAGATTTTTCGATTTCTCGATTTTTTGATTTTTCAAATTTTGACGTTGCTAAATTTTCAGTTTTCCGATTTTTCAATTAATCTATGTTTGATTTTTCCCATTTTCCGACTTCTCAAAGTTTCGATTTTTTGAGTTTGCTTTTTTTGTTTCTCGATTTCTCAGTTTTCCAATTTTTTAATTGCTCTTTTTTTTGGATATTTCTTCCATTTTTTGAATTTTTACTTTTTGAATTTTCAGTTTCGTTTTTTAAAATTTAGCTTTTCAAATTTTCGGCTGTTTTAGGTATATTTCGATTTCTCAATTTTTCAATGTTTTAATTTTTCAATTTTTAAAATTCTAGGCTTTTTGTTTTCTCGAATTTTCAGTTCTTCTATATTTTCCGAATTTTTAAATTTTCAATTTTTCAATTTTTTGAGATCTCGATGTATTGAGATTCGGATGTTTGGATGTTTTGATTATTTATCAATTTTTCCATTTTTAATTTTCCGATTTTTTTTGAGGCAATCTATTTTATTGATCAAATCAAGAACGGTTCACCCCATTTTCCTGTGTCCTTGGTAAAATGTTACAAAATTTTGTAATGGGAAAACTCATTGAAAATTTTATAGTCTTTTAAAACCAAAAACTGGTAAAAATAAACTCAAGTACAGTCCTGCGATGCTCGCGCCAAGAGTCTATTAAGTAAACACTCACAGGCCCTTGCGGTTGAGAAGTAGTAAGATTTGTGAAAGTTAATAACCACTTTGAGTGGGAATCCCGCTGTGAGTTTAGTTGGATTGTTAATAGTAGAAGTTTCGTGCATAGAATAGTATTTTCACAGCTTTGAGGTGTGTGGAAACATCCCTCCGCGTCGTGTCTGGCGGATCTCCGTCGGCCCCACGTTGAGCGCCGAATCAATTAGTCTCGCCCGCGCCAAAATGTCATCGGCCAGCACACTTTCTCTAATTACCGCAAAATTGAAGCTCATCGTGTGTAATATATCGAAAAATCCTCTCGAATGCTTCAATGTGTTCATTATAAATTGAATGTCGACTTGTTATTGAAATTATGCAATGACTTTTAGCTAAATACGTTTCGACACTCCCGCTGCAGGACACTAATCGCTTAAATATCCGAGAGATTCTCTTCTAATCCAGTTTCCCACGTTCTTATAACGATTTATACAACCAAGGTTAGGCACCGTTCCCTTCTTGGCGAATTTCCTCCGCGAGGATTCTCTTCTTTCGAGCGTTCCGGATTTTTTCTCTTTCGCAAAAAGTGAGGCAAGCATTCCCGGAATGCGCGTACGCATTCACAAAGCCGCCGATAGTTAATCTACAAGTCGTATTACGTCGGGTATTACTATCTAATTGTATCAACGTTTATACAATTACCGTTGCCTTCAATGCCAATCTCCGCAGCGGATCATAAACTAAAATCAAGGTAGGCCGAGTTTTGCCAGGAGTAACGATAGTAGATCGTAATCCCACACTAATGGCGGATTAATTAGCCGATTTCGCCCACGGTGTTTCGCCCTTCGACGCGCATACTGAGGCGAAGACGTTACGGCGTGATGGTTTTTCTAGGGTAACGGAAACCCCGGTCGATGGGTCACGACTTGAACTATCGCACGCCCCAGGTGAGCGCATCTTCACAAGATGCTCCACCCGATCTGCCCATGCACTAGGCTGTACAGTTAGATGGTCGATGGAACAATTGGGTGAGGATGGCAAAAATGCCAGCCATTGAATCGTAGGTGACGGGCTTTTACGGTATTCGACGTTTCTTTTGAACGCTTGAATAGAACACTTTTGGTCATTACCGGTTACACGCGTCTGGTTATCACAACACCAGAGTTTTTACTTTACTAACTTGTCGAACTCTAATTACGGTATTAAAAAGGAATTACTTTTAACACATCAAGTTTGGAAAAAAAATACTTAAAGAAAGAATAAAAGATTCACGCATAATAACACTAATGGGTACCCTATTGGTGCACAGTTAGAATGTTTTGCCGTACTTTCTTTTTGTATTGTGCTCCGGGACTTTCTGATATCAGTTTCCGGCAGTAATCGGCAAGATTTCGTTATTCTATTTCCCTTAGTAACGTTTTTTTTGATAGTGTAGTGTCTTTGGGAAAAACAAAAATTTGATTGGAGGTCTATCAGGATGTTCTTGATTAAATAAAGCACACAGTTCCTCATGCCTTCTTACTCTATCCAATCATTAAAATTTCCATTCCATTTTTTCGAGTGGAATTATTGCAGGAGAAGCAAAATTGGATGCAAAACATATGAAAATCACTAGTCATTCTGCCAGATGAACTACTGTTACGCAGTTGATTTAAATCAAGAGTTAACGAATAAGAATTTATTAAAATCATCGACCATAGTTCTGCTGCTTCTATCAAACTATACCACAGTTAGCTTGTTAGATATAAATTATTCTATAAACTGATGCAATCTTTGCGATGTGTGTCTTCACCATCACAAGAAAATGTTTTTGCATCTTCTTCAACAATGCAAAACGCATCAGGTTCCAGCTACTACAGTAATAGTACCATTAAACATTATTATTATGATAAACCTTGTTGGAATAGGTACGTATTATTTTTGTTTCTGTTAATAAAAAAAAAATATTTCTGTACTACTTACTTAAATATACTAATCTTGACTGATGTTTAATTTTTTTTCATAACATGGACTCGTTTTTTTGTAATGACAAAGATCTTTGGTTGAGTGATTGAGTGAGTTAAAATTTAACAACCCAAGCCGTTAACCGATTAATGTTTTATTTATCTTTTATTGAAAATCCGAAATTGACAGACGTAAATTATAGTAAGTGCTGGTTCGAAACGTGAGAATTACAGAATTTGGACTTTAGATTAAAGCTTCAAAAGCTTTTAAATTTTTGATTCGAAATCTTGATTCTTTTGCGCGTTGATTCCTCGATTATTCAGCAACTGGTGAAGACCTCCAACATCAAAAGTTGTTTAATGTAAGAAGGCTCTCTATTTTTCACCAACTTAGTGGCTAAAACAATGACCCGTATATTTTCGAGGTGTTCCAACTTCAAAAATTTTGGAAAAATTTAGTTGTTAAAAATTGGTAATAATGGTACAAAAAAAATGTATTCGTCCTATATCGAATTTTGCAAATTGTATTACTTCTGTGAGAAAATTTTAAACTGAAGAGAAAAGAAATCGGACAATCTCGCGAAAGAAATTTTATTTACTAAAGAATTTTCCGAAAATTAGGAATCTATAATTTTTGTCCTATAAATCTTGAAACTGGAGAAAATACTCGAAAAAATGTATTTATTTAAAGAAAAAAGTTATATTTTTAAAACTCGCTATAATTGGACTATTTAAATTTATTTATTTAAAGAAAAAACTAAAATTTTTAGAAGCCGCCATAGTCGGATAAAATAAAGGGACTTTTTCGGAAACTTCATATCCGGAGCCGTTTTTGTTATTGAAATTTACATAGAGGAAATCACTGAAACGAACAAAACTAAATTGTTAAAATTGGTAAAAATCGCAAAAAAATGTATTTGTCTTATTGAGAATTTTACAAATTCTGAGGCGCCTTTTCTGAAATTCTCAAATTAAAGAGGAAATAAAATTAAAAAAAGTCAAAATCATTAAAGTTAGCGTAATTTTGTGAAGTAACTTTTATTTAAAAGAAATTAAAAAAAAAATAGGAGTCTAGAGTTATTTATATCATAAATATTGCAAATGGTGAGATTATTATAAAAAAAATTATTTATTTATAGAAAAACCTAATATTTTCAAAAGTCGCTATCATCGGGTAAAAAAAGTTATATCCTGCAAGGAATTTTCCCGAAACTTCAAATCTTGAGCCGTTTTATTATTGAAATTTCCATAGAGGAAATCGCTGAAACGAAAATTTTAGAAAAAAATTAAAATAATTAAAGTTAGAGTATACTAATAGTTATCTCTCTCATAAATTTTTAAAATAGCGAAAATCCGGAAAAATGTATTTATTTAGAGAAGCAACTAATATTTTTAAAAATCGGAAAAAAGGGAATTTTCGGGTAACTTTAAACGAACGAAAATTACAAAAAAATTAGATTGTTAAAACTGGTAACAATGACAAAAACAAATTTACCATATAGAGAATTTTACAAATCTTTAGAGAACTTTACGACAAATTTTTCAGATTAAAGAGGACAAAAATCTAAAAAAAAAAAGCCAAAATTATTATTAAAGTTAGCCTAAATCTCGTGAAGTAAATTTTAATTCGTAGAGAGCTTTCCAAAAAATACAAATATAGATTTATTTGTCTTATAAATTTAGAAAATGCAGAAAATTCCGAAAAATTGTGTTTATTTAAAGAAATAATCAATATTTTTAAGAAATGGAGAAAAAAAAGTACTAACCCACAGGGAATTTTCTGGAAACTTATAATTTGGAACCTTTTGTAACTGATTTTTGCATAGAAGAAATCACTCAGATGAATGAAAATTAAAAAAAAAATTGTTGAAAGTAGTAACAATGACACAAAAAATAGTGTTACGTTGGACGGGTATTTAAAATCGGCGTGGGTAAAACTCAACAATTTATTTCTCAATAACTCAAATTTACACGATTGATTACACAGCGATTATGTAGAAAATAATTCCGGCGCTATTTGACTGAACTCTATTTCGCTCAACTCGACTCAACTGAATAATAATCGTTCCCGACGGTGGATCGAGAACGCCGTTTCGAGGTTTTTCTGGGTTGTCCATCGCGACTTCCGCTTCCAGGCTTTTCGTTTGCAAACGCCGCCCGGCCGATGAGTCATCATCGCCGTACATACTAGAACCTATAGGCGTCGTACCGGCCGGCGTGTGGGGTTCTTTGGTAAAAATAGATTTGCCGTATTACCAATTTTATAAATTCAGTGTTGTAAGTTTTAGGATTTTGGGTGTTTTTAGTATAATGTATAAGGAAGAAATGATCAAATTTTCAGAGTGAATTCGTGTTTTCTGTTTTATCGAAGATTCAAGTTTTCAAAAATAGACAATTGCAGAACATTCAGAATCCAATCCATAATAGTGTTTTATAATTTTTAAATTTTCAGGAGTTTAGAGAAGACTGAAATTTTAAATAACAATATCCATTTTTGTTTAGAATTTCCTATTTATGTGTAATTTTACCCTTGTTGTAATTCATAGATTTTTATTAATTTTTGTATCATCACGTTTGACGTTAATTTTTTAATATTTTATGAATTTCAAATATTTTTATTTCTTTTTGAATACCTTTTATCTAAAAATCCTCAATTCAGAATTATAATTGAAAAATTCAATTATAATTCTGAAAAATCCATAAACTGAAAAAACGGAAAATTAAAATATTCAAAAATCGTAGAAACGAAAAATTGCAAAATGAAAATCGAACAAATTGTGAAATTGAAAACTCTCTAAACTTAAAAATCGGAAAATTGGAAAACGGAAAATAAAATCGAGAACTGACAAATTTCAAAATTGAAAAACTAAAAAAATTAAGAATCGAAAATTAAAATATCTAACATTTGTAAAAACAAAAAATGCAAAGTTAAAAATTAAAAAATGGATTAGTTGAGGAGTTAAAGAGGATAAAAATCTAAAAGAAAAGTCAAAATTATTAATGTCAGAGTAATCTCGTGCAGTAAATTTTAGTTAATAGAGAACTTTCCAAAAATTACAAACAGAATTATTTGTCGTACAAATTTTGAAAATGCAAAAAATACTGAAAAAGTGTTTATTTGTTTAAAGAAACAACCAATATTTTTACGAATAGAAGAAAAGAAAGTAATAACCCACAGGGAATTTTCAGGAGCCGTTTTATAATTGGTCATGAAACGAAGGAAGATTCCAAAAAAATAAATAAATTGTTAAAACTAGTACATAATGAAACAAAAAATAGATTTGCCCTACCGACAATTTTGCAAAATCTGGGGACAACTTTACGCGGAAACCGCAAAATTGAAAAATTGGCGAAAAAAAAAAGGAGAATTAAAATATCTAAAAATTGAAAAATTGTACATTCGGAAAACTGTGACGTTGAAAAATTGCAAAATAAAAATCGAAAAAATTGTAAAATAGAAGAGTAGAAAAATTGAAATAGCGTTAAAATGTAAAATTTAAGAAACTGAAAATTAAATTAGCTAAAAATTGTGAAATATCTAGAAGTCGAAAATTGAAATGTTACGAAATTGGAAAAATCGAAAAATTAAATATCCAGAAACTGAGAAGTTAAAAATTGAGAAACTGAAATCGCTAAAAATTAAAAAATTCGAAAATTGGAAAATGAAAAATTCAAAATCGAGAACCCACAAATTTCAATATTGAAAAATTAAAAAAATTAAAAACCGAAAATTAAAATATCTAAAAATTGTAAAAACGAAAATTGCAAAGTAAAAAATGAAAAATGGGATGGTTGAGGGGTTAAAGAGGAAAAAAATTTAAAAGAAAAATTAAAATCATTAAAGTCAGAGTAATCTCGTGCAATAAATTTTAGTTAAGAGAATTTTTCAAAAATTACAAATATAGAGTTATTTGTCTCCTAAATTTTGAAAATGCAAAAAATACTGAAAAATTGTGTTTATTTATTTAAAGAAACAACCAACATTTTTAAGAATCGGAGAAAGAAAGAAAGAAATAACCAACAGGGAATTTTCTGGAAACTCAAAATCACTTTAATCACCCAGACGAATGACAATTCCAAAAAAATATAGAGAATTACAAATTCAGTGCTGTAAATTTTAGAATTTTGTGCGTTTTTAGTAAATATATGTCGAACTGATAAAATTTTCAGAGTGAATTCATTATTTCCGTTTTATCGAAGTTTCAAGTTTTCAAAAATAGACAATTTCAGGATGTTCACATTCCGCAACATTTTTTGATTTTCAGGAGTTTAGAGAAGACTGAAATATTTTAAAAAACAATATACATTTTTTTTAGAATTTCCTATTTATGTGTAATTTTGCCTTATAATTCGTAAATTTTTATTAATTTTTATATCGTCACGTTTTGTGTAAATGTCCGTGTGCTTGGACATGTTTGAAGTAAGTTTTGAATATTTCATAAATTTGAAATATTCTTATTTCTTTTTGAACGCGTTTTATCTAAAAATCCTCAAATTTCGGGTTAGACTTTTAGAATTAAATGATTTTGAGAGGTCAGAATTTCCCGTAATTTTATAAAAACTCGTCAAGTAAATTTTAGTTAATAGAAAATTTTCCAAAAATGACACATACAGAGTTTTTTTCTCTCATAAATTTTGAAAGTGGCGAAAATACAGAAAAATGTATATTTAAAGAAGCTACTAATACTTTTCAGAGTCGGAAAAAAACCCACAGGGAATTTTTCGGAAACTTCAAATCTCGAGCCGTTTTGTAATTGATCTTCGCATTGAGTATAATCACCGAGACGAACGAAAATTCCAAAAAAAATAATTTGTTAAAACTAGTAACAATGAAACAAAAAATAGATTTGACTTATAGAGAATTTTATAAATCTGGAGACAACTTCACCAGAAATTTTCAAATTAAACAGGAAAAAAATCCAAAAAAAAAAAAAATAAAAATTACCAAAGTTTGTGCAATCTGGTGAAGTAAATTTTAGTAAATAGGCAAATATCCAAAAATTACAGATACAGAGTTACTTCTAGTATAAGTTTTGAAAATGCAGAAAATACTCGCAAAGTGTATTTATTTATTTAAAGAAACAGGCAATATTTTGAAGATTTGGAGATAAGAAAATAGACCCACAGGGAATTTTTCAAAAACTTTAAGCCTGGAGCCGTTTTGTAATTGATCTTTACATAGAGGAAATCCCTGAGACGAACGTAAATAAAAAAAAATAATAAATTGTTATAACTAGTAACAATGAAATAAAAAATAGATTTGCTCCTGAGAGAATTTTGCAGATTTGGAGACAATTTAAGGAGAAATTTTCAAATTATGGAGGGAAAAATCTAAAAAAAAATCAATTTTACTAAGGTTAGCATAATCTCGTCAAGTAAATTTAAGTTAATCGAGAATTTTCCAAAAATTACAAAAACCTATATTTCTCTTATAAATTTGGAAAATGGCAAAAATATGATTTTTGCAAAAATGACTGAAACAAATGAAAATTCCCCAAAAAAAAATTGGAGTAATAAATTGTTAAGAGTGGTTACAATGAGACGGAAAAAATTGATTTGCCTTATAGAGAATTTTACAAATTTGGAGACACAATTATGAATTTTTATTGAAATTGTCATGCTCTAAATCCAAAAAGTACGGTTCTCTGACGTAATTCTGTAATTTGATTCGAGGCAGTTTTTCTAAACCACTGTTTGAAAATAACAACGCTTTAGGTTCGACAACTTAACAAAACCTTCCTTAGATTACTAGTATCACTGCAACCATAATTGATACCCGAGTTCCCTCTCTGAGAAGAAAAGAGCATATCTTTCGAAACATCGTCCAATTAAACGGAACGAGTTTGGAATCGCGCGAAAACCACTTACCAATATAACTATATTTTTAATAGGATTTTATCTGTCTTGAGTAACGAGGTGAATTTATTTTGTTACTGCTTCTGGAAGATTGTTATTATATTTGCCGCAAGTTAATAATAAAACGCATTTTTGCACCTGAAAATACGTAATATATCTTCAGGGAATTTGAACAAGTTCTCAAGTTTCCAGTCGTAATTAATAGTAAAAATATTGTCCTAGAATTTTCACTTTACAATGTTTCACAATTAAATTATTGCAGATATGTATATTACATAGTTAGTGGTCGTTAGAAATTTTTTCCGTTCCATAAAATGCTGTAGTGCCGTCCAGCCCTCACAACACATCATAAAATTTTAGCGGTTGCAAAAACATCATATTTAATCCAGTTCAAGGACAAAATTCTAAATTAAGCTTAATAAAGCCGGTTAAAAAGCTCCTGATTACCCACAACAAAATATTTGTCTCCCTGAAAGCTAGACCTGGCACCGCCGCTGACTTTGACGGACGACTTAATTGGTACAGCGTGGCTAAAATAAGCCCGCTCTTATCTCACCAACATAGAATTATGTAAATTAGACGAAAGCTATTAATGTCTCAATCCGTTCGAGGGGTGGTCACTCGCCTCGCCCCATAAATCAAAAATTCGTCGATTCCCATGGGCGTAGCCGCCCGGTTTGACCACGCTAGCTCCTTGTCGCTTTATTAATTTCATTCCATTCGGCGTCATTGTGGTAATCAACATCTCGGCTTCAAAACAGGAAGATGACAATTTGGCGCCCAATTGGGTGCCGCTCCCTAGAAAGGGTAGCCCTACATTATTTAATCGGGTCGTGCCGCTTTGATTAACTGTGGCCAGTGGAACGAGTTAATGACCATTGTGTAAATGAACTAATTAGCGAATTGCTGTCGCCGAGCTATTATTTTTATTTAGTTGCATCAGTGCGAGTTTTTCCGAGAAATCGAAAACGAGTTCTAAATTACGTATTGTTGCTAAATTTACGTCTAATCGTAAACCCGAATTTGCAATCCGTGTCAAGAATTTGAGAGGATGCCTACAGGTACGGCTAACAATGACGGATTCGATACGTAATATGTAAATGTGGGCAGGGTCGGATTTAAACTTATGTCGTATTCAGATGGCATTTCAAAGATGGGTATTCGGTTTTGGGTGATTGCAGTGATGTCTTCACATCTACGAAATATGAGATTTATTTCTAAATGTACTTGATTTTTAACTTTCTAGATCTAGTGTAATATTTTTGTCATGGCATTAAGTTAGCTACTCCCATTTTGCAAAAAAAAGAACAATTGTTTAGCTTATGAACTTTTCCAAACTTTGTATAGAAAATCACGCGATAATAACCAATAAAATACAAAATTCGTAAATTTTCCATTTGTGATTTAATTAATTTTTCAAAAATAGATACGAGGTAAGCGCCAAATATTCTCGGCCTAACAAAGAAAGAGACCTGATGGAAAAAAATTAAATATTTATATTTCAACATAATCTCTGTTAACTTCAATACATTCAAAACTACGTTCAACTAACAGCTCTATGCGTTTAAAAAAAATTATTTGAATCTTTATCACTAAAATGATGTAGTCCTGCCGTTTGCACCTCTTTATCCGTCCAAAACGTTTTCCCTGCAAGTCGTTTTTTATCTTAGAGAACAGTTAATAATCGTTCGAAGCTAAGTCAGTACTGTAGGGTGGATGATCAAGTTACTCGAAGTCACTATAGCAGCTTGAGAAAGACATGCGGTATGAACGAGCGCATTTTCATGAAGCAATCGAACGCCTCTTGTTAATTTTCTCGGCCTTTTTTCCCAAATACGGTCTCCTAATTTATGCAGTAAGTAAGCATAATATGTAGCGTTGACAGTGGTATTTCATCCTTTAAAATTAATCAACAACATGCCTTTACAGTCCCAAAAAATTGTGGCCATGATTTTTTTGGAAGATTGGTTCGTCTTCAAGGGTTTCTTACCCCATGAGAAATAACTGTGATCATTTTTTTTAGTAAAATGTGAAGGACAAGCTTCAGCAAACACAAAAACCATCCTGTCCTTAATACCCTTTAGAGCAATTCCATCTTTTGATAAGAATTTTATTGCCGTTCGATTTTCAATTTTAAACAGGCATGATGAGTCCATAATTTTTCAAATATTACTCCTCAAATGTATCAAAACTAATGGGCAGTGGGGCTTGAAATTTTACACACATACTGCGGGGACCCTCTAGTCTTTTATGAGTTGTACAAATTTCCCGACGAGCAATCGCAAATATATCAGGCCGAGAATATTTGGCGCTTACCTCGTAATTTCAGTACCTCATTTAAGTATCTGAATATTCTCAAACTTATTGTTACACTTTTAGAATTATAATATTTTTCGGGGTTAAGAATCTGAAGTAACATTGTAAAAGTGTGATGATTTTCTAAATTACTACTAAACTTCTGTAATTTTAAAAAATTCCAAATACAGAAAATTAAGAAATTTTTGGAAAAAAAAGATTTTTTAACGCAATTTTTAAAAAATTTTCCTCCCAACATTCTAAGTTTCAGAATTTTGGATGTTTTTACTTAGTTTAATGTCAAATTCATACATTTTTCAGAGAGATTATTTATTGTTGGTTTATTAAAATTTCAGACTTTCAAAAATAAATAATTTGAGGATATTCAGACCCCACAAAAGTTTTTTTTTCAATTTCATATTTTCACGAGTTTAAAGAAGTTTGAACTATTTTTAAAAACATGTACGTACATTCCTTGGAATTTTTTATTTCTGTGTAATTTTTCCCTTTTTATAACTCAAATTTGTATTTTTTTTGTCGTTTTATGCAAATATCTGTATGTTTGGATATGTTTGAAGCTTTAAATATTTTAGAAATTTTAAATATTTTTATTTTTTTTGAATCTCATTTATCTAAAATTTATCTAAATATTCTCAAAATTATTGTTACAGTTGTAGAATTATAATATTTTTCGGGGTTAAGAATCTGAAGTAGCATTGTAAAAGTGTAATGATTTTCTAAATTACTAAACTTCTGTAATTTTCAAAAATTCCAAATACAGAAAATTAAGAAATTTTAGGAAAAAAAAAGATTTTTTAACGGAATTTTTAAAAAATTTTCCTCCCAACATTCTAAGTTTCAGAATTTTGGATGTTTTTACTTAGTTTAATGTCAAATTCATACATTTTTCAGAGAGATTAATTATTGTTGTTTTATCAAAATTTCAGACTTTCAAAAATAAATAATTTGAGGATATTCAGACCCCACAAAAGTTTTTTTTTCAATTTCATATTTTCACTAGTTTATTAAAGAAGTTTAAACTATTTTTAAAAGCATGTACATTCCTTGGAATTTTTTATTTCTGTGTAATTTTTCCCTTTTTATGACTCAAATTTGTATTTTTTTTGTCGTTTTATACGAATATCTGTATGTTTGGATATGTTTGAAGTTTTAAAAATTTTAGAAATTTTAAATATATTTTTTTTTTGAATCTTATTTATCTAAATATTCTCAAAATTATTGTTACAGTTGTAGAATTATAATATTTTTCGGGGTTAAGAATCTGAGGTAACCTTGTAAAAGTGTGATGATTTTCTAAATTACTACTAAACTTCTGTAATTTTCAAAAATTCCAAATACAGAAAATTAAGAAATTTTAGGAAAAAAAAAAGATTTTTTAACGGAATTTTTAAAAAAATTTCCTCCCAACATTCTAAGTTTCAGAATTTTGGATGTTTTTACTTAGTTTAATGTCAAATTCATACATTATTCAGAGAGATTAATTATTGTTGGTTTATTAAAATTTCAGACTTTCAAAAATAAATAATTTGAGGATATTCAGACCCCACAAAAGTTTTTTTTTCAGTTTCATATTTTCACGAGTTTAAAGAAGTTTGAAATATTTTTAAAAACATGTACATTCCTTGGAATTTATTATTTCTGTGTAATTTTTCCCTTTTTATGAATCAAATTTGTATTTTTTTTGTCGTTTTATGCAAATATCTGTATGTTTGGATATGTTTGAAGCTTTAAATATTTTAGAAATTTTAAATATTTTTATTTTTCTTGAATCTCATTTATCTAAATATTCTCAAAATTATTGTTACAGTTGTAGAATTATAATATTTTTCGGGGTTCAGAATCTGAAGTAACATTGTAAAAGTGTGATGATTTTCTAAATTACTACTAAACTTCTGTAATTTTCAAAAATTCCAAATACAGAAAATTAAGAAATTTTAGGAAAAAAAAATTTTTAACGGAATTTAAAAAAAAATTCCTCCCAACATTGTAAGTTTCAGAATTTTGGATGTTTTTACTTAGTTTAATGTCAAATTTATACATTTTTCAGAGAGATTAATTATTGTTGTTTTATCAAAATTTCAGCCTTTCAAAAATAAATAATTTGAGGATATTCAGACCCCACAAGTTTTTTTTTATCAATTTCATATTTTCAGGAGTTCAAAGAAGTTTGAAATCTTTTTAAAGACGTGTACATTTCTTGGAATTTTTTGTTTCTGTGTAATTTTGCGCTTTTTATGACTAAATTTGTATTTTTTTTGTCGTTTTTTATCAAATATCTGTATGTTTGGATATGTTTGAAGTTTTAAACATTTTAAAAATTTTAAATATTTTTATATCTTTTGAATCTCATTTATCAAAGATTTAACAGAATTAAAAAAAAAATGTTCGTCTCAGCATTTAAGTTTCAGGATTTTGGGTGTTTTTACTTGTATAATGTCAAATTTATAAAATTTTCAGAGATTAATTATTTTTGTTTTATCGAAGTTTCAGGCTTTCAAAAATAGATAATTTCAGTACATCCAGAATCCATAATAGTTTTTTATTAATTTTCGATTTTCAGGAGTTTAGAGATGACTGAAATATTTTTAAAAATAAACATTTTTTGGAATTTCTTATTTCTGTGTAATTTTCCTCTTTGATAACTCACAAACTTTTACTAATTTTTATATCATGGCCTTTTATGCAAATATCGGTATGATTGCACATCGTTGAAGGTTTGAATATTTTAGAAATTTTAAATATTTTTATTCTTTTTGAGTCTCGTTTGTCGAAAAATTCTCAGATTTATTGTTACACTTTTAGAGTTAAAGATTTTGAGGAGCGCAGAATCTTAAGTAACATTGTAAAAGTATGATTTTCTAAAATTTTCAAAAATTCCAAATACAGAATATTCGGGTATTTTAGAAAAATAAAAGTTTTTTATCATAATTTTTAAAGAATTTTCCATTCAGTGTTGTACGTTTCAAGTAAGTGTTAAGTAAATTTATAACCCACAAAAGTTTTTTACCATTATTAGATTTTCAGGAATTCATAGAAGACTGAAATATTTTTAAAAATACATTTTTTTTCGAATTCCTTAATTATGTGAAAATTTCCCCTTTTTATACTTAATTCACAGATTTTTATAAATTTTTATATCACGAATCATGACGTTTTTTGCAAAAATCTCTTTGATTGCACATGTTTGAAGTTTCGAATACTTTAGAAATTTCAAATACATATTTTTATTCTTTTAGAATCCCATTTATCTAAAAATTCTCAAATTTAAACATTGTAAAAAGTAATTTTATAAAATTATGAAACTTCTGTAATTTTTAAAAATTCTAAATACAGAATGTTCAGACACTCTAGAAAAACAAAGGCTTTTTAACATAATTGTTAAAGAATTTTACATTCGATGTTGTAAGTTTCAAGACTTTGAATGTTTTTACTTAGTGTAATGTCAAATTTATAAAATTTTCAGAGTGAATGAATTATTTCTTTTCTACTGAAATTTCAAAAATTTTCAATCTTTTTAAAAATAGAGAGGTATGCTGAAGTTTTGAGTGCTTTAGAACTTTTGAATATTTTTATTTTTTTCCAATCTCATTTATCTAAAAATGCTCAAATTTATTGTTGCCTCTTAAAATTCAAGATTTTGGGAGATCAGAACTTCAATAATTTTATAAAATTTTAAATAAAGGAAATTCAGACATGTTAAAGAACGAAGAATTTTTGGATATTTTCTTCTTTTTTAATTTATTGTTACACTTTTAGAATTATAAGATTTTGAGGTAATAACAAATTTATAAAATTTCAAAATAAATTAATTTTGTTTTATTGAAGTTACAGGTTTTCACAAATAGACGATTTAAACTTTTTCAGAATTCAAAAAAGCGTTTTATCATTTTTATTTTTTTTAATTTTTATTGTTGGAATTTTAGAATTAAATTTTAAGAGGTTCAGAATTTTCAATGCAACTGTAATGATTTTCTAAAATTGCGAATATTTTTTTTAATATTTGCCATTTTATTTTAATTGTTGGGAGTTTTTAAACTGTTTTTGGGTCTCAATTAAACTTTTCATATTTTAGAATTTCGATAATTTCGAAACTTTTGTTAGCGGTATTTTAAGAATATGATATTGTCAATATTATTAAACTTTTAAAGTTTTCTAAACTAAAAAAAGTACAAATTTCGACAATCAAAAAAACATTAAACATAAGTGTAAAAATATCTTCGAAGCCAGAGTTCATAATTTTCTTAATGATAGGTATTAATGTGGGTCAAATTTGAAACTTTGTTTATTTAATTTTTTGCCCTAAAATTGGTTCAAAATCTTGCCCCCAAGTCCCCGCACGCCGCCGCCACTGCTCAAATTCACCCAACATTCTACTTCGAAGGTAATGCAAGCGCACACATTTAGTGTTCCATTTAACAATAAATTATTGTTCAACATACGCACCGTAACCTTGCCAGGAGCAACGTCAATCCGAATCACTTTTTTCTCTATTATTTTATTATTATTATTTATTTACGGTGTAATTTTTATTACGGGTTACTTAATCGCTCAGCCTCGATATATCCCGACGGACAAAACACTGATTTGATCGTGTCTGACTTAATGCCCGAGAAGCATTTCTATTCTTCCCATTGATTAATTAATAAACGCCTTTCAACATAATTAAAGCTATAATAATCGCCGATTGAAGGGTAACACTGACATAATGACGTCCCGTTACGGACCCACGCCCAAAACCAGATACAATAACAGGAAATGTTTCGGCCCTGCTGTGGGAACTCCTCAGGATCAACTCCACCCTCAGACTCAGAAATGTCTCACCCACTCGCCTAATTGGCGCCCGACGAAAGTGGCGATCAATCATTTCGAAGTGGTTAAGGTAATAGCTGTCACATGCCCAAATGGAACGGTCGGCGTTGAATAAAACAATAGAACGGTGTCAACGTTACAACACTTTGCGGGTCAAGTTTAGACGGCACGAACCGTGCAATTTCGGTCCCTGTCGAAATCCCGCGCCGAGACAATGGAGGGTCGGAGCGGAACCTGGCGAAAATCTTCGCAAAGGAGAGGCGCAAAAGAAGAGCCCTGCGGGACGCCAAGAGCGCGCCGGGCGAGTGCGGCCCTGCCCCCGCCCATGACCGCACCGAATCGAGAGCGTAGCGTAATTTTAGATAAAAGAGAGTTAATTTTACGGATGGAAAATTTTCGCCCTCCCGGGGACTCGTGATTACGCCTTTCTTAATGCTTAGATAAATGATGATTAGAGCAATAATTTAACCTTTTTTGTGCGAGAGAGTTCCAAGGCTCTGATCATCTTTTTTAATTGCGGCTATGTATGGGTACGTACGAAAAGTCGGCATTAGCACCTAATGTGAATTTAATGACGTAACGACGAAAGCGGCGAGGCTTTCGGTGCAATGCAGCCGGTGCACACACAAATGGTAAACACCCAAGCGTTGCGTCGCGCTTCCGCAATCGTCTTCTATTTTTTTAGGATGGGCGGTTGTGCAAGCGTGTCGTGTGGTTTGGTCGCGGTGGTCGATGACTCGGGCGGTTGCAAAATGGAGACGGTTTGGGACGCCGAAAAAAGTACATGGAGTAGTGGCGCAAAATTTTTGACCGTTTTATGTTTTTTGACATTTTTACTGCATTTTTGGATTTTTGACGATGAAGTTCTAGTAGATTTGTTATTATCAAGGTTCCAAGACCATACAAGTTTGTTAAATTTTTGGTATTTTTGATAATTTTATATAACAATATTTTACAATGTAATTTTGAAATTGCAAAAACCGAATGCTGTGAAATCTTGTAAATATCTTAAGGAAGGACGGTAAAACGTTAACCAAAATTTGTTCATCTTACAATTTCGCCGAATAGTCTTCAAATTTATGACTTCGGGGTTCTGGGAAAAAACTGAGTGTGGTTAGTAAAGTCATCTGTTCTCTCTTCTGCGTTAAAGAGACAAAATCAAATTTCATTTCAATTTAACCGCCGATGCTTGTAATCTGGACGTGCGTATAGTCCAATTTTTTCGAAGTATACACATAAACAGTCAAAGTTAAACACGTATTGAGAAATTGAGAACATCTACATTTTTCCCGTTGGATATCTGCTTATATATTTCATACTTTCTATACTTGTGCAGACCGCGAGATGTTAATTACAACACTACTTTTTTTCTTTATAGAGGTTATCACAAAACAAAATTCGCAAAATCAAATGTAAGTATGTGAAACCTTCTCGGGGGCCCCGACTGTTTTTTTTTTTCGAGGCCCCCCTAACTATCTTCTTTTTTTAAAGAATGTGAAATCTTCTGGGGAGCTCAACTGTTTTTTTTAAACGTGAAACATTCTGGGGGGAGGCAAATGTCTTTTTTTTTAAAGTGAAATCTTCTCTGAGGCCCAAGTGTCTTTTTTTAGAGTATAAAATCTCGGGGCCACCAATTGTTTTTTTTTTAAATGTGAAACCTTCTCTGGGGCCCCACCTGTCTTTTTTTTAAGAAAATGAAACCTTGTCGGTGGCCCTAACTGCCTCTTTTTAAGATGGTGGAACTTTTTCGGGGGCACCAACTGCCATTTTTTAAGAAAGTGAAATATTCTCGGGGGTCCCAAACTGTCTTTTTTCTTTTAGAGGATGAAACCTTCTCGGGGGTCCCAACTGCCTTTTTTTTTAAGAAAATGAAACCTTGTCGGTGGCCCTAACTGTCTTTTTTTTAAGATGGTGAAACCTTCTCGGTGACTCCAAGTGTCATTTTTTAAAGAAAGTAGAACCTTCTCGGGGGTCCCAACTGTCTTTTTTTGTAAAGAAGGTGAAGTCTTCTCGGGGACCCCACATGTTTTTTTTAAAGAATAAGATGAAACTTTTTCGGGGACAACAATTGTCTTTTTTAAAGAATGTGAAACCTCAGGGTCCCAACTGTTTTTTTTTAAGAAAGTGAAACCTTCTCGGGACGTACAATTGTCTTTTTTAGAAGGTGAAACATTCTCGGGTGCTCCAACTGTTTTTTTTTAATGTAAAACCTTCTTCGGTACCCAAACTGTCTTGTTTTTAAGAAAGTGTAACCTTTTTGGAGGTCTCAATAGTTTAAATTTTTAAGATGGTGAAACATTCTCAGGCGCCCGACTGTTATTTTCCAAGAAAGTGAAATCTTCTCGGGGGTCCCAAATTGTCTTTTTTCTTTTAGAGGGTGAAACCTTCTCGCGGGTCCCAACTGCCTTTTTTTTTAAGAAAATGAAACCTTGTCGGTGGCCCTAACTGTCTTTTTTTAAGATGGTGAAACCTTCTCGGTGACTCCAAGTGTCATTTTTTAAAGAAAGTAGAACCTTCTCGGGGGTTCCAACTGTCTTTTTTTGTAAAGAAGGTGAAGTCTTCTCGGGGGCCCCACATGTTTTTTTTTTAAAGAATAAGATGAAACCTTTTCGGGGACAACAATTGTCTTTTTTAAAGAATGTGAAACCTCAGGGTCCCAACTGTTTTTTTAAGAAAGTGAAACCTTCTCGGGACGTACAATTGTCTTTTTTAGAAGGTGAAACATTCTCGGGTGCTCCAACTGTTTTTTTTTTTTTAATGTAAAACCTTATTCGGGACCCAAACTGTCTTTTTTTTTAAGAAAGTGTCATCTTTTCGGAGGTCTCAACTGTTTAAATTTTTAAGATGGTGAAACATTCTCAGGCGCCCAACAGTTATTTTCTAAGGAATTCAAATCTTCTCGGGGGTCCCAACTGTCTTTTTTTAAGAAAATGAAACCTTGTGCCCTAACTGTCTTTTTTTTAAGATGATGAAACCTTCTCGGTGACTCCAAGTGTCATTTTTTAAAAAAAGTAGAACCTTCTCGGGAGTCCCAACTGTCTTTTTTTGTAAAGAAGGTGAAATCTTCTCGGGGGCCCCAAATGGTTTTTTTAAAGAATAAGATGAAACCTTTTCGCGGGTCCCAATTGTCTTTATTTAAAGAATGTGAAGCCACAGGGTCCCAACTGTTTCTTTTAAGAAAGTGAAACCTTCTCGGGACGTACAATTGTCTTTTTTTTTAGAAGGTGAAACCTTTTCGGGTGCTCCAACTGTTTTTTTTTTTAATGTAAAACCTTTGGAACCTAAACTGTCTTGTTTTTAAGAAAGTGTAACCTTTTTGGAAGCCCCAACTGTTTTTTTTTTTAAGATGGTGGAACATTCTCTGGCACCCAACCCTTATTTTCTAAGAAAGTGAAACCTTCTTGAGGGCTTAAACTATTTTTTTTTAAAGAAAATGCAACCTTCACAGAAGCCAAACTGTCCTTTTTTTTAAGAAAATGAAACCTTCTTTGGGGCCCCAAATGTCTTTTTTGGTGAAAGTGCATCTTTCTTGCGGACCCCAACTGTTTTTTGTTTAAGAAAATGAAACCTTGGGGGCCCCAATTGTCTTTTTTTTAAGATGGTGAAACTTTCTTGGGGGCATCTACTGCTACTTTTTAAGAAAGTGAAATCTTCTCGGGGGTGCCAACTGTCTTTTCTTGTAAGAAAGTGAAACCTTCTCGGGGGCCTTAACTGGTTTTTCTTTAAAGAAGGTGAGACCTTCTCGGGGGCTAAAAGTGTCTTATTTAGAGTCTAAAATTTTCTCGGGGGTGCCAACTTTTTTTTAAATGTTGAAACCTTCTTGTGTGCCCCAACTCTCTTTTTTTTTAAGAAAGTGAAACCTTCTTGGGGGGTCTCAACTGTTTTTTTTTAAGAAAATGCAACCTTCACAGAGGCCCAACTGTCCTTTTTTTTTAAGAAAATGAAACCTTCTTTGGGGCCCCAACTGTTTTTTTGAAGAAAGTGTATGCTTCTTGGGGACCGCAACTGTTTTTCGTTTAAGAAAATGAAACCTTGGAGGCCCCGATTGTCTTTTTTTTAAGATGGTGAAACTTTCTCGGGGGCACCTACTGCTACTTTTTAAGAAAGTGAAATCTTCTCGGGGGTCCCAACTGATTTTTCTTTAAAGAAGGTGAAACCTTTTCGGGGGCTCCAAGTGTCTTTTTTAGAGTATAAAATTTTCTCGGGGCCGCCAACTTTTTTTTTTAATGTTAAGACCTTCTCGGGTGCCCCAACTCTCTTTTTTTTTAAGAAGTTGAAATCTTCTTGGGGGGCCTCAACTGTTTTTTTTTTTAAGAAAATGTAATATTTCACAGAGGCCCAACTGTCTTTTTTTTTTTAAGAAAATGAAACCTTCTTTGGGGCCCTAAGTGTCTTTTTTGAAGAAAGTGTATCCTTCTTGAGAACCCCAACTGTTTTTTGTTTAAGAAAATGATACCTTGGGGGCCCTAATTGTCTTTTTTTTTAAGACGGTGAAACTTTCTCGGGGGCACCTACTGCTATTTTTTAAGAAAGTGAAATCTTTTCGGGGGTCCCAACTGTCTTTTTTCTTTAAAGAATGTGAAACCTTCTGGGAGCCCCCAACTGTCTTTTGTTAAAGAAGGTGAAACCATCTCGGAGGTCCCAATTCTCTTTTTCTTTCTTTTACACTGTCACTACTGCCTTCTATATTGTTTTTGCTCCATAGAGGTTATCACAAAAATTTTATAATTTTCGTAAAAAGAGGATTTGTTGGATTTTACTTCAGGAGCGAGGGAAGTCGTGTTGACAACTTTAGACCATTTTTTTAGTTTAAATCATTTTACTGTGATTTCAAAACTGTTTGAATTTTACAACATTTTTAAATACATCTACTTAGCTTACGCTCGGGAAGTAAAAATATTTGTCTAGAATCTAACACTAAATTATAAAATTCACTTCACTTTGAACATAACTGCAACAGTATTATCTTAATTGGGATTAAGTTTGTTAGATGTAGAAATATGTAGTTTTAACTGGTTGATAACATTTTTGCGCTTTCAAATTACATAGCTTTTACTAATAATCGTAAAACGTGTTACATCACCAGCATATTAGTGATTTGGAGGTCGATCATGCAACAAAGAAGATCCTTAATATAAGGTGGAAAAGTGTTGCACTAAGTGTGGATCCCTGCGGCTCTCCACAATATTAACAATAGCTTGACTTCAACCATTAGCGATATCCATGACTTGATAATTTTTATTGACGATATCATAAAAAAAAACAATACGATGAGCTAAAATTGCAGTATGATCATTGCTTTAATTTGTTCAAGACTACTAGTAGCAATAATGTTCATATAAATACAGGTTCACCACACAATCTCGCGAATTAATTTAATTGAACAATAAGGTAACCTTTGCTACCTACACTTTGCTTGAATAATTTATTATATACGAAATTAATAAATTTTTAACCTCATTTAATACCGATTGATTAATGAAGTTCCGACGCACATGCCTTGATCTGCCATTCAACTCATTAACGAAGTTGCATTGTTATTTTCGAGGTTATCTATCACATATCGCAACACGCGACATCCACCACACTTTCTTTACCAACCCAATATCTAAAAGTCCAAATTATCACCACCAAACCCTCGTTCGCGACTCGGGCGGTTGCCCAAATCGGGGTTAGCGCTCCTCGCCATGTTTCAATACCGTGGGAAAGAGCTGCGGCCGGAGAGAGGCTACCAGTGTTACGCGGTAAGCAGTGAGTGTGTGTAATGGAAGGCGGTCGTGAATGATGGTCCAAACAAACAATGTTCCTCTAACCTGCTAGCTAATCTATAAATAATAGCCGCGCCAAATAGATTACACACGCCGGACGTATATCGGGGCAACCTCATGCTGCGAAATCTGTATCGGAACACATACGGCGAGAAGATCTTATCGCCAACGAGGAGATCGCCGAGAGCGCTACAATTGATTGAGTTGGAAGTTTTTTCTTTCTTTTGTGCGCTGGCCGCGAAGGGAGGAGTGGCGCCCAACGCGAGGCCCTGGCTGCGACTAGATGTGGAGGAATAGGCGGACGTGCGTGAGCTGGACGCTGCTCGACCCTCAAGGTTCACGAAGTTTTTTCAGAAGAATTAATATTTTGTAGAAAAAATTGCGAAAAAATAGATTCGTTAGATCTAAGTCTTCTTTATTACACAGGAGAATGTAAGATGGTCGAGGAGTAATTTACTTGCTGATATTTTTGAACACTTAAGTATTTTGAATGCTAGTCTGCAATGCTGTGATGTCAATGTAACAACCAATGCGAAAATTAAAATACATTGAAGACGAAGGAGGAGTGGATAGTAGGAATAAGTGAACACTAGAAAGAACATAATAATACCTATAAATGAAAAGAGAGATAAAACAAAATGTAATAACTAAGTATCTAGAAAAAATATTTGACATTAAATATAAATTCTTATAGACGCCACTGGTAGTGTTTTATGGTGTGATGAAAACACCAGGTTGGCCCGTGAATTGTGGATCGAGCGCTTTCCAAATCGCACGATTCCGGGTACGTGAACATTTACATGGTAGTACAGCATCTCCGAGCTCATGATACCTTCAAGCCTCAAACTCAGGATCGTGGCCGTGATAGGACCGAAAGAATACTGCAAGCTGAAGAACAAATTTTAGAACGCGTCGAAGAAGAGCCCGACATCAGCACTCGGCGACTTGCAGCTGACGTTGGAGTTTCACAGATTGTAGTGCATCGTACATTAAAAGAACAAGGCTTATATCCATACCACGTTCAAAAAGTGCAAGCTTTGTAGCCCGCTGATTTTCCACGTCGTGTAATTTGCTGCGAATGGTTGTTACAGCAATGTCGTGAACGCCCTAACTTTGTAAATTGCGTTCTGTTTACGGATGAAGCAGGATTCACTCGCAATGCTGTCTTCAACAGCCACAACACTCATATTTGGTCCGATGAAAATCCACACGCTTGTCCAGAAATACGATTTCAACGACGGTTTTCCATAAATGTGTGGGCCGGTATCGTAAATGACCGCTTAGTTGGACCTTATGTTTTAAATGACTAAAGCTGTGTTGATTATTATTGGACTGACAGACCCCTGCAGGAGAGAGGAATAACTCTGAGCGTAAATGATGTTAAAGACGGTGTTTTCAAATTATGAAACCAAACAATAAAACAAAAATCCCGGGAGATTTTTTTGTTACAAGTGGTGATATTGAAGGAATAAACACAGTCGTTTTTTTTTTCTGGGGTACAGAATTGGAAAATTTATGACCCAGACCCTGGGTATTAATATGTTTGGAAAAATTCCCAGTGTAATTGCTTCTTTCCTGCGTATGCTCAATCCTCGCGAGTACACAGAACATTGCTTCTGGAGATCATCGGCTTCACTGTTCGAACACCCTAGAGCTGATTTGCTAACTGAAAATAGGCATAGTGATTGGCAATCCATTACGGTGGCTGAAGGATACAACATAAAGACTTCAAAAGAAAATAAGAAGAGAGTTGCTTCAAATATTTTAAATTCAAGTTCTTTTCATCAAATATTGTAATTAATGGCGACAACAGTTAGATTGATTATCTTGTAATTCAGAAATATAATATTCTCCATAAAAAGTTTCGGATTTTGAGTTTTTGTTAAATGGATGTCTTGAATTTTGTAGTGAAAATAGTTTCATTATGAAATCCATAATAGCACTCGTGCCAATATTATGGGGTACCATCACGTTATGGCGTAAATGTAAGGTTTTTTTTTTGCTATTCCATTTGATGGGAGGTGGATTGGAAGGCGTGGACTAATAGAATGGCCACCTAGGTCTCTGGATCTGACACCCTTTGATTTTTTTATGGGGACAATTAAAAAGTCATGTTTACATGAATAGACCGGATAATTTAGACGACTTGAAAGCACGAATTCGTCATGAAATGACTCGTAGAAGTCCCCATCGTATTGAAAATTCCGTCAATCAGGTCTACCATGGTCTGGGTTTGTGTCAGATAATGAATGAATAGTTTGAACAATTTCTATAGCATAAATTTTTACTCAAACGTATTGTTCTGTTTATTTAACATTAAAATCAAGTTTATTTTATTTGTTATTAATTTTCTGAATTCTACATCAAACTACATTTTCATATGCAGAAAAATAAGCTTCATGAAAGAATGCAATTAAAATTATACCCTCTTATTTAAAAAAACCATTGATGACGTGATAAATTTAACAAATTTTACGTAACTTTTTTTACATATGTCAAAGTAAAAAGCTTGACATGTTTTTTCATTTTTTTTTTAAAAACAAAAGCTGAGCTTTTTACGAATTTCGATACCTAATTATATGTTCTGTTGTAGAATTTGAATGGGAACTAATAGAACGTAGGCTGTTAAAAAAAGAAAAAAAGCTCTAATTGTATTTTTTTGTTACACTATTTGCTATAAGATTTTTTTTTAATTCAGAAGAAAAAAAATAGAGCACCGGTGGGTGGGCGGGGCTAAGTTTAATTTTTTCCTACAGAATTTTTTATAAGCAAACCAAAGCTCCGACAACCCACCCCCTTTCATTCCAGTGATTACTCTTAATATTGTTCAGTCATTTACCTAAATCAGTCCTATCTTAACAAATACTAGCTCCGCCCACCCACCCTTTATTTTCTTAGAGGGTATATTATTTACCAAAATCAGTCCCATCTTAGCAAGTACTAGCCCCGCCCACTCTCGCCGTTCTCATTCTAACAACTTTTTTTCTATTCAGTATGAGATTCAACTTTTGTTCGGGTTAGATAAAATGAATCGCTGAAATGGAGGTGGGGCTGGTGGGCGGGGTTAATTATATGTTCTTTGGTAGAATGCGAATGGAAACTAATAGAACGTAGGCTGTTAATAAAAGAAAAAAAGCTCTGATCGTATTTTTTTTTTGTTATACTACATATTTGCTATAAGATTTATTTATTATTTCAGAAGAAAAACAATAAGAAAACGGGCGGGTGGGTGGCGCTACGTTTAACTTTTTCTTTTAGAGTCTTTTATAAGCAAGTAATAGCTCCGGCCATCTACCCCCTTTTCATTCCAGAGATCACCGTTAATATTGTCCAGTCATTTACCAAAATCAGACTTATCTTAACAAATACTAGCCCCACCCACCCGCCCTTTCTTTTCTTGGAGTATATGTAATTTGCCACAGTCAGTCTTATCTTAGCAAGTACTAGTTCCGTCCATCTGCGTTGTTCTCATTCTAATTATTTCTGTTCACTCTGAGATCCACTTTTCCTTGGGACTAGATAAAATGATTCATTGAAATGAAAATGAGATGGTTGGGCGGGGTTAATTATATGTTCTTTTGTAAAGTGGGAATAGGAACTAATAGAACGTAGGCTGTTAAAAAAAAGAGAAACAGTTCCAATCGTATTTTTTTTGTTATACTATTTGCTATAAGATTTACTCCTATTTTTTATTTCAGAAGACAAAAAAAATTACAGAACGGGTGGGTGGGCGGGGCTAACTTTAACTTTTTCCTACAGAATCTTTTATAAGCAAACCATAGCCCCGACAACCCACCCCCCTTTCATTTCAGTGATTACTCTTAATATTGTTCAGTCATTTACCAAAATCAGTTTTGTCTTAACAAATACTAGCCACGCCCACCCACCCTTTATTTTTTTAGGGGGTATATTATTGACCAAAATCAGTCCTATCTTAGCAAGTACTAGCCCCGCCCACTCTCGCCGTTCTCATTCTAGCGACTGTTTTTCTGTTCAGTATGAGATCCAACTTTTGTTCGGGTTAGATAAAATGAATCGCTGAAATGGAGAGGGGGTGGGTGGGCGGGGTTATTTATATGTTCTTTGGTAGAATGCGAATGGAAAATAATAGAACGTAGGCTGTTAGTAAGGAAAAAAAAGCTCTAATCGTATTTTTTTGTTATACTACATGTTTGCTATAAGATTTATTTTTTATTTCAGAAGAAAAACAATAAGAAAACGGGTGGGTGGGTGGGACTAAGTAATTTAACTTTTTCTTTTAGAGTCTTTTATAAGCAAGTAATAGCTCCGCCCGTCCACCCTATTTTCATTCCGGAGATTACCGTTAATATTGTCCAGTCATTTACCAAAATCAGTCTTATCTTAATAAATACTAGCCCCGCCCACCCGCCCATTGTTTTCTTAGAGTATATGTAATTTGCCACAATCAGTCTTATCTTAGCAAGTACTATCTCCGCCCACCTGCGTTGTTCTCATTCTAATTATTTCCGTTCAGTCTGAGATCCACTTTTCATGCGGACTAGATATAATGAATCACTAAAATAAAAATAGGGTGGGTGGGCGGGGTTAATTATTTGTTCTTTTGTAAAGTGGGAATGGGAACTAATAGATCGTAGGCTGTTAAAGAAAGAAAAAGAAAGCTTCAATCGTTTTTTTTTTGTTATAGTATTTGATATAAGATTTATTTTTTATTTCACAGGACAAAAAAATGAGAGAACGGGTGGGTGGGTGAGGCTAACGTTAACTTTTTCATACAGAATGTTTGATAAGCAAAAGCAATTTTGTCTTAACAAATACTAGCCCCGCCCACCCGCCCTTTCTTTTCTTAGAGTATATGTCATTTGCCACAATCAGTCTTATCTTAGCAAATACTAGCCCCACCCACCCACCCTTTATTTTCTTAGAGGGTATGTTATTTACCAAAATCAGTTTTTCAGTCTTATCTTGGCAAGTACTAGCCTAGCTCACCGTTCATCTTCTATTCAAACCAGATAAAATGAATCACTGAAATGAAGGTGGGGTGGGTGGGCTGTTGAAGAAGAAAAAAAAGCGCTAGTCGTATTTTTTTTTAACATATTTTGTATTTTTTAATTAACTATCATGTATCCAGAATAACTACTCCTATTCAGCATGGCTTTGTTAAGGGCAGACACCTGGTATAATAATAAAGTAACTTATATACATATGATTATATCTAACAACAACCAAACAATATTGGATGCCTTATTTGCCTTTGTGGCCAGTTGACTTAAGTGACTCCTTTTAGAATGAATGTGTACCCAAGTATTTGAATTCTTTTACCACCTCTATCTCTTTTTCCTTGCCATATTAATTTTATCTTACACATTTGTACCTTTTTACCAGACATCCTTAATTTCGTTTTCTCTGAATTCACTTCTAATTTTTTCTTTTTCATATATCTTCCCATGTTAATCATCATTGCTTTCATTCTTTTTTCGTCCTTTGCTATGATTACCAACTCGTCAGCTGACGCCAGACACCACCCCCTGCATGGATCTTTCTGAATATTTCCTCAATATCTTCTATAAAAGCCGGAAACGGGCTGGGGCTCAGTGAGCATCCCTGTCTTACTCCCTGACATATATCAAAAATTTCACTCTCAGTCCAATTTACTCTTACCTTGCGTTCCGTTTTCGTATAGGTTTCTTCTGTCTTGCTTACTAATTTTTCACCTATTACTATCACTCTCTCCACATTCTCTCCCTATCTACGGTTCGAGCGTTTGGGCATATTGAACTTTGGTAACTGTTTTCTTATTTCCTTCTAGCAATTCCATGTTTCCTCCATTGTTCAATCTTGATCTCTTCTGTAACTGCTGTCTTTTTCTTGGTTTCTTTATTAATTCCTCTTTGTTTTTTGTTTTCGTATTTTGTTCTGTACTTATGCCTTATTTTCAGGTAATCGTCTTTACCTGGCTTGTTTTTCTTCAATCCCTTAATATTTTTCTCGTATTTTTTCCTCAATTCTTTACATTCCCTACCCAACCAGTTATTTGTTCTTTCACTTCTCTAGTAGCTGTGGATTTCTATAGCTTCATTCGCACTTAGATTCCATAATCTCGTTTATATCTCCTGTTGGCGCAAACTCCTTCCTTTTTAGTCTATTCTGGTAATTTATTAACCCTTCTTCATTCCAAAGCTGTTTCACGTACATCTTTTTCTTTTCACTTTCCTTTCTTCTTCTTCTTCTTCTACATTTTAGTTATGTTGATTTCCAGAGGTAAATGATCGGATTCTGTCATCATTTTTCATTTACAACTTCATTTGACAAGTTCATAAACACATCGCATTAACATTCCATTTGCAGTTTGTTTTGTATTAAAACATGTTAATATTTTCCTTTATATTCCGCAAGGTGGAAGAATAGCTATGTTTATATTCCAGGATATGCAACAACCTTGTTAGTTAAGTGCTAAACCGTTATTATCGTTCGATTTGTTTTTATTTACGTTTCGAAAGGTGAAAATAATGTCTTAGTTTAGTACTTTGGGTGTCCGAAGTGTGTCGGACAGTGCCAGAAGGGAAAAGTGGCGCCCGACTTGGCCCTGGGGGGATGGTGTGCGGCGAGCAAGGCGGACGTTTTTGTGGGAGACAGGAAAGAGTAATGACGGTGCTTGGAGAAGCAAAAATGCTTTACAGCTACGATCTCCATCATGATCGCGTGTACTCTTCCGAGTAATGATTAGACCATTAGACTTTCATTGGCGATTAGCGGTGGAAATTATACGTTTCCGCGTGTGAATTGACCAGGATGAGCAGAGATTGTACTAACTATCTATGCTGAGTGTACACATGAGTTCTACTTTATGGTTCGAAGGGATTAGTCGTGCTGTAATTAAGTCGGAGAAATGGAATTGTGTGATTTCAATTGCGGTGGGACTTTTGGATTTTTTTGTCATGGTGATGGGTGTCGAAGGCGAAGATGACCGAATTTTCCAAGTGGAATAGACCTAGTCATTGCCTAGTTTCATTTTGTGAACAATGGAAAAATTCAGGAAAGAAGAACAAGAAGAATAATAAAGAAACAGAGTACGTAATATCTAGATATAAAAAAAGAGAAAGTAGCGAGAAAAGGATTGAGTTTTTGGTGTTGTTTGAAAAAGTCTTTAGTGCCGCAGAAAACATTTTGATTCAGAGTTGGCACTGAATAAAGACCAATGTGGCTGGACTGAAAAATTGGCTTTGATGCTTGTTAATTGGTCAGCGCCATTTCTAAGCAGCCACAGTGGCGACAGAAAAATGAAATCACCTTGAAAAAATAGAGCTGTCGCCATCTAACTCGTACCACTTTAGACGTAACAAAATAGAGTGTCGCCGATCAAATTTAGCATATCGTTTTCTAATAAACCATAAAAAATTAGTACACATTTACCATCTACATGTATTTCTTTTGCCTTCGAGCCATCCGACACGTGCTATGTCGAAACTGCAAAAAAAACTGATATATTGCGTATCCATGCGGAAGTAGCCGTAGATGTAAACGCAGGCGTACGCAAATTGTGTATGACAACGGCAAATTATGCGCATAGTTGTTGGGTTGACCCACGAGGTCTAAGGTCACTCCGGTAAACCGCTACGGCACACTTTTAACATCACAATCAATGCAGTTTTCAAGGTACGCCTACACATCAAAGTTTACTATACGAGAGACAGGCGAACCGGTGAAATTAATTCTAATATCGTGGGGAGAATCAAGATAAGAAGACGCATTGCTATATACAGTGAGTTTAATTAGTCGGCAGATTAGGATCGGACGATTTGGTGAAGACGGAGGAGGATCGACGACGAAAACCTCGTTGAGTACCCGAGGGAGTCGAGAATGTGGCGTTTTTCCAATTTATTCAGGCAGCGGCAAAAATGTCCCATAAAAATAATTTGAATGTACGTATGGTCATATGTACTCTCTATTCGAGACCTTGATACACATTATTTCTGCCGGTACGTTCTAGTAAAAGGCAGTGTTTTATTGCCACACATTATATTTTTCAGTGTCATTTTTACCGTTTAAATCCCTTCGTTCTGTTTGTTTACATTTCACTAAGCGCAGTGACGGTGCCGATGTGGTACCGCTGGAACTATTCCGAAAATTGGGATGAATGCAGACGCGGAGACTGAAATTAAATTCACGAGGAAGTGAAGGATGAGAAGGTCAAGAGCGAACGCGAAGACTTCAGGAATTTTTATCGCTTCGGAGAAAAAGAAACCCGGATTTTTGGGCACAGTGGATACTCGACCTAGGAACTTCCCCGTCTGTATTACAATCAAATTTAAGTAGTGGAAAAATGGAAATAATAAAAGAGAAACACTGTGACACTTTGCACACACATATTTACAAACAATGCACAGATCAGACTAATCGAGGCAATAATTTATTATTCATTGGAATAATAACAAATTTGCCATGTGTTAAAGCTATTACTGCTTGCTCCGTTACAATAAATACAACACCATTAAAAAAACCCAAGCAATCTCATTCAGTACCGCTTCAGTACCAAGAAGCTCAAAACCACATACGATGAATTTTTATCTTGCACAAATTAGTATTTTGCTAATTAAGCGAAAAGTACCACTGTGGTACCGCGACTAAACTCGTTCAGCCCACGCCCGAGCCCATCTAGCTCGCCACTAAATTAGTACCAGTAATAACAATAATTTAAATTAATTTCAACAAATTGAACATTAAACTACCGAATTATGTAAATGCAAAGTGCCCAATAAATTTTTATTAAAAAAGTATTTGCATACGAAACGTCTAAAAAAGGAGACAATTAATTAAATCTTATGCAAAACATAACGCATTATTAAGTACCCACTTAGTACGAACACAGGAACTGAAACTGAAACTAGAGTCGTCGATTAACTTCTCACGTAAACGTAAGATTACCTTACAAATATTTCGCATTTGTGGTAATCATGCGGAATAAATTATTATGACACGGTTAATAAAATATTATGAATGTATGGTAGGTGTCGCGAGTAAATTAGAAAACGTATACGGTCATTTATTATCGTGTTCATTGAGATTGCAAATGTAGAATGCGTTTAAGAATGCGAATGATAGTGAGACCACCGGTTAGTACTTTAAAGAGGAGCGCTCGATGCGTGGAAGACGGGAATGGGTTTGGGGTGGTTGGTGAGGGATTTATGGCTTGGGTGGTGAGAGGAGATTATAATTTATAATTCACACATGTGTAATGGGGGACTTGAATAATGGTACCACCTTGACGTGAGAACTTAATTAAAGTTCGTGGTGATGGAGGAAATTGGATTCGAATTGCATAGGGAGAGGAAGACCTTCTTTTTGTAGGACGAGTCGTACCGTTTTTACCATTTATCTGTATCGAGACGTCGTGTTTCTTGTTCTCTCTGACTCATGTGATTTGCACATATATTACGTATTCTTTTCCTTCAAACCACCATGGTACTGTGATTATGTTACATGTAAAGGTTATATCAATACCTCAAAAAATCAAATCAACATCAATTCAGGTAATACGCTATAATTATTAATGTACTATTATGGCGAATGTGGTTTAATTACAGAAAAATATTATCATTATGAGAAAAGTTGAGGTAAAGTTCAGTGCTAATAAACACAGTGCACCAATATACAAAGTAATGCAGAAATGTTCTTATCTACAATATCATATTTAACAAACACAGCCAGATTTTGATTGATGACAGTCTGCAGTTGTTTGCCCTGATAACAGGTCCTATTTGCATAGGATCGATGGAAGTTTATAATTAACCTGGAGAGCGATTATGAAGTTAATACTGTTTATGTCTGGGAAAACAGAATTGTAGATGTTAAAAATGCTCTAATAAACAAACTATATTCCAATAAAGCCGCCATAACAAAGCAAAAGTAAACAAGAAATGAACTTTTAACATTTGCTTTAACTGGTACTATAAGTAATGGAGAGAAATTAAAGCTTATGCAAATTTGTTTAGGTTCGTCCACTCAACATTTTATTAGTTCGATATCCTACCAGTATATTTTTTTCACATGATGTAGTACTTCCAACTTTTCTCGCGTTATATCCACGTTGAGTTGGATACTCACAATTTCGGAAGTTCGTTTTCAAAATTCCTAATAAAATTGTTCTCATTTTTTATAGGAGTCTGACCTTTAGATTCCTAATGATCGTTCTTGAATTCTTTCTAGAATTTGTTTTATATCTTTTGAGGACTGAATGGGGTCTGTGTCTATCGATGCTTCAGGTGGTCACAACTGGAACCTTTTTAAATAGATCTTACACCACATTTTAATTTTTTTTTTGCTAAAAAACTGGGTTAAGCGTTGTGGCGTCCTTTTAAAAAGGTTAGGCAAGGTTAAGTTAGGTTAGGTTAAGTCAGGTTAGGTTAAGTCAGGTTAGGTTAAGTCAGCTTAGGTTAAGTCAGGTTAGGTTAAGTCAGGTCAGGCCAAGTCAGGTCAGACCAAGTCAGGTCAAGCCAAGTCGGACTAAAAAAAAACGTTGATTTGACTATAGGAATGAAAAGTTGATTGACAATTGCGTGCCTTTAAAAGGTCAAGTCAGGTCAGGTCAAGTCAGCGAAGGTCAGATTAGATCAGATCAGGTCAAGTAAGGGTTATTGTGCTTCTAAAACGTCAGGTCAGACCAAGTCAGACCAGGCCAAGAAAAGATAGGCCAAGTCAGGTCAGACTAAGTCAGGTTAGGTCAAATCAGGTCATGTCAAAAGGTCTGATGAGATTAGCTTCTAAGAAATCTTGAATTGACTATAGGAAGTCAAATCAGGACAGACCAAGTCAAATCAGGACAAAAAACGTTGAATTGTTAAAGGAATGAAAAGTTTATTGACAATCGCATGCCTTTAAAAGGTCAAGTCAGTTGAAGTCAGATTGGATCAGGTTAGGTCAAGTGAGAATTTTTGTGCCATTGTTGCCAGGTCAGACCAAGTCAGGCCAGGCCAAAACAGGATAGGCCAAGTCATATCAGACTAAGTCAGGTTAGGCCAAATCAAGTCAGACCAAGAGGTTTAGTCAGATCAGCTTTTAAAAAATATTGAATTGACTATTATAAGAATGTAAAATAGATTTGATTAAAAATAAATGAGTTCAATCAGGTCAGGTTAGGTCATGTTTGCTTAGGTCGGATAAGGTCAGGTGAGGATTTATGTATAACAAGTAGTCCTGGTTGCTTTTAAGAACTCTTCTAAGCAATATTCGATTGAGCGTCGTGGCGTGCTTTTAAAACGTCAGGTCAGGCCAAGTTAGCTGAGACGAAGTTGCCAGAATACAAGAGATACAGCCGAACATGCGATTTGAAAAGTGAAGATCGGGCTAAAAGTAGAAAAAAGATAAATAAACTGCTAGTGAACGAAAAAAAAATAGAACCAGGTGGGGAAATTCGTAAATTGCGAGATGAATACCAAAAAGAGAAGAAAATCTGCGATGTAGACGGACAACAGAGAGTTTAAGGAAAATGAAATATATGAAATACTGTAGAGTCAACATTCCCGCCTAACTAATATTGAAAAATGGTACCGCTGAGTATCTAGTATTAGGAGGGGTTTTAGCGAGTATACCTATCCGGAATAGAAGGGCATCCCACACTATCCTCACCACTGAACACCAATGGGAGGGTGCCAACAAAAGGTTATCTCTCCACAGAAAAAAAGGCCGGACAAAGTCAGTTCAGGACAAGTTAGTCGTTCAAACTAATTTTTAAAAAACCTTCAATTGACTGCATAAATGTAAAGTTGATTTGATTAGGAGAAAAGCGCTCAATTGCGTGCCTTTAAAAGGTCAGGTTAGGTCAGGTCGGGCCATGTCATGTCAGGTCAGATCAGAGACTGAGAGAATCTGAGAGAGTCAGATGGGGTCGTTTTCAAATTAGTCTTCATCTGCTATTGGAAAAACCAAAGTTGTATGCGAAACTCGTATTGTCAATCCAAAAAATAAATTAAAGGGCAAATCCACAGATCATAGATTTTAGAAACGGTTTTAATTCCACAAGCTGAACCTACATATTTATGGTACTCTAGAAGTGAAAACAGTGGAACTATACCTAACCAAGTTAATACAAAGCTATTTAAAGGACCGGATAGAACTGACTTGCGGAGTGCCACAAGGTTCTGCCCTGGGGCCTACTCTATAAAACTATATGAACGACGGACTTCTTGACGTCAAAATGTTCCAGACAACACATTTGATAGCCTTTGCTGCCGATCCATCATCCATCATAGTATTGACGAAAACTCAGGAAGAACTCAAGGAGAAATCAATTCAGTCCTTTAGAATAGTAAAAGATAAGCTAAAAAAAGAAATAAAGCTACCGTTGGCCAAAAAAGAAAACTGAAGTAGTCCTATTCTAGCACAGAGTACGGATTTATAAAAATAAAAAAAATGGACCCGAAAGTACCTCATATTGCATCAAAGAACAGCATACAACAGTTTGGAATACATATAGGCATGGACCTCTGAAAATAGCAACTCACCTAAATGAGAAAAAAGATTATAGTAGTAGTTATATAGTGGGGCTGCCCTCATTTGACCTGGGCTAACAGCCCGACTACTTCTTATCGAACGGGCACGGTCCTGTTTTGGGCAGATTCGAGTTCTAACCCGACTATCCCCTCATATAACTTAGTAGAAAAGTACAGATTTATAAATAAGTGTGGGCAGGTTGGCCGAGCGATGTAAGACGTTAGATTTAAGCTCTGATTCTCGAAAAGGAGCGTGGGTTCGAATCCCACACCTGACATTTTTTTTTCACCGCATTTTGCGGGATTTTTACTAAAGCTTTGTATTAAAAGTCTTTTATTCTCTTTAAAGATTTTTGCACTCACAAAAGCTTGCAAGTGTGACTCTTTATTCAAGTCAGAAATGAAAGACAACATTTTAGCTTTACAAACAGTAAAACAATTGAATGCACAATACTAAATAAATAACGGACGAGCAAATCGACATTTATATAACTCTCGAAAGGAGCGTGGGTTCGAACCCCACACCTGACTTTCGTTATCACCGTATTCTGTGGGATTTTTACTAAAATTTTTTATTAAAAGTCTTTTTTTCTCTTCTAAGATTTTTGCAACCACAAAAGCTTGCAAGTGTGACAATTTATTCAAATCACAAATAAAAGACAGCATTTCAACTTTACAAACAGTTAAACAATTGAATGCACAACCGCAAAAGAGATGGGGGATAGAAATCGAGTCTGCGCAAAACACGACCGTTCCCGGAGTCAGGTCGACGGAGCACCAGGCGATGACAAATTTTCGATAAAAAATAGTGGGGCTCCTAGCTCAGGTCACATGAGGTCAAACTGAGCTAGCAGCCCCACTATATAAATACTTATACACAACCACGGATAAAGAACAGGAAATGACATAGGAAACGAATTAGACGAAGAAGAAACAAAAATATGACAGTACAGATCGGAAACAACGGGTAGAAGAACTTGACAAGAAGGTTAATAAAAGAGATAAGAACATGGAAACAAAGAAAATACGGGGAGGTAAATTTCTTCACAACACAGCTAGTTACAAACCGGACACGGTCTTTTTGATCAGTAGGTACCTAACACAAATCGATAAGGTAGATAGAAGCAGATACCTGCATGTTCTGCCAAAAGCAAGATAGACTGGAATAAACTTTGCTACATTGCATGACATTGGAGAAAGAAGGAAAGCAATGCGAAATAAGTTTTGGTGAAGCAGAGAGTTCATGGAGACAATTATGGACCACGGGTTCCTGGAGATACCCAAGGTATTTTGTCTCCTTCTGATAAAAAGGTCAGATGAGATTAGGGTCAGGTTAAGTCAACCATCACCTAATCTCAACAGAGCTGCATGGTTTTCTGTCTGATATCTCTTGAGTAGATCTTGTTTGTTACTTAGAAGATGTTCTGAAATGATTATGGGAAGTTATTTGTCGTTATGTACCTCCACTTTTCAAAATGTTTTAATAAAATACCCATGAAACATGATTCACAGGGATAGGTGTCCCCTGCAACATATGTAGATGATATTAGATAAGTATATAACAAACAACAAGCATATTTTGAAACTAGACCTTCCTGAGCCTAGAGCTTATTCTATGTTGTTTCGTTTAAACAAACATCTTGCAAGTAAGTCAAGTGGGTTTTCCAAGTTATGTAGGTTATTTTGGAATCTGTGAACAGTGTTTGGACTTCTAGAGATTTTACTGTGGAGATTCATTAATGCAAGGTTACAAGAATATCTTTCGATAAACTCCTAAATTACAAGGAGATATTTTACTTTTACAATTTGATAAAATATCCTGAAAGGCTTTCATTGATGACGCTACAGAGTTCATCTGAGAGATGTTAAATATATGACTTAACTACAAATTGTCAGGCTTTGTCTAACACGCGATTTCATATCGGCTGTTTGTCGACGCTTAGTACAAACTCCTTCAATTGAAAGACAGTATTTTTAAAGACTGCCGGTTTTATCTGGATTAGAGAAAGATATCAAATATAAGGACATACGTGCAACTGCAGAAGCGTCCATCACAGTTCAATAATTCAGCTTGCAGCTTTTACAGCTATAACTATTGAGAAGTAATAAAGATTTGTTAAAATCAATAACGACTTCGAATTCTAAGTACTCTATTATAAGTATGGTTGGACTATAACTGATTTTATTATCCCATCACTGACCCAATGAAGCAATGAGAACGGCTTCCGCTTTCACTGAAATTTTCTTAAACGTATTTATTCTTCCTGAAACGCACTGTCAACTCACTAATGAATAATTTAATAAAGATGTTCGTGATAAGTTATCTAATCCTTAGGAATGCTATCCACAACTTTTATTAACACATCCGAATGCTATAATCGCAGTGTGTATTTTAATAGCACTGAGTTTACAGAAAACATAGAAGCCAATAACTTGAAAAAGCTAAGAAAAAAAAAGTTCTTTGATGAGGCAGTCTTCCTCCTATGAAACTTTTCCGCATGATTGGTAAATAACTATTGTTTGGCCTATTTTAAAAGTAGGATGAGTTTGACCCGAATAATGAATGCTTAATTACATCACTGTTGGTGAATGGCAACACTCAGCACAGCCTTGTGTCGAAGAATTTAGAATAAAAACCCCATATTTTTCAAAACAACCATAAATTTGGATCGATATTGGTAGGTGATCCTAGAACAATTCATAAACCAACTAATGTAGAGCTGCAGCGAGAATACCTTCAACAAGATGGTGCTACGGCTCATACAGACAATGCAAAAGAGTATTTTGACCACCACTTGATTAATCAAACAGTTATCCACTGAATTTTTGGAAAACGCGTCAAAATCAATTTCTTCGTAAGTGCAACAACCATCGACTCTATCGAGGTAAACCCTCCCGGAAACCAAAATCGGCCACAAACGTGACAGCCATTGACAGTCCGGCACCGTCTTCGTCTCGTCGCGATCTAAGTGGGCCGTGCATCTTGTAACTCCCCGATAAAGCAAGCACGACTTGAAGATTCTCAACACATCAATTTTACCAACATCATCTATTATATGAGGACGTGAGCAGTAACGGCTCGTCGTGTGCGTGTGTGGGAGTCCCGTTTCGTCTCCTCGTTTCGTGTATAGATGGCGACACGGCCGCAGCCGGCCGATTTGCAATTTAAACGCGGCATTTACATAAGTGTATGTCTTTGTCAACGAATTTGACACGGCTTATTACATACGATCGCACAATGAGTAATGATAAAGAGCGGAAGACTGCACGCCTGTCATTTGCATACAATGGCGCCAATTTTTGAACTAGTGCGGAGAGATGGCAGAGGGCGGGGCACTCACCTGGTGGCGGCTTGTTCGGAGGCGCCGGGTTGCGCAACCGCTGGGGCGGGTATTTGGGCACCTGGAGGACCACGGGCGTCTTCACGCTGAGGTCCACGGGCTCCATCTGGACTGGGGGGCCTTCTGCCTGGAACAAAAATATTATTTGAATACGGATCCTTCGATAATTAAGTTTAGGTAGTACTCTGGTGTTCCTCAGAGTTCCGTATCGAGTCCGTTATTTATAGCAATGATTTTGTTGACTCTTTCAGTGTTTACTATTATGCAGATAGTTAAAAAAAACAACAAATTTAAAGTAACAGAATATGACTCGACTTTTAATCGAAGGACCTTCCCGAAAAATTTTTATTAATGAAGATATAAGAATACTACTGAAATAACACGACTTTTCTACTTCAAATTTGAACTTCCCTCACCTCTAAAGTTCACTTGAACAAGTACAGCTTTGAAAAATGATCAGGGTAAAAACTCAACACAGGTTCATAAATTGCAAATGGAGGAGTACGTTACTACAAAATTTAAATAACATTGGTCATCTACACAATATTCCTTCATTATATACATACAACATTTGACAACAATCGGTCCGGTAGTTTAGAAGATTATCTGTCCAATAAAAATCAACATAGACACGGACAAACGACAAACTGCGGACAGACAGACGGAAACGAGAGATCTATGTTTTCGTATTCTAGAGGTTATGAAACGTTGAGAAAATATAAAAGTGGCCAGTCGCCTGCGCTCTATTACAATACTTGTTTAGCATACCCTCGGAAAGTAAATATAGTTTTCTAAATGTTATTATTTCCCGAACGTAAGTTAAGGAAGTATTGTAATCGAGTCCATCGACCGACTTCCGACTTTTATGTTTTCTCGACCTTTCATGACCCCTAGAGTACTAAAAAAATAAGTTTCCCACTTCCGTTTGTCTCTGTCTGTCTGTTTGTCTACCGTGTGTCCGGATTTTCGTTAGATATATAATCTCCAAAACTACTTTACCGATTGTTGTCAAATTTTGTGTATATATTAGGAGTATCTTGTAAATAGTAAAATGCTAACCAACATTTGGCTAATTATCCCCACTACCAACGGGATAACGTCATCTCCAAAATTTACAATAGTGATTTTTCAAAATTTTACAACATAAAGTACTTCTGCACCTGTGGTGCATGAATGCGTCTAGAGTTTTACCTTAGATAATAAGATTTTTGAAAAAAATTCAAAATTGTATAACAATATTTTGTAATTTAACTGCAAAACCGAAATATTACAAACGTAATCATGGTAAATTATTAATCAAAATTAATTCGTTCATCCCCTCCCCTTGAGATCTTCTCAAAATTTTGCCGAATAAATTCTCTCTGAAATATGCAAAATATTATAGCTCTATACTTGTGGTTTATTAGCACTTACAGTTTTTAGAATTACTTATACAGGATGACTCAAAAAAAATAATAACTGAGTCAATTTATGTTACTGATGAAATTAAGAACTCAATTTTTCCCCAAAATGTTTTATTTTGACTTTATAAGTTTTTTCAAATTTCATAATTTTTCGAAAAAGAGGTATTTGTTTTATTGTACTGCAGGGGTGAGGGAAGTTCTGTCGAAATAGTCTTCGACATTTTTTTCATGGTAAGGCCTATATGTTAAAATAAAAACTCTCTTTCCAAAATTTTCAGTCATTAAAAATTTTTATAAAATAACATGCTCCTGTACTTATGATTTATGAGCCTGCCTTGAGGTTTTCCTCCAGGCATCCAAATTTTCGAAAAAAAAATGGAATTTGTATAGGAACCTTTTATATTAGTATAAGCGAAGTTGGGTCATTCGTTAGCTTATTGTTAAAAGTGTCTGATTTCGATCTTGTAACGCGAAGATTACGAATGTTCGATGATCAGTTGGGCTTTTTTGTTTCTTAGACTGTCACTGCTGTTATTTGTACTTTTTATTGACCAAATCAATAATGGTACACCTTATTGTTTTATTATTAGTAATACACTGCACGTGTCGGAATTGACATACGTGTTCTTGCTGAAATATTGATCGGAACATTTTCAAATAGGAAAACTCACTAGAAATAGAGGCACAGCCTTACGCTTTATAATGTGTTCATAGTTTTGGAGCAAGTGTGAATTCGTTTCCCATCATGGATCGAGAAGTGCACTCTAGACCAAATATAAACAAGTTAACAGAATGTATTTTCGTAACATGATGGGTTCTAATCAAAGGAAGTGGCGAAATATGGGTGATTAAAGTGTGATACATTAATGAATTTCGAAAAGCAGGTTCTATAAGAATCTCTAAAAAAAATAGTGTCATAAAAAAATGATGTGTTAGACATTTATAGTTGTTGTTAAAACATATACATACGGTGTTATCTAGTTTCTTACACTGTTACCAGTAGCATTATTCATATGTATTTGATTTAATTTATACGACGAATAAAAGAAATCGTCAGAATTGACATAGGGCGGGTGGGCGGGGCTTATATTTTGCCTTTCTTTTTCTTAATATACATGGGCATCTTTTCACAATAAGAAACTTGGAACATGGTTAAAATGGTACATTTTTGCAAGGAAATATAAATTTTGCAATTATGGGGCGTTTAAAATTTTTTTCTATTTTAAATTTCATGTTATGAAAAGAAGTCTACACATATTAAGACAAAAAGACAAAATGTAAGCCCGCCCACCCGCCCTATCTCAATTGTGATATTTTTTTTATTCGCCGTAAATCAATCGGGCGGAGCTTAATTGTAAGCGTATTTCTTTACAAGAAATTAAAAACAAGTTTTTAAGTATCGTGTTGTAAAAAAAATACTATGTATATTAAGAAAAAAAAAAAAAACTCGCCCACTCACCCATCTTAATTGTGATGATTCTTTTTATTCATAGAAACTTAAAACACATTTAAAATTGTAAATTTCTGTAAGGATTTTGCAATTAGGTTCCACCCCCAGGTCTGACAGCGAATGAAAACTTCATTACTATTTAGATCAGGGCAGGTATGGGTGGGGCTTAATCTTTGGCTTTAATTTTTTCTTAATATACATAGGATTCTTTCAATAAATTCTTACAGGGTAATTTCTTGTAGAGAAATAACAAGGATTTTGCAATTAAATTCCCCTCCTTTGGCTCTCGACGAATAAAAAACAATCGCCACAATTGAGATAGGGCGGGTGGGCGGGGCTTGTATTTTGCCTTTTTCTTAATATACGTAGTGGCCTTTTCGAAACTTGTTTAAAATGGTAAATTCTTGTAGACAAATATGGATCTTGCAATTAAACTCCGCCCCTTGATCTGACAACAAATGAAAAATTCATCACAATTGAGAATTGACATGGGGGGAGCCTTATCTTTGGCTTTATTTTTTTTCTTAATATACGTAGTAGTCTTTGAACAACACGATAGTCAAAAACATGTTTTTATTTTTTCGTAAAGAAGTAAGGATTTTGCAGTTTAGCTCCACCTTCTTGGTTCACAACGAATAAAAAAAAATCATCACAATTGAGGTACGGCGGGTGGGCGGGTCCACATTTTGCCTTATTTTCTTAATATGTGTTGACTTATTTCGACAACAAGAAACTTAAGACATGTTCAAATGGTAAGTTTGTATAGGGAAATATCCATTTTGTAATTACGCTCCGCCCCTTGGTCTAACAACGAATGAAAAATTCACGACGATTGAGATTGAGACGCTTCTTTTTCGGTTTTCTTTTTTAATTAATACATTTAGTTTTCTTTGTATAACACGATTATTTAAGAATATATTTCACATGGTAATTTCTCGTAGAAAAATAAGGATTTTACAATTAAGCTTCGCCGCTCGACTTAATAAAAAAATAATCAGAATTGAGATAGGGCGGCTGGGCGGGGCTTATATTTTTCCATTTTTTTAATACACATAGCCATCTTTTTACAACAAGAAACTTAAAACATGGTTAAAATAGTACATTTTTGTAAGGAATGTTTATTTTCATGTTGTGAAAAGAAGTCTACACATATTAAAACAGAAAGGCAATAAATAGAGGTTATCACATAATTATAAAAGTTCCGAAAATAAAATTTTATATTTTTTCGAAAACACGTAATTTGTTAGACTATACTTCAAGGGCGAGGGAAGTCCCGTCGAAATAACCTTCCACCAATTTTTATAGTTTGCAGTAAGTTTGATTTTTTTCCCAAAAACATTCACATATAAGGTGAAAATCATGGTCGACTGATTAGGCTAGACAAACATATTGTTTTTATAGTCTGAATAGGATTTACTTGAGTCGTCAGCAAATTTTTGTTAAAGTTTTACCATCTGCACGATAGTCTTAAGATTCAGACAGTTTCGGACGGACGGACAGACAGGCGGAAAGGAATGACCCACTTTTTCACATTGTAAAATGTCCAGAGAACATTAATTGGCCATTCGGGAAGTAAAAATAGGGATTCTAAGAACTTTCACAAAGTCTACGGTCTACACTGGTCATAATTTTAGGCGGACGTTCGCTACATGTTTCGCGAAGGAGGAAGTGAATCTGCTGGCCTTAAAAAGTCTGCAATAAAATTTTGCACGTTTCAGTTTCCGGTGTAAGTTCTATTTGAGAAATTTTAGTACCATCATCAGTTTCCTTTAAGACACATACAGCGACGAATTTTCTTTGGTGTTAAGTGACACTGAAGTAGTAGATTATATATTTAGTTAACTCAGCTGAAATCCTACTATACCCATCTATAATTAATTTTTGTGGTCGAAAATGTAATTGCGGCGACGCCAAGGTTTCTCAAGCGTTAGAGACCACAAAAATATTTACGGAACGAGGTGCGTACACAATTTTTAATCGCCTGTGGGAAATAACTATACTTGTTAAAAAAACCTATCGTATTAAAAAATCTGTTATATACAGATTATATACAGTCTTTTAAATTTTAGGTCGAGACTATAGAAAACACCATAGAACATATTGGGCATTGCTTCAGAAGGACTTTAGCATTGCTATTAGCTAATGCAGAAATAGATCGATATTATTCGAAAATATCCATTAGAATTCCATATAATAAAAATGATTCATTCTGTTTAGTGTGAAACACGCAGATTTTAGCGCTACCTTAGTGCTTTATGTATTGTTCAGCATTTTGTAACGAAAACAATTTTCTCTCTTTGGAAAACCACGACGAGAGGACAATAAAAATGTCTCGAATCATCAATAGAGAAAGTAGAAAACGGAAATTTATTAGGGTGAGATGAATCAACACAAGTGATATGTTTAAGAAGATGAAGAGTATGTCTTCATGGGTCATAGATTAACGGCCTTTGTTATCTGGATGATGTAATTCTCTGTTCCTTCATGAAGACTTAAGTTATTGTTTTATTAGTTCGTATGTGGTCTCGCTCGAAAAAATTATCTGCACATAAAAATGTTAATGTTTTAAAACATGAGGCCACAGGCTAGTTGGTCAGTGATTGTAATTAATAATTCATCAGAGATTAAATGCTGATGTGGTAATTGCTACCACTTCACTGAATTTGGAGATAAGATTAACCTTTTGTGAGTCGGTTTTGAAAAAGGAAACTTTTTACTGACTTTTGACTTCAATGAATGTTTTGAAACAAACTCTGCGAAAATATTCCATCAGTAATCCACAAACCTATTGTTCATGTTTGTATTTACACATAACAGAATCTTAGTTCCAAATGAATTTTAATGCGTATTACTCATCCAAAACATCGGAATAGGAAATCGAAAAATGTAAATTCCAATCCAAGTGTAACCATGTGACATGACAGCCACAATTAGGTACAGATGTAAGAACAAATCATGGACAATTTTATGTATAGAACTTATTTTCAATAGCCCATTAATGATCCACAGAAGGATATCCAGCACTAGACCATATTCGTTGATTCCATGGTTTATTCAAGTATGAACGTTCAGAGAATATTTAATTACAATCCATTCATAAGCGTCACATCGCAAAAGGACACATCAGAATCCTCTTCCCCTTTGGTAAAAGTATCGCCGCATCACCTCTTAAAATAAAATATCTCGACCAGCCTTATCGAATCGCAGTAAAAAACGAAAACTAAAACACCCGCATCGGCTTGTAAAACAAACTAACATTTTACTCCCAACGCATTAATCCTTCCGATGACCTGATAATCCTCCAAGGTGACGTTTCAGGATCCTGATTTATGCACATTGCCCCCGTCTTATCTCGGAGCACATTCATAAGCGCATTTTACACGGAATAACCCACATAACGCTATGAACGGAATGCAGATAAGGGTTCTTTCGACCGTCCATCGCGGCGCTTCGTCACGATCACTGCGAAATTCTCACTTAATTGCCCGGCCAATGGCTCGCGAAGAGCGGATGTCCCAAATCGCCTCCTTGCAGCACGCCGCCGGCGGTCAAATTAAGTGGTTGTGTCGTGTTTTGGGATGTTTGGCCACTTAACATTATACAATGTAAAATGTAAATTGTATGTTAATATCCAATGTTTTTGGAGTGTATGATCAAAATTTCATAGTGGGGTTACATTCAACGGACACCCATGCCTTGAACGTAGTATTAATAACATCATCCTCTAAATTTTGTATTAATGAGGACTTAAAGTTATGGGTAAAGTGTTGCTAAAGATATTTGGAAACGGAGTTCAGATTCAGTGAAATTTGTAGGGCTTATTTCGTAAATGTATTACAATTAGGTTAAAAAAGAGAATTTCAAAAATTATATTTATATAATTACAAACTGACTAAAATTAAAACAAAATAAAGTGTTATTAAAAAAATTGGATTTCGTCTACAAACACACAGAAATAATCGCTTTTCTAATGTTTAAAAAAAAATCAAAAATGAATCAAACATCGAATCACATAGGATTTTGAAAAAAAAAAAAAAATTTTTTCAACAAACAATTAGTGAAAACTAAACATTTAAAAAATCCGAAAAAATATGTGTAGAATTACCCTTCTACTAGACACTCACTAAAGAAATTATAATAAAAATTAAAAACGCAAGAGTTCGTTCCCTATCTTGAATTTATTCAATGCTTCTTATAGTTAACTCTGCTTTTAACTTAACTGTTCTCCTTCTTCTCCTTTTTGTTCCCTTTCATTTGCTCCTTCTAGTTCTTCTGTGCTTGTTATTGGTCTCTGAATTTGTGCTGATCGAATTCCCACCAAACATTCAAAATTTTATTCGTTTCAACATTTCATCATTGATATTTCAATAAGTTGTTCCTTCGTGTTTCTCGCAATCTCAGTATGTTGAAAATAATTCTCTACAAATGGCTTCGTAGCTATGCATTTGCAATTATCATAAATGTTTTGAATTTCTTTGGGTAAATAATTTCAGAACTGGTGTTTTGAACTGAACTGATTTGCATGTCTGCAAAAACATACTTAGAATTTATAATACTATACTTCGTTAAATCTTCCAGGACTTCTTGATTCGTCGCGTCGCGTCAGAACTTGTTTGATCTACAGACCAGAGCGCACTCAGACCAATGTCGACTCTAAGCGTTCTGAAACGGTTTCGACCATAATTTCTACGGGAAAGAATTGCTTGGTCCGACGAAAAAGTGAATAAGTGAACATTTTGGTAAGTCCATGTGTTAATTATTGACATGCAGCTATTTTCTGTTTAATTAATTAAGAAATAATTCTTCAATTGTGTTTGGTACTAGCAAAATTCCGCAAATTAACAATACTGTTGGATTCGTTATCATGCAATAGAATTTTTTCGGAAAAGTGTAGTTATTTTTATCTTTTGGAAACGTTAGGACCTACTTTGAATGTTTTTTTTATTTTTTAATTTAAATTGTTAGGAATTTTTCTGTTGAATTTCACGATTTTTAAATATTTCGATTTTTCAATTTTTGACCTTTATAAACTCAATTTTTCGATTTTTCAATTAATCGATGTTTTGATTTTCATTCCATTTCTTGACTTTCGACTGTTTCGATTTTTCAATTTTTCAATTTTTTAAGGTTTCGATTTTTCGACTTCAATTTTTTGATTTTTCGATTTCTTAATTTTTCAATTTTTTAATTTCTCAGTTTTTGGATATTTCTGGTTTGGGATTTTTCAGTTTCTCTTTGACTTCAATTTTTCGATTTTACAATTTCTCAATTTTTCAATTTCACGATTTTCAATTTTTCGATTTCTCAGTTTTCGGATGTTTCAATTTTCCATTTTTCCAATTTTCACCTCTTCAATTTTACGATTTTTAAATATTTAGTTCTTGCAATTTTTCAAATTAGACTTTTATAAAACAGTTTTTCGATTTTTCATTTCTTTAGTTCTTCAGTTTTCCAATTTTTTACGTTTTTGAATTTTCAATTTTTCGATTTTTTAAGGTCTTGAGTTTTGGACTTCACTTTTTTGATTTTTTCATTTCTCAATTTATCAGTTTTTGGATATTTGAGTTTTGAGATTTTTCGGTTTTTCCATACTTCCGTAATTCTTTCATTTTTCAATTGTTCGAAATTTCAGTTTTTGTGATTTTTCAGATTATTTAATATTCAATTTTTCGATTTTACAATTTCTCAATTTTTCAATTTTTCTCTTCAATTTTACGATTGTTAATTATTTCGAATTCTCAATTTTTCAGTTTTTTAATTTCTCATTTTTTGGATATTTCAGTTTTGGGATTTTTCAGTTTTTCTTTGACTTTTCAATTTTTCGATTTTACAATTTCTCAATTTTTCAATTTCACGATTTTCAATTTTTTGGGTGTTTCAATTTTCCGTTTTTCTAATTTTTCTCCTCTTCAATTTTACGATTTTTAAATATCTGGTTCTTGCAATTTTTCAAATTAGACTTTTATAAACCAGTTTTTCGATTTTTCATTTCTTTAGTTCTTCAGTTTTCCAATTTTTTAAGTTTTTGAATTTTCAATTTTTCAATTTTTTAAGGTTTTGAGTTTTCGATTTCACTTTTTTGATTTTTTCATTTCTCAATTTCTCAGTTTTTGGATATTTCAGTTTTGAGATTTTTCAGTTTTTCCATACTTCAGTGATTCTTTCATTTTTCAATTGTTTGAAATTTCAGTTTTTCTCATTTTTTAGATTATTTATTACTAAATTTTTCGATTCTACAATTTCTCAATTTTTCAATTTCTCGATTTTCAATTTTTCCCTTCAATTTTACGATTTTTAATTATTTCGATTTTTCAATTTCTGACTTATCTAAATTCTTAATTTTTCGATTTTTCAATTAATCGATGTTTTGTTTTTCTGATTTCCTGACTTTCTACTGTTTCGGTTTTCCAGTTCTTCAATTCTTCAGTTTTTTTTTTTTGGACTTCACTTTTTTGATTTTTCGAATTCTCAATTTCTCAATTTTTCGAAATTTCAGTTTTGGGATTTTTTAGTTTATTTATTATTTATTTTTTCAAATTCTCGATTTTCAATTTTTCGATTTCTCAATCTTCCGACGTTTCTATTTTACGTTTTTCCAATTTTTCTCCTCTTAAATTTTACGGTTTTTGAATATTTGGTTCTTGCAATTTTTCAAATTTGACTTTTATAACCTCGATTTTTCAATTGAATTCTTCGATTTTTCAATTGAAGTCTTCGATTTTTCAATTCAATTCTTCAGTTTTTTAGATTTTTGAATTTTCAATTTTTCAATTTTTTAAGGTTTTGAGTTTTCGACTTCACTTTTTTTATTTTTTGATTTCTCAATATTTCAGTTTTTAATTCATCAGTTTTTCTTTCATTTTTCATTTTAGGTATTTCAGTTTTGGGATTTTTCAGATTATTTATTATTCAATTTTTCGATTTTTCGATTTTACAATTTCTCAATTTTTCAATTTTTCGATTTCTCAATTTTCCGATGTTTCAATTTTACGTTTTTCCAATTTTCCTCGTCATCAATTTCACGATTTTTAAATATTTGGTTCTTGCAATTTTTCAAATTTGACTTTTACAAACTCTCTGGTTTTCGATTTTTCATTTTTTCAATTCTTCAATTTTTAAATTTTCTAGGTTTTTGATTTTTCAGTTTTAAATTTTTTAACGTTTTGATTTTTCGAGTTCACTTTTTTGACTTTTTGATTTCTCATTTTTTCAGTTTTTTATTTTAGATATTTCAGTTTTGAGATTTCTCAGTTTTTCCATTCTTCAGTTTTTCTTTCATTTTTCAATTTTTCGAAATTTCAGTTTCAGGATTTTTCAGATTATTTATTATTCAATTTTTTGATTTTTCAATTTTCCGATGTTTCAGTTTTACGTTTTTTCAGTTTTTCTCTTCAATTTTACGGTTTTTAAATGTTTCGATTTTTCAATTAATCGATGCTTTGATTTTCCCACTTCTTGACTTTTGACAGTTTCGATTTTCCTGTTCTTCAATTCTTCAATTTTTCGATTTTTCAGGTTTTTTATTTTTCAATTTTCGGATTTTTTTGATTTTTCGTTTGGGATTTTCCAGTATTTCGATTCTTCGACAATGCGATTTTGACTTCTGGATTTTTCGATGTGTCGATATTTTTACTTTTTCGATTTTGCAATTTTTCGATTTTTAAATTTTGGATCTTTCAATTTTTAAAATTTTATTTTTAAGATTTTTCAGTTTTTAAATGTTTTGATATTTCGATTTATCGAGATTTGGATGTTTCGATATTTTTATTGTTCAGTTTATCGATTTATGAGTCTTCCAATTTACAACTTTTCATTTTTTAATTTTGGCCTATTTAGGTTTCTCAGTTTTTCCATTTTTCGACTTCATGACGTTTCGATTTTTCAAGTTTTTAATTTCTCAGTTTTTGGATATTTCAGATTTAGGATTTTTTAGTTTTTCTTTCATTTTTCAATTTTTCAATTTTACAATTTCTCAATTTTTCATTTTCTCGATTTTCAATTTTTCGATTTTTCAATTTTCTAATGTTTCAGTTTTACGTTCTTCAATTTTTCTCTTCACTTTTACAATTTTTAAATATTTCGATTTTTCAATTTTTGACTTTTCTAATTCTCAATTTCTCGATTTTTGTCAATTAATCAATGCTTTGATTTTCCCATTTCTTGACTTTCGACTGTTTCGATTTCCTTGTTCTTCAATTCTTCAGTGTTTCGATTTTTCAACTTTTCGATTTTTTTAATTTTTCGATTTCTCAATTCTTTCATTTCTAAGTTTTTGGACATTCCAGTATTGGGATTTTTCAGTTTTCCCATTCTTCAGTTTTTCTTTAATTTCTCAGTTTTTCGATGTTTCAGTTTTGCGATTTTTCAATATTTCGATTCTTCGACTTTTCGATTTTTGATTTCTGGATTTTTCGAAGTGTCGATATTTTTACTTCTTCGCTTTTTCAATTTTTAAAATTGTAGATTTTTCGATTTCTCGATTTTTCATTTCTTCGCTATTTCCATTCTTCAAGTCTTCGAATTTTTCACATGTATGGATTTCTTAATCTTTGGATTTTGACTTCCCGATTTTAGATTTTCTGTTTATCAGTTTTTCGTTTTTTCAAATTTTCGATTTTTTAATTTTTCATTTTTTAAATTTTTCGATTTTTCAATGTTTTGATTTCCCGATTTATCGAGATTTGGATAATTCGATATTTTGATTATCTTTTCAATTTATAACTTTAACTTTTCGGTTTTTTATTTTGGCCTATTTCGCTTTCAACTTCATGACTTTTCGATTTCTCGATCTTTTTTCAGTTTTCGATGTTTTGATTGTTGAATTTTTTACTTCTCGGATTTTCGGTTTTTCGATTTTCCAGTTTTTCGAGTTTTTAAATTTAAAATTTTTGAATTATTCATTTTTTCTATTTTTTAATTTTCAGTTTTACGATGTTTTTGTGTTTCAATTTCTTGACATCTTGGTTTTTCGATTTATAGATTTCTCGATTTTTGGTTAAATCTTCCAGGACTTCTTGAACGCATTGGAATGAACCAAATTTCTTTTTCCCAATGGAAGTTAATTTTCTTAGTGGTTGTTACATTAACATCGCAGCATTCCAGGCTAGCACTCAAAATATTCAAATGTTCAAAAAATCACCAAAAAAAGCCGCCAAAAAGCCAAAGAGAATTGAAAAATAATTTATCAATTGCCGATTTATTGTCTTTTAAGTACATCCAAAGTCCTGCTGCTAACTGAAAAACCCTTTTGAAGATGTTGCCCTCGAAACGATCTTACTTCTGAGTGATGAAGTTGGAAATAAAATGATACCGAGTCGCCCATCGGTGCTAACCTAAAACCAAACCGAAACCTAAAACGCGATGACGCCAACATTTCGTTATTTTGCGATAGACAGAAGGCAAAATTTTTGGAAGGATCACAGCTCTATACAATGTGCAGAACCATTGTTCACCCGATCGACCAACCAACCAAGCGACGCATTTGCGACAAACCAATTCGATTCTGGTTATCACGGGATAGCATAGGTCCCGACCGTCCCCTTGCGGTGCGCCCGTGGCGGAAGAGCCGAAATTAATTACCTCTCGGCGTTATGGGAACGGCGTCGCCATATTTCAGGCGGCTATTGTTGTGCACGGTTCCGAGGTAATTAGTGTAGCCTTTGCCAACAGCGCAATCCGTAAATAAACATTAATGAATAGTGCCGCGGCAATTACCGGTCGTAATTAAACAGTGATGCTCTTTACCGATGTATAATGTTGTACACGTTAGCCTGTTTGTGTCTAATGATGTCAGACGATCCATCTTATATGGCCATTATGGTCGACCTTAATAGATGCAGGTGAATTAAAATGGACGTAATCCAGGCGATATTAATAGGTGATGCAACGCAGTGGTTGATGCACGTGCAAAGAATATGCCACAGATGGATTAAAGCGACGGTGTGAGTGGACACGTACGGATGTGGAAAAAATTATGTGTGCAACGTGTGCGTGGGCACAAGTCGACGATGACGCCCCGTGGAAGAGTGATGGAATCAACACCCATTAAGCAATGAGCGCACTTTATTCATGTTGTGGATTGTACGTTTTTTTGTGCTACGGCCGCTGAAAGTTGAACACTTGTCTCTTTTAATGAATGAAATGCATATTTATGTTTCCTATGACATACGATGTGTTTTCTTTTTGGGTCTTCGCACTTTCACTTTTTGCGTACGTCTATTTGTAACACTTTTTTACTCTTTACTGTTCGTTGTATATTTTACCAGTGTTCATGTCCCGACGACTGGGTTGGTGAAAAATTAATAATTATGTTAATTAATAGTAAAATGTCAGTCTATTTCTGGTTGAATTTTGGACTTTAGCTTCATGGAAAATGTAACTAACATCTAGCGTAATGAACAGTGACTCTGGAACTATTAGAGGGACAACAAATGAAGCTACTTTGAAATTGTTGCCAGCTAAACTAAAAAAATTCTACACGACGCTTTAAAATTTAAAATTAATGAAATGACAAGAAATTATGACATCGAGTTCCCTTTACAAGTACATTAGACCGTTAAGAGCCATGTGGATAATTTTAAATACTAAATTGAAAATTTGAAAATGAAAAGGCTCAAAAATCGAAAATTAGAAATATACAGATCATGCTTTTCAACGATCGTTGCCAACTAGTTAAAAAGAAATCGAAAGATGGAAATTATCAACAACTATCGGAACCCCAGAAGGTTGAAAAAATGAAGAGTAAAAATAAAAGTAGCAGAATAAAATACTTTCAACGCAACAACTTTGCTCATCGGGTAAATCCGAAAAGGTTAAAAATGAAGAATACTGTTTCACAATTTATATTGGCATTGACGACTTTCCCAAACAAGATGTTATTTTAAGCACCGGAATTTTGAATGATGCAAATGTAAAAAATTAGAAAAGAGAAGAAGACCTAAATAATAAACCTGTGATAATCAGATAAAAAATAGAAAAGATATAAAAAAGAGATTTTCTTTTATTTCTTCGTGTTTCTGCTAGCCTTGAGATATTCATCAAACTGATTCCTCTTATTCCGGCAGCGTTTCTAACTTTCAACAACTTTCCTGTTTTTTCTGTTTTTTGATTTACAGTATAACCTCTATAATCCGAACCCACGATTATCCGAACATCCAGTAATCCGAACAGAGGCTAGTTGTAGCGATATCCCTTTAATCCGAACAAAAACTCTGCAATCCGAACTGAACTTGAAAACATGCACTTATTTGCAAAAATGACGCAAGATCTTTCTGTACGTGTTGTATTGAACTTTTTGAAATTTTTAAAAATTGTGATATTTCAATGCACTGTATTAATTAACTAATTCTAGCCCCGCCTACCCACCCTTATTTTCTTAGGGGATATGTGATTTGCCAAAATCAGTCTCATCTTGACAAGTACTAGCCCCGCCCACCCACCCGTTATTTTGTTAGAAGAGTGGGTCATCTGCTAAAATCAGTCTTATCTTGACAAGTACTAGCCCCGTCCACCCACCCTTATTTTCTTAGAGAATATGTCATTTGCAAAAATCAGTCTCATACTTGCCAAGATAAGACTGATGTTGGCAGAGGACCTACTCTTCTAAGAAAATAAAGGGTGGGTGGGCGGGGCTAATACCTTTTCTTCGAAGAGTAGGTGATTTGTCAAAATGAGTCTTATTTTGGCAAGTACTAGCCTGTCCCACCTGCCTTTTATTTTCTTAGAGCGTAGGTTATTTGGCAAGTACTACCATTGTGTAAAATTTCATTTTTGAAAAAGTTGTCTAAAAATTCTGAAAAAATTCAGAGATATATATATTCCGACGTGTTGATTCCAAAAATATAGCATGTTTATGATAACGGAGCAATATTTTCGGGAAATTCGATGTGAAATTCCGTTTTTTGAAATTTTTGAAAATTGCGATATTTCAAAAGACGATTCTGGAAAAACGGTTTAAGTTATCGAAGAAGTCAGAAGTGACTTCTGTGGCCCAAAATCTACATGGAAGTATTTTGTTAAATTTCGAAAATCGTCGAGAATGAGTCGAAATTTGCATAAAAGAGATAATACGAATACATAATGGGAAATTTCATTTTTATTATTATTATTGGAGTAAGTTGGTCAACAGGCACTAGTCCCAATTACAGACCAACATATACATACAGAAAAGTCATCTAAAAATTCTGATGAAATTCACGGATATAGATCCCGACGTGTTGACTCCAAAAATATAGCGTATATTTTTTTTCGAATGTATCTATTATCCATTGTTGGTTAAGAATACTTTATTTCTGTTTAATAAAATTAAAGTTTATTTCTTGAAATTTGTTTTCAGCAGTGTATGAAGTTGTTGTTCAATTCCCTTTCAGCTTTTTGGGAAATTCGCTGATCCGAACAAATCGCTAATCCGAACACACTTCTCTAATTAATTCGGATTATCGAGGTTATACTGTATTTGGTCTTCCATAATTCCTTTACTATTTCTTCATCGAGGATATTTATGTTATGTTGTAAATTTACGGCGTTTTTACTTTTTAGTTAGTTTTCCTTATGACTTCATTGAACCTGTTCTAATAAATTTTTTTTAAGAGGTTTCACGAATTTGTCTAATTTTTCTAGGGATGAATGTTTGATCTTGAAGTCTCCGATTCTTCTTAAATCCACTTTGTGTTTCTTCTACTGTTATTTCCAATTTTTCTTTCACTTTTTGTTTCACCTTCATTGTTTTCTTTAACTATATCAGCCGTCTTTTTGTAATTCTTCAAAATGCTTGTACTATCTTTTGATAAAATCATCTTTTTTTGCTTCCCGAGAAAGTATTGTAACAGGTTCCATCCGGACAATGGCTACTTTGATGTTTTTTCGACGTTTCATAATCCCTAGAGTACAAAAAATAGGTCCCCCGTTTCTGTCTGTCTGCCGGTTATGTCGGATAGATACTGTCCGAAACGACTTTACCAATTATTGTCGAATTTTATACGTATGTTAGGAATATCGTGTAGATGATAAAACGCTAACCAAAATTTGTCTAATCATCTCTATCAATAATTTGATAACGTAAACGCAAATTTTTTCATAGTACGTGATATTTACATTCCATAAAATAATATATTTCTGTACTTGTGGTTTATGAATCGCCCTTGAGTTTTTACCGCAGAAATCCAGATTTTTCGCAAAAAGTCACAAATCTATCCCAACTTTTCATACGAATATAAGAGCCACGTTCCACAACATTTGTTTAAGGGTTATTTTGATTAGGGCAAGGGCTACTAACACGAAGGTCGCACGTTTTACGATCCTTAAAATACGAAAAAAAAATAGGTCCCTCGCTTTTAAATTAATAGACATATAATCTTCGAAACTACTAGATCGATTGTTATTAAAGTGTATATGTGATTTAAGAATATCGTGTAGATAGTAAAGCGCTATTCAAAATTTATATAATCATCCCACCAACAATTTCATGACGTTCTCTCATTTTGTGTACTAAAGGTCATCTAAATTTTACAAAGAAATATATTCATGTACTCGTGGTTTATGAATCCGCCCCAAATCACAATTACTTTACAAAAAAATCATGTAGCTTATATCTCTCCCATGTACCAAACACCTCGTGGTCTATTTGGTAATAACGAAGTCGCTATGTTCACTATATAATACCAGGGCAGTTGTTTTTTTTTACCAGTTTATTATCATATATTTTTTAAATTTTGTTGAAAATTTTGCATCACGTTTTTTAAAAAATCAATATTTCAGTTATTTCTGGAAATCTTGAAACGCGGTTTTCACCACTGTTCTCAACTCAAAAAATTTTAGAAATCGTACTAGATATATTTTCGACTTTATTTGTTGAAACTGAGATATAGTAAAAATAAACGTTTAGCAGCTTCTACGACACAAGCTTTTTTCCTTTTTTACTCTGTATAGTTTCTAACGAAAAAATTCGACAATATCTCTGGTCCGATTTCTGGAGTTTTGTGAGATGAAAACAGTGTTGAAAACCGTGTTCCGAAATTTCCTTAAACAATTGAGATACTAATTTTTAAAAATACGTTATTCAAAAATTTCACTAAAATTAAAAACCTGGCCTTACGTGGGAGATTTTTAGACTTGTGTTGTGTCTGTGTGAGTTCCAATTTCATCCTTGTTGATTTTTTTTCCACTGTGACTGGTTTTACTTGTATATGTTTTTATTTATATCATTATTATACTATAAATAAAATTTTGCCAAACCTCTTACACTGCAATTTGTATTATATGTATATATTGTTTTTTCTAAATAACTGGATGTATTTAATTGTACGTCTGGGACGAGGAAAGTTCTTTCTAATAACATAAGACCAATATTTAACAAATTCACAGCTTTTTCTTGCTTCCTGGTTTATTGTGTTTTCAAATTTCCCATTTTCTTACAATGTTTATTTCAGATAGGTTTTTTTTTGTTCTTCTTACTTTCTTCTTAAAATTTTATCTTTAATAGGGCACTGTCAATTTCTAATCCTCTGTTTACTCTGACACCTGTCACTTTTAATTCCCGAGGCTAAACAAAGGAAGTACATATTGTAAACGAGTCCATCGGATGACCAGCTACTTTCATGTTTTCTCGACATTTCATCACCCCAAGAGCACGAAAAAAGTAGTCTTCCATTTCCGTCTATCGTCTGATGTCTGTAACGATTTTTAGTAAGCAGATAATCTCGGAAACTACTAGACCGACTGTTGTCAAATTTCATATGCATTTTAGAGTATCGTCTAGATGGTAAAACTCTAACTAAAATATATTTAATCATCGGCACCAACAATTTGATGACATCCTCTCATTATATACCTATTATTTAATGAAGGTTGTACAAAATTTATTAAATAATGTATTCCTGTACTTGTGGTATATGAATCTACCTTGATTTTGTTTACTATTATTATATATTTTTTAATGTTTAATCCGAAAGATAATGAAATCTATATTTCCTTATACAATTTTTTTATTTTAAACGTGTTTTAAATTCCATATTGTGAAAATAAGTCTACAGATATTAAAACAAAAAGGCAAAATGTAAGCCCGCCCACCCGCCCTATCTCAATTGTGATGATTTTTTTTTATTCGCCGTTAACCAAGGGGGATCTTAACTGCAAAATACTTATTTCTTTACAAGACATATTTTTGAGTATCGTGTTATTCAAAGAATATTTACCATTTATAATAAGAAAAAAAGGCAAAATTTAGACCCCGCCCACCCACCCCATGTCAATTGTGACGATTTTTTATTCTTAGGAAATTAAAACACATTTAAAATGGAAAATTTTTGTAGATAAATATGGATCTTGCAATTAAGCCCCGCCCCTCCATCTGACAACGAATGAAAAATTCATCACAATTGAGAACTGAGTTGGGGGTGGGTGTGGGTGGGGCCTAATCTTTGGTTTGACTTTTTTCTTAATATACATATTATTCTTTGAACAACACGATACTGAAAAACATGTTTTTAATTCCTCGTAGAGGAATAAGGATTTTGCAGCTAAGCTCCGCCCCCTTGGCTCACGACGAATAAAAGAAATCATTACAATTGAGATAGGGCGGGTGGGCTTGGCTACATTTTGCCTTTTTTTTTCTTAATATATGTACACTTATTTCGACAACAAGAAACTTAAAACATGTCTAAAATGGTATTTTTTTTTCATCTTATTTTTCAAAAAAATTGAAAATAGAGTCTTATCAAAATTCTGATGACGAAATAACAAAATTTTGCAGTGGGAAAACTCACTTGAAACATAGACATAGCATGCTTAAATCAAATTTGCAAAATCAAATTTTATTATTTTTCCAAAAAGCTGGCAATGTACTATATTTCAGGAGCGAGGATTCTGTCTAAATACACTTTGACGATTTTTCCACACCTCTCGCTATGTTAAAATAGTCAATAATTGATCATTCCAGTCTTTTCGGTTACCTTTGTGCACAAATTTTGTATTACTTTTATTAGTTATTCATTTGCTCTACATAAGTTTATTATTTTCATTTAGATTTAATTTCTGTGTTCCTTCTCTCTCTTTGTGGATAATAATAATACGAGAGTTAACCACAAATTAAATTGAAAAATATAGCGTCCAGGCCAAAAAATACAGACATAGGGGTACTCCAAGGGTCAGTACTGAGCGCGGCACTTTTTACGACTTTTACAAATGACTTGTTTCAATATATCAGCCATAAATCGAGTGTTAGACTAAAATATGTCAAATATATTTATTCAAAATCACTGGAATGAGTTTCTAAGAATAAATTAGTAATAAATATTGACCCGAAACGTATAATTTACAGAATTTCCCTGTCAAATAGTTATGACAGATAACATCGCTATGCCTGACGGCACTATTTTACATATTGTGAGTCTATTGAAATGTTAGGTGTTATAATCAATAGCACTCTGACATGACACCTTGGAGGCAACCATTAATACTCGCACTTATGGTAAAAATATTACAAATACGTTTCGCAAGAAATGTTAGCCCACGAGATGGTCAGCCGAGTGGGATAATTTCTTCGCGTGACTTATAGTAGTAATAGAAACACACGAGTGGCATACAAAACTTTATCCAACACCTCATAACAAGTGGCATGTGTCAAATTATGGAAGACTAGGAAGACAAGGTCTCTAGTGACTGCAGCGTCTTTAACTCTCAAATGACACAAAAAAAAACCCTTTACCCTGTTTGACACATCATCTCGACCAAAAGTAGTTTTCTGCAGCAAAATGTGCATTCCGTTTTGGGCACACCGCCGTTAACAACGTTACTTTCATGGTTAAATATACATTTTGGTTCTGATGTTTTATTAAAGTGTAATTCAGATTTGTAATTCTAGTTGAATTATTCCCCAGTGGGTCCCCGTTCTGTGCCGCCACTGAAACCACCTGTGCAGTCCTCCAGAGGTGACTTATTGATGGATTTGTAAGGCCGCGAGCAGTGACAGCGTGTGGAAAAGTAATTAGGGCAGTCATTACGGTGTTGCCTTAAAAATTAACTTAATTGCTTTGAGTAATTAGGTATTTATGAGGTGGCTTGTAATCGATATGACAGGATAATCGAGATTGGGGCACACCTTAACACAACTATTTTTGATTTGTTTTCTGGGTTAATTTAACTAATTTTGTGCAGGTCTATTTGGTCTAATTGCCTTAAGAGAATTCTGTTATTATGAGGAAACTTTCTAGATACTTATATCGCCGGTGCTTGTTTATTACAGCTAGTGGGTGGCCGCAAAGTGAAAATTCTGTTATATTTAAGTCAAAATATTTCTCAATACGAGTGTATCTACGTTTTTACGGCTCTAATTCGATTTAATGGGAACAGCTGTCCACTTTGTGGAAACTGCAGGATTTAAGTCAAAGGTCAGCAAAACTTCTTTGAGAAATTTATTTTGCTGGAATGGGAAGTGATAAGATCTGTGCACTTATCATTCTTGTTTCATAACTTTGTGTTGTGGTGTTAGATGTGATTTATGTAGGAGCTGATAAATGTATAATGATTTATAAGGCTTGCTTGTGTCTAAAACGGGAAAATAATGGTTCCGAGTTGAATAATAGTGCAGGGAGAAACGGGACGGACGAGAGATTAAAATAAAAAGTAAATAAAATGAAATAATGCAGCAATAATAGTAAAATAGAACGAAAAGACGCAACTTTCTTGAAAGGATAAGATCTTATGCAAAAAAGTGAAAATTTTCACTATAATTGTCACGTACAATCCTTCGTTTATTATTTCGTGTTTACTCTGTTTCTTTTATTATGTGCAAATATTAATACTTTACAGATTCCTTGATTATGCAGATGTAGTGTCAAGGTCGCAAACATCCTGAAGTTTCACACTTTGCTAAACATTATTTATGATGGTACATTTAGATAATAAGCGTGATAAGAAGCTTAGAGTTTTTATTGTCGTATTGTTTTTCACGTTTCATTACTTCATAAAGTGAATCTTCACTTCATCAGGTCAACAAAAAACAATAAACTGATGCAGCAGTCTAGCAATGTTCAGTTTCCGTATGTTTTTGACATCGAAAACAACAAAAACGCCAAAAATTTAACAATTTGTTTATAACCACCGATAATTTTATGACTTCATCTTGAAATTTTCCTAGGCAAATGTTTAAATTGGTAAAATTTGGTAAAATAATATACTCCTATACTTGTGGTTTATTAATCTGTCTTAGATCTACATTTTTCAGAAAAAATTAATCTGTAACAGAAGATTTGACAAATTCTCTTAGAGAATACACCGACTAAGCCTATTTATAGCCGAATGTGTGCAGATTTGTGGAAAAAAGTGGTCCGAAGTTAGAAAGAACAAATTTATAACATTTAATGTTTCGAAGTATTTTTTTTTATGATAACCTTTAGTAACATAAGTAAGTGGACTGTTAAAATATAGGTAAAGGAGCATGATATCCGTGTGTTTCAAGTGAGTTTCTCCATAACAAAAGTTTGTAATGACGTCATCAACACTTTATCAAGGACACATGTCAATTTGAATAGCTGGAGTGCAATACTAATAATAAATAGTATTCAAATTTTCGAGAAAACGGGACAACTTGTTTTTGATTTGATCAATAAAATAGATTGCTTCATTCATTAATTTTTTTGAGTCATCCTGTACAAGTAATTCTAAAAAAATGAATGGATTCATAAACCACAAGTATAGATTAATAATATTTTATATATTTTTGATAGGCAAGTAGATTCGGCAAAATTTCGAGAAGACGTCAACAATTTTTTGGAAGGGATAAAGGGATACATTTTTTTAACAATTTACAACGCTTGCAAAATTTCAAAGCATTCGATCTAATATTTTAAAGTTAAATTGGAAAATATTGAATTAAACAATTTTGACTTTTTTCCAAAAATTTGGATGTCTAGGGTAAAAACTGAACACCGATTCATAAATCAAGTAAAGTACAAGAGTATCTTATTCAACAATAGTAATACTTTATTTGTTTTCAGAAAATATACATATACCTGTAATGGATAAAACACAACACACTTTATTTAGAAAAAGCCGTTAAAATCATACAAATTTCGATTTAATTTTTTTTTTGATTTGAAATAAACTTTACTATTGCAATTTTTGCAGATTTTTGCTAGTAGGGTAGATTAGACAATTTTGGTTAGCGTGAGAAACGGAAGACTCACTTTTTCGTACTCTAGGGGTCATGAAACTTCAAGAACATACAAAAGTAGCTACTCGTCGGATGGTCTCTATTACAATACTTCCTCAGCTTACGCTCGGGAAGTAAAAATCAAAATTTTCCGACAAGATTTCACAATTATCTTAGAAACTGCCAAATAAATTTAGCTTAGTTATTATAAATCGCTACCCAAAATTTCTTAATCTATTCCCTCAAAAAATTGCTAAGTAAATCCTCTGTAAAATATGTAAAACAGTATACATATATTTATGCATATACAGGGTGAATCAGTATCGTCATTAATTATTAAAAATAGAAAAAAAAAGACCAACGTTGTACGGTTCTTTGATTCTAAAATTATTTTTAACGAGTGTGTTTTATTTTTAAGGCGTACTTCGTTTTTTAAATGAAACATCCTATATATCTTTACATATTTTGGTTGACCTCTTCTTAGGCTTTACAGTCACAGTTTATTTTTGAATTACGAGGCAACGTTACCACTTTATTCCAATTTTCTTGAAATTTTTTGGCAATGAAGACAAAAAATCCAGTAAGATACAGACAGTAAATTCCTTTGAAAAACTGAAATATGGATATTGCAATTGTAAAGTTTTCGGTTTTTGTTATAAACACTTTGTATATTAATATTAAAAAACAAAGAACATACCACACAACAAAATTGTAAAACAGACTTTAAAAATAACCCTATTACGAACCGTTTCATTGCCAAAAAATTGTGAGAAAATTGGAGTAAAGTGGTAACGTCGCAACGGAGTTTCAAAAGTAAACTGTGATTGTAAAACCTTAGAAGAGGTCAGACAAAATATGTATGTAAAAATATATAGGGTGTTTCATTAAAAAAAACTAAGTTGTGTGTAAAAAATAATTTTAAAGTGTAGTACTCAAAAAACCGTTCAACTTTGCTTTTTGACTTTTTCTTCTATTTCTAAAAATTAATGCGATGTCGAAGATCATGCGCTTAGTGACTTACTCTGTATAAGAGCGGGGGAAGTACTGTGTAAATTCTTTAGAGCAGTCAATTTTTTTCGCTGTTTCGATTTTAACATAAGTTCTTTTATTTTCATTATTATTTTGAGAAGTGCCATAAATGGATTTTTTTTAATTTTTGTGTACTTTATTTCAATATTAGTCACTCATTTCAAAAAGAAACATAAATAATGTTGCGCCTGAAATAATAACCTAAAATTCGTGAAATAATTGTCTAGAATTCATTATTAAAATTGAAATAAATTTTGCAGTTTTAATTTTATCTATCCATCTGTTAAATTTTTTGCATTTCTTGACTTCCTTGAGTGGCTATTGTTGTTGCTTTCTCCATTTAGCAGACCAATGTCGTCGCCCATTTACAAAGACTTTCCTTTAATTGGTACTGGAACGAAACTTATAACATTCCAGATACTTGTAAAGAAAACTCGAAAAAGCTTTGCAACGGTTTCAGAGGGCCAAATTTGCTTTCGAGCCGAAATCTTTGTTTCTTTGTCGCTTTTGATGCCGCTATGTATATATTTATTTCACAATATCTTATTTCTCTTTTTCTTGAAGTGGTACCACGTTTGATTATTGCCAAAAGACCTAAACAACCCTGGTGTCAGTCGTGAGTACTTTTGAAGTATAATGAAATCTCTGTGAAATACCTACTGATGTGTAAAAAAAGGAAAACTGTTGAATCACTACGTCCTGGCACTACCTTGAACACACCACAAAAACCAGTAAGAGTCAAGGGACGAAAAACTACATGTCATAGCGCCTAAGAGTACTTACACAAAAAAAGTGAAAGGTATCAAGATCGGCACTACACGAACATTTCTGGTACCACTAGTACAAAAAAACGGAAGAAAAACAGGAGGCTACATCCTGGTACTACCTCGAAAATCACGTTCGTCGACCTATTGCAATACCTTTAAACTATTGCAAAAGCACGAAAATATAAAAAAAACTATCAAGGTTCGACGACGTCTTTCATAGTACTGATCCCAAAAAGTGCGAACTTTCAAGCCTATCGAACTATCGGTTCGTCTTGATAGTATTTGCAAACAAAAGCGCATCTCGCCGACCCGTTCCCATGCCAGTGGCCTTTCGCAGCCTACTGCGACATCCTCAATCGCCTTGATCCGCGGTGACGCCACTGGCATGTGGTAGTACCCGCGGTAGCGCGCAACACCGAAGAACCCTGGGCTGGACGAGATGATACCAGCACGTGACCTACCGGTTATTTCGCAACTCGCGTCTCTTTATCAATCCGAACGGCCTCTCACTTGCCGCAACCGCGGCGGCAGCTCATCGTCACAGCCTCAGTTTCTTGATAGATATACCGCTGATAAGTGGAATGTTGTAAATAACGCAACAACCGCACGGAACTTTTACTATCCCTCTATGTAACACACATCAAGGCGGATTTTTTCGCTCCGTGCCTCTCCGACATCAATAAACGATTCACGTTTCGACGTTTTTTCTCTACTCTTCATTTAACATATGAAAGTAGCGAATTCACAATCGCTGGATGAAGATGCTGCTATCTAAGGTGGTACCGAGAGGATTTCCATTAGGCGGTAATGATAGGCGCACATTCGCCAGATGTTCCGCGATGAAATTATCTAACTGTAAATTTATTGAGGCGCCTCAATGATGTATCGGCGCGCGAGACACCCATGATGGTACCGGGTAAGCGATGCTTTGTTGGAGAGCGAGCAGGACGGGCTGGTGCCAGTGGAACTATGAAATTTAATTAGGCGACGGATGGCGCAGAAGAATGGGAGATGGATGGTAAAAAAAAAGGTAAAGAGCGGTCCTGCTGGGCTACCGTTGCTTATAACCGGACTGAGAAAAATTAGAGCTGATTTGCCACGGAGATAGTACCGAAGGAAGTGATATAATAAAGTTAAGGCCGGGGCTTAATTAAGAGTTAGTACCGGTAACGAGTACCGCAAATTGGATATTGCAAGGAAGAAGAGCAGCAGTGTGGCGAAACGATTGCATAATACGGTACACCTGACTTCGATTGGGTTGCCGCATCGACCAGACAGTGTCCAAGGGATTTTCGCACGTAAAAACGACTAGCAGTACTGTATCGAGATTGTACTTATCAAGACGGAAAAGTCAAAGATCCCGAAAGCTGTAATAACCAGTGGCATATTCATGTACTCTCCCAGTCGATCACCGTGTCGCGACCCCTGACCCCCGTCTAAAAATAGTACCACCTTCGCCCACCTCCCCCATGCCATCTCCTTTTCCCATCCAACGACCAATCCTTCCGCTAAAAAAAATCTGACCATGAACAGCAAACCTCTGGCGCCGCCCCTGGCGTGTGTAACTCGGCGCGGCCAAGGAGCAAAGTGCATGTTTGTTAATGATTCGAACATGTCGAGATCATAGATACGTCATATCGCGTTACATTTGACCATTTGCCAACTGGTTCTTGTCCGAGCGTGTCAATATTATGTCACGACAGATAAATCGATTCCTCCGAGTGGTACCCGCGGAAAAAACGAGAAATGAAGAAACGGCGGAAATGGTAATGCGTTTATAAGCACGCAGGAAAAAATATTAATGACACCAATTTGGTGGCACTATTGGCAAAAAGTGATGCCACCAACAAGCAAGATCCGCATTCTAATGGTTAAATTTATCTAGTTATGTGTTTAAGAGCAAAAAGTTGGCGTTCCGTTAGCTTGTGTAGGATGGAAAATGTAAATATTAAGTGGAAGTGGAGTGACAGCCAAATTGCCGGGTGTACCGGTGTTGTTAGGTTGTGGTACCGCGGTATAGATTTATAGATTTAGGCGGAGGGCCATTGCGGGACATTTTCACATGCGTGTGGAGAAATTAATACATTGCGGTGGTACCATGGTACTACCAGAGTGGTCATTCATCATTATGGTTAGTAGAAACTGTGACCATGAAGAGCGTTGCCCACTCATTAAGTGTACTCAAAACATACTCAAATAATAAATAAATCGCGATTATTAAATACATATGTTGTGTTTCAAAGAAGTTCCAAGTTAAGTAGAAAAGTTTCACTCACTCGTGCTTGTAAAGTACCAGGCGAATTATGCAAATTTATTAAAGGTTTTAAGTATAGAATTTTGCGTTCTATAAAGTAGTGTAACTTTTACTTGATTATCATTAGTTGTTACGAAATTAAATGAAAAATACCAAGAAATTACTTTCAGAATTTTATCGCTGCGCTGTGCTGAAAACCTAAAGAAATCTGAATATCGTGTTATACATTTTTAGTGCGTAAGATCTCATTGCAACATACGGTTTTTCTGCAAAATAGCGGTACTTGTGTGGAAAATTTTTAAAGACGTTCAGTTTGTGTATCCAAATGAAGTCGTTGATGAATTTAATTAGTATGTCGTTAAGGTGACTAGTGATCTTTACACGGTCTAAATGCAAAAGAACTTTCATACAGCATTCTTGTTAACAAAAAAAAATATTTCGAGTATCCTGTATTTTATTTCTCTGACAATAACTCCTTTCAGTAAATAAAGCTAAGTTTAATCACGAGATTCAAAAATAGATTATGGCGCCTCCAACTTTCTATTTTTAAACACAGTCACCATTGTTTCTCGAAGGAGCAAAAAGTCGCCATTTTCAATCTCACTTTGTACGTTTTATTTTTCAAATTCAGTATGCTGTGCTCGTACGACAAACATGTGACATTAAACTTATTACGAATGATGTTATTACAACAAACAAATTTGGACGTAACTTTGGAAAAGACGCCAGGCTTTATGTATTCAAATTAACAGAAATCTAATTAGGACTCCTGCAATCGTAAAATTTGAATATTTTTCACATTTAAGATATTTTTCTTATTATGCTGAAATAATTATAATCTTTCTTTATTTAAATATGTAAACATCTACCACGGTATTCAAAGGGAAAATTAGGTTGACGGTTGCAGCTTAATGTCTAATGGGACTAGAACTCTTGTGAAACTGTTTTATAAAAGTCACGTTGCTGAATTATGGGATATTTAAAACTTCAATAATATCTCCTAGACGCCAGTTTTCTAATTTACACTCTAATGGACTTTAAATTAAATCTGAAGAAAAGACGTGGCTTGAAATTCTGACAATTTTTATTTTAAATATAATTCGAATTTTTTGCAAATTGATTTCAAACAATATTGTTACAATGCCAAATTTTACTATTCTGTGGCTTTAAATTATGAATTTTCAAAATTATTTCTAATATTTTGAAGGTCGAAAAATTTAAAGTGGATTTAAATTTCGTTAAATTAACAACATAAATTTCGAGCGTAAGCTAATGACGTTTCATGACCCCTAGAGTACGAAAAAAGTAGTCTCCCGTTTCCATCTGTCTGTCTGTCTGGCTGTCTGTATCAATTTTTATTAGGCACGTAATCTTCGAAACTGCTGGACCGATTGTTGTAAAATTTTGTACCTATGTTAGAAATATCATGTAGATGATATTGATTAGAGTATCTCATTAGCCAAAATCAGTCTTATCTTCGCGAATACTAGCCCCGCCCACCCGCCCTTTCTTTATTTTCTTAGAGGATATGTCATTCGCCAAAATCGGTCTTCTCTTTGCAAGTACTATGCCAATTTCGACCCATTTTTGACGATTTTCGAAAGTTAACTGCATACATTTTCTGGTAGAATTCGGGCCGCAGAGGTCACTAGAATTTTTCAATTCTTCAATTTTTCAATTTTTTTCAGTTTTAGATTTGCAATTTTTCGAGTTTTCCAATTTAAATTTTTTAGTTTTTCAATTTTCCAACGTTTAAATTTTCAAGTTTTAGATTTTGCAATTGTTCGATTTGAGTTTCTCGAGTTTACAATTTATAATTTTTCAGTTTTTCGATTCTGGAGTGTTTAGATTTTATAATTTTTTGAATTTCATTTTTTTATTTCTTCAATTTTTTGTTTTTGCAATTTTTCAATTTTTCTTTTTTTTACTTTTCGTTTGAGATTTCTCTTCGTTATGTTTATTTTCTTTATTTTTTTAAAGTTTCGGTTTTTTGAATGTGAAAATTTTCAATTTTTGAATTTTTCAATTTTTCGGTTTAAAATTTTATGATTTTCAATTATTGGGTTTTAAAACTTTTTCATTTATTCAACTTTTAATTTTTTCAGTTTTTAATTTTTCAATTTTTAGATTTTGCAATTGTTCGATTTAAGCTTCTCGAGTTTTCAAATTATAATTTTTCAGTTTGTCGATTCTTGACTGTTCAGATTTTATAATTTTTGGTTTTTTTCATTTTTTTACTTAAATTTTTTGTTTCTCCGATTTTTCAATTTTTCATTTTTTTTTTTGAGTATGAGATTTCACTTTGTTAGGTGTATTTTCTTTGTTTTTTCTTATTTTCAGTTTTTCCTTTTTTTGAATGTGAAAATTTTCAATTTTTCGGTTTAAACTTTTATGATTTTCATTATAAATATGGAATAATAATTATAATTTTTAAAATTCTTCCACTTTTTAATTGTTGGGTTTTAAAAAAAAGTATTCAACTTTTAATTTTTTTCAATTTTTAATGTTTCGATTTTTAATTTTTCAATGTTTCGGTATACATTTAATTTTTCAGTTTTTCGATCTTTCAGTGTTACAGTTTTTCAACTTTGATTTTTCGATGTAAATTTTTTGGTTTTTCCGTTTTTTCGATTCGATTCGCTCTTTCTTCTTAGCAATTTTTCGATTCATTAATTTTTTCGATTTTTCAGTTTCCCGATTTTTTTTTCTTAGAGGCTATTTCAATCGCCAAATCAATTTTATCTTCGCAAATACTAGCCCCGCCCACCCGCCGCCCTTTCTTTATTTTCTTAGAGGATATGTTATTCCCCAAAATCGGTATGCAAATTTCGGCGCATTTTCGACTATTTTCAAAATTTAACTATATACATTTTCTGGTAGGTTTCGAACCGCAGAAGTCACTTGAATTTTTCAATTCTTCGATTCTTCAATTTTTTCAGTTTTTCGATTAGCAATGTTTCGAGTTTTCCATTTTAAATTTTTTAGTTTTTAGATTTTGCAGTTGTTCGATTTGAGTTTCTCGAGTTTTCACATTACAGTTTTTCAGTTTTTCGATTCTTGAGTGCTTAGATTTTATAATTTTGTGCTTTTTCATTTCTTCATTTGTTCAATTTTTTGTTTCTTCAAATTTTCAATGTGTAATTTTTCAGTTTTTCATTTTTTTTCTGAGTTTTTCTTTGTTTTTTTAAATTTTCGGTTTTTCATTGTCCTGATTTTATAATTTTCCTTTTTTTGAATGTGAAAATTTTAAATTTTTGGATTTCTCAATTATTCGGCTTGAAATTTTATGATTTTCATTTTAAATATGGAATAATTATAATTTTTAAAATTTTCCACTTTTCAATTACATATTGGGTTTTAAAAAAAATTACTCAACTTTCCATTTTTTCAATTTTTAATGTTTTCGATTTTTAATTTTTTAATTTCTCGGTACATATTTAATTTTTTAATTTTTCGATCTTTGAATGGTACAATTTTTCAACTTTCGATGATACATTTTTTGGTTTTCCCCTTTTTTTCTATACGATTCGCTCTTTTTTCTTAGCAATTTTTCGATTCATTAATTTTTTCGATTTTTCAGTTTCTCGATTTTTTTTCTTAGAGGGTATATCAATACCCAAATCAGTTTTATCTACGCAAATACTAGCCCCACCCACCCACCCTTATTTTCTTAGAGGCTATATTAATTGCCAAAATCAGTCTTTTCGTAGCAAATACTAGCCCCGCCCACCCGCCCTTTCTTTATTTTCTTAGAGGATATGTCATTCGCCAAAATCGGTCTTTTCTTTGCAAGATTTATGCAAATTTCGACCCATTTCGACGATTTTTGAAATTTAACTATATGCATTTCGGGCCGCACAAGTCACTTGAGTGTTTCAATTCTTCGATTCTTCAATTTTTTTCAGTTTTTCGATTTACAATTTTTCGAGTTTTCCAGTAGTTTTTCAATTTTCCAACTTTAAAAATTTTCAATTTTTAGATTTTGCACTTGTTTAATTTGAGTTTCTCGAGTTTGCAAATTTATAATTTTTCAGTTTTTCAATTCTTGAGTGTTTAGATTTTATAGTTTTTTGTTTTTTCAACTTTTTATTTTTTCAATTTTTTTTTTGCAATTTTTCAATTTTTTGGTTTTGCAATTTTTCAACTTTTTTTTTTCTTTGAGTTTGAGATTTCACTTCGTTACATTTATTTTCTTTATTTTTTAAATTTTAGGTTTTTCATTGTGTTAATTTTATAATTTTCCTTTTTTTGAATGTGCAAATTTTTTTAATTTTTGAATTTTTCAATTTTTCGGTTTGAAATTCTATGATTTTCATTTTAAATATGGAATAATAATTGATTTTTAAAATTTTTCCACTTTTCAATTTTAAAACTTTTTCATTTATTCAACTTTTCATTTTTTTCAATTTTTAATGTATCGGTTTTAAATTTTTCAATTTCTCGAAACACATTTAATTTTTCACTTTTTCGGTCTTTCAATGTTACAGTTTTTCAACTTTACAATTTTTCGATATTATAATTTTTGGGTTTTCCCGTTTTTCGATTCAATTCGCTCTTTCTTCTTAGTAATTTTTCGATTCATTGATTTTTTCGATTTTTAAGTTTCTCGATTTTTTTACTTAGAGGGTATATCAATGCCCAAAATCAGTCTTATCTTCGCAAATAGGTACTAGCCCCGCCCACCCGCCCTCTATTTTCTTATATTTTCTTAGAGGGTACATTAATTGCCAAAATCAGTCTTTTCGTAACAAATACTACCCCCCCCCCCCACTCACCCTTTATTTATTTTCTTAGAAGATATGTCATTCGCCAAAATCGGATTTCCTTTTGCAAGTAGTATCCAAATTTCAATCCATTTTTGACGATTTTCAATTTTTTAGTTTTTAGATTTTTAATTTTTCGAGGTTTCCAGTTTAAATTTTTTAGTTTTTAAATTTTCCAACTTTTAAATTTTTCAATTTTTAGATTTTGCAATAGTTCGATTTGAGTTTCTCGAGTTTTCAATTTAAGTGTAATTTTTCAGTTTTTCGATTTTCAGTTTTTCGTTTAAATTTCTCATTTTCTTTACGTTATCAATTATTCGATCCTTGAGTGTTTAGATTTTATAATTTTTTTGTTTTTTCATTTTTTAGTTCTTCAATTTTTTTGGTTCTTCAATTTTTCGATTTGCAATTTTTCAATTTTTCATTTTTTTTCCTTTGAGTTTGAGATTTCACTTCGTTACGTTTATTTTCTTTATTTTTTTAAATTTTCGGTTTTTCATTGTCCTGATTTTATGATTTTCATTTTAAATATGGAATAATAATTATAATTTTAAAAAATTTTCCGCTTTTCAATTATTGGGTTTTAAAACTTTTTCATTTCTTCAACTTTTCATTTTTTCAATTTTTTGATGTTTCGATTTTTAATTTTTCAATTTCTCGATAACATATTTATTTTTTTAATTTTTTGAACTTTTAGCGTTAATAGTTTTTCAACTTTATAATTTTTCGATGTTACAATTTTTGGATTTTTCCCATTTTTCGATTCGATTCGTTCTTTCTTCTTAGCAATTTTTCGATTCACTAATTTTTTCGATTGTTAAGAGTCTCAGAACCGTATTTTAAAATGAGTTGAATGTTACATAAAAATTGGTCAAATTAAAAACGAGTCAGTTACACATTTTGTTCGATTCTAATTTCTACGTGACATTCTTTCGATGTATAAACGGAAATAACCACGTGAGCTTCAAATTGCTATTACCTAGTGCTGAAGGAAAAGGGGTGTTATTTATGCCTCTGGTTTTTACTTATCTAATCATCCCCACCAAGAATGATCTCAATTCAAAAGGGGTGGTCTAATTGCGTTACCGTAGCAGTGTTGAGTTCGTCTTCGCCTTCTTTCTTAATTAAATCAAGAATGGTTCGCCCTATTTTTTTACTGATCGAATTTCAAAAAGGACACATCCCTATGTTCTATTATTAGTATGACAAGCACGTGTGAGAATTGACATACGTGTCCTTTCAGATGGGAAAACTCGCTAGAAATACACGCATAACCTTGCCCTTTATCAATGCAAATTTATACGATATCATTTAGCTTAGTACACTTTTACTGGTATTATTTATCTATATTTATTTCAATATATAAAGGTTATCACAAATAACAGTTGGCATAGTCATTTTTTTTTTATTTTTCAAAGAAGCGGGATTTCCAATTTTTCCCAAACCCATAACCCTTCCGTTGTGTCGTCTACAAAAACAATGTTCTCGGTATACACACTTTGCATAATCTCAGCGATGATCAATCTGTGCAACCACATAATTAGCACGAAGATTCCTGACCCAACAACACCCATCGCTGCCCTTACACAATCCCCAGCTCTTGATTTAATTAGAATAATTTTCATCGTCTGGCAATAAATCTCGTCCACGATGTCCCTTTTTCATCATTCGCTCATGCAATCTGGTTTCCAAATCGGAATGAAAGTTTCTCAGCCTACCCACGCCTACCATAAAACACAACCGAGATGAGTCGTTTTAATTGGCAGTAGGACTAATTGCTCCATTACGAGAGTGCGAATGTCGTTAACGGTCGCCAGTTCGCGGATTTTTACCTTAACGGGTGCTAGGATGGGTCAGCTCGATTTCCACCATTTATAAAAGTTCACTACGGATTTATTGCGATTTTGCAACAGTGCAAGTATCTAACATTATTAAAATCATGTTTTTGGATTTTTTTTCTATAGGTGTACTCAAGCGTTAAAAGCGGTTTCGTAACTGGCTAATGCTGTCTGAAATTAAAGATTATTCTTATGAAATTAGCTTTATTGGTCAAAAGCGAGGGAATTTTTGTTGAAACGAGGATTTATTTATTGTGGTTTAATAATATGGCTGGGTCGGTAGCGTTACCAGTTTTTTTTTTCGAGTGTGTGGGAAATATACAGGTTGCTCGGTTATTTATGGCACTGTGGTGTTGGTACGATTAAAATAGGAAATACAATTATAATTGTTTAGTGGCAAGCGTTTATAGCGTTAAAGCTGTGCAGTAATGACAGCACTTACTGGTAGTAAAAGTTTTTGTTGTGTTTGTGTAATAGCAATGCGAATGAATATTACGTTTCCAATTTTTAAAGAGGTTTACGACTACTGTTTCCACTTTCATACATACGCATGGAGCGTCCGGTACTTACGCTTTTGTCTGATGTTCTCTCTGAATATGGATGCTTGTAGTATGTAGTAAACATGTAACATAATCCTTTTTTATGGAGATGGGTGGTGTAGACATTTAATGTATGTAATAAATTACGTACCAAAAGAATTTAAGTCAAATTTTGAAAATAACGGGTCAGAAAAATTGGAATTCATATGTTCATTTCTAGTATATTAACAGTTGCGTATGATTAGTTACGATCCGAATGACATACAAAATTTTATCCGCTAGCATAAATTAAGAAAAAAGTTACAATTTTGTAATGAATTATTTTCTAGTATACTAGTTTGACGTTTCACTAGTAGCGAATTGTTTAAAAAATTTTAAGTGTGATAATGGTAGAAATTCCAAAACAAAGATGAGCGATTCAGACTCAAGTTACCTTCTGATAATAGAAGAAACAGCTGAAAATAAGAGATTATTTTGACTCGTTGTGATGAAAAGTGCGTTAAGAAAATGTGAAACTTGTTCATCCAGAGGAATACACTGGACATTGTTTCAGGGGGTCTTCTGCCTCTTTATATCAGATTTCGGCGCAACCTAAAATTATAAATTGAAAACTCGAAAAACTCAAATCGAACAATTGCAAAATCTAAAAATTGAAAAATTCTAAACTTGGAAAATTGAAAAACCAAAGAATTTAAACTGGAAAGGTCGAAAAATTGCAAAATTCAAGTGACTTCTGCGGCCCAAAATCTACCAGAAGAAAATGTATATAGTTAAATTTCGAAAGTAATCGAAAATGGGTCGTTGCATAAAATTTGCAAAGAAAAGATTTTGATTTTGGCGAATGACATATCTTGTATGAAAATAAAGAAAGGGTGGGTGGGCGGGGCTAGTATTTGCTACGAAAAGACTGATTTTGGCAATTAATATACCCTCTAAGAAAATAGAGGGCGGGTGGGCGGGGCTCGTATTTGTGAAGATAAGATTGATTTTGGCCATTCATATACCCTCTAAGAAAATCTAGAAACTTAAAAATCGAAAAAATTAATGAATCGAAAAATTGCTCAGAACGAATCGAATCGAATTGTAAAATGGAAAAACCCAAAATTTGTAACATCAAAAAATTGTAAAGTTGAAAAACTGTAACATTGAAAGATTAAAAAATTGAAAAATTAAATGTGTACCGAGAAATTGAAAATTTAAAAATCGAAACATTAAAAATTGAAAAAATGAAAAGTTGAATATTTTTGTTTAAACCCAATAATTGAAAAGTGAGAAAATTTTAACAATTATAATTATTATTCCATATTTAAAATGAAAATCATAAAATTTCAAACTGAAAAATTGAAAAATCCAAAAATTGAAAATTTTCACATTCAAAAAAGGGAAATTATAAAATCAGGACAATGAAAAACCGAAAATTTAAAAAATAAAGAAAATAAACGTAACGAAATGAAATCTCAAACTCAACGATAAATGAAAAATTGAAAAATTGCGCATCGAAAAATTGCGGAAACAAAAAATTTAGGATCTAAAAATATGAAAAAACAAAAAATTATAACATCTAAACACTCATGAATCGAATACATAATTGATAAAATAAAGAAAATAAAAAATTGAAACGAAAAATTGAAAATTGAAAAACTGAAAAATTATACATTGAAAACTCGAAAGACTCAAATCGAAGAATTACAAAATCTAAATATTGAAAAATTTAAAACTTGGAAAATTGAAAAACTACAAAATTTAAACTGGGAAGCTCGAAAAAATGCAAATTGAAAAACTGATAAAAATTGAAGAATCGAAGAATTGCAAAATTCAAGTGACTTCTGCGGCCCAAGATCTACCAGAAAATGTATATAGTTAAATTTTGAAAATGGGTCGAAATTTGCATAAAATTTGCAAAGAAAAGATTTTGATTTTGGCGAATGACGTATCTTGTATGAAAATAAAGAAAGGGTGGGTGGGCGGGGCTAGTATTTGCTACGAAAAGACTGATTTTGGCAATTAATATACCCTCTAAGAAAATAGAGGACGGGTGGGCGGGGCTAGTATTTGTGAAGATAAGATTGATTTTGGCCATTCATATACCCTCTAAGAAAATCTAGAAACTTAAAAATCGAAAAAATTAATGAATCGAAAAATTGCTCAGAACGAATCGAATCGAATTGAAAAATGGGAAAACCCAAAATTTGTAACATCAAAAAATTGTAAAGTTGAAAAACTGTAACATTGAAAGATCGAAAAATTGAAAAATTGAAAACTGAAAAAATGAAAAGTTGAATAAATGAAAAAGTTTTAAAACCCAATAATTGAAAATTGGATTTTTTTTAAAATTATAATTATTATTCCATATTTAAAATGAAAATCATAAAATTTCAAACCGAAAGATTGAAAAATCCAAAAATTGATAATTTTCACATTAAAAAAAAAAGGAAAATTATAAAATCAAGACCATGAAAAACCGAAAATTTAAAAAAATTAATAAAATAAACGCAACGGAGCGAAATCTCAAACTCAAAGAAAAAAAATGAAAAATTTAAAAACAAAAAAATTGAAGAAATAAAAAAATGAAAAAACAAAAAATTATAAAATCTAAACACTCAAGAATCGAAAAACTGAAAAATTATAAATTGAAAACTCGAGAAACTCAAATCGAATAATTGCAAAATCTAAAAGTTGAAAAATTTGAAAGTTGGAAAATTGAAAAACTAAAACATTTAAACTGGACAACTCGAAAAATTGCAAATCGAAAAACTGAAAAAATTTCAATTCAATTCTAAGAATTGCTAAATTCAAGTGACTTCTGCGGCCCGAAATCTACCAGAAAATGTATATAGTTAAATTTCGAAAATCGTTAAAAATGGGTCGAAATTTGCATAGTACTTGCAAAGAGAAGACCGATTTTGACATATCTTCTATGAAAATAAAGAAAGGGCGGGTGGGTGGGGCTAGTATTTGCTACGAAAAGACTGATTTTGGCAATTAATATACCTTCTAAGAAAATAGAGGGCGGGTGGGCGGGGCTAATATTTGCGTAGATAATATTGATTTTGGCCATTCATATACCCTCTAAGAAGATCGAGAAACTTAAAAATCGAAAAAATTAATGAATCGAAAAATTGCCGGAAAGAAGAACGAATCGACTCAAAAAATAGGAAAACCCAAAAATTGTAACATCAAAAAATTGTAAAGTTGAAAAACTAATATTGAAAGATCGAAAAATTGAAAAATTAAAAACTGAAAAAATGAAAAGTTGAATAAATGCAAATGTTTTAAAACTCAATAATTGAAAAGTGGAAAATTTTTTTAAAAATTATAATTATTATTCCATATTTAAAATGAAAATCATAAGATTTCAAACCGAAAAATTGAAAAATCCAAAAATTGATAATTTTCACATTCAAAAAAAGGAAAATTATAAAATCAGGACCATGAAAAACCGAAAATTTTTAAAAATTAATAAAATAAACGCAACGAAGAAAAACAATGAAAAATTTAAAAACAAAAAATTGAAGAAATAAAAAAATGAAAAAACAAAAAATTATAAAATCTAAACTCTCAAGAATCGAAAAACTGAAAAATTATAAATTGAAAACTCGAGAAACTCAAATCGAATAATTGCAAAATTACAAATTGAAAAATTTTAAAGTTGTAAAATTGAAAAACTAAAACATTTAAACTGGACAACTCGAAAAATTGCAAATCGAATAACTGAAAAAATTTCAATTCAATTTGGAGAATTGAAAAATTCAAGTGACTTCTGCGCCCCGAAATCTACTAGAAAATGTATATAGTTAAATGTCGAAAATCTAAGAAAATAGAGAGCGGGTGAGCCATCTCTCAGTATACAGTTTATAAAAACCAAAAAAGTATTAAAAGTATTCTACAATTAAAATAACACTGAAAACTAGTAGTATTAAAATGATTTGAGTTATACTTCACGATTACATGTACAGGATGAATAAATAAAGATATTAAAAATAGAAAAAAAAATGTTTTATAATGTTAGGGTTCATAAGCCTATTTTACTCCAATTTTCGTGAATACAAAGGGTTAGAAAAAAAATTGCAATATTTTTAACATATATCTTGGCAGATTTTATGAGCAAGTAAACAAAAATTGGTCTAAGGTTATTTAGACAGAACTTATAATAGTATATTAAAGAACGAGTACCGCGCACGTTTTTTCGCAAAATTTAATTGAAATTTGCCTTTTTTTAAATCCGGGGAATTTTGTCGTGGTTGGTGATGGGTTGGTCTGAAACTAACTACGAAATATTTGACGTTCGAATTTTCACAACAAACTGTAATTCGAATGAATTCGACTTTTTGTAAGTTAAAATTGTTCAAAATGTCTTGTGAAGAAGTTAGTGAAGTCCTTACGCCTCCGGAAATACCGGAAATTTTAATTTGACATTTGCCACTGACATTCACCTGACATTTTTCGTCATGGCTACGAATCTTACTGATCTAAATTACACCAGATCTATTAAAGAACGCCTTTCCGCTATTAACGAACTGCTGTGACGTCATTTGCGTGCTTTAATAGCTCTATTAGAAAACCAAAAAACGTGCGCAATAGAAAAAATAATTTAATTTTGCGAATTTTAATTTTTGTAATGAGAACCCATATAAGTTAAAATAAAGCTGTGTAGACTATTGCATTACACGTAAAAAAATGTCAAATAGGTGCTGATCTGATCAATTAAAAAAGCCGTGGCCCGGCATTGATCCCCGGACTTCTCATCTGCGAAGTGGGCACGCTACTCCTGGAAAAGAACATGACGATCTAAACAATAAAATATAATAATATACACAATCAAGGTAAATTCATAAACCACAAGTACGGGGGTGTCCCATTTTCTAAAATTTAAATGACTTTCACTGAAAACGTTTTGAATGCACGCCATTAAATTGTTAGTGGGTATGTTTGGGCAAATTTTGGTTAGCGTTTTACCATATAAACGATACTCTAAAATACATGTAAAATTTGACGACAATCGGGCAGTAGTTTCGGAGATTTTTTGTCTCATATAAACTACATAGGAATGGACAATCGAAAGAACACTTTTTTCGTGCTGAAACCTTTAGATATAGAATATACTTAATAAAAAATTGGTCTAAGTTTATTTAGATATTGCTCCTGAAGTACAGTGTAACAAATCCAGCGTTTTCGCTAATTCTTCGAAAAGATATAAAATTTGAAAATTTTAATACATCGATAGTGCTAATCACATTGTAAGAAAAAAGACCCTTGAGGAGGTCGAACCTGTGACCCCCGGGTTCTTCGTCTCATTAGTCTGACGCCTTCACCACTTTCAATGTTATACTGTTTATAAAACGTCATATAATTTGGATTTTTTGCAAAAATCTGGATGCCTAGGGTAAAAGTTTCCACTTCTTTGAAAAATGATAGAAAATTTATGTTTTCTGATAGCCTTTATATAGTAAAAACCAGTGGTGCCGCCCGCAGCTAAACGTACAGACAATATGAAGTGTATTCAAAGCAAATAACCAACGGAAAAGAATGTATTATTATCAGTGTACATGCTTAACTTCGATTGTTTGTGTTTATACATCGAAAGAATGTCACGCAGAAATTAGTGTGATTTGAATGAGGTTGTCTCCTCAAAACAGGACTAAAATTATTCATTAAACCACAATCGAACAAAATATTCTGAATATTATAATCCTTATTTTAAAAATAATATTTTATTCAAAAATCACTCCAACATAAATAAACACAGATTTTACAGTTCAATAAATTAATATTCCTAGTGTCGGAAATTTTGCGTTGCTTTGTCATTAACTATTTCGTATATTTTGAATTTGACTGTTTTCTCCCAGAATTCCTGACTATATTTTTTTGTTCTCAATGAAATTTTCTATATACTTCTGTAGACTATTACTGCAACCTCCAAGATCTTTTTAATAGTGCATAGTGACTATAGAATTTGCCTACAATTTTTATTATTTTCGTTTAGAAACCAATCTAACGACAAAAGCGGAAATTCTCACTAGAACTGTAAATTTGAGATCTATTGAGGACAAATTTAACTTCTTCGAAAAATTATAAAATTTAATTTTGTGAATTTTATTTTTTATGATAACACCTACAACTCCTATAAGTTAAAATAAAGATATCTCTGGACTGTTAAAATACAGGTAAAGAAATTCCAAGGGGGTGCGAGCAGATAACCACCGAGAAAAGTGTATTCTCAGTTCATGCTTAACTTCGACTGGTTAGGTTTATTCTTCGAAAGAATTCGACTATTAAGCATATACAGATAACCAGTATCAGCGGTGGAGATCTTTGTCTCCTCAAAATAGAGGAGAAGACTAATTAATTAATTAAGCTGTAATTTTTATTATTAAATATAAGTGGGCAAGACATTACTGTATTCTTAGATTTTCGAGAAAATGGGGTGAACCGTTCCTGATTTGATTAACAGAGAAAAAAAAAAGGAAATGCCCGGGGATGGAGTTCGAACCTTGGTCTTTCATTTACAAAGCATTCGTCGAACTTCGTATTACGTATCGAAAATAGGAGAAGAATTAAACAATAAAAATAGTAATAGTAATAAATAAAATCAAGGTGGATTCATAAACCACAAGTACAGTACCTATATTATTAAAAATTAAGTGACAAATCGAGGAAATTGTAATTTTCCTTTTCAATTAAAGTGACATGGAGTGTTGACCTCACAGCGTAAGTAAAAAGTAAATAAATATTATCAATACGCAGATTATTTTAAATGATAATTTTCTAACAAATCGTAAACGTAATTCAGTCTATATAGTATAAAGACGGACGTTACGTCTATTAATTTCCTACAGGTTGAAATAAACATTGAAGCTTCTTCACGATATTTCTTGGTATTGTGAAGCGAAGCGGTCTAAGTAGAAAAACATACACCTTATATACATATTATGCTTCTATTCTTCTAAGAATCGAAAACGCCAAAAAATTGCAAACCAAAGCAGTCGAGTCGGCCTTGTGTTGTAAATATTTACACACATTAATTATAAGTAAGATTATTAAACAGTGGATAAAACGACCTTTTATCCTAATCTACTCTGCAAATTTTCTCTACAGTTTCGCTGATCATAACGAGAATAAAATGCAGTCCTTAACAATCCGCTATTCATTCAGCCTTCCAGAATGTGCAAACTCACCTCCGGCGCTGTGGGAGAAGACGGCACCCCCGGCCTGGGAGCCCCGATCCACCGGTTGATGTCGGAACGACATTCGTCCTGCAAAAAAATCAGAATGAAAACAACCAAAAAAACTGTAAAAACATTTGAAACGTTGTTTCCGTCAACGGACAAACCCAGACCTACCGCCGGAAACCGCAAAATCCCACTTCCGTGGAACTACTCGCAACCCCGCGCAAAAATCCAGAACCCACCGTCTAATAAAATGAGATCGTGATTAACCAATCATGTGTACGAATGCAAATCGCCGTTCACGTAAAACATTGAAACGTTCCATAATCCGTCTAATCTACCATTTCACTCAGTACAATAAATTAGCTGGTACCAAACGAAGTGAAAGATCGAAACGCCTCACTCGGTACTCTTCTATTTTGAATTCATTACGCCTTCTCCGCGCGATCGCTTAGAAAGGAACAGAACGCTAATTGCCACGAAAAAATTTTTTTCGTCTGACGCTGAGGGTCATGAAGTGCGTGCTGCAGGAAGCGTTTGTAGGTTAGAGCCGAGGAGGTCAATGTGTGTCGTGGGGAGGTCAGCGATAAGGCTCGGACGGAGCGGCCGGTTGAGCAACCACCCGAGTCCGGGAAGTCGTCTTCGATTCGAAGAAGATTTAAACGATAGCGTCAAAACATGATTTCGTTTCGTGTGATGTTTCAAAATTTTCAGGAAATTTTCTATTCCGCTTCGACGTCATAAAGGCGATAAAAGTTCAAAGAGGAGTTAATATTTACAGTTAGCAACATTTACATTCAGCGAAGAGGCAAGGTTAAGAACGTTTGTTTTATTAGCACAAGAAGGGAAACATTTAGAATTAGAATATCCGTAAGTCACCAAAGTAAACTAAAAATAATGCAGGACACTATTTGGACCCTTGCGGCATTTCGTAAACAGTATTTCATTCTTGAAACCAGTACTCAAATATATTCATAACATTGCTGCTTCAACAAGCAAAGTATTTCATGCGAGACTTATCTAACACTAATAAACGCGCTTAATTTGAAAGCGGGTAATAATAATTTTATTATTAAAAGTTGCACGTCGGTGAAAGCTCCATATTATTAATGGCAGAGATAATAAGACGATCCTTGAGGTCTACAGCCTTGAGATGATAAAGCCAGATTGCGCAGATTCAGATTGTACTCCAGAACCTGGGAATGCTAATTTTTAATTTATCAGTTTGAATAAGACATACTTTATCTTCTTATTGCACATTTAATTGATTAGTTCCCTTGTTTGGGGATTAGGAAGCACTGATCTGGCAATATATCAAGATAAAATTCGTTACAGGTAGTTGCAATAATTCTATACAATTATTTTAGACAAACGACGGACTAATTGGAGCTCTTAAGATTATAAGTTCTACACCCTGTGTAACAACGTAGAGTAGTATTTTTTTAATAGCAAGAAAGAAGATGGTGAAGAAGGAAAATGGACTTACTTGAGACCAGTGGAGGATATGGCAGAATCCGATTCTTTGCCTTTGGAAATCAACATACAAGAGTAAGGAAGAATAAACGAAAAAGAAAGGAAAATTATGAGAGCTTATTGAGTTCGAGGTATCTGACGCGTTTAGAAAATCTTATAAATTTTGAGTGTCTGGGTAATTTAAAGATTCTAGAAGATTTGGAGTATCTAGAGAATTTGAGGAGTCTTCACAGAGTACAGAGACTCTAGATAATCTAGGAGCCTAGAGATTCCAAAGAATTCAGCGACTTTAAAACATTAACAGTGTAGAAATTCTAGGAAATCTACAGAATCTAAAGAGCCTCCCGAGTACAGAGAATCTAGAGTGCTTAGAAATACTAGAAACTATAGAGCCCAGAGAATTTATAGAGTAGAGAGGGTTATCTAGGAACCTAAAAAACGTATAAAGCCCGAAGTTCTGCAGATCTATCTAGATTTTATAGATTCTCTGGATTTTCTAGTTACTGTAACGTTCCAAAATCTTTAGATTCCAAATGATATAAATTGTCGCTCGACTCTGTAAATTCTCTAGACTTTATACTCTTTAGGGTTTTTTGTACTCTAGATTATCACTAATCGGGAAGCTCTCTTAATTTTTAGATTCCTCACACTCTCGTGGTTCAGATTCTCTAGACTTTCTAAAATTTCTAAATACTCTAGATTCTCTCTGTTCTCAAGGCCTTCGAAACTACGTAGACTTTCTTCTAGATTCTTCAGTCTCTTAAGTTGACTATATTGTCTCGGTTTTCTCAAGTCTCCATATACTGTAAGATCTGTAGAAATACTAGAGAGTATAGAGCCCAGAGAATTTACACAATAGAGAGAGTGATCTAGGAACCTAAAAAACCTATAAAGCCCGAGGTATCTGCAGATCTACCTAGATTTTATAGATTCTCTGGATTTTCTAGTTACTGTAACGTTCCAAAATCTTTAGATTCCAAATGATATAAATTGTCGCTCGACTCTGTAAATTCTCTAGACTTTATACTCTTTAGGTTTTTTTTGTACTCTAGATTATCACTAATCGGGAAGCTCTTTTAATTTTTAGATTGCTCACACTCTCGTGGTTCAGATTTTCTAGACTTTCTAAAATTGCTAAATACTCTAGATTCTCTGTTCTGAAGGCCTTCGAAACTACGTAGACTTTCTTCTAGATTCTTCAGTCTCTTAAGTTGACTATATTGTCTCGGTTTTCTAAAATCTCCATATACTGTAAGATCTGTAGAAATACTAGAGAGTATAGAGCCCAGAAATTTACCAGTAGAGAGGGTGATCTAGGAACCTAAAAAACCTATAAAGCCCGAAGTATCTGCAGATCTATCTAGATTTTATAGATTCTCTGGATTTTCTAGTTACTGTAACGTTCCAAAATCTTTAGATTCCAAATGATATAAATTGTCGCTCGACTCTGTAAATTCTCTAGACTTTATACTCTTTAGGTTTTTTTTGTACTCTAGATTATCACTAATCGGGAAGCTCTTTTAATTTTTAGATTCCTCACACTCTCGTGGTTCAGATTCTCTAGACTTTCTAAAATTTCTAAATACTCTAGATTCTCTCTGTTCTGAAGACCTTCGAAACTAGGTAGACTTTCTTCTAGATTCTTCAGTCTCTTAAGTTGACTATATTGTCTCTGTTTTCTAAAGTCTCCATATACTGTAAGATTTGTAGAAATACTAGAGACTATAGAGCCCAGAGAATTTATAGAGTAGAGAGGGTGATCTAGGAACCTAAAAAACGTATAAAGCCTGAAGTGTCTGCAGATCTATCTAGATTTTATAGATTCTCTGGATTTTCTAGTTACTGTAACGTTCCAAAATCTTTAGATTCCAAATGATATAAATTGTCGCTCGACTCTGTAAATTCTCTAGACTTTATACTCTTTAGGGTTTTTTGTACTCTACTAGATTATCACTAATCGGGAAGCTCTCTTAATTTCTAGATTCCTCACACTCTCGTGGTTCAGATTCTCTAGAGTTTCTAAAATTTCTAAATACTCTAGATTCTCTCTGTTCTGAAGACCTTCGAAACTAGGTAGACTTTCTTCTAGATTCTTCAGTCTCTTAAGTTGACTATATTGTCTCGGTTTTCTAAAGTCTCCATATACTGCAAGATCTATAGAAATACTAGAGAGTATAGAGCCCAGAGAATTTACACAATAGAGAGAGTGATCTAGGAACCTAAAAAACCTATAAAGCCCGAGGTATCTGCAGATCTATCTAGATTTTATAGATTCTCTGGATTTTCTAGTTACTGTAACGTTCCAAAATCTTTAAATTCCAAATGATATAAATTGTCGCTCGACTCTGTAAATTCTCTAGACTTTATACTCTTTAGGTTTTTTTTGTACTCTAGATTATCACTAATCGGGAAGCGCTTTTAACTTTTAGATTGCTCACACTCTCGTGGTTCAGATTTTCTAGACTTTCTAAAATTGCTAAATACTCTAGATTCTCTGTTCTGAAGGCCTTCGAAACTACGTAGACTTTCTTCTAGATTCTTCAGTCTCTTAAGTTGACTATATTGTCCCGGTTTTCTAAAGTCTCCATATACTGTAAGATCTGTAGAAATACTAGAGAGTATAGAGTCCAGAGAATTTACACAATAGAGAGGGTGATCTATGAACCTAAAAAACCTATAAAGCCCGAAGTATCTGCAGATCTATCTAGATTTTATAGATTCTCTGGATTTTCTAGTTACTGTAACGTTTCAAAATCTTTAGATTCCAATTGATATAAATTGTCGCTCGACTCTGTAAATTCTCTAGACTTTATACTCTTTAGGTTTTTTTTTTGTATTCTAGATTATCACTAATCGGGAAGCTCTTTTAATTTTTAGATTGCTCACTCTCGTGGTTCAGATTCTCTAGACTTTCTAAAATTTCTAAATACTCTATATTCTCTCTGTTCTGAAGGCCTTCGAAACTACGTAGACTTTCTTCTAGATTCTTCAGTCTCTTAAGTTGACTATATTGTCTCGGTTTTCTAAAGTCTCCATATACTGTAAGATCTGTAGAGTCTAGACTTGCTAGAATTTATAGATTTTCGGAGCTCCCTAAATTGCCTAGTTTCTCTAAGCTGCCTATAGTTCCTAGAAATTGTACTTTACAGTTACTATGCCGTTTTTAGAGTTTCTAAATACTCTGAGCATCTCTCGATTCTATACTCGCCAGGATTTTTAGAAATTTCTAGACATTTTAAAGTTTCTAAATACGCTAGAATCACTATGCTCTGATCAAAAATCTACAGAGTCAGGAGGGACTACTGTTTATAGATAATTATCTACGGTATTTATAAACCCTACAGAATAGTTATATAGAACCTGCGCTATCTACAGAGTATAGGGGCTACTGTTTATAGATAATCTACGGTATTTCGAAATGCTACAGATCATATAGAACCTGAACTCGGAAGTTCGTACAGCACGACACAGGAAATTTTGTAGGCACGCGACATGGCTTACAAGTTTACAAGGATTATAATACGAAAATCCGATTCGGTATTGTCAACCAAATAATCCTAATTATGTCATAAAATTTTATTAATCTGCTTTTAAAGTGATCTTACAATACTTTCTTCTTTTTTTCTACAAATGTAAAGTACTGAAAATATCTAAATTAAATTTTCTAACCAACTCCTCTATTCATAATAGGCCATCCCAAATAAATATATGTAATAGCATTAGGTCCATAAGAATGTAGGAACCGTCCCTGGACGTCCCCTTGGAATTGCGTTCTCACAACGCAGGGGCTGCAGGGGTGTTATTTATGCCGTTGGTTTTTACTTTATGGAGGTTATCATAAAACAAACATCGCAAAATCTAATTTTATACTTTTTCAAACAAGCGAGATTTGTAGGACTTATACTTCAGGCGCCAGGAAAGTTCTGTCGAAATAAACTTCGATAATTTTTTTCTTACGTTTGCATTGTGTTGTTGAATTGAATTTCTCTAGACCCTCTCAAGCTGAATTGTAAAATTGTATGTAAATTGGTAAAATATTTTATACAGGTCGCATGATGATAAGTACAATCTTCAATTGTTATCACATGTTTAATGCAAATTTGCTAAAGTTCTGTGTGCATCTATTATGTATGTGTGTATTTACTTAGGGGGTAATTTCAAGTTGGATTTGCGAAATCGCAAGTGCCGTTGTTATGGTAATTGCGACGACAGTTTTTGCGATTCGCGATTTGATTCGTCATCGCCACTGCTATCATCGCATTTTTCATGGCAACGGGGAGTTGCGAAATCGTGAATTCAGCTTGAATTGGCCCGTTAGTTTATTATTTTTAATAATCCCTTTGTCGTAGTTTTTCCAGCAGGTTTTTTTTTATACAGGGTCGCAAGAATGTATGGAAACAGTTAAATATTTTGAAAACCAATTGTATTTGTTTTCGAGTTGCAAGGCCAACTTGATTTTTTTTGAATGGCACTATCATATATTATTACTGCACACTTTCTTTCTGATTGAAACGGCAAAGTCTAGGCACTATACGCAACAGCCTTAAGTATCCTTCAGAATTTAAATTCCCATTAATAAAAAAAGTTTCCCTTGCATCTCGAAAACAATTTTTTTTGACGAATAATTAGAGTACAACTTCTTGTACCTCTATAGGTGCCTGATTTCAGTCGATTTGTACAATGGGTTCCCAAGATATTTAACCGTTTCCATATATTCTAGCAACCCTGCATTATTCTCATTAATAAAATTTTAAATATCGTCTTTCTGAGTGACTTGTGTAGGTTTCTTACTTAACATTCGAGAATGGTACGCAACATTGTCCATAACTACAACGGAATTAGGCTCCAAATTTGGCATCAACTGGTTTTGAAACTAGGTTTCAACTAGTATTCCGTTCAGAACTTCATGGTCATCTGTTAACGATTTGCTTATAGTTTTCTTTACTTCCGGTGGAACTGAACATGATTTTCGGATTTACGAAACCCTCTAGAGTAAACAAAGTCCAATGCAAAATATATACTTAATAAATCGATAAAGTGAATTTCCAATCGCCGCGCCGCTTGCATTTTCTCCAATTTCATTTTTCATTTTTTCCCAATAAATTTTCTATTCTTTACGACTTTCGCTTTCATATCCCGTAATTCATTTAAATTGTTTTCTCCTCGAATAGCGCACCTTTGAACCTTCCACTCTCAATTTCTTCCCAAAAGAAAAAAACTGTCAAACTCTGTCCTTCCACTCCCATGCGCTCTCCCGCCATCTCCACTTTTCTTAAATTATTCAAATTGCCTTCTTTTGTATTCTTCTTTACGAGCACCACACCCACCCGCACCGCACGCATAATAACTCTTCCCAAACCGCCAACACCTGAAAAATCCTCCGCGCTCCTTTCCCTATAATTTCATGCTCGTTACGCACAGAATTGCGCCAGCAATGCGCTCATCCGCGCTTTTTATCAGCGATGCGTCCGCAGCCTTCGCATGCCATTACCGCAAACACCTGCGATTGATAATCGCATTATCATTCCGTTTTATTGTTGATAATTCAAAGAACCCCGTTAATCCGCGAGCGAACGACCAGTCCCGGGAAACTGGTTATAGAAGACGACAAATTGCCCATTTCTTCGCGATGCGTCAGAAGATAGAATCTTCGCAACGAGGCAAAGTTTTAGGTGTATCCGCGCGCAGCGCTGACTCATGCTTAATTCCGACCATTGTTACTCACAAGATAAATCGCCACCATCATTACTAAACAACAATGCTACCGTAAACACGCCAGAATTTGTCGGAGCGAATTATCGCAATGACCTCTCCATAGATAGGAGCTGACCTCAGGCCGCGGCAGACGGCGGCAGCGGGAACCTTGATTTTTAGCTATCAGAAGTCACCCTTGGGGGAAGTACGGAGGTGCTGGCGCGATTTTCCCTACGGGACTCGGGCGGTGAGTAAGAGTGGAAATGTTGGCTGACTAGAAGTCCAAGATCCTTGAGAAGAACTTTTCCCCTTTAGCCTTTTTTTTAGTTTGGAAAATAGATAAAGAGTCTGATGAGCTAAATTTGACGATCAGTCTTGGAAGTTTTTTCAAAGAGTTTTTAATCAAGTCTATCCTCCATTGAGTACGAAAGAGGGGTCTCCAGTTTCCGTCTGTCTGTCAGTATCAAATTTTTATCAGCCATAAAATCTCCAAAACTCCTGTACATTAGGAATAACATGTAAACACCAATGGGATAACATCATCTCCAAAATTTACAAGAATAATTTTTTTGGAATTCTATAAAATAAGATCCTGCACTTGTGATGTATGAATCCGTGTTGAATTTTCACCATATTTTTGAAAAAAAAAAAAAAAATCAAAGTTGTAAAACAACATTTTTGCAAACGTTTTAAGATTATCGTAATCATGGTAAATTGTTAATCAAAATTTATTAGTTTATCCCTTCGATTCCGTTCGATTTAGAATTGGATTTTACAGTTTTTTGATATCACAATTTTTCCTTTATTCATCTTACTCGACTTTCAAATTCTTCAGTTTTTTGTTTCTTCAACATTTCGATTTGCAATTTTTCGATTTATCAGTATTTCGTTTCCTCAATTTTTCAAGTTCTTGATATTTAATTTTCGTTTCTTCGATTTTACCACAATTTTTCATTTTTTCATTTCCTTCAATATTTCAAATCTTCAATCTTTGATTTTTCAATTTCTCGATGTTCCAATTTTTAGTTTTTTCAGTTTCATAATTTTTGGTTTTATCATTTTCTTTGATTTTACAATGTTTCGGTTTCATAATTTTTCGTTTTTTCAACTTTAAATTTTTCAATTTTTCAATTTCTCGACTTCTTTAACTTTTCGATTTGCCGTTTTTCGATCTATCAATATTTCGTTTCCTCAATTTTTCAAGTTCTTGGTTCATATTTTTTATTTTCACGATTTTTTAAATTTCATTCCCTCGATTTTATCACAATTTTTCTTTTTTTCATTTCCTTCAATACTTCAAATTTTCAGTCTGTGATTTTCCAATTTCTCGATTTTCCAATTTTTAGAGTTTTCAGTTTCAGTTTTGGGATTTCCAATTATTCAATTTTCCGATTTTTTTAATTTTCAGTATTTCTTTTTCGATTTTTAAGTTTTTCAATTTTTAATCTTTCAATTTTCCAATTTTTCGTTTCTTCAATTTTTCAAGTTGTTGATTTCTAATTTTTAGATTTTTCAAAGTTTTCATTTTATAATTTTTCGGTTTTTCCTTTTTAATTTTTCAACCGTATAAATTTGCAGTTTTTTAAATTCATTATTGGAAAAGTTGAAAAATGGAAAAATTGAAAAATTAAAAAATCGGAAAACTGAAAAAGGGAAAAATTGCAAGATCGAAAAACTGAAGAAACGTTAAATTACATTGAAAAACTAAACCTTAGAAATTTAAAAATCGAAAAAAAATAATGAATCGAAGAACTGGAAAGGAGAAAAATTGTAAAATCCAAAAATATTTGAATCGTCAAAATTGTGAAATCGAAAAACTGAAACTTTAAAAAATAAAAAAATTGAAAAATCGAATAAATGAAAGTTTTAAAATCCAATAATCGAAAAATAGAAAATTTCTAAAATCGTAGAAATATCAAAAATCAAAAACTGAATTGAATTCGAGAAACTGAAAATCTAAAATTGAAAACCGAAAAATTGCACATCGGAAAATTGAAAAACTTCACATTGAAAAAAGGAAAAATTATAGAATCAGAACATTTGACAATCGAAATGAAAAACTGCAAATCGAAAAATTCCAGAAATGAAACTTTGAAAAAACGAAAAAAAGTGAAAAATGCAAATCGAAAAATTGGGAAACCTAAAAATTGACAGGTTTTAAAAGTAAAAATTGCATGTCGGAAAATTGAAGGAACAAAAAAAATGAAAAATGGAAAAAATACAAATTGAAAAAGCGAGTAAACAAAAAATTGAAATTGAAAAAAAAATCAAAAATCAAAAGACTATAAAAATGAAGAAAAAACACCGAAACAAAAAAGTGCATATCGAAAATTTGAAGAAATGAAAAATTAAAGAATCGAAAAACTGAAAAATTAAATCGAAAAATTGAAGAAATAAGAAAAATTAAAACATTGAAAACTAAACATTGGAAATTAAAAAATCGAAAAAAAGAATCGAAGAACAAAAAATTTAAAAAATTGAAATTGAAAAAACAAAAAATTGTAAAAATGAAGAAAATTAAACACCGAACTAAAAAATTGCAAATAGAAATTTTGAAGAAATGAAAAATTAAAGAATCGAAAAATTGAAAAACTACAAATTGGGAATTCCAGAAATTTTAAATTGAAATATTGCAAAAGTTTAAAATTGAAGAAACAAGAAAAATGAAAAATTGAAAAATTGCAAATCGAAAAATTGAAGAATCGAACAATTGAAAATTCTAATAAATTAAAAAAAAAAGTTTTAAAGTCCACTAAGTGAAAAACGGAAAAATTCTAAAATCTTATAACTGAAGAAGTGATGAACTTTAAAAATTATATTATTACATATTTAAAAGGAAAATTAAAACAATCACAAATCAAAAATTGAAAAAATGAAAAATTAAAAAATTAAAAGTTGAAAAATCGAAAATGAAAAATTGCATACCGAAAAATTGAAAAATCAAAAAATTGAATAAATAAAACTTGAAAACTCATGAAATCAAAAAATTGAAAAATCCAAAAATTGAAATCCAAAAGTTGAAAAATCGAAAAACTGAAAAGTTTAAAAACAAAAACTCGAAGTCGAAAATTTAAGGAACAAAAAAAATGAAATATGGGAAAATTACAAATAAAAAAATTGAAGAAACGAAAAATTGAAATTGAAAAAACAAAAATGTAAATGCAAAATCTAAAAACAGAAACATCCAACAGTTGTAAAATCGAAAAACTGAATGATTAAAAAAAACTCGAACCATTGAAAAATCGAAAACTTGTAATGATAAGGAAAATAAAAAACCGAAACGAAAAATAGCAAATCGAGAATTTGAAGAAATGAAAAACTGAAGAATTGAAAATTGCAAAATGTAAAAATTGAAAAAGCAAGAAAAATGAAGAATTGAAAAAATGCAAATCGAAAAAACAAAAAATTGTAAAATCGAAACACTGAATAATAGAAAAATGAAGAAAATAAAAAATCGAATCGAAAGATTGCAATTCGAAAATTTAAAAAAATAAAATATTGAAAACTAGAAACATTGAAAAATTAAAAATCGAAAGATTGCAAAGTCTAAAAATTGAAGAAACAAAAAAATAAAAAATTGAAAAAATGCAAATCGAAAAATTGAAGAAAAGAAAAATTGCAAAATTGAACAAGTGAAAAATCGAAAAATTGTAAAGCGAAAAACTGAAGAAACGAAAAATTGAAATTAAAAATTAAAAAAATTGAAATTGGAAAAACAAAAAATCGTAAAATCGGAATATTGAAAAATCGAAAAAGAGAGAAAATATAAAACCGAAAGGAAACATTGCAATTCGAAAATTTAAAAAATGAAATATTGAAGAATCGAAAATTTGAACAAATTAAGAATTTAAGAATAAAGAAATTGAAAAATTAAAAATCGAACAATTGAAAAATCGAATAAATGGAAAAATTCTAAAATCGTAAAATTGAAAAGGTGAAAATTTCCTAAAATTATTATTATTACATATTTAAAAGGAAAACTAGAAAAATCGCAAATAAAAAAACTGAAGAAATGAAAAATTGGAAAATCGAAAAATTGAATAATTAAAAATTAAAAAAAACTCTTCAAATTACAAATCTAAAAATTGAAACATTTGGAAAAATCGAAAAACTGAGAAGTTCAAAAATGGAATCTCGAAGCCGTAAAATTGATAAAACAAAAAAAAATAAATAAAATGGAAAATTCACAAATTGAAAAATTGAAGAAATGAATAATTGAAATTGATACACAAAAAATTGTAAAACCGGAACATCGAAAAATTTAAGAAAGAAAACTCGAATAGTTGTACGTATATCGTAAAGTTGAAGAAACAAAAATTGAAATGGAAAAAATAAAAAATTAATCATAAAATCGGAAAATTGAAGAATCGACGAATTGTGAAAATAAAGAAAATAAAAACCGAAACGAAAAATTGCAAATCGAAAATTTTAAGAAATGAAAAATTGAAGAAAAGAAAAATTGAAAACATTAAAATTGAAAAAACAAAAAAGTATAAAATCGAAATACTTAAAACTCCAATAATTGAAAAAATAAAGACAATAAAAAACCGAAACGAAAAATTGTAAAAATTGAAAACTAAAAAATTCATAGTTGAAAAATTGAAAAAGTGAAACATTTAAACTTGAAAAATTGCAAATCGAAACAATGAAGAAACAAATGAAAAATTGAACAACTGAAAAATGGTTTTACTTAATAGAGATTACCACGTTATCAAAAAACAAAACTCGCAAAAATTTTTTATATTATTTCAAAGAAGGGGGATTTGTTGAGCTGCACTTTAGGGGCGAGGGCGGTTCTGTCTAAATTTTGATTAATTTTTTTGCGAAAAATTTCGACGTCGGCCGTCAACAGAATTCCAGTATAGAATCATCATCCGACCTCGACGTCCGCGACCCAGCCGATCTTATTACGTCCCAACCGAGTTTTTAGTGTCGTTTAGTTTCTTCCCTTAGATGGTCTTCCAATAAATCACCCTCATCGTCGATGTCGAACGCGGCGAACCAGAAACACAAACATAATTGGTAAACCTGCGCTGTATTTGGACCGATTGCGTATATAAGAATCCGAACGGGACAAGCATTAGAATATATATGTAGAATAGCAGTTTATCCATCAATAAAACTTTACATCCACGTAACCGAAGACATTGTAACTTGCACCGAGCAGTACTTTCTAATGCGTTTATAAATTTGGTTCGAATTCATCTGAACCGTGAGAACTTCGCTCTAAACCCGCCACGGTACGATTTCGCTTTCATATCGGTACCACCGCTGCTGCCTTTTTTTCTCATTTCGCTTATTTCGCGTCGAACCGCCTCGAGCTGTTTTGCAATTCGCGTATTTACTTTGAATATGAAATGGTTTCCTAATCCGGGTACTACTGGTACCGCTGCGGGTGAGATGGGCGATGGGATGGGACGTGCGGAGGCCGATCTGCCTTTTTAGGAGCGACAGACACAGCTTTGCGAGATTTTTGTAAATGTGGGTTACCTTGGCTTCTGGTACCACCAAAGCGGAAGAGCGGAGATGCTCTCCAGGCGAGTACTCCACGGTGATTTATCGTCCCAACCTTAATGTTCCAAATTAGAGCATCGGCAATTAGGCCCGCGGCGCGGCGGAACGTCTTATTTTGAAACCCCTGATATATTAAGGTGTTAACTTTTACTCATGCATTAAAACTTGTCCTTTTAAAAAATCCACCGAAGCATATAAAATCCGCTAAATTATTTTGTAAATTGCCTTCCACTTTTGGCAGACGTCCGTATCTTGAACGCTTTAATAGGCGTTCAGTTTAAAAACCGCATCAATTATAGTATTTTTATCAATTTTATCGATTGCAATTTGGGTGGTCGCCGTAATTATCACACAACGTAAAAAATTATTAAAATATTTCAGAACGAGTTGCTGCGGAGAATCGAATCGCATGACACTTAAAAATGGGTTTCCTTCGATAAACTGGGTCATTTTGTTATTGTCAACGTTTCGTGAGGCTAAATCGAGAGACAAAACGCTTGTAATGGGAGCGTGTCCGCCCATTTTTAGCCGCGTTCCGATATTTTTCATTGATAAGTCTGAACGAATTTTAATATCGCAGCACACCCACCGACCGAACCACAAAAATGTACAATCCTTGGCTTGCTCATAGGAGTGGATTTGTTTACTTGCGAACTGCGTTTACGCAATTACATAAATATAAATGTATTTAATTAAAGAGGCGTTCACAGTTACATTTTATAAATTTTAAAACTTAGCACATTGTTATGAAAGCTGTTTGAAAAATTTGCTGATGCTTTGTGGTCATAACATAAATTCGATTTTTTTCATAACCCCACAGAAAAAAGTCAAGTGGGGTTAAATCAGGTGACCTAGTTGGCCACTCAATTGCTTCCCTTCATCGTATCCACATTCCAGGAAAAAGTTTATTCAAGTAATGCCCAGGAATAATACTTTGTTTCAAAAGTTGGCTATTAACATGCCCATTCAAACAAAAAGTAGACTCATGAGAAAATAATAATTGGTTTATGAAGTTGCCATCCTGATGTAGTCTATTTGCCATTATTTCGGAAAATTCGATTCTACGGTCAAAGTCATCCTCACTCAATTCTTGGAGTAAATGAATTTTGTATGGATGATATTTTTCCCGTTTGAGTATTTTCTGAACTGAGCTTCTACTCATATTGTGGTTTAATGCCAATTGCTGTACTGAAGTTTTTGGATTTTCAGTTACATCTAACATGAAGAGTTCTCGTCGTTTGTACAATTTTTTTGATCTTCTGGTTCTTTGACGATTTCTAACATTACCAGTTTCGAAAAGAGTTTCGCCTCTGGTATGGGTGACATAATGAGGTACCGTGCTCTTTTGTCTTATTCTTAAGCCGGCTCCTGAAGATGCCACTTACGAAACTGTGCGAAACACAGTTCCAACCCGGAAAACGATCATGTATTGATTCCGACCGTGCAAGCCTCCGAAATTAAATTATTCATATTATTCTTATTATTATTATTGATCACCCCTATAGATAAACCCATTATTAGAGTGGTATATTCGGGCTAAATTAGAACATTAAAAATGCATAATTAAATAGTTAAAAATTAAGTTATAGATGTGCATTTTTGAGCTGGCGTAAACTATAATTGAAAATATCAATTTTTTTCTCGTAATTATTATAATTTCGGCACATAGTTTTAGAAATTTCAGTATAAAAACATAAAGGGGGACTAGAGACAAAATTTCTCTTCTTTTTTCCAAGCTTTGAATGGAAAGGGAACCAAAAGTTCATTTTGGGGAAAACCTCTACAAGGGTAACAACCAAATGATTTGGAATGGAGCAATTTTAAAATTTTCTTTGTAACTTCTCTAATTTGAGACAATGGACACCATAGCCTGGGGACCAAATAACACAGCCATACTCTAGTTTTGATATAACAAACGAAGTATATAAACTAAGAACAGTACTATTAAGTTGAAAACTTTTCCAGTTACGAATGATAAACCCTAACACCCTAATTGACGAGGAAAATATCTCATGATGATGATCAACGAAGGATATTTTTTTTTTCACAGTGGAAACACGCTTCAAGATGAAGCCGCCAATTTTATACTCATATATGCTACTGATATGTTTTAGAGAATATATGATATTGTTCTAATTTATAAAGATCAACTTGAAGGAGAAGGTGGTCAGAAAATGTTATTTTTCTAAAGATTTTCAGGTCGTCAGCATCTAGAATACACTCAGTGATAACGCCGATACTAATGTCATTAATCAACAAAATAAATAACAGGGGTCAAGAATGGACCCTTGCGGTACACCACAAATAACATGTAGCTCAGTTGATTGAAAACCGCCAATAGTAACAACCTGTGTCTTGCCAATTAAATAAGAACTAAAAAGTTTAATTAGGAGATCTGACATACCAAAACTATCCAACTTTGCAGTCAATTTAGATCAATCAAGCAATCAATCTGTCAAATGCTTTAGAAAAATCAGTGTATATACAATCCATTGAACAAATATTTGTTTTTACAGCATCATATAGCGATATTTCGAATATGTACCTTGGAGAAATTGTAGGGTAAGGTTTTGGGTCGATAATTTTCAATTACATCTTTGTTTCCACTTTTGAAAACTGGGCTTATATTCGTAAAAACGCAGTCATTATGATCCCGAATTTTACAAAATAACATCATTGGCAAAGAGATTAGACAAAAGAGGTCCCAAAACTGCGCCCTGTGGCACTACAAATACTAAAACAAAATTCATTAGAAGTATATCCAAAACAATGGACAATTTTTTTTCTCTCATTTCGATAGGAAGTGAACAGTTTAATAAGTTTGGAACACAACTAAAATTATAAAGTTTGTCAACTAATAGGGCGTGATCCAACTTGTCAAATGCCTTGGAAAGATCTAAGTAAATTACGTCAGTCTGACAATCGTCGTCAATCGAATCAGCATAAATTGTGTAATGCAAGAATGTAAATGTAGATCTACTATGCATAAAACCATGTTGGTAAGGTGAAATATAATTACTGACTTGAAAATAAAGTTGATCATAAATTAGACACTTAAATATCTTGGCAAAATTATTAATCATCAATACAGGCCTATAATTCTCCACACAATTACGATTTTTACTTTTGTAAATGGGAATAATTTTTGACAACTTCTCAAGAAACTCTCGTGTTATTGGGTCCCCGTCAAAATGCGGAGGTGTTCCATTTTGATGGAACCAGTCACCATTTTCTGGCTTGGAAACTTAGCTGCAAGATCGGGAACACAGTCAAAACGTAAGAAATCTAAATAGCGTGCAGCTGTTGGCGTTCTTAAAAAAAAAGGGTCATATCAGACGAGTGCCTAGCATTCCTGCCCACATATTTATTTTACTGCGATGCTGAGTCTGAGATTCTTGTGTCCAGTGAGGGTTACTTCGTGACTAGTATGGACAATTATGGCCATTTATTGTTCCGTTTAAAATAAAGGTAGCTTCATCGGAAAACAGAATATTATTTAGAAAATTGAGTGTTTGTTGTCAACTCTTCAAACCAAAAAGTCTAAAAATGAATGTGACAAAAATAAGACTACAAAAAATAAGGGACTAAAAAATTAGTTTAAAAATTTAACAAAAAAAGGTAGCAAAAATGACGAAAAAACGAAGCTAAAAAACGACAAAAAAGTACCAAAGATTCTACAAAAAATGGGATTAAAAAAGATGACAAAAGGAAACAAGGAAAGGCCACAAAAAAGGCGATAAAAACACGAAAAACGAAGTAAAGACACCATAAAGAAGACAAAAAACACCCACAAGAATGCAACAACAAATATTTTAATGACCATGTCTGACTTGATTAATTTTTTTCCTAAATTCTTCCCAAGTTTCGAGTTTTATTTATCTACAATTTCTCTTTACTTTTCTCCATTGTTCTTTTTTATACCTAAAACAGATTATTCCTGTTTCTTGAATAGTTCTCCATTTTATCTCGATTTTTTCTTTTCTTCGCTCATTCTTCTACCCAGTTTATTGCTTGTTTAATGCAACAGTATTATCACCCAACTTTTCTTAAATTTTGGTACTGTCTTGTTTGAAGATTGTTAATTTTTTTGTCTAAGCTTTTACGTCCTTTCACTACTTTTTTTTTCATTTTTGTTCCTTCTCCTCTTCTACTTTTGATTTAATTGTGTTCTATTTTAATTTTGACTTTCATTAAAACTAACTGTTGGTCCGTATATCATTCTGCATTTCTTCCTATCCTCGCATCGTTAATTTATAATTTAAGTTCATTATTTGTTATAATATAATCGAATTACAATAATAAATAATCAGCTGAAAAAGGTAAACTTTCAGTGCAGTTTTTTGTTGCGAAAATAAAACTACATTTGTTAAGGAAAGAAAGAAAAATGGTAACCCCACCCACCCGCCCTATCTCGATTGTGATGATTTTTTTTATTTGTCGTACCCAGAGCTTACCTGCAAAATCCTTATTTGTTTCCAAAAAATTACCAGTCGTGTCGTGTTGCTCAAACGCAATTATATGTATTAAGTAGGTATAAAGAAGGGCAAAGATTAAGCCCCACCTCATTTGTGATAAATTTTTTCATTCGTTGTCAGATAAAGGGGCGGAGTATAATTACAAAGTCCATACTCCACTATAAAAAATTGGTCTAAAGAGTTTAGACAGTACTTCCCTCGCTGTCGGAAACTTGACGACTGCATGCCTATTGTGTTTTTTTTCTCATTACATTTTTGTAGTGGGAATTTAAAAAAAAATTGCGATGACGTCATCAACATTTTTGCAAGGGCACGTATATCAGTTAGGATAGATGTAGTGCAATACTAAGAATAAAATTATTATATTCTCAAATTTTCGGGAAAATGAATTGGGTCGTTTTGAATATTGATTTGTAATAATCAATAAAATAACGAAACAATTTACTCACGTATACGTATCACAGGCAACTGAAAATCGTGTATGTATAAACATTCTTAATTTAAGATGACAGGCGTAACAGCATACGTGAGAGTCAAACAGAGAAACTGTAAACAAAACGACCATCGGTTTTATTGCTTCGACTTCCGCTTATTATATAAAACATTTTATTTTAATTCTTGACGGTGAAATTCACAATTGGTTGATTATAAACATGTCTATTTCACATTCGCGGAACCAAGTGAACGCATAAAACAAATGCAGGTCTGTAATGTTAAAGTCGATGTAAATAAGCGTGCTACCCTTATGTTTCAACCGAGTTTTTCCTTTAACAAATTTTGTGTCTACCAAATTGGGTTGGTTGGGGTGTAATACTAATAATAAGTGTTGCCTTTAATTTAATCAATAAAATAAATTGATTTCATTAATTTTTTTGAACCACCTCTTAAGAAAATCTAAAAAATATGAATGGAATGATAAATCACAAGTACAAACTCATCATATTTTTTGCATTTTAGATAGGATTTATTCAGCAAAATTTAAGGGTGACGTCATCAATTTTTTTAGGAGGGATGAACAAATACATTTTGAACAAAAGTTTACCATGCTTATAATAACTTTAAAATATTCCCAAGATTTCAAAGCATTCGGTTTTGTAATTCCTGATTAAATCGACAAAATAAATTCACGCCTTCATTAATTTTTTTGAGTCACCCTGCAAATGCAAATCCAAAAATATGAATAGAATGATAAATCACAAGTACAGATTCATCATATTTTGAACATTTTAGATACGATTTATTCGGCAAACTTTTGAGCTGACGTCATCAGTTTTTTGTAGAAGATAACCAAATATATTTTGACTAAAAATTTATTATGCTCTTTATAACCTTAAAACATCTGCAAGATTTCAAAGCAGTCGATTTTGTGGTTCCTGATTAAATCAATAAAATAAATTTACGCATTCATTAATTTTTTTGAGTCACCCTGTATATGCAAATCGAAAAAATTTGAATGGAATGATAAATCACAAGAAGAGACTCACCATATTTTGTACATTTTAGATAGGATTTATTCAGCAAAATTTTGTGGTGACGTCATAAATTTTTTAGGGGGGACGACCAAATACGTTTTGATCAACAATTTACCATGCTTATGATAATTTTAAAATATCTGCAAGATTTCGAAGCATTCGGTTTTGTAGTTCCTGAGTAAATCAGTAAAATAAATTTACGCTTTCATTTATTTTCTTGAATCACCCTGTATATGCAAATCCAAAAAATATGAATGGAGTGATAGATCACAAGTACAGACTGATCATATTTTGTACATTTTAGATATGATTTATTCGGCAAATTTTCGAGCTGACGTCATCAAGTTTTTGGAGGGGATAAGCAAATATATTTTGACTAAACATTTATTATGCTCTTTATAACCTTAAAACATCTGCAAGATGTCAGAGCATTCCGTTTTGTAGTTCCTGATTAAATCAATAAAATATATTTACGCATTCATTAATTTTTTTGAGTCACTCTGTATATGCAAATCCAAAAAATATGAATGGAGTGATAAATGACAAGTACAGGCTCATCATATTTTGTACATTTTAGATATGATTTATTCGGCAAACTTTCGAGCTGACGTCATCAAGTTTTTGGAGGGGATAAGCAAATATATTTTGACTAAACATTTATTATGCTCTTTATGACCTTAAAACATCTGCAAGATTTCAGAGCATTCGGTTTTGTAGTTCCTGATTAAATCAATAAAATATATTTACGCATTCATTAATTTTTTTGAGTCACCCTGTATATGCAAATCCAAAAAATATGAATGGATCAATGATAGATCACAAGTACAGACTCATCATATTTTGTACATTTTAGATATGATTTATTCCACAAACTTTTGAGCTGACGTCATCAAGTTTTTGGAGGGGACAAGCAAATATTTTTTGACTAAAGATTTATGATGCTCTTTATAGCCTTAAAACATCTGCAACATTTCAAAGCATTCTGGTTAGCAGATTAAAAATTAAATTTCAAAATGTTGTTTTATAATTTTGATTTTTTTTCCAAAAATCTGGACGTTTCGGGTGAAAAGTCGATTCAGAGTTGTAAACTACATGTGTAGGACTATGTTATTTTATACAATCGAAAACCCATTTACTATGTACAATTTTGAAGTGACGTCATCGCATTAGTGGTGGGGATGATTAGACAAATTTTGGTTAGCGTTTTACCATCTACATTGTATTCTTAATATAAGTACAAAATTTCACAACAATCGGTCGAGTACTTTCGGAGATTATCTGTCTAATAAAAATCCGGGACGGCAGACGGACAGACAGACGGACGGACAGACGGACAGACGGACAGACAGACGGAAATGGGAGACCTATTTCTTCGTCTTCTAGGGGTCATGAAAGATCGAGAAAACGTAGAAGTAGAGAGTCGGCCGACGGACTCGATTACAATACTTCCTTTGCTTACGCTCGGGAAGTAAAAATTGCCGTTTTAAACATGTTTCAAGTTTCTTATTGTGGAAAAAATACTACGTATGTTAGGAAAAAAAGCAAAATATAAATATTGGTCGTATTATAAATGAATTTTTCTGTATGTTTTTTATGAATGATTTTCCAGTCCTGGTAGCAAAAAAAATTATATTAAAAAGTAACAAAAAAGGCAATATAGACATGAAAAAAAAGAAGCTAAAGAAAAGGCGTCAAAATGAAATGCGAATAAAAAAAAACAAAAAAAGAGACAAAAGCCACAAAAATGTGAGATGGCAGAAAGGCACAAAACAAAAAAACGATAAAAATGCCAAGGAAACAAAAAAGAATGTTTAAAAAACGCACCAAAAAACAAAAAAAAAACCGAAAACAAAGGACGACAAATAAAGAAGTAAGAACAAACTGAAACAAGGCAATGAAAAAAGCGTGAAAAAAGGGGAAATCCAAACAGGAAAAAAGGGACAAAAAAAGAACCACTAAAAGGCAACAAAAAAGTGACCGTAGCAAAAAGGGTAGATTAAAAAGGTACAAAAAAATACGAAAAAACGAAAAAATGAGTTAGTTGAGAAGTCCCAAAAATTCTACAAACAATGGGATTAAAAAAGATGACAAAAAAAACAAGGAAAGGCCACAAAAAAGGCGATAAAAATACGAAAAACGAAAAGCACAAAAAATGCTGTAGTAAAATTATAAAGAAGCTTTGACCCACACTTTCCGAAATACCCTGTATAATCTTTTTGTAGTTTGGAATCCCTCATTTGTGTATAATGAAAATTGAATGTTTGATTTTTCAACTTATTCATTAGAAGTTCACTAAATAAAGATTTTTACCAGTTTCTTTAACGAAATAAGTAGCATGTGATTGCCATAATAAAGAAGGACCTATGTCTTTACCCAAAAATTTAGTCTATCGGGATTATTTAAGTGTTCCGGATTTTTTTTATGTGTAAAGTACTTAATTACTATTTTCGCATCGTTGAAAACTAATTAATAATTGCTAAGACAGGACTGATTTTGCTAATAACACAATAAGATAATAAAGGGTGGGTGGGCGGGGTTAGTGTTTGCTAAGATAAGACTAATATTGCAACCGTTGGAATTAGTATAAGGGATAGAATGGAAGATCTTGAATGGAAATAGAACTGGCGATGATAAAGGCAAATTAATGTATGTAGAATAGATTATTTCATAGCGAATGAAAAATCATGGGCAGAAATTTCGCAGTTCGAAGTAGGAGAAAGAATAGACTCCGAACATAAGGTAGAAATTAATGTAAAAAGAAGTAAGGGAGAACAAATTACTGGTGAAGATGGAAAAACCAAAAAATGACAAGAGAAGAGGAAAAAACACAACAGATACAGAAAATTAAATCAGAAAAGAGTATCGAAATACATTAAACGAAAAAATTGGAATGTAAAGATGGGAAAAACTTCAAAATATATATTTTTTGTTAAATTTGAAACTTATTATAAAAACACTAACGACAATCTCAGAAAAAAAATTAATGAATAAGATTGTTAAGAAAGTTAGATTATGATTTTTGACATTTGTGACAGGCGTAGTCATCAACCATCACAACGAGGCGGCAACTTGACGAAATTTCAAAGCCAACTATCTATAGTCACCTTGTTGTATGTCAATTAACAGGGTAGGGTATTACGTGATCCATCTTTAATGAAATTCCAAAACCTTGTAGCTTGATCTTTCAAATCCGTTTCCATATCGTTTAAGTATTCTTGTTTTCGACGCTCACTGCTGCACTTTCGGGTTTATTCAGATTTCCACTCCCCATAAATTTCCGAGCTCTTTTAAAGGTCTATCTTGTCGTGTTCCTCCTCCGATATCTTCCATCAAACTAGAAATGCTCATGTTTCGAGGCTCGCGATGTGGCAAGTGCCACATTTTTTATCTTCCACGCCAACACGCTGATGTATTTTGGCAGTGGGACCACCGGATTTGATAACGGTGGATAACACGTGGGTTTACACTGATCCGGATCATCCGTGTGAGCTAGACGGTGTGATTTAACACAAAATCGTCATTTTTCAGCATTACTTTCGTTCGAGTAAGCAGGCAAATGACAGTGATGTTCCGCAAAATAGACACACAATAGTTGCCTAGTTAGTTTTTTAGCTATGGCAACATTTAATTGCCTCATTTGCATTTTAAATTTCTCGGTAGTTGTTCTTGCTTGTCACTTCTCCTGGCGATAATTTATCTTTGTGATATTTTGGTTTGTGTGTTGAACACTAGAAGTAGCACTGTTTCGTCTTAATTACCCGGGTCTAGTGCTGTTGATTTATTATAAGTATTATCGAATTAGGTTTTCCCAGGCTTTTAATTTACGTAACGTTCGAATGTATAATTTCAAGAAATTCTAACCTGTTCATCCCTTCCAAAACCTTGATGACGTCAACTCAAAATTTTGCTAGATTAATCCGAGTCGAAAAATATCCGACTTCGCTCTCAGCCCGCCGCGCACTGGAATCGATCACCGGATCCGTTCCGGTATACTTCATAGCATCGACCGGATTGAGTAGTTGAGCACGTTTTTTTCTCCCATGATGAAGTAGACAAACAACAAAATCGAAAGCATTATAAATCATTTCGTTTTAATTTTCTCGGCGTTTGATTTATTGCCGATGTTGGTTCAAGTAGTTCGTATTACAGGTGGTTTATCATTTTAGACTGGCAACAAAGAAAGGTGGATGTACCGAGTGTTATTTATCGCGCGGATTTCACGAAATCCACCCTGAACACGTCGCTTCCTTCCCATAGTACGTATATTTTATGTGTGGTAATTGATGAGCTTTGAAACTGGAAGAGTCATCGTGAGAAAGTGTTGGAGGAACGCCAGACTTGGAGCACTAAATCATTTTTAGACGTGCAGACAGATGTTTGTCAAAGGACGCGTTTTTTGAGGAGAAATGGGCCGTTTCGAATAACGGCGCGCTTGAATTTAGTATCTTCAGGGTATTTGATTATAGGTTTTAAAAGCTGCGTAGCGCTTTAAATGTGTCTATAAATTTTTAGATGTTTCAAGAAATTATATATTTCTTGTTATTTTTAACATATACAACGTGACTGAAATAAAGACTGTTTTAAACCATAGTCTACACTATTACCGAGCATGAAATAGGACCCATTTCTCACTATTGTGAAAATTTCATACGACAAGGAAGTCTAATTAATAGTTAATTACGTTTAATTGTACTTCATTTGAATAAATTAGTAATTAACAATATTTATTCTATTACAGCAATCACATTTAATTAATTAATACATACATACAGTGTAAAGCTGTGTTATACATTATGTGCCAAGTAATCAATTTTGATTAATCGCAATTATACAACCAATAATTAACTGCAGTTTTTTATGTTTTGCTCACTCTTGTAATATACATTATAAACGGGGTCACCCGGACTTAATTTTTGGTTAAAAGGTATATATTTATAAACCAGTTTAATTATAGAACAGTCGCTCCTTAACGCGCTAGTGCTACATGAGAAATGAATTCAAGTCGTATGAAATGAACTCATTTTCTACAAGGTTTTTTAAATAGAACTTCCCTCTCCTCTGAAATATAGTCTAACAAATCCAGCTTGTTCGAGATTTATAAAATTTGATTTTGGGAAATTTATTTTTTGATGATAACCCCTATAAATTCAAAAAACATAAACAATACCAGTCAGAGTGTAAGAAAAAAAGTGGTCGTGAGTGGTTTGAAGCCACTTTTTTTTGTGAAAATTTGTCTATCTAGGGTAAAAAATCAAGGCGGATTCATAAACCACACGTACAGGAGTATTTTGGTTAGCATTTTACCATTTAGATGGTATTCCTAAAATAATATAAAATTTGACAACATTGGCCCCGGTAGTTTCGGAGAACATCTGTGCAATAAAAGTCGACACAAACAGACAGATGGACGACGATAAAACATGAAAGTAACCATTCGTTCATTGCGCCATTTTGATGAATGTGTAATTTCATTGCTGCTCGCGGTTTCACAGTCTGGAGAATACGATAATGTAGGTCTTTAGTTTCTGTCTGTCGCTTGATTTTCAGTAGGTAATTTTATAAGACTGACGATCTCCTACGGTATAGAAATTATTGTGGATAATGGTAAATTTAGAGCTTAAAACTTAGTATTAAAAAATTTGGATTTATAATTAAAGGTGTATTTTTTTTAGTTTATACATTTTTCTGAAAATGAAATATTTTTAAAAACTTAAAATTCAAATTTACAAACTAATAATTCGGTATATCAGAATTTAGAATCGCGGGAATCGGAATCTTGAAACTCGGAATTTTAGAACTCGCAGTCTAATTTAGGATCTTCAAATTTAAAATCCAAGAGTTTACGATCTTAGAATCTGCAAATCTAAAATTTAGAGCTTAAAATTAATATTAAGAAATTAAGGGCCGGTTTATAGAAGCGCGAGTTAAATATTTAATCCTCGATTAATTTAACACTGGATTAAAATGTGGAATGGGAGCTCGTGATTGGTTAAAACCTGCACGTCGCCTAGCAACGAACCTCAATTAAAAGTTAATCGCGAATTAACTTTAACTTCGGTTTCTATAAACCAGGTCTAAGAATTTTGTATTAATCGAATTCAAGAATTTGAGATATAGAATTGAAGATGTATTTTCTTTGAGTTTTTTCTGGAAAAGCAACATTTTTAAAAGCTTAAAATTCAGGATCTAATAATTCATAACTATAAATCCAGCAATTTAGAAACTTATAATTCAGAATTTTAGAAATTATAATTGCGGAAATCGGAATCTTGGAACTCGAACTTGTGGAACGCGGAATCTTAGACTTTAAGAATTTATAATTTTGGAATGTACAGTCTTAGAATTTACAATCTTAGAATTTGAAAATTTAAAATATAAAGCTTAAAATTAAGTAGGTATTCAGAATTTTGGTTCATCGAGTTCACGAATTTGAGATTCAGAATTGAAATGTAATATTTTTAAAAGCTTAAAATGCACGATTTAATATTTCAGATTTCAAACAATTTACAAACGTATAATTCAGAATTTTAAAATTTAAAATCTTGGAATTCCGAATTTTAGAATTTAGAGGCTTTTAACTTATGATCTTAGAATTTAAAAATCTAAAATTTAGAACTGAACATGAAGGATTAAGAATTTTGTATCATCGAATTCAAGATTTAAGATTTAGAATTTAAGATGTATTTTCTTTGAGTTTATGTGTTTTTCTGGAAACGCAATTTTGTGAAAACAAAAAATTCAGCATCTAATAATTCAGAACTATAGAACTTAAATCTAACAATTTAGAAACTAGAATTTTAATACTTAGAATCTTGAAATTTAGAATGACGGGAATTTAGAATCGCGGAAAATGGTATCTTGGAACTCGGAAATGGAAATCGGAATCTTGGAATTTAGAATACTGGAGTGTAAAATTTTTGAATTTAAAGTCTTGGAATATAGAATCTTGGAATTCAGAATTTTGGAACTCAGAATCTTGGAACCCAGAATCTAGGAATCTAGAATCTTACGATCTTAGAATTTGAAAATCTAAAATTTAGAGCTTAAAATTACGTATTAAGAATTTTGTATAACTGAATTCAAGAATTTAAGATTCAGAATTTGAGAGGTATTTTCTGTGAGTTAATGCATTTTTATAAAAATATAATATTTTTAAAAGTTTAAAATTTAGGATCTAATAATATAGTTACCTATGGAACTTAAATCCAGCAATTTAGAAACTTATAATTCAATTCAGAATTCATAATTTAAAATATTGGAATTTAGAATCCCGGAAATCGGAAATTTGTAATTCTGATTTTGGAACCCGGCATCTTAGAATTTAAAATCTTGGAATGTAGAATATTGGAAATTGGTATCTTGGAATTCAGATCTTAGAATCCGCAGTCTGGGAACCTAGAACCTTAGAATTTAGAATTTTTGAATTTAGAGTTTTTCAATTTAAAATCGCGGAAATTGGAATTTTGGAATTCAAAGTTTTGCAACTCGGAACCTTAGAATTTAGAATCTTGGAATGTAGAATTTCACAATTTAGAATTTTAGAATCCTAGAATTTGCAATCTTAGAATTTGAAAACTTAAAATCTAGAGGTTAAAGTTAAGTATTAAAAATCATTATTGGATCATCGAATTCAAGAATTTGGGATATAGAATTTAAGATGTATTCTCTTTCAGTTAATACATTTTTCTGGAAATGCTATATTTTATAAAGCTTAAAATACACAATCTAATAATTCAGAACTATAGAATTTATTACATCCAACAATTTAGAAATTTATTATTCAGAATTTTATAATTTAGAATTTTGGAATTTAGAATCGCGGAAATCGGAATCTTTGAACTCGAAATTTTGGACTAGGAATCTTAGAATTTAGAATCTGTGAATGCAGAACTTTGAAATTCAAAATTATGGAACTCAGAATTTTGAAATTCCGAATCGAATCTTGGAATCCAGGAATCTTCGTGTTTAGAATTTTAGAATACAGAATTTTGGAGTTTGAAAATCTAAAATCTAGAGGTAAACATTAAGTATTCAGAATATTGGATTCAAGAGCTTGAGATTTAGAATTCAAGATGTATTTTCTTTGCTGCGTGAAACATGTTCTTGAGTAATCGTGTTATTCAAAGCAAACTATATGTATTCAGTATAAAAAAAAACCAAAATATAAGTCCCACCTATTCGTCTCAATCTCGATCTGGTTTTAATTTTTATTGAATATACATAGCATCCTTTGAAAAACACGATACTCAAAAGCATGTCTTGCCTGGTAAACTGTTGTAGAGAAATAAGGATTTTGCAATTAAACTCCGCCCTCTTGGCTCACGACGAATAAAAAAAATCTTCACAATTGAGATAGGGTGGGTGGGTGGGGCTTATATTTTGTCCCTTTTTCCTTAATATACGTAGTCATCTTTTCAAAACAAAAACTTAAAACATGTTGAAAATGATAAATTTTTGTAGGAAAGTATGGATTAGGGAAATTATTTGCCAAGATAAGACTAATTTTGGGAAATCACATAGTCTCTAAGAAAATACCGGGCGGGTGGGCGGGACTATTGCTTGATAAGATAAAATTGAACAATATTAAGAGTAGTCACTGAAATGAAGACATGGTAGGTGGGTGGGGCTACTGTTTAATTATAAGACTCGTCAGAGAAAAGTTAAATTCAGCCCCGCCCACCTCTTTTCTCTATTTCACTAACTTATTTTGACAAATTGTAGAATCTAAGAGTTAAAACACAGTTTTTAAAAATGTAATATTTTAAATTCAAAATTTTAGAATTTAGAATTTTGGAATTTAGAATGACGGTACTTTGGAATCTCGGAAAACGGAATCTTGAAACTCGGAATTTTGGAACTCGGAATCTTCTTAGAATTTGAAAACTTAGACTTTAGAATCTTAGGATTCAAAATTTTTGAACTCAGAATCTTGGAATTCAGTTTATTTGAATTTAGAGTTCTTGAATTTACGATCTTAGAATCTGAAAATCTAAAATTTCGAGCTTGAAATTAAGTATTAAGAATTTTGTATCGAATTCAAGAGCATTTTTCTGGAAATGCAATATTTAATAAAGCTTAAAATTCAGGATTTAATAATTCAAAACTATAGAACTTAAACACAACAATTTAGAAACTTATAATTCACAATTGTATAATTTAGAATTTCGAAACTTAGAATCGCGGAAATTGGAATCTTGAAACTCGAAATTTTGGAACTAGAAATCTTAGAATGTAGAGTCTGGAAATGGAGAATTTTGAAATTCAGAATTCTGGAACTCCGAATCTTGGTAGGTATTTAGAATTTTAGAATATAAAATTTTGGAATTTAGAATCTTAGAATTTAAAATTAAGCATTAAGAATTTTGGAACATCAAATTCAAGAGCTTGAGATTTAGAATTCAAGATGTATTTTCTTTGAGTTCATGCAGTTTGCTAAAAATGCAATATTTTAAACTCAGAATTTTAGAATTTAGAATTTTGGAATTTAGAATGACAGGACTTTGGAATCTCAGAAAACGGAATTTTGGAACTTGGAAGTTTGGAATTCGGAATCTTAGAATTTGGAATCTTGGAATGTAAAATCTTAGGACCTAGAATCTTGAAATTCAGAATTTTGGAACTCAGAATCTTGGAATCTGGGAACCCAGAATTTAGGGATCTAGAATATTAGTATTCAAAATTTTAGAATTTACATAGAATCGCGGGAATCGGAATCTTGAAACTCGGAATTTTGGGACTCGGAATCTTCTTAAAATTTGAAAACTTAGAATTTATAATCTTACGATTTAAAATTTTTGAACTCAGTCTTGGAATTTAGTTTATTTGAATTTAAAATCCTAGAATTTACGATCTTAGAATCTGAAAATCTAAAATTTCGAGCTTGAAATTAAGTATTAAGAATTTTGTATCGAATTCAAGAGCATTTTTCTGGAAATGCAATATTTAATAAAGCTTAAAATTCAGGATTTAATAATTCAAAACTATAGAACTTAAACACAACAATTTAGAAACTTATAATTCACAATTGTATAATTTAGAATTTTGGAACTTAGAATCGCGGAAATTGGAATCTTGAAACTCGAAATTTTGGAACTAGAAATCTTAGAATGTAGAGTCTGGATCTGTAGAATTTTGAAATTCAGAATTCTGGAACTCCGAATCTTGGTAGGTATTTAGAATTTTAGAATTTAGAATTTTAGAATTTAAAATTTTAGAATTTGAATATTTAAAATCTAGAGGTTAAAATTAACAATTAAAAATTTTGGATTATTAAATTCAAGAGATTGAGATTTAAAGTTGAAGATGTATTTTCTTTGAGTTCACGCCGTTTTCTGAAAATGCAATATTTTTACAAGCTTAAAATTCAGGATTTAATAATTTAGAGCTTTAGCACTTAAATTCAGCAATTTAGAAACTCATAGTTTAGAATTTTATAATTTAGAATCCTAGAATGTAGAATGACAGGAATTTAGAATCGCGGAAAACGGAATCGGAATCTTAGAATTTAGAATCGTGGAATACAGAATCTTGGAATTCAGAGTTTTGAAATGTCGTTAGAAGCCAAAATCGAAGAATTTAGAATCTTGGTATTTAGAATTTTAGAATTTAGAATCTTGGAATTTATGATCTTGGAATGTGAAAATCTAAAATTTAGAGCTTAAAATTAAATATTCTGAATTTTGTATCAGCGAATTCAAGAATTTGAGACTTAGAATTTAAGATATATTTTCTTTGGGTGAATGGATTTTTCTGAAAATGTAATATTTTTAAAGTTAGAAATTCAGCTTCTAATAATTTAGAACTATGGAACTTAAATCCAACAGTTTAGAAACTTATAATTCAGAATTTTTGGAATTTAAAATCTTGGAATTTAGAATCGCGGAAATCGGAGTCTTGAAACTCGGAATTTTGGAACTCGGAATCTTAGAAGTTGAAATCTTGGAATTTAGAATCTTGGAATCCAGAATCTAGGAATCTACAATTTTGGGATTTAGAATCTTAGAATTTACGATCTGAAAATCTAAAATTTAGAGTTTAAAATTAAGTCTTAAGAATTTGAAAACTGCCGATGTTTGTTTTTGAAAAAGTTTGAGACAATCTTAGTGTATTTTTTTTAATTTGAAGGAATTTTGAATACACTGTTGTCTAAATAAGCTTTTTGCATTAAAAAATATTATTTGATGTTTTGAATGATTTTTCGGTCTATAGAAATTTAATATTTACATAATTTCGTTACTGTTAAAGGCAATCAAGACACAGTTATTATGAATAATTACAAAATAAAATTTATGGTACATACATATAATTCATTTCTAATAGAAATATAGATCAACTTTAAATACCTGATCACCTTAACAAAGATGGCACATTTTTCATAATTAAAAAAATGGGAACCTTGAAAGTCCTCGCTTGAACCGAATTTCTTCAATAAAATTAAAAAAAAGATATGTAGAACATAATTACGGCAAAGTTTATATGACGGCCCAATCGCCCCAGCAAACAGTTGCCAAATTGATATTATACAAGTAGCTTGTTACCCATTAATCGGTTCACTTTTATTGGCCGATAACGAAAATCCGACTCCACTCAGTTTAATTACAATTTACGCAAATTCCCGATATCTTAAAAACCCGCCATTTTATTCCACATTTACAGAAACCGCTTTTACAATAATTAGACCGCCCGCCGAGCCAAAAAATCCTCATTATCACCACTTTACATAAAAATCATTAAAAACAACCTCGTCTTTTTTAAAACGTGATCTCTCCTAAAAGCGCCCGCAGCCAATGCATGATTTACGAATTGATTAATTGTAGAATTACTTAAGTTTTTTCGGTGATCGTGAGTTTGCAAATCACTCAGCTGAATTTAAAACGAGGGAAAATTTGCGGGCTACGACGTACGTTAATTGATACGTACGACCGTAAGGTAGGGAGTTATCGACGATAAACCGATGAGTTTATCTGGCGATCAGCACATAGCCGTGCTCGCAGTTGCCACATAAAATTTAAATAATTCCGCTAAAAAATCCCAACTGGACACCAATTTGGCGAGAATTAATTTTTTGTCTTGCGAAATGTACGTCACGCCGGTTAAGGGGGGTTTACGCAACGATAACGTAGCGGTTACTGCGTGTAAATTTGCGAGTCGTTTGTGTTTCTTGCTAGTTTACGATTAATGAAGATATCGCGACGAGGATTCTAATAATCCATTTCTTGTAGACGCCCTGCCTTCGGCTTTCCATGTTTGTATAATACGGGTTATTTTAACTATGCACTTGTGACGTGCTTTTGCAGCTTTAACATACCAAGTGTCCACGTTTGTTGCGTATACATATAAATTAGCTGTTTATATTGGTACTGCACATTAAAATAACCCCCGGTGTGTAATATCTACTTGCTATTACGTTTGCATGCTATCACTATTCATCTTCATTTATTGCCTATTTTATTTCTATGTTAAACAATTACCATTTTAATAACGAGGTTTGTTTCTAGTACGTCTGAAGTCATTGTATTGTTTGTGTTTCCTTTTGGAGTCACTGGATTTCTACACATTCAAATAAATGTTGCAGTTTATGTAATTGTTTTTGTTATCATAGAACAATCTCGGTTTGATACGATTAAATAAAGAACCGAAAGGTGTGGTTGCTGTTTTCAACTCCTCGTTTGTTTTTAATTTGCAACTTACGCAGCTACTGTTTATTATGCATAATTCTCGAATTAATTAAACAAAGATACAATTTTTTATTGCAACATTAAAAACATCAGGTTCGAATTCGGAAGTAAGCGACGAGAACAGAAGAGTAAAGTTGGCGGTTTTGAGTTTTTAGTAGAAGTATTACAAAATTGATAGTATAAAAAAATAGTGTTTTAATGGGGAATTTGCATTTGTTTCGAAAATTTCCAAATCTGTGTGTTGTGAATTCAATAAAAGACGCAATGTTTTATTTTCCCAAACTGAAAGTTTTGAGAAAAAAAATGAAAAACTAAAATTGTAATGCCTCAGCTTTATATTCCGAGATATTTCAAATTCTAAGTTCTAGATTTCCGTCGATCGACAATCAAACCAAGGTGGAATCATGAATTTCAAACTTTAAATAACTGCAAGATATACATTAAAGACTTTTCAAAAGGCATTGATTAGATTTTACGTTGTTTTCGAAACTGAATATATTTAAAAATATGAATTCATGGTATTTCTAAAAATTCAAAAATGCATTTTTCTAAAAATGATATCTTTAAGGACTACAAATTCCGGATATAATAATTCCAGAATTTTATGTATCCGAAATCTGAAGAATCTGGAATCTTGAAACCCGGAATCTTAAGAATTCGGAATCTTAGGTACTTAGAATCTTAATAATCCAGAATTTTAGAACCCGGAGTTTTAGAACCCGGATTCTTCGAACCCGGAGTCTTAGAATCTGGAATCTTACAATCTGGAATCTTAGAATCTATGATATTGGAATCTAGAATCATGGATTTTGGGACGTTAGAATCTAGAATTTGAAATATTAAAATTTAGAATGTTAGAATATGAAATCTTAAAATTTGTTGGGCTCTGAGAATTTGAAATCTTGGAATTAAAAATCTTTTTTGAGAATATAGATGTTAGAACCTGAAGGATCGCAGAACATAATGTTCAGGCATTCAGAATTAGAAGCTTTTTGAGCGCCGATTTTGAAATTGAGACATTATTCATTTGCTTTTGAACTTTATTTCTTTTATCTTATTAGAACCCGTATTCTTAGAATTAGAAATCTTAGAATCTGGAATCTTAGAAACCGGAACCTCAGAGGCCAGAATATTAGAGTCAGAACCTCAGAGTCCGTAATCTCAGAATCCGGAATCTTACAACCTGGAATGTTAGAAAGTGGAATCTTAGAATCTGGAATCTTAAAATCCGGAATCCGAAGAATTCAGAATTTTAACAATCTGGAATCGTAAGTACCCGGAATTTTTAAAATTCGGAATCATAAGAATCCGCAATTTTAAGAATCCGGTATCTTAAAACCCGTACTCTTAGAAACAGGAATCTTAGAACCCGGAATTTTAGAATCCGTAATCTTAGAATACGGAATCTTGGAATTCGGAATTTTTTAATCCGGAAACTTTGGATCCGGAATCTTATAATACGGAATCTTAGAACCCGGAGTCGTAGAACCTGGAATCTTAGAATCTAGAATTTTTTTACGTTGTTTTTGAAACTGTATATATTTATGAATCTGAATTCATCGTATTTCTAAAAATTCAAAAATACATTTCTTTTTAAATGAAATATTTTTAAGGGCTACAATCACAAATTCAGGATATAATAATTCTAAAACTTAGAATTCAGAATCTTAGAATATGGGTTCTTAGAACCAGGAACCTTAGAATCCGGAATACTAAAATCCGGAATACTAAAATCTGCAATCTTAAGAATCCGGAATCTTAGAACCCAGAGTTTTAGAACCCGCAGTCTTAGAACCCGGTGTCTGAAAACCCGGTGTCTTAGGACCTGGAGTCTTAGAATTCGGAATCTTAGAATCCAGAATCTTAGAATCCGGAATCTTAGAATCCGGAATCTTAAAATCCGGAATCTTATAATCCGGAATCCTAAGAATTCGCAATCTTAGAATCCGGAATCTTAAAAATCCGCAATCCTAACAATCCGGAACCTTAAGTACCCAGAGTCTTAGAACCCGGAGTCTTAGAACCCGGAGCCTTAGAACCTGGAGTCTTAGAATCTGGACTCCAAAGAATTCGGAATCCATAATGTTAAATAACCGGAATCTTAAAAATTCGGGATCTAAGAATATGGAATCTTAAGAAACCGAAATCTTTGGAAATCGGAATGTTAAGAATCCCGAATCTTAGAAACCGGGATCTTAGAATTCGGAATCTTAGAATCAGGAATCTTAGAATCCGGAATCTTAAAATCCGGAATCTTATGAACCGGAATCCTAAGAATTCGCAATCTTAGAATCCGGAATCTTAAGAATCCGGAATCCTAACAATCCGGAATCTTAAGTACCCAGAGTCTTAGAATCTGGAGTTCAAAGAATTCAAAATCCAGAATCTTAAATACCCGGAATTTTAAGAATTCGGGATCTAAGAATCCGAAATCTTAAGAAAGCGGAATCTTAAGAATCCGGAATCTTAGAACCCGGAATCCTAGAACCCGGAATCTTAGAACCCGGAATCTTAAGAATCCCGAATCTTAGAAGCCGGGATCTTAGAATACGGAATCATGGAATCCGGAATCTTGGAATCCGGAATCTTAGAATCACGGATCTTAGAATCAGGAATATTAAGAATCCGGAATCTTCGAACCCAGAGTTTTAAAACCCGGAGGCTTGGAATTCGGAATCTTAGAATCCGGAATCTTATAAACCGGAATCCTAAGAATTCGCAATCTTAGAATCCGGAATCTTAATAATCCGGAATCCTAACAATCCGGAATCTTAAGTACCCAGAGTCTTAGAACCCGAAGTCATAGGATCTGGAATCCAAAGAATTCGAAATCCAGAATCTTAAATACCCGGAATCTTAGAACCCGGAAGCTTAGAACCCGGAATCTTAGAAACCGGAATCTTAGAACCCGGAATCTTAGAACCCGGAATCTTAGAATCCGGAATTTGAGAATACGGAATCTTGGGATCCGGAATCTTGGGATCTGGAATCTTGGGATCCGGAATCTTTGAATACGGAATCTTAGAAACCAAAATCTTAGAATCCGGAAACTTAGAACCCTGAATCTTAGAATCCGGAATCTTAGAATCTGGAATCCTAAGAATTCAGAATCTTAACAATCCGGAATATTAAAAGTATCCGGTATCTTAAGAATTCGGGATCTAAGAATCCGGAATCTTAACAAACCGGAATCTTAAGAATCCGGAATCTTAGAACCCGTAATTCTCTGGAATCTTAATTACCCAGAGCTTTAGAACCCGGAGTCTTAGAACCCGGAGTCTCAGATCTCGGATTCTTAAACCCGGAGTCTCAGAACCCGGAGTCTTAGAACCCGGAGTCTTAGAACCCGGAGTCTGAATTTTAGAATTTTAAAGTCGAACTAGAATCATCAATTTCAAACTTTAAAGAACTCCAAATTGTACCTTAAAGATTTCTCAAAAGGCTTTGTTTTTTAAACAGTATTTAAAAATTTTCATCTGTAGTTTTTTCAAAAAATTCAAAAGTGCATTTTTCTGAAAATACAACGTATTTAAAATCTTAAAATTCAAGAGTGCAGAACTCACGTCCAACAATTTCGAACCTTGGAATGCAAGACTCAATGAACTCAGAATCTTTAAATCCAGAATCTTGGAATCGAGAATCTTAGAATTCAGGATATTGAAATTGAAAATCTTAGAATTTAGAATTTAGAATTTGAAAATTTAAAATTTAGAGCTCAGAATGTAGTATTAAGAATTTGGATCATAGAATTCAAAAATTTGCGAATTAGCCTCATGGTGCAATATTTTTAAAAGCCTAAAATTCGATCTAATAGTTGAGAACTGTAAACTTAAGTTCAACAATTTAGAATCTTGGAATTCAGATCTTTAAATCTGGAACGTTGAAAAATGGAATCTGGAAACCATGAATCTTGAAATTCGGAATCTTTTAATTCAGAATCTAGGCATTCAGGATCTTGGAATTAAGAATCTTAGAATTTGAAACTGTAAATTTAGAACTTAAAGAATTTATTAATTAAGAATTTTGAATCAAAGAATTTAAAAATTTGTGATTTACCCTTTAAGATGTATGTGCTTTGAGTTAATGCATTTTTCTCATATTGTATGCAATATTTTTTAAATCCTAAAATTCAGGATCTAATAGTTCAGAACTCAAGAACTGAAGCCCAACAATTTAGAATCTTGGAATCTACAATTTTGAAAGTTAGAATCTTGGAATCTAAACGCTTACAACCTATAATGCTCTAATTTAGACTCTCAGAAGTTACAATTTTAGAATTTAAACATTTTGAATTTACAGTTTAAAATGTAGTATTAAGAATCTTCACATTTAGAATCTTGGAATTTGAAATGTGAAATCTAAAATCTTGAAGTCTAGAATCTTGGAATTTTTAAAATCTTAGAATTTAGAGTTCACAACCTTGTGTTTTAGAGCACAAAGAAATAGGTCGAAATTTTATTACCTTGAGTTTATTTTCAGAATGTAGTTATTATTATTTGAAATTAGGGAGTCAAGACTTCAAAATTTTAAGACGACGGGTTCGTTGTAAGTTTTTTTCATTAGATGTTCAGTATTTTGCTTTTGAAAAATTGAATAAAAGCAATCAATACGATTTCGTAAAGAACCCAGTCTTAAAATTTTAAAGATTTTATGATATTAAAATTCACTTCACGGTTTCAAAAGTTACAAAAATTTGAACTCGCTTATATTTTTAAAGATTTTACTATCGAGTCTTTAGATATTAAATACAACAGGTTCATGAATTGCAAAAATTTATTATCTACTAACTCGTAACCACGAATTTGGGTGGCACGTAATATTTAAATCAAGATTTATGAAACTCAGTCTTACAAAGTTTTTAACTTAATAATAATTAAAGTAGTACTTAGGATTACGATTTTAGAACTGTAGTACTCAAAATTTGCATGGTATCCATTATTCATGAGTTCATTGTAGATAAGTAAAAACATAAAATAATATTAGTGTAAAATATTCGGTCCCAAAGTACAACCTTCAAGGTTGAAATCCACAACGGTTAAATATTAAGATTAGAAATTGCAAAGTGTGTAAAGTAGATTTTTGGAACTCCAATATTTACGACTTTGAAATTCCAGACACAAAATTTCAATTTCTTTTGACTTAATGGTTTGGTTTTGAAACCATAAAATATTAAACGTAAAACCATAAACGCACGTACATATTTTTTTTGCTTTTCTATACTTTTCAAATGTTAAAATATCTTTAATGTATAAATCTGATTGTATAATTATTATTAATAACGTAACCGATTTCCAATGCGTACAGTTTAGAAATCTTTCTTTTGGTCAACAGGCTGTTATCCAGTACACTTAATCTTTTTTCTAAAATTCTGCTACTTCATCTGATTAATTTAATTACCGAAATTAACATTCGCCAGATGGTTACCAACCGAAATTAATTCCGCGTGGACATCTCTGCAGACATCTTAATTACTTGTAATTTTTTCTCAAGAGTATAAGTATATACACTCTAAACCTTGGTGAGGGTGTCAGCGTGAAAGAAGAAACGTACGATGATACATGATTTATGAGCGTTCCTAATTATACACTGCGAGTCAAAGACTCTAATAATAACATATTAGGATTTATATTTTCACAGCAGACGAATTTTTTTCATATAATCTTTACAAAGCCATTCATTACGTATTTTAATTGGATTGAAAATAATCAAAGCACTCGTCGCAAGAATTTCACTATCTAATCATTATAAAACGCTGGTTGCCGCCATAACGGCCTCCTTTGTTTTAGGCCCCTAATCCGAACAAACCGAACAATCAAATCCAGCGCGCCCATCTAACGGGCACAAATCGGGCGGTCCCGCTGGCCAAACGCTCCATCGGTCCGAGTATCGTAAAAACGTCGATAAATCATCAATTTATTCATGAAAATGTTGTAGATTTTTATAACACACCCAATAAACATGAAGATATGCGAATAATGTGCCTTAACAGTTCCGCAAGATCAGGCGAATTTTGAAATTTCATAAATTTTAGTGTGTTTACGGCTTTTTTATTATACACGCCTTCGTAATAAAATTCGGCACTATTATGTAAAACGATACCACGAATCGAAATATGTTAATTACAATTTTCTTGGCTTGCTTTTCTAAAGCGGTAGCTGCGAATGCTAATTAATTATTTGTATTGAATTTTTTCGGCGGTAATTATTTTCTCATTATTTCCACGATTTGTGACCAGTTCGGCGTTTTTGCGGGAATTCTTTCTTCTTGCTTCAATAATTTTTCCACAGGCTTCTTTCGACCGTTTTTCGCTAATTTATTACACAATGAACAAGTTTCCAATTTCTTTAATTGCATCAGGAGTAAAACTGTTAATTCGTGGAAAGAGAAAACGAATCTTGTAATGGGATTAATTAGAATTTCCACATGGGTGCTGATCTATAAAAATCGTATTTATTTATTTACTTAAGCAAAAAAGTGCTGGTCCGTTTTCAAGTAATGGTGTTTTTATTGCTACTGTTCTTAAATTTTGTTGAGCGTTGTGACTATTTTCTATTCAATACTTAATATTAAATATATTAGTTTTAGCTTGTTTAAAAATAACTGTTCTCAGTGACCATAAATTCGATATAAAGCAAACCTTTTTATACAGTTTAGCTATTATTCAATTCACATTAGTTTTATTGGTTGTAATTTATTATAATTGACAGTTTTCTTTAATTAACTACACCGTAAATTAGCTTCTGGTTGGAAAAACTACCTAAATTCCAATTATTTGTAGGTTATTTAAAACATCTAGAACAGTTTCTGACGCACAAGGCCTTTTAACCTGTGAGAATTTTCCTTTGACATTAAAATTTTAATTAATCGCTCTAATTAATTAGTACAAATTTATGTGTATACATAAACAAAAGATACAGGTTCCAATAGTGGTTTTGATAGTGAAAATTGTAGAACAAGTTCATTCAAAATGAAAGTTTCAGATCTGAGATTTCACAACCAAAAGTCAAACCCAAAATTGTACCTAAAATTTCGAAATTTTCAAAATGCTAATTTTGAATACATTATTTATATTTTAAAAAAAGGTTCTCTGCTGTTGTGGTAAGAACCTAGAATTTGGTCTTGGAAATTGTACAACAAATTCATTGAAAATTAATGTTTTCAGATCTAAGATTTTCAAATTTCAGAATTCAAAGCTCAAAATTGTATAAAAAAATCGAAAATTTCAAAATTCAGACTTTGTGATCTTTCAAAATTTGAGAATTCAACGCCCAACGACATATTCATTCAAAATCAAAATCTACATATCTAAACTTTCAGAACTTGAAAAATCAACGTCAAAATTGTGTTAAAAATTTCGAAATTAAAAAATTTTGACTTCGAAACTGTACTACAAATTAATTCAAAATTTATATGACAGAATTCAAAGCACAAAATTGTATTGAAAATTTCGAAAACTTAAAAATTTTGACTTTAGAACTTTTGAGTTAGAACTTGGTGCTTATAAATTGATTGTGGAAATTGTACAACAAATTCAATCAAAATCTAATTTTACAGATTTAAACTTTCAAAACTTGAAAATTCAACCTCAAAAACGTATTAAAAATTTCGAAATTTTCAAAATTTTGGCTTCGAAACTGTACTTTAAATTAATTCAGAATTTAAGTTTGAGAATTCAAAGCACAAAATTGTATTTCAAATTTGAGAATCTTTAAAACTCTGATATTGGAAACATCATTTATTCTCTATGAATAGATTCTATGCTATTGTAGTTAGAACTTCCTGTTTATAAATTGAGAGTCGAGATTATATGACGAGTTCATTCAAAATTAAACTTTTCAGATTTAAGACCTCAAAATTCGAGAATTCGAATTCCAAAATTGCATATAAAATTTCATATGATTTTGATTGAATACGTCATTCATATTTTACAAATAGGTTCAGCGGTATCAAGCTCACAACTTAGTGTTAATAAACAGATAATGAACTTGTCTGTGATAGTGAGAGTCGAAATTATAGAACAAATTCATTCAAAATCAAAATTTTTAGATCTACGCTTTCGAAAATTTGATTTTGAAAGTATACAAAAAATTTAATTCAAAATTTAAGTTTGAGAATTTAAAGCACAAAATTGTACTGAAAAATTTCAAATCAAGGTTTTCAGATCTAAGGTTTCAAAATTTTGACTTTGAACTAACAAATTCATTTAAAATTTAAGTTTGAGAATTCAAAGTACAAAATTGTATTTAAAAGTTAAACTGATTAATCTTGCAGAATTTACATTTCACAAATAGGTTCTGTGATTTGTTGTTAGAATTTAGTGCTTATAAATCGATTGTGGAAATTGTACAACAAATTTATTCAAAATTAGAATTTTCAGATCTGAGATTTCAAAATTCGATAACCAAAGCTCAAAATTGCATGTAAAATTTGGAACATTCCAAAATACAAATTTTTAATACATTTAAATTTTCTTAAGGTTCTGCGCTATTGTGGTTAGAAGTGTTTATAAGTTGATCTTGAACTTGTTAACAAATTCATTCAAAATTAATTATTTCAGATCTAAGATGTTCAAATTTGGAAATCCAAGCCAAAAAAGCTATAAAAAATTCGAAAATTTCAAAATTGTAATTAAAATTTGAGAAATTTTGCAATTACACAACAAATTCTTTCAAAATCCAAGTTTTCAGATCTAAACTTTCAAAATTTTGACTTTCAAACTATACAACAAATGCATTTAAAAATTTGAGATTTCAGAGTACGAAATTGTATTTAAAAGTTCATAAATTGAAAAATTTTGATTAATGTTTCCACAGATAGGTTCTGTGATGTTTAAGTTAAAACTTATCGCTTATAAAACTGATTGTGGAAATTGTATAACAAATTCATTAAAAATTGAAGTTTTCAGATCTGAGATTTCAAAATTGCATATAAAATTTCGAAAATTTCAAAATACTAATTTTGAGTAGGTACAACAACCAAGTTCTGCGCTATTGTGGCTATAAGTGTATATAAATTGATTTTGGAAATCGTACATCAAATTCATTAAAAATTAATAATTTCAGATTTAAGGATTTTCAAATTTGACGATCAAAGCCCGAAGTGCTATAAAAAATTTCGAAAATTTCAAAATTCTGACTTTGTAACCTTTGAAAATTTGAGAATTCAAAGCTCAATATTGTATTTAAAATTTCGAAAATTTCAAAATTTTGATTTTGAATACTTGATTTATCTTTTTTACTAATAGGTTCTGTGCTATCATACTTAGAAATTAGTATTTATAAATTGAGAGTGAAAATTACTTAACAAATTCATTCAAAATTAAAATTTTCAGACGTAAAATTTCCAAGTTTGAGAATTCAAAGCCTAAAATACTATTTAAAACTGCAAAAATTTCTAAATTCTGATTGTGCATAGATCTTTTATATTTTATGAATAGTTTCTGTATTATGGTTTGAACTTGGTGTTTATAAGCTGGAAGTCGGACAACAAATTCATACAAAGTTCAAGTTTTTAGATCTAAGATTTAAAATTTTGAAAATTTAGAGCCAAAAATTCCACTTAAGATTTCCAAATTTGAAAATTCCAATTTTGAATACATTATTTAAGTTTACGAATAAGTTGTGTGTGATCGTAATTACAACTTAGTGGTTATAATTAAATTCATAGTGGAAATTGTACAACAAACTCATTCAAAATTAATGTTTTCAGATCTAAAATTTCCACATTTGAGAATTTAAATCTCAAAATGGCATTCAAAATTTTGAATCTGAAAATTTCAAAACTTCTCATTTTGAACACATCATTTATATTTTACGAATATGTTCTATACTATCATGGTTAGAATTTTGTGTTTATAAATTGGGAGAGGAAATTATACTATAGAATGCCACATCAAAAGTTTCAGATCTAAGTTTTCAAAATTTTAACTTTAAAACTGTACAACAAATTTATTTAAAATTTAAATTTGGGAATTCAAAACAGAAAAATGTATTTAAAAGTTCAAAAATTTCAAAATTCTGATTAATGAATTAAACCAATAGGTTCTGTGATTTTGTAGTTAGAACTTAGTGCTTATAAACTGATTGTGGAAGTAACAAATTCATTTAGAATTAAAGTTTTCAGATCTAAGATTTCAAAATTTTAGAAGGTTCTGCGCTATTCTGGTTAGAAGAGTTTATAAGTTGATCTTAGAAATTGTACAAAAAATTCATTAAAAACTAATAATTTCAGATGAAAGGATTTTTTAATTTGAAAATCAAAGCCCAAAATGCAATACAAAAGTTCGAAATTTCAAAATTTTGACTTTGTAACTTATCAAATTTGAGAATTCAAAGCTCAAAATTGTACTTAAAATTTCGGAAATTGCAAAATTTTGATGTTGAATACATGATTTATATTTTACGAATATAAACTGAGAGTGAAAATTATAGAACAATTCTATTCATAATCAAAGTTTTCAGATCAGTTTTCAAACTTTGAAAATTCAAAGCTGGAAATTGTATTAAAAATTTCTAAAATTTATAAATTCTGACTTTGAATACATTATCTAATTTTACGAATAGGTTCTGTGCTATCGTGCTTAGAACTTAGCGTTTGTAAATTGAGAGTGAAAATTACATCGGAAATTCATTGAAAATTAAAATTTTCAGTTCTAATATTTCAAAGTTTGACAAGTCAAAGTCCAAAATGGCATTCAAAATTTTGAATTTGAAAATTTCAAAATTCTGATTTTGAAAACATTTATATTTTACGAATAGGTTCAGTGCTATCATGTTTATAAACTGAGAGTGAAAATTACACAACAAATCCATTCAAAATCAAAGTCTTCAAACTCAAAATTCAAAGCTCAAAATTGTATTAAAAGTTTCAAAAATGTATAAATTCTGACTTTAAATACATTATTTACATTCTATGAATAGATTCTGCGTTAAATGCTTAAAACTTAGTGTTTACAAATCGAGATTGAAAATTATATAACAACGTCAGCCAAAACAAAAATTTTCACATCTAATATTTCAAAGTTTGAAAATTCAAAACCCAAAATCCTATTTAAAATTGCGAACATTTCAAAATTCCGTTGTGATTCTGTGTGTCTTTTATATTGTCTGAATAGTTTCTGTGTTTTTATGATTGAACTTATTGTTTGTAAGCTGAGCATGGAAGTCGGACAACAAATTCATACAAAGTTGAATTTTTAGATCAAGGATTTAAAATTTTGAGAATTTAAAGCCCAAAATTCCATTAAAATATCAAAAATTCTAATTTTGAATACATTAAGTTGTGTGCTATCGTAATTACAACTTAGAGTTTACAATTAAATTGATAGGGGAAACTACAACAAAATTGTATTTAAAAGTTCAAAAATTTGAAAATTCTGATTAATGTTGTACCATTTATATTACACAAATAGGTTCTGTGATATTGCAGTTAGAACTTAGTGCTTATAAATTGATCGTGGAAATTGTACAACAAATTCATCCAAAATTAAAGTTTTCAGATCTGAGATTTCAAAATTTGAGAATTCAAAGCCCAAAACTGCATGTAAAATTTTGAAATTTTCAAAATACTAATTTTGAATACAACACTTAAATTTTATGAGCATCTTGGAAATTGTACAATAAATTAATTAGAAATTAATTATTTCGGATCTAAGATTTTCAAATTTGAGAGTCAAAGCCCAAAATGCAATTAAAAATTTCGAAAATTTCAAAATTCTGATTTTGTAAATTTTAAAAATTTGAGAATCCAAAGCTCAAAATTGAATTTAAGCTTTCGGAAATTGCAAAATTTTGATTTTGAACACATGATTTATATTTTACGCATAGGTTCTGTGCTATCATGTTTATAAACTGAGAGTGAAAATCAAAATTATACAACAAATCCATTCTAAATCAAGGCTGACGGATCAAAGTCTTAAAACTTTGAGAATTCAAAGCTCAAAATTGTATAAAAATTTCGAAAATTTATATATTCGGACTTTGAACACATTATTTATATTTTACGAATAGGTTCTGTGAATACAACATTTAAATTTTAGGAGTAGGTTCTAAGTACGCTATTGTGGTTAGAAATGTTTATAGGTTGATCTTGGAAATTGTACAACAAATTCATTCAAAATTAATTATTTCAGACCTAAGATTTTCAAATCTGAGAATCAAAACCCAAAATGCTATTAAAAATTTCGAAAATTTCAACATTCTGATATGTAACCTTTCAGAATTTGAGAATGCAAAGCTCTAAATTGTATTTAAAAATTCGGAAATTGCAAAATTTTGATTTTGAACGCATGATTTATATTTTAAGAGTAGATTCTGTCCTATCCTGTTTATAAACTGAGAGTGAAAATTATAGAAAAAATCCATTCAAAATCAAGGTTTTCAGATAAAAGTTTTCAAACTTCGAACATTCAGAGCTCAAAATTGTAGTAAAAATTTCGAAAATTTAAAAATTCTGACTATATGTGTTTTACGAACAGGTGCTTGGTATCATGCTTAGTATTTCTTATAAATTGAGAGCGAAAATTAAGTACAGAAAAAATTCATTCAAAATTAAAATTTTCAGATTTAATATTTCACATTTTGAAAATACAAAGCTGTTGTTATGATTTGAACTGTGTGTTTATAAGTTGAGAATGCAGTTTAGATCTAAGATTTAAAATTTCGAGAATTCAAAGCGCAAAATTACATCTAAGATTTCGAAAATTTCAAAATTCTGATTTTTTATATTTTACGAATATGTTCTGTGCTCTCATGGTTAGAACTTCGTGTTTATAAATTAATCAAGAGTTTTATACAATAACTTCAATCAAAATTAATGTTTTGATCTAAGATTCCGAAATTTGAGAATTCAAAGTCCAAATTCCAAAATTACATTTAAAATTACAAAGAATTCAAAATTTGTTTTTTTTTAACACAAAAGTTTTTATTAAATCAGGAGTCTGGATAATATCAACTCGGTAACAGTAGATTTAGGCTAGATGTTCAGGTTTTAAAAAAACTAATGGAATGAAAAATGTTGATCCTCCTTGTTAAAGGTTAAGGCTTTTTTCAAATTTTTGAACATTCTTAACGAAACGGTTTCAAAACTTTTTTTCGTCACTAAGTGGGTTTAGATTTTTTTATGTTCTTTTTTCGTTTTAGTGCAACTTTCATATCAGAATATTAAAATTTCTGTGATCTACAGAAATTTAAATATTCAACACTTTCAAATTCCCCTTTCACTAACGCTTGCGTGTTCATATCAACAAATAATGTACATACATATATCATAAAAATACGAGTGATTGTTGCCATCACAAATATTTACAAAGTAATGTTAACAATAGTCAGTCAAATAAGGGTTTAACGATTACATGTTTGTTAAAAAAAAAACGCTGCACATGTTTTGTGTTTTTCGAAAATCTGAATTTTTATAAATATCCGGTAATTATTATGGTGTTAAAGATGTAACAATAAGTAGTAAATTTAATTTATTAAAAAAATTAACACTTGAGTATTTGTTGATACTAAGTAAATGAATTTTCTGTACAAGCGGCAGGGTGCGGTTTCGCACCATCTCATCGCCACACTTTGCCAAAACCTATATATCCTTCACTCCGTCCATCATTTCGTAGGCCTCGCTAATCATAAATTCATAAATCCTAATGGGATCGGTCCACAATTATGGTTTTAGGCATCAACCTCACTCCTCGATGCATCATCAGCATTGTTTGCGTTTGAAATTTCAGATATCCGATAGCTTTAATCCTTCCTTGTACGTAGGTGCCGCGTAGGCCGTCCGACATAAATAAAACTGTTTAGCATCCCATCTCCACTAGTAAATCTCCTCTGCACCGATTATTTATCGCACAATTTTTTTCCAACTTTTTGCTCGTTGCATCACGCGAAAACTTCGCTTTAGCATCAAACCCGCTTACATGTTAATTTGCATAACGTAACGCAGCGTTGCGCAACGCTTTTCGGTAATTGATTGATTTATCGGGCCGCTAATACCGACAAATATTCTAGTTAATTTTCGAGTAAATCTAAAATCCGACATTTATGTGGACCTGCAACGGAATTAGTAAAACACATGTCCGGAACCATAAAGCGGCAATAACAATTAATTTTAAAGTAGTGTTATAGGTAATAAAACATGGAACGACCGTGTTAATTTTACGACGAAGGTAGATACACACACGTTTCGTAAGAACTGTAAAAGGCTCGTGTAATTTCGCATTTTTCTGCTATTAAATTAGGAGAGCTTTACATAAGCGTTGCGAAAAGTGGAGTAGAGGGTGCGGTGTAGCGGTTTGGGACGATTAGAGCGGTTTGGATCGCGTATTGTGTTGCGGCGACACGCCTGACGAGAAAGAAAGGAAAAATGTTAAAGATGACACTTGATCGCCTTGAGAGAGCGACTTGGCTAGGCACAAGGTATTATTACGCGGTTTTGACACGGATTCGGAGAAGGTGCAGTGGCGTTCGTGGAAGAGGAGGGGTTTTGGCGGAGGCGCAGGGAAACACGGACCGGTCAAAATTGTACGAAGTGGTTACTTTGGCGGGCTTACGCCAAAAACTTCAAGAGAACACCGCTTTATGCGAGTTCCGGTAACCTTGCCAGCTTTGATGCTTTGTTCGGGGAATGGCTTTCAAGAAGCGAAGTCGGAGATGTTTGTGTGTTCGTGATTTAAGTGGTCGGTCCTTATTTGAACTGGAATATATACATTTTTATTGATTGACTATAAAGGTTTCAAATTCTTGGTATAAGTTTCTTTGTTTTGATCTGATGTTAGATAGTTAAGTGATACTGGACCAGGGACAGGTATAATCCCGTGGTACTTTTAAAATTTCAATGTGGCGCCAAATATTCGTACTCGTTTTTTTTTTCGAATAGCACTTTTTCCAAAATTTATTGTTGCTAGTTCTCCTGTCACATATTCGCTTATATTTTTGTTTAAATTTCCTTTTACGTCATGAATATGAGGAACTATGCACGTACGTATTGTAATTTCATAATTTCTAGACGTTTCGTAACTCTTAGAATGTGCAAAAGTAGTTCGCCCGTTTCGTCTGTTCACTGTGGACTACATTATAGTGTATTATAGTCTTTCCTCATCATCATAAATTTGATTTGAATGAACCACTGATTTAACTAACTAACTTAATTTAACTGTGAAATTTTAGATTTTGATTTGTTTCACCTTTGCCCCAAAAATTTGATGATGTCATCTCATTTTTCGAATACCGTCGAAAATTAGCTAAATATATTTTCATGTAGATCTCGATCGCCAGAAGTTATTTTCGGCTTCATTTCGTCGAAAAATCCTACCCCTTTTGCAGAATAGCGAAGTAATATGAGGGAAATTTTAGAATTAAAAAAAAATTTACGTTCGAAACGAATATTTCGGAATTTTGGTCAGGGGCCATAAACACGCTATATTTTTTCAGTCAGCATGTGGAGATCTGTATTCCAGAATTTTTTATGGATTTTTAGCCTATTCTTCCAAAAACTTAATTTTTAGACCACCTTCAAAAGTTAGTTAAAGACATTTTTTTTTAATCACCCCTAGGAGTTATTTTAGTTTTCACTTTTTCAAAAATTCCTACAATTTTTGCAAAATCGCCAATTAAAATATGCAGTCTTTAGGATTATTAAAAAATTTGGTTTTCAAACCGAATATTTGGAAAATTTTGTCCTGGAACCTTGAAATTTTTATATTTTTCAAATTAGCACATTGAGATCTACTTCTCAAAATTTTTTGTGGATTTTTGTCAACTTTTCAAAAACCTCAAATTTTCAATTTTGAAATTTTTGAACATGTTTCAACGATCTTCGAAAATTAGCCAAAGACATTTGTTTGTAGTTCGCCTCTCAGAAGTTACTTTCGGGTCCATTTCTTTTAAAATTACTACCATTTTTTCCAAAATCGTCAATAACTGAAATTGGGTAGTTTATATGATTTTGAAAAATTGACTTTCATAGAGTTAAAAAAATAAACCACAACAATACACTCAAAATATTTTGCACATTTTAATTTGGATGTATCGAAGAAAATTTGGCGACCTCTTTAATTTGGGGGGAGGGAGGAGATTAAGTTTCATTAAGGTTTATAATAATCATAATAATAATAATCTTTAAATCAATTTTGATTTTTCTTACAAAAATCTGGATTTCAAGGGTAAAAACTTAACGCGGATTCATAACTCTCAAATTAAGGAGTATATTATTTTATAGCATTAAAAAAAAATTCGGCAGAGTTGTAAAGTGATTGCGGATTAACGATTTACCATGTTTCCGATTACCTTATAACGTTTGCAAGATTTGAGAGCATTCGGTTTTGCATTTAAAAATGAATCTGTAAAATATTGTTATACAATTTTGATTTTTTTCGAAAAACTCAACGCAGATCCATAAACTACAAGTACAGGGGTATGTTATTTTTTTTTGTAAAATTTAAGTTTCATTTACTCTAGTAAATTTCGGAGATGACGTCATCTCATCATTCGTTGGGGTGATTAGGCAAATTTTGGTTAGCGTTGTACCATCTACACGATATTCATAACATACCTACATATAAAATTCGACAACAATTAGTTCAGTAGTTTCGGAGATTATCTATCTAACAAAAATCCTGACAGACTAACAGGCAGACGGAACCGGGAGACGTAATTTTCGTGTTCTGGGGGCCACGAATCGTTCGGAAAACATGAAAACAGCCAGTCACCTGATGGACTCGATTACAATACTTACTTAGCCTACGTTCGGGAAATGAAATTCATTTTCTCATATTTTTGATATTTTTATAAAAATTAAATTCAGATCATCATCACTAAGAGATTTTGTTGATGAACTTGAAAATTGCTATTTTTAACAAGATGGAGCAATAGCCCACTGTACAACAAAATGCTTTCAGTTTTTTTTTTTGTGAACGAATTATCAGTCGAAATGTGTCTGTCAATTTTCCATCTATCATGTGATTTAACTCCTTGTGATTTATTTTTGTAGCCTTATTTAAAAAATTCCTTATTTCGACAACGAATTGAAAAGTTGGAAGAACTGCAACAGAGAATAAATGAAAAAATTAGTGCAATTAATATCATCCCACAATTGCTTTAGAATGTTTTTAGTGGGATTAAAACGCGGATCACATTCAGTGACAAACGATAATAATCAATGAGTAACTAGAGGTTTTTTTTTCGCTCGTCCGGAATGTGAACACCCTTAAGGGTACATTATTGAGAGATACCGATAACTATGGAAAAATTAAAAGAAACATCTTTTCGTTGTAAATTACAAGAAAATCATATTTTTACTTCCCGAGCGTAAGTTAATAATGTACTCCTATATTTGTGGTTTATGAGTCCACCTTGATTTTGTTTATTATTATTATAAAAACGGATCAGCACATTTTCTCAAAAATGTGAGAGTACAGTAATGCCGTACCCGCCTATACAGCTTATTAACTATTAGAAGCCGAAGAAAAAAATTAAATTGTACGGTTCTTTGAGGACTACATTTTAAAATTATTTTTAACCGTACAGAGTGTTTTGTTTTTAAGGCGTAACACACAACTTTGTTTTCTTTCACATGAATCAACCTATATATTTTTGCATATTTTGATTGGCCTCATCTCAGGCTATACAATTACAGTTTATGTTTAAAATACAGATGCGACGTTGCCAGGTTATTCCAATTTCCTCGAAATTCTTTAGCAATAGAGATAGGTTCACACAAAAAATCGCAGTATGTTCTTTTTAACATCTGTGTTACAATATTTTGTGGAAAAATAAATAAAGGTACTGGCTTTGTTGTAATATAACTGAAATGAAATTTTCATGTATAGAGTGTTTATAATTTTATTTTAATTATATACATCTTATTCTATTTTTTTGGTCCTTTCATTTTTGTTAAGTATTTTCTGTATTTAAGGTTAACAGTTACTGCAATTTTTTACTTTTTTAAGAGACACATCGACATATTAGAAGAATGAAAACAAAAAATAGAGTAAGATACAGCATGTTCTATTTGAAAAAACTGAAATATCGAAGATATTTAAAAATTGTAAAGTAATATAAACACTCTCTATATTAAAATTTTACGTAGTTGATACCACAACAAAGCGCGCACTTTTATTTATGCTCCCACAAAATATTGTAAGACATTCTTTAAAAATAAGCCTATTGCCATTTTTTGTGAACCCTTCGTTGCTAAAAAGTTTCAAGAAAATTAGAATAACGTGGCAACGCCGCACTGGAATTTCAAAAATAGACTGTAGTTATAAGGCCTAGGAAGGGGCTAATGAAAAAACTAAATTATGTGCTACACCTTAAAAACAGAACACTATGGGTAGTTTAAAATAATTTTAGAGTACTTTGGCCTCCAGTTTTTGTTGTATCTCTAATAACCGCGTGCTTAGTGAGCCACCCTGTATTTAATAATAATAAAATAATAATTATCATAATAATAGCTACTCACCCAAAATAATATTCGAACCTTTTGCTCCATTATAGCGTAATTAATTAATTAATTAATTAATTGATTAATTAGTTAATTCCTCAATTTTAAGATACAAAATCAATTCGATTTCGTACTTTTTTAACACAAATGGAGACTTTGATCTGCCGCCGCTGGTGCAGGTTATCTGTATAATCATCGAAGTTAAACATGTACTGAGAATACATTTTTTCTGTTGATTATTATCTGCTCTTTATTAGGGTGGCCCAAAAAAACGACTTTTTTTTCTTTTTGAGTCTCCTGTGAAAATATGTTAGTTTATCATGTTTTAAAACCCTGCTCCAAAGGACGGTTCAAAAAAAAAATTTTTGGAGATCGCTCCAGATTTTTAAAATGTTCTCAAATCGTCAAAAATTGTTTTTCTTTTTGTTTAATTTTGTTTTTCTCGTTACGGTCATATCTTATAGACGAAAAACAAATAAGTTTCCCAAATTTTTAGCTCAAAATATTAGTTGCTCATAATTTTTTTTAATTTACAAGAGCATTTGTTATGAATTCTGAAAACAAATTATAAATTTATACAATTTTAAGGCTTAAAGTCGCTCCAAAACATCTAAAACAAATTACGAGCGGCCTTTAAAAATTAATATTTTGAGCAAAAAATTTGGGAAAATTTTTTTTTCTATAAACTATTACCTCAACGAGAAAAACAAAATTAAAGAAAGAGAAAATCAATTTTTGACGATTTGGGAACTTCTTAAAAATTAGGAGCGACCTCTTAAAAAAATCTTTTTAGCTGTCTTTTGGAGGAGGGTCTTAAAAGATGATAAAATAACATACATATTTTCACACGAGACTCAAAAGAAAAAAACTATCGTTTTTTTTGCGCCATTCTTAATATACATAGCCATCGTTTCATAACAAGAAACTGAAAACATGGTTAAAATGGTTTTTGCAAGGAAACATGCATTTTCCAATTATGGGGCGGGGCCTAATTGCAAAATCTATATTTCCGTATGACGAGTTTTTCATTTTAAACATGTTTGAAAAAAAGACAAAATGTGAGCCCGCCCACCCGCCCTATCTCAATTGTGATGATTTTTTTTATTCGCCGTAAACGAAGGGGACGAAGCTTATCTACAAAACAGTTATTTCTTTACAAGAAATTAAAAATATGTTTTTGAGAAGCGTGTTCCAAGGAATACCATGTATATTAAGAAAAACAGGCAAAATATAAACCCCGCCCGCCCGCCCTATCTCGATTGTGATGATTTTTCTTTATTATCGAATTTGTTTTTTTTTTTTATTTAAATGCAAAATTCTTATTATTTCTCTACAAGAAACTACCATGTAAGACATTTTTTGTTTAAGTGTCGTGTTATTTGAAGAATACTATGTATATTGAGAAAAAATTAAAGCCAAAGATTAAACCCCTCCCATACCTGCCCTGATCTAAATAGTAACGAAGTTTGGCAGACCTAGAGGCGGAGCCTAATTCGAAAATCCATATTTCCGTACAAAAATTTACCATTTTAAACGTGTTTTAAGTTTCTAAAAATTAAAATAATCAGGGGTTAAAGTTAGTCATCAGTACCTTCTCAGATTAAACTGATTTCGGCATATGACATACCTTCTAAGAAAAAAGAGGGTGGGTGGGTGGGGATAATAGCTGTTAACAAAAGACTGATTTTGGCTAATGAGATGTCGTCTAAGAAAAGAGAGGGTGGGTGGGCGGGGCTGTTATTTAAAATTATTTTGCTTCAGTGAACTAATTTTGCTGTTTACAATTTTGATGTAAATATTATCGTTTTTTCCAGAAATATGTATATGAAATGTGTAATGATCGCTCCATTAAGTGATCATCATAAAATATTAACCTGGATTAAGTATGTACAAAAAAATCCAAAAATTAATTTTTTTCATTTTTCGAAGAAGTTGTTCGACGGTACTTTAGGGGCAAGGGAACTTCTGTCTGTATAACCTTAAATCGATTTTCTTAGTATAATGTATCCTTAAGGATGTTTACGACATTCTGGAGCCTGTATATGTGTAGTAAAAAAGAAACAAAATGTGACGAACAAAAAAAAGTTCAGTGCATTAAAATTTGGTTTTCTTTACAAGAGTTTGTTCCTTCGAAATAAATTTAAATACTTACATATTTCCAAAAAATATTTTATTGATTCACATAATTTTTTGACGATTAACGGAAGTTTGTCAAGAGACTAGTAATGCCACCATTTTTACATTATTTTTTAGTTATTATGTATTTCATGTATATAGGTATTGTTTATACTTTTTTTTTAACAAGTTAATATTCTAAACTGTGGAACTTTCTCATTTTAAAAGTTTCTGGTGGGTTTTTATTGCATTATAGTTTTTGTAAATTTGATATACTTAACTTTTTCTCTTTTTAAAAATAAGTGGGATAATACTAGTAAAAGAATATACATATTATGAAAAGACGGCCATGGCTTTCGAAGGAGTACAAACGGACGACAGCATATAAAGGAAAAGGGAACCAGAATAATATGGGAAAAAAAACAGAAGTGGACGACGAAACTTGGCCGAATCATGTACTTGAAGCAAACGAAATTACTAAGAAGTGATTAAATATTTTAATGAAAAGAAAAAAGAAAAACGACACAAAATTTGAAGGTAAATACACGAGAAAAGAACTGAGAAGAATAGAAAGATCAATTATTGCCTGTTTTTAATAGACGTGGAAAAAGTAACAAATGTCAGAGCAAACAAGGAAGTAGAAACACGGTCACTAAAGATGAAATATAAAGAAGAAATTAAAATGAAAAGAAAAATATTTAACGAAAAAAAGCAAATTTTAGAGAAAAATATCATAATGCTCTAATCGAGGGTAGAAAAAACATATCTAATAAACTAAACACAGAAGAAAGATGCGATATTAAAAAAACAATACGAAAAAGCTGTGGAACACACTGAAATAGCAACGCTAACAGTGAATTGTTAACGGCTACTCTACTATCGAGGACTAAATTTTGCATTAATACATTTTTCCAACAAACCATAAACTCGGAACAGCAAGCGAAAACGGCGACAAAACGAGATTTTCTTGATACAAAAAAAATGTTATTTACTTCTCTTAAAATACAGTCCAATAAATTCAGCTTCTTTGAAAAACTATGAAATTAAAATAACCCTTATAATTTAAAGTAGAGATATGTATGGATTGATAAAGTGTAGATACAAGCGTCATAGTGTAAAGAAAAAAATGGATACATGTGGAGATCCAACCTCCGGACTCCCCAGATGCAAAGGCAAATTCATAAACCACAAATACATAAGTTTTTTTTAGGAACTACGGCAAAAGTAGCAAAATTTAGGTAACGGAAGCATGGTTTTCATATCAGCGAATGAACAATGGAACACGAAATAAATGAGAAAATTAAAAAAAATACGGAAATTAGAAAAGAATAGTAAACCCAACCTTGACATTTCAAAGACAGACATAAATCAAAACGAAATAGTACGAAAATATAAGGAAAAACCAGACGTGATAAAATTACAAATGAATCATTTAGCAATATATTAAAAATAACCCCAATACAGTTTTCCGTCAGTTGCAAGACCTGCTAATAAAGAAACTTTGACGATTGTCATTGTTTGCTTTGTAATTAATTTCTGCCCATTTTTTTTATTATTTTAACTCTCCTTTCATATTACGGTATTAGAATTTCAATGATCCACAGAAAATTTAAATATTAAACACTTTCAGATTCCCCTTTCACTATCGCTTACTAATTCTTATCACTGGAAGTCTATGACAATACGTACATTGTTACCGCGACAAATATTTACAGAATAAGATTAACAATAGTCGGTCAAATATTTCACAATTAGTAGAATGCGAAAATGCCAGTTGTCTTAAAAAAATAGTGTTTAAATAAAAAGCAGTTTTAAATGTTGCTTAAGAACGCCTCAGACCGTGACCAGTATATGTCTTCTGTATTTTCAAACGCCATTTAGTTGTTTCATGCTCCTTGAAAAATACAAACTAAATACATAAATAATTCAGCGTGAATAGTTAAAAATTAAATCACACCTTCATCATCAAATAATGACAGTCAGGTGCCTTATTCGGAAATCGAGATTTTAGCCTTTTTAGGCTGTGAGATCTTGCTTCGTGTTTTGATGCGTCTACATTTTTATGCACCTTAAAAGTCCTAAGAGCAAATATTTCGTCCACGTCGCAGAAGGTGGTAATTTTTTTCTACAATTATAGAAATATGTCAGCACGATCTCTTCCTCGACTCCAATTACGCTTAACGTTTTCTCCTTTCTTCAAATTGATGAAATTCTTTATCGTAGTTATCTTTCATCTTTTTTGGCGGTAAGTTATGATGTTTATGGCAATAGTTAAAAAGTGTGGGATAAAGATTTTGGACTGAGGAACTTGTTATATTTTCAATAAAACACGAATATTCACCGTATGGTTCTTGCAAATATTTGTTAGGTAATTCTTAGTAAGATAATTATCACCTATTCTTAACAACATGGATTAATTTCAGCAAGATAAGGTGGCAACAGTTGGCGCTAGCACTGTCACATTTTATTTTCACGCCACTCCTTTATTTTTGTTGTCTGTTTTAAGACTCTTCAGCTATCGATTACTTTGTAATCAGAACGAATTTAGTTCACTACACTTAATCGTCCTCTTACGAAAAAAATCTTCTTTATCTCTTACATCGCAGATATAAGAGCAAATTTTGTTGTTTCCTTGAGTGGATTAAATCTGATATCGTTTTGATGCGCTTGTGTGTCACTTACTGATAAGGCGTCAGATCATTACGTTATCAGCATGAATCAACAAACATTTAATTTTTAAAACGTGAAACAAAAGTACCCCAGAATTAATAATTCCGTTATGAAACAGCAGAAATATACCGATAAAGTGCGTAGGATCAATATCACCAGTTCGCAATGTGTAAATATCACCAAATACCTCTGATAACCTTATCTGGAAAAAATAATCGACCCCCATTTTCTCCGAATTCGTCAAAATTTCTTCGAACGCTGCTAATCTCGCAGTCAGCGAACTTAAATCATCGTAAATTCCGGCGAAACCTGAACTTTTACATTATAACAACGACAGGCGAGCATATTTCTTGTAGCGACCTCATCACCTTGATCCTTCTGCCACTAATTCTCTTTTTTGTGTCGACCGAACGAATTTATAATTCAAGCAACTGTGTAATTTAAAATTCAGATTCGCCTTTTCAGGTTATTGGAAATCGGCACTGAACAGATGCTGCGCTTTTTATTTATCGTTCTCTTTCCGTAATGTGTAGTACTAATGACGCTTCCACCATAAATCTAGCAGCGGGCAGTCCGTCAACAATCGCATTATCAAAAAACAACGAAGAATCCGAAAAATGCCCGAATCCGGAACTTTGGGAGCACCTAATGACGCCTCATAATGAAGATTTATCGCCAAAAATACAACTGTCAATTAGGCATAATTAATTCATCAGGCATTTTATGCGCGAGTACATAATTTGTATTTCACGGACCCATCAGATTTTTATCTCCACCCATATTTTCATGGGCGTTTGACTGTTTTATTGATACGCGTCTCCAGAGTAAGACATCGAAGATCCGGTTGGGGCAATTATATCCACTGAAATCGATATAATTTTATGAAAAATCCATAAATTAGCCCACGATGGGTTGGATGGTGCGTCCATTAAGAAAATTAATTTTTATGGGTGCTGCAGCCACTTAAATTTTATGATTTAGATGCTAGAACTGAATTTTTACACCTGTTTGAGGAGTACGTGTGGAGGAGGACACTCGGGGGGTCGGGGGACGCGTAATTTCAGGCAATAACACGCACTACAATATAAAATAATGTTATTAATGTTGTGGCGTACAAGTTATCTTTTCCGCCTTGCGTTTGCGCTTATTGCTTTCGTTTTATGTCTGTTTTATAGTTATTAAATTGAAGTTCCACATCTCGGGATAATTTACTGTCGCCGATAGTAATGGCGAGTTTTATATTTCAGCGCCTTGTTTGCTGACAAATAATTAATAATTAACATCCGGATTTGGCGAGTAATGTCACTTTAAAGAACGTAGGTATATTTGTGCGTAGTTACTCAAAAATGGACTCTATATCTATACTTTTGTCATCGCAGTGTTAAAAAGGAGGAAAAGTGGCCTTCGAACTATTGATGATAATAAAGACGCAGAAAAAAATTGGTTAAACATTATTTCGACACAACTTCCTTCATCTCTGAAGTACAGTCCAACAAATCCCGCTTCTTTAAAAAATTAAGAGAATTTTTTGCGATTTTTGTTTTCTAATATGAAGTTAAAACCAGTAGCGTAAGTAACATTCCCGCAGCTTTTTTTACTTGAATTTTTCACTTCATCAATTTTTTAGTTTTTCACTTTTCTAACTTTTAAATTTTTAATTTTTAGATTTTGAAATTTTTCGACTTAAAATTTCAGTTTAAACAATATTTTTGCTGAGATTAAGTTAATCACGCATTAAACGAGGTGTCTGATTGGTGTAGAGTTGGTCACGTGGTGCTCTAATGCCATGTTAAAAATGTAAACGCAATTAAATATTTAATTTAATTAATTATTCTCCTAGTTTTTCGATTTATCAACGTTACGATTTTATAATTTTTTGTTTTTTCAATTTTTAGATGTTTCGGTGTTCAGATTTTCCAATTTTTCATTTATTCAAGTTTTCTATTTGCAATTTTTCATTTCAGTTTTTTGTTTTCTTCATTCTTTCAATTTTTCGATTTTTCAACTTTTAGATTTTTTAATTTTTCGTCTTCAATTTTTAGATTTTTTATTTTTTCGTTTTTTCAATTTTAGATTTTTTCAGCTTGTTTCGATTTTTTAATTTTTGATTTGCAAATTTTTCTAGTTTTCATTCTAAATATGTAGTAATTAAGTATTAGTATAATTTAAAAAAAACATTATTTTTCGATTTTTAATTTGTCAGTTTTTCAGTCTTTCAATATTACAGTTACAAAATTACAGACTTTTTCGACTTTACAATTTTGACGATTCCATATTTTTTTGATTTTGGAATTTTTTGTTTTTCTAATTTCAATTTTTCGATTTGCAATTTTGGGTTTTTTATTTTCTTTATTTTTTCAATTTTTCGATTTATCAATGTTCTGGATTTTATAATTTTTCTTTTTTTCAAAATACAATTTTTCAATTTTCGGATTTTTCGATTTTTCAATTTTTAGATTTTTTCAGCTTGTCTCGACTTTTCAATTTTTGATTTGAAATTTTTTTCCATTTTTCAACTTTTAAGTCTTTAATTTTTCGTTTTTACAATTTTTTTTTCAGTTTCTCATGATTTTTCAATTTTTGATTTGCAAATTCTGAAAATTTTTCATTTTTTCACTTCTACGATTTTAGAATATTTCCATTTTTCAATTAGTGGGTTTTAAAACTTGTTCATGTATTCGATTTTTCAATTTTTCGATTTTTAATTTTTCAACTTCTCGGTATTTATTTTTTTAAATTCTACTGTCTTTCAAAGTTAACACTTTATCGACGTTACAATTTTGACAATTCTGTAATTTGTAGAGTTTACAATGTTTGGGTTTTCCAATAATTTTTCGATTCGATTCGTTTTTTCTTCTTTCTATTTTTTACATTTATTCTTTTTTTTTTGATTTTTAAGTTTCTCCCGATTTTTAGTTTTTTAATGATTCAATTTTAGGTTTCTTCAGTTCTTCGATTCGCATTCCACTTTTTCGATTTTGCAGTTTTTCGTTTTTTAATTTTTCGGTTTTCCAGTTTTCCGATTTTTCAATTTTTCGAAAAAAAAATGGAAAAATTGCAAAATCGTGTAAATGAAAAATCGAAAATAAAAAACGAACAATTATGAAAATCCAAAAATTGGAAATCAAGAACGTGAAAAATTGAAGAAGCGAATACATGAAACATCGAAAGATTGAAAATTCGAAAAATCGAATAAACGAAAAACTATAAAATCGAGAGAAAGTTTGAAAAAATAAAGGGATTAAAAAAACGGAAACTGATATAAAATCGAGATAATCAAAAATAAAGATCAAGGATTTGAAAAATTGAGAGAACAAAAAATAGGAAAATCGAAAAAATGAATTTTTCCATTTTGCAATTTTTTAGTTCTCCAATTCTCGATTTGCAATTTTTCATTTGGGTCTTTTATTTTATTTATTTTTTCAATTTTTCGGTTTTTCAATGTTATTTTATAATTTTTCTTTTTTCAAACCGAAATTTTACGATTTTTGGTTTATCAGTTTTTCTATGTTAATTTTTTTCGATTTTTGTTCAATTTTAGATTTTTTTAGTAATTTAATTTTTGATATGCAAATATTTCAAGTTTTCATTTTAAATATGTAATAATTATAATTATAAAACTTTCACTTTCTCAATTTTATGATTTTTCAGTTTTTCTATTTTCAATTACTGGATTTTAAAACTTCTTGATTTATTCGATGTTACATTTATTTAATGATTTTTGTTTCGTTTTCGTTTCGTTTCCTCGATTTGCAATTTTTTGATTTTTCACTTTTTCGGGTTTGTAGTTTTTCGTTCTTTCAGTTTTTCATTTTTTCCGATTTTTTAGTTTTTCGATTTTCAATTTGTCAGTTTTTCAGTTTTTCGATTTTTCAACATTTCCCATCTAAAAACGGAAAAATCGCAAAATTGTGTAACTGAAAAATCAAAAATGAAAAAACGAAAAAGTATAAAATAAAAACTTTGATAAATCTAAAAATTGAAAATCAAGAGCTCGAAAAACTGAGAAACGAAAAATTAAAAAATCGAAAAATAATCTATATTTTAAGAACTTAAAAATCGCAAAAGTGCAAAATAAGAAATATTGTAAAATCGAAATATCGAAAATAATGAAATCGGGGAATCGGATAATTGAAGAATCCAAAAACTGCAAAGTTGAAAAATTGGAAAATTGGAAAATCGAGGAACTGAAAAATCAAAGAAAAATTGAATAAACGAAAACTTTAAAATTGAAAGAAACATTGAAAAAGTAAACGTACCTTATTATAAAGTCAAGAACGAAAAACTGATATAAGATCCAGAAAATGATAATTTTAACACCGGGAAAATGAAAAGTAAGATCAACAACTGAAAAATTGAGGAAACGAAAAATAGAATAATCCAAAAAATGAATTTTTCCATTTTTCAGTTTTTCATTTCAATTTTTTCTTTTTTCAATGTTGTGATTTTAAAATTTTTCTTTTGTTCACTGTGAAATTTTTCAACTTTCGGAATTTTCAGTTTTTCTATTTTCATTTTTTCGATTTTTTTTTCAACTTTTAGATTTTTTTAATTTTTTGCTTTTTTCAATTTTAGATTTTTTCAATTTGTCTCGATTTTTCAATTTTTGATATGCAAAGTTTTCATTTTAAATGCGTTAATAATTATAATTTTTTAAACTTTACATTTTTTCAATTTTACGATTTTAGAATTTTTCCATTTTCAATTACTGAATCTTGAAACTTCTTCATTTATTCGATTTTTCAATTTTTCGATTTTTCAATTTCTGGATGTTTAATTTATCACATTTTCGGTCTTTCAACGTTACAGTTTTTCGACTTTACAATTTTTACGATTCTATAATTTTTGAGATTTTACAATTTTTCAGTTTTTAATTTTGTCTCGATTTTTAGTTTTTCAATGTTTAGATTTTTCGTTTCGTTAGTTCCTCCATTTGTAATTTTTCGATTCTCCACTTTTTCGAGTTTGCAGTTTTTCATTTTTTCAGTTTTTCATTTTTTCGATTTTTCAACTTTTCCAATCAAAAAAACGGGAAAATTGCAAAATTGTACAACTGAAAAATCAGAAATGAAAAGACCAAAAAGTATAAAATGTAAACATTGATAAATTTAAAAATTGGATCAAGAACTCGAAAAGTTGGGAAACGAAAAATTAAAAAATCTAAAGATAATAAAAAAGCAATATGTATTGTAAAATTGAAAAATATTAAAATTGGAAAGTCGAGGAGTTGAAAAATAAAAGAACAATTGAATAAACGAAAACTTTAAAATCGGGAGAAATGATAGAAAAATTAAAAATTGGTAAACTGAAAACCGAAAAAACTGAAAAATTTGGAGGTCTAAAAATTGAAACATGAAAAAATTAAAAATTTAGAAAAAATGAAAAAACGATTTTTATCAATACATTAAATTGCCCCATTTATTAATTTTTTTTGAGTCACCCTGTATAAGTAATTCTAAAATCTATGGGCACATTGATAAACCACAATTATAGAGTTACAATATTTGGCATATTTCAGAAAGGATTTATTCGGAAAAATTTTGAGATGACGTTATCAATTTTTTGAGAGAAGATAAACGAATAAATTTTGATTAACGATTTACAATGATTACGATAACCTTAAAACGTTTGCAAGATTTCAGAGCATTTGGCTTTACAGTTTCAAAGTTAAATCGCAAAATGTTGGAGTTATACAATTTTATATTTTTTATGTTTATTATTTTAATTATAAAATTGAAATAATGTTTATTAATGTAATATTCCTAATATACGTAAGTATAAAATGTTCGGTCCAGTAGTGTCGGAGATTATCTGACTAAAAAACACGGATACGGGAGACGTATTTTTTCATACTCTAGGGGTCAGGAAACATCGAGAAAACATAAAAGTAGCCAGTCGTCCAATGGACTCGGTTGCAATACTAACTACTAACTTGGATGTGTGAACAAAAACGACGTCAACTTTGGCCTCGATAGTCGTATGTTTTTCGTCACTAGCCGACATTTGATAAGTATATTAAGAACGCGGTAAATATACGCCGTAAAATTTTACGACCCTGTATGAGAAAATTATGGCTACAATGAAACGGACGCCTGTCGCTACGAAACCAGCAAAATAGTGCAGTAGTCATTATCACCATACGTAATTCCGCCCATAATTTTATTAACACTGTTATTATTATCATTGTTTAAATAAATGAACGAAGAACACCCGGTATGTGAACACCCGTGGGCGCCCGTCGCTGCTTAGAACCGCAGCAGATGTTGCGAGGTGACCGTCACCGGGAGCTTTCCACGCAGGCAAACGACATTTATATAATTTTGACATTGGTTATTTAACGTTTTTCTACGATTAAGAAATCCGCACCCGGATTTAATTTTTTCACACCGATATTGGAATCTCGTACGCAATCGCCTGATAAATTGTAATATTATTTAAAGCGGAGATGTGTGGAAAGGTGTCAAGTCGAAAATTATCTCGGCGACTCCCACTCGAGCATGAGATTTGATAAAAAAATCGCTGCTGGTGTCGGTGCAACGAGCTCTTGCGGTTTTTTAATGTGCGATGTTGCGACACGTAGGCAAGGTTTCTAAATTTTAAATCAACATGATTAAAATGACCACCAAAATTATGGTTATTAAATTGGTATGTAATTTGCGCGGTGTAGATAATTATGTTGTAATTTATCAATGTAATTGACAACGGAGCGGCTGTGATTGTATGGATTTTGGGCGAGATTTGGGTTAGGGAACGGCGGGTGGTGTCGGGAGCCTGATAACGTTCCAGATTCGTTTTTTCGAAAACTTAGAACGATTTGAGTTAATTGCAGGCTGCTTTATCCGGAAGTGCCATCGCTCTCATTTCCTCGCTCGTCATCGACGATTCCTCACAATGCACGCCATCAAGAACCAGACTCCAGCCGCTCATTTATCAATCTAGAGCGGATGGGCCAATTAATTTGTCGCCATCAGAAAGCGTCGATCGTTCTAGTGTAATAAGCTCAATCAGTGGCGATTTTTTACTAGTAGTTATGTCGTCAGACGGTAAATTAAAAAAAACATTATCCTTCTGAAACAGGTGCAATGCAACTTTGTATCGAATAACATAACGAGCCAATAAAATCCAATCCTAAGTGAAGCTGGTAGATTCGTAAATCTGCGGTGTTCACTTAACCGAGTTAGTGGGCTTATCTTTATGGCCTAGTAGATCCCGATAAGAACGACTAACACTGACTCGTTTCAAGAGGAGTCGTTTTGTTTGTACGACGTAGTCTGCTGTGTGGGTTCCTGTGTACAGGTAATTTGATGGATTTTTGCAGCGGGAATGGGAAAATTATGGGAAATAGGAGGAATGGAAATCTGCGTCGAATGTTTATCAGTTTCTTCCTCGTGGCTATTCTTTCTGGTCTCAGTTCTTTCACCAACATATTTTTACGTCTTTGTCTTTATGATTGTGTTTTTGATTTTAGTTACTAGGTACTCTGAAATTATAAACTATGCCGTAATTACATCCAGTGACCTAAGCAAATGCATTTGTTCTAGATTCTTCGAAAAACGACCTCAGAAGTCGTGCGGAGATTTTTTTGCGAGCGAGAGCGAGCTGCGTTTGGGAAATATCAAATTATATGCAAATATCGGGTCTGTGAAAGGCGCAAAATGTCAGTTGTTAAATACACGAGATGCCAAAAAATATCAAACGCTTCATAATAATAACATAAAACAACTAGTAAATCTTCCAATTACGAATTTTTAAAGTCAATGGTGTCTCATAAATTCTAGGTCATTGCGTGACTGAGTTTTCATCAAAAATAAGAAGTTAGTTTCTCGGAAAGTAATGGAAATTTTTTTTTTATTGATTAAATCAAGAATGGTTCCTATTTTTCCCACACATCATTGTTTTATTCTTAGTAATACAGTGCACGAGTCGGAATTGACATATGTGTCCGTGTTGAAATAATGTTTATCGGAACATTTTCAAATATACATACTTATACAGGATGACTCAAACAAAAATAAATAAATGAGGCATTTAATTGCACTGATTAAAATCAAGAACGACTCACTCCAACAATTTTTTGATATCGCAATTTTCGGGTTTTCCGACTTTAATTTTGTAAATTATTGAATTATTTTCCGTTTCTTTAATTTTTCGATTTGCAATTTCTCAATATTACAATTTTTTTTTTCGATTTTTCAGTTCCTTAATTTTTTTAAATTGAAAAATTTTAAATTAAGGAACTGAAACTTTAATGTTTAATTTTTCAATTGTTCCTTACTTTTCCAGTTCTTGATTTTGATCTCTCATTTCCCCGATTTTTTAATATTAACTTATAAGGGTTATCATAAAAAAATACAATTCACAAAATTAAATCTTAGAATTTTTCGAAAAATATGGATTTATTTACCTTCGAGCAATTTTTTGATGTGGCAATTTTTGGTTTTTCCGACTTTAATTTTTTCAATTATTGAATTCTCCATTTCTTTGATTTTTCGATTTCCAATTTTTCAATACTACAATTTTTAATTTTTCGATTTTTCAGTTCTTTAATTTTTTTAAATTGAAAAATTACAAATGAAACTAAGGAACGGAAATTTTAGTTATTAATTTTTCAATTTTTCAGGTGTTTGTTTCTTCACCTGTTCCAGTTCTTGGTTTTTACCTTTCATTTTTCCGATTTTTTTATTTTAAGTTATAAATGTTATCATAAAAAAACACAATTCGCAAAATCAAATCTCATAATTTTTAGAAAAATATGGATTTATTTACCATGGAGCAATTTTTTGATATGGCAATTTTTGGTTTTTCCGACTTTAATTTTTTCAATTATTGAATTTTTCGTTCCCTTAATTTTTCAATTTGCAATTTTTCAATAGTTTGTTTCGATTTTTCAGTTCCTTAATTTTTTTATTGTTCGTTTCTTCAACTTTTTCAGTTCTTGATTTTTATCTTCCATTTTTCCGATTGTTTGATTTTAACTTATAAGGGTTATCATAGAAAAATACAATTTCGAAAAATATGGATCATTTACCTTCCAACAATTTTTTGATATCGCAATTTTTGGTTTTTCCGACTTCAATGTTTTCAACTATTGAATTTTTCGGTTCCTTAATTTTTCGATTTGCAATTTTTCAATATTACAATTTTTAATTTTTCGATTTTTCAGTTCCTTAATTTTTCTAAATTGAAAAATTAGAAATTAAGGAACTGAAACTTTCATTTTTTATTTTTCAAAATTTTCAATGTTCGTTTCTTCAACTTTTCCAGTTCTTGATTTTTATCTCTCACTTTCCCGATTTTTTAATTTTAACTTATAAGGGTTATCATAAAAAAATACAATTCGTAAAATCAAATCTTATAATTTTCCGAAAAATATGGATTACCTTTGAACAATTTTTTGATACCGGAATTTTTGGTTTTTCCGACTTTAATTTTTCAATTACATATTGAATTTTCCGTTTCTTTAATTTTTCGATTTGCAATTTTTCAATATTATACAATTTTTAATTTTTCGATTTTTCAGTTCGTTAATCTTTTTAATTGAAACATTAGAAATTAAAGAACTGAAACTTTAATTTTTAATTTTTCAATTTTCCAATTGTTCGTTTCTTCAACTTTGCCAGTTCTTGATTTTTATCTTTCATTTTTGCCGATTTTTTTATTTTAACGTATAAGGGTTATCATAAAAATTACAATTCACAAAATCAAATCTTATAATTTTCGAAAAATATGCATTTATTTACCTTCGAGCAATTTTTTGATATCGCAATTTTCGGTTTTTCCGACTTTAATTTTTCAGTTTTTGAATTTTCCGTTTCTTTAATTTTTCAGTTTGCAATTTTTCAATATCATACAATTTTTAATTTCCGATTTTTCAGTTGCTTAATTTTTTTGAATTAAAAAATTGAAAATTAAAGAACTGAAATTTTAATTTTTAATTTTTCAATTTTCCAATTGTCCTTTTCTTCAACTTTGCCAGTTCTTGATTTTTATCTTTCATTTTTGCCGATTTTTTTATTTTAATTTATAAGAGTTATCATAAAAAATACAATTTGCAAATTCAGATCTTATAATTTTTCGAAAAGTATGCATTTATTTACCTTCGAGCAATTTTTTGATGTCGCAATTTTCGGTTTTTCCGACTTTAATTTTTCAGTTTTTCAATTTTCCGTTTCTTTAATTTTTCAGTTTGCAATTATTCAATATTATACAACTTTTAATTTTCGATTTTTCAGTTGCTTAATTTTTTTAATTGAAAAATTAGAAATTAAAGAACTGAAACTTTAATTTTTAATTTTTCAATTTTCCAATTGTTCTTTTTTTCAACTTTGCCAGTTCTTGATTTTTATTTTTGATTTTTACCGATTTTTTTTTGAACTTATAAAGGGTTATCAAAAATACAATTCGCAAAATCAAATCTTATAATTTTTCGAAAAATATGCGTTTATTTACCTTTTTTGATATCGAAATTTTGAGTTTTTCTGACTTTAATTTTTTAAATTATTCGAGTTTTCATCTCAATGTTATAATTAATTTTTCGATTTTTCAGTTCCGTAATTTAGTTGAAATTTTAACTTTTAATTTTTCCATTTTTCAATTGTTCGTTTCTTCAACTTTTCCAGTTCTTGATTTTGCATCTTTCATTTTTCCGATTTTTTTATTTCAACTTATAAGGGTTATAAAAAATACAATTCGCAGTAATAAAATCTTACAATTTTTCGAAAAATATGGACTTATTTACCGTCGAGCAATTTTTTGATATCACAATTTTTGGTTTTTCCGACTTTAATTATTTTAATTATTGAATTTTCCGTTTCTTTAATTTTTCGATTTGCTATTTCTCACTATTACAATCTTTAATTTTTCGATTTTTCAGTTCATTAATTTTTTTTAAATGAAAAAATTGAAATGAAGGAACTGAAACTTCATTTTTTAGATTTTTTAATTTTAACTTGTAAAGCTTATCATTAAAAATAAAATTTTCGAAAAATATGGATTTGTTGGCCTTCGAGCAATTTTTTGATGTCGCAATTTTTGGTTTTTCTGTCTTTAGTTTTTTCAGTTATTGAATTTTTCGTTTCTTAAATTTTTCGATTTGCAATTTTTCAATATTATAATTTTTAATTTTTAGATTTTTCAATTTCTTAATTTTTTTAATTTGAAACATTAGAAATTAAGGAATTGAAACTATAATTTTTTATTTTTCAATTTTTCAGTTGTTCGTTTCTTCAACTTTTCCAGTTCTTTCGTTTTCTCGATTTTACATGACAATTTTTCCTTTTTTCCTTTCCTTTATTTTTTCAATGGTTCTTTCGTTTTTATAATTTTTCGTTTGTTCAATTTTTCAATTTTTCAATCTTCGATTTTTCATTTCCCCGATTTTCTAATTTTTCAATTTTGCAATTTTTGGATTTCCAGTTATCCGATTTTCAGATTTCTTTGATTTTAAATTTTATAATACTTTTTTGTCTTTCCATTTTTGATTTTTTAGTTTTACATTTTTGCAGTTTTTATCATTTTCTTATTTGAAAAGTTGAAAAATCGAAAAAGTGTAGAATCTAAAAATTGCAAACTGAAGAACTGAAGAAACGAAAAATTGTAACATTGAAAAACTAAAAATCGAAAAAAATTAATGAATTGAAAAACTGAAAAATGTAATAATTCTAAAATAGTAAAATTGAAAAAGTGAAATAATTTAAAACTTGTTAATAATAATAAGTTACATATTTAAAATGAAAATTAGAAAAATTGCAAATTGAAAATTGAAAAAACTAAAAATTGAAAAATCATGAAAATGAAAAATTTAAAATGAAAACCCGAAAAATTGAAAACTCCAAAAATGAAAAATTTCACATCGAGAAAAATAAAAATAAAAAAAATAAAGTAGATAAAAAAATTGAAAACATGAAAAATTCAAAAATCTAAGAAGTGAAAAATCCAAAAGTTGGGAAATCGAAAAACTGAAAAAATTTTCAAATGAAAACTCGAAGATTTGCATATAAATCGAAAAATTGAAGCAACGAAAAACTGAAAAATTAAAAACGAGAAATTTTAAATCTGAAAAACGGAAATTTGAAAAAACAAAAAATGATAAAAACGAAGTATTGAAAAGTTGAATAATTGAAAAAAGAAAGAAAATGAAAAGCCGAAACGAAAAATTACAAATTGAAAAACTGCAAAATCTAAAGACTTAAATATTTAAAAATTGCGAAAAAACAGTAATTGAAAAATTTAAACTCGAAAACTTGAAAAATTGCAAATCGAAAAACTTTAGAAACGAAAAAAAAAATTGAACAATGAAAAAGTCAAGTCAGGAAAGCTGCGAAAGTGTTATTTACCGGGAAGTTCTGTTGAAATAACCTTTGAAGTGAAATGAATGATAAACAACAGAGATTAAGGCGAATCTATGCTAAAATTGTTGATATTATAATCAGTCAAATACAATTAGATTTTTTGTCATAGGAAAACTTAATTTATTGACTTGCGTAATGTTTCTAAAATTCCATTTTTTGCTAAACAGACGCAAAACAAAATAATCTTTTTGATATTTCGATATTGGGGCATCTTGTGCCTTGCCTCATCAACTTTTCAACTCATCTCTCTTTCTAAGGATGAGTACACTCCAGACCAAACATAAACCTGTAGTTATCGTAACATAATACGTTCGAATCATAGAAACTTGCGGAATATGGGTAATTAAAATATGCTATATTAATAAATTCTTAAAGACAAGCTCTACAAGAATTCTAAAATATGTAGTATTATTAAAAAAACGTGGATGTAGACAAACACAAAAAAATATTGTTGTCAAAACACACGTATAGGATATTATTTAGCTTCTTACACTCTTATTGGTATTACTGATCTATATTTGCTTTAATGTATAGAGGTTATCACAAATAACAGTTCGCAATACCATTTTTTTTTTCAAAGAAGCAGGGTTTGTTGAACTGAACTTAAAGGGCAATTATTTTTTAAATGTAAAAGAACTTTGGTAAATCATAATTAAATTGTATTTTGATGTTGCCGTGTAAACTCAGACACTCATTTTGTAAGTGCTTACATGAGACGCACGTGATCATTCCATATGTTCGGTTAACGGACTATAATATTCCACTATTTAAATATTTTAGCGGATTTTAATCAATCTCTCTTGTGTTTATATCTTAAAACAGAGTTCCCAGTATGTGCTTTTGCGAAATTAACACTTATTTCTTAAGAAAATCACCGTTTTTCACAAAACCATCGGCAGACGATTGACTTATTCAGAACAAACGGCTAAAGTACGTAATACACCCATACAAAAAAGCCTAAGTAATAGCATGTACCACACGATGTGACAAGAATATCTATTTGGGCAGCAAAAACCGAAACCACAATACAAGCTCAACACCATGCGAAGAACAAAGACAACGCTACCGTAATACTGTTACATTTAGCGCAATAAAAATTCGAGTCAGTACACAGTAGCTCTATGACACATCTCTAGGAGTGACGCACACACAATAACTAGTTAAAATTCAATTTTTTCCCAACAATATTTATAAACCGAGATAAGCCTAACGATTATTTATCTCAAGGATATACGTAGGTAAAATAAGCTCCCAAATACACACTCTCATCTGATAAACCCAAATCACATCAAGATTTTTTCTCTCTAATTTCACAACACTAACTTGTGACGAAAATTGAGTTTGCACAATCCCGCTTTCGTGGCCCGAATCGATCATCTCCACTTTTCTCACGCAAAACACTAAATCCTCTTCCTCTTCGTGCATGTTCCCCGTTCCGATCCTTGTACCCGATAGAGAAGAACCCATGTCTTGCGATCAAGTGGGCGACCCGTCCGAGGCGATCTTGTCCTTCCCCAACAGGCGTTTATCTCCAGCATCTTCTGATCCGTGTGCAGGCTTGGACATTCCGGATCCTCTCATGTTATCGGTATTTAAACGGGTTTTTAAAAACGCCTAAAAGCGGCGTTCACACGTTTATCAGACGACCACGCCTCGAAGACGGGCTCAAATATAAGGACACCCGGGGGCATAGATGGCAAACATCGTGGTCATGGAAAAAATTTCGAAAATGATCCAAAACTATCGTATGGTGGTGGTATCTGAGGTGATATTGCTCATTTCTGCTCGAATTCTGTCTTTGAGATCATCTAAATTGTTTGATCTGTTGATGTAGCGCCTTTTCAAAAATTTTGGCAAAGGTCTGAACATTGGATGTAGAACTGTATTTACGGATCACTTTCCATTTCTTGAGAGCAGCAGAACAGCCGCCGGTTCTAACATTGATCCAACAAGACTGTAATTGGATAACGATAAGATTAAGTAAGCATCTTCTAATCCATGTGCAGGCTTGGACATTCCGGATCCTCTCATGTTATCGGTATTTAAACGAGTTTTTAAAAACGCCTAAAAGCAACGTTCACACGTTTATCAGGCGACCACGCCTTCGAACACGATCTCAAACATAAAAGTCGCCCGAGGCCATGGATGGCAAAACCATCATCATCCGGATCACGCCGAAATGGGACCCTTCCTAGATGGAGCTCGGAGGGCTTGCCGTGTCATTGTTTCTCCTCATGTGAAAGTCGTGTCATCCGAGCCACGTTTAAGGTTAGCTCATCTTCGATAGGCTATTGTTAATCCGTTAGTCTTGAAATGTCATACATCTAACCTTAAAATTATTCATAAAGGTAAGAGCGGCAAAGATGCACCGATTTACATAAGGTCACGTTGTCCTAGATAAAAATCGCACGGGTTTGCTCAATAGTGGGTCGGACCGTACCCTTTTTTCCGCAGCCGTTCACGTAAGGTGGAAAAATGAGACGCGAAACCGGAGATTAGGGTAGGAAACAATTTTTTTTTATTGATTAAATCTCAAGAACCGTACACCCTAGTGTCTTGTTATTAGTATTACACTGCACGTGTCGGAATTGACATACGTGTTCTTGCACAAATAATGTTGATAGGAACATTTTCAAATAAGAAATCTAACATCTTAAAAATAAATGCGAAAAATTATTGTTTTCCTTACCTTGGTAAAGTATGTCTAAAGATATTTGAAAAGAGGGTTAATCACTTTATGAGTGTCATTAGCCAGTGATTGGTAATGCATTACTTAAACAATTACTTTTTGCACTTTGAAAAACTTAAGGGTCTGTCTTTAATTGCCTCTTACTTGGGATTTTTTAATACAATTTCTAGTAATGTACCTTTTTGAATATTTACAATTGATCCATAAATAGCGAAAACCTGATAATCTCATACCCATCACAATTTTAACGCGTTGTAGTTTTTTGACAACAAAATTTAAAAAACGGAAAAGTAGTCTGGGTAGGGTTTCTTACGCCCATTTCAACGGTGTAAAATTTATTACAATTGGACGTATACTTTTGGCAAAAACTTGGGCAGAAGTTTATTAGTATTTCCCTATGCTGGAATATGCTTTAGCTCACCCTTAAAATGAAGAAGAACTTATACATATTATGGTTACCTGGTGTCTTAACAAATTCTGTGTTAAACTCGTCTTATATTTTAACTCCCAACTGGGTTAATTTTCTCTTTATGGGGACGAACCAGGTATAATCCCAGTAGGTCAGGTAAATAGTTCGTAAACAAAAACAAAACAATATTTTTGAGTATTTGGGTTAAAAATAATTGCAAAAAGTAATTGTACAAGTGACGGAATTAATTACTCAAAAAAAAGTAATTCGTTACAATTGCTCATTACATTTTTTGAAAAGTAATGCATTACAATTACACATTACTTCAAAAGGAATTGAATTACTCAATAATACCGTGCATTATATTTTTGCAAAAATTTGGACGGTTAGGGAAAAACTCAAAGTGAATTCGTAAACCACACTTATTTTGGTGTATATTGTGGTATAACAGTCAAATCAAATGAACACAGAATTTTTTTTAATGTTTGGTGACCGAATTTGAATCAAAATTTCGCGCTAAAAAAATGTACAGCGAAATCACATTTGAATAATTTGAATTTGAGAAAAAAAATTAAATAAAAAAAATCGTTAAGCATAGGCCTTGTACACGTTTAGTTTTTTTCCTGGTAGTTTAACGATGACGCTACAATTTTCCCCAACACGCGCAGCTAATTCTTGCGGCTTTTTAATCAGTAAAATGCGATTTTTCGACCGACACCAACCCATGTAAATTTGATTCATTGTTTTGTAAATCCACAGCTCATGTTAGGATTTTAATCATTAACTGATGCTGACACAATTTAACAGACATTTGCTAGGAGTTTCCATGAAATTCACTTAGTCAGGACTCGTTTGATTGTCTAATTATGAATAAGGTTTCTGGATGCTCATACTTAAATGTTACGTTATAACACTGTTTAATTCTTCACACAAGATTGCTAATAGTTCATTTACGGCAGTCAAAGTTTGTCAAATTATGAATAAGGTTTCTGGATGCTGATACTTAACTGTTACATTATAACACTGTTTAATTCTTCACACAAGATTGCTAATAGTTCATTTTAATTAACCTAACGTTACGCCACGGTGGAAAAGACAGCAGAAAAGTGCAGCAAAATTCATAATATCGTGAACTGCGAGACGAGGGGGATTAAAGATTTCTCTCCTTGGGCAGTTATCATCATTATCATCATTACATCACCGAGGCATTTCCTCGCAACGTTAAAGATTAATTGTATCACCGAGACCTATTTCTTGCAACGTGAAAATTACATCACCGAGGCATTTCCTCGCAACATTAAAGATTACAACACCGAGGCATTTTCTTGCAACGTTGAAAATTACATCACCGAGGCATTTCCTCGCAACGCTAAACATTACATCACCGAGACGCTTATTCCTCGCAACGCTGACTGGATATTTTTGTGTTTATTGATCATGTGTTTTGTTTGGAGTAAACAATTCAGGATATAAACCGTCAAAACAAATTGTTTTAAGTAACCAATCACTTGGATCATAGCATAATGTAATGTCATATAAACTCTTTGTTTGAATCGTTGATAAAGTGTGGCAAATATTAATCTCATGTAAATTTGTTAGCTTTGCAATTTTCACATCATACAATATCTCTCTAGCTAACAATTTTAACTTCAGTAATTTCCTTTGTTGTATAATTTAAATTGAACGTAAACTTTCGTGTCCTGCAGTTTCTAACCTCGCGTAATATTTTATCTTCACAAGTTTATTTTACACCAGTTTTTTTATATATCTTTGCTAGTTTTTGTTCTGTAAATATTTTGTTGATTCATGTTTGCATCATATAAATTGTGTGATGTTTAGTTTTTAATCTCACGTAAGAATTATTTGTTGTTTAAAATTTCACAAGATAGATGGCGAATTTAAATGTTGTTTCTTGCTCTTTTTGAAACTTTAACACTTGTTCAATTGTCGTTAACATAAGAGTTATAAGAATTGAACATATAAATGGAATTGAGGTTAAATACCGCAGAATACGTGGAGTGCGCGGTTCCTAGTCGAGCTGGCAAGATTTATCGCGCCACCTGCACAAAAGATGCAGCTTAGAATAGAATTCAGGAGCGGTCGAGATGACGACCACTACCCAACTGCGAGTTTGCGACCGTAACGGTCTGCTCGTACGGCTTGTCCGTAATACAGAATTGCTTTGTGGCAGTGCTTGCGATAGATAAAATCACCGTCGTGGGGGAAGACTACAAGAATTAAAAAAATAGATATCATTAAAATAACAATTAGATATCGTGAACAAACACAAAAAAATTTATACCTTGTCAAAACACATTTATAGGAAACATTTAGCTTCAAAATAGCTACTGATTTTATATAGTTTTGATGGTCTAACAATCTGTTATTTGCCCTTAGTATTTTATTTCTAGAAAACAAAAAAAATGGCTTCAAAAAGCGGACTACATTTGAGAGAAAAATATTTAATTAATGCGCATAAATTTCTTTTATAATTCGCGTCAAACTTTTTAGTTGCCCAGAGAAAATTTAGAACTTATTGCGGGGCAGTTCGCCCTCGGTTTCAGGTTATTATCGGCGGAGTTAGGACACATTGCGTTCAAAGAATATAATTCTGTTCATATATACATATATAACCCTTAAATTTACTAGGTGTATTCTTCCATAACCCACCACACCGGATGTTTCGTCTCAAGGGATGTCATAATCGGTGCCAAACTACTACCTGTATCGGAAATAAATTTAGTGACCGAGAATCTACCATATCTAAGGACTTCCGACTTCATTCAGGAAACTGTATTAAGATTGAGACATTTATTTTTTAATTTTTTATATACACTTATAATTTTCGTAAATTTAGTGTTTATTTGGTCAACTTGTACAAACTTTTATTATTTAATTTAGTTTAAAACAGTCGCAAAATTGTCATATTTACTCCACTACACCGGGTGTCTGGAAAATGGCGGATTTTAAAATTATCACAATAACTAATGATATAACTTTTAGTTAATATTTCTCTCGCCTATGACCATGTTTAATTACCATTTCCGTTAGAATGTACAAAGAATATATGGTTTTGTTGTTTTTGTAATAATTTGATGAAATTCCATTTGACAACAATATTTGCCTGATATCAGCAAAAATCAATTAAGCAGGTAAGAATATTTGACATATCAAAAATTGTCAAAGTTTTCAAAACCTTTATTTTCGGATAAATTTAAAGGAATCTGGTATTTTGTTGCTGCATAAACTTGAAAAAATCTTTTAAGCTTTTAATGTTTTATTTTTTACGAATTTGAAAGTCTTGAGTGCCGCAGTTTTTTTTTTTGCTAAGATAAGATCCATTTTGGCAAATGACATCCTCTGAGAAAATAGGGGGCGGGTGGGCGGGGCTAGTACTTGCTAAGATAAGACTTATTTTGGCAAATAACATACCCTCTGAGAAAATAAGGAGCGGGTGGGCGGGGCTAGTACTTGCAAAGATAACACTGATTTTGCCTCTATTAATCTTGTAAAAACTTGTTAAATTTAAAAGTGTTAAATTGCAAATTTCCATTGTAACGAGTTAAATTCCTAAATTTGATTTCTCTGGTCTGAAACTTTTTTGGTCTTCTATTTTTGGAGAATTCTGACCTGACCTGTTTTTGAGTTAATTTTGAGATCTTGACGTTCAGTTTGGAAAGAATTTGAAAGTGCTTTAGAGCCTCAGTGTCTTTCCTTATAATAATTTAATTAAATTTCTTAGACAATACGTCATTTGCCAAATTCAGTTTTATCTTAGCAAGTATTAGCCCCGCCCACCCACCCCCTATTTTTTCAGAGGCTTATGCCATTGGCCAAAGTCAGTTTTATCTTAGCAAATACTAGCATTTTGCCAAATGACATCATACCTTTTAAGAAAACAGAGGGCGGGTGAACAAAGCTAGTACTTGCTAAGATAAGATTTATTTTGCCTCTATTAATCTTGTAAAAACTTGTTAAATTTAAAAGGTGTTAAATTGCAAATTTTCATAGTAACGAGTTTAATTCCTAAATCTGATTTCTCTGATCTGAATCTTTTTTATAAATTACCTAAAACAATTATGAGGGACTTTGGTGTTCTATTTTTGGAAAATTCTGACCTGACCTGTTTTTGAGTTAAGTTTGGGATCCCGTTTTTTTGACGTTCTAGGTATTCCTGTTTGGAAAGAATTTTGAAAGTGCTTTAGAGCCTCTACTCTCTTTCCTTATAATAATTTAATTAAATTTCTTAGAGGATACGTCATTTGCTAAAATCAGTCTTATCTTATCAGGTACTAGCCCCGCCCACCCACCTTCTCTTTTATTAGAGAATATGTCATCTGCCAAAATCAGTCTTACCAGGTACTAGCCCCACCCACCCGCCCTCCCTTTTCTCAGAGGGTATCTCATTTGCCAAAATCACTTTTATCTTAGCAGGTACTTGCCCCGCCCACCCACCCTCTCTTTTCTTAAAGGGTATGTGATTTGCCAAAATCAGTTTTATCTTAGCAAGTACTGAGGATTAACTTTTACAAAAGGTGATCAAAATTTGGAAATATTACGAGCTTATATGCACAAGGCAGGAATTTTGAACATCTTCTCTAGTGTTTAGTTGGTTATGTTTTTTTTTTGGTTTATTTATTCATGAAAAATAAGTTTTTTTATTAATAATAATGCACAATGGTTAACGATTACTGGTTGTTATTGTTATTGTCCTAAAAAAAATAAAAGGTGGATTTCAATCACCGTCGTTACTAAGAAATCAGACAGTAAGCCTGAGGTATTTACTCGTACGTACTAGGTGCGTCCAGTGTTGCCAATTTTACTTTTATAAAATTACGTTTTTTTCGTAATCTACATCATAAAGAATTTTTTTATTAGTGCATAACGTACTGAAGTTGTAAGCCATTGTCCAGACACCCGGTATAATGCGGATGCAGAATTTTTATAACTGCCCAAACAAACTTTTACGCAGTCGAAAATTATGCGTGAGGAATAGTTAACACGCGCTGTCTTTTTGAAAACCTGTTGCAATCGTTTTTGTTAATTGCATGGTTTTAATGTGACAAATAAAGACTGCAGGAGATAAATCGTTTTTAGAGATAAGATAACACGAATACGGGCAATAAAACTACTTCACAACTAGTAGTTTTATTAATTTTTGTGAAAATATTTCCTTGTGGAGTAATATAGATTAAAATTGACACTGAAAAAACCTATTTATTGTGGCTTGCTTTTGTTTCGTAGCTTTTATGCCCATAAAATATTCTCTTCAAAACTAGATTTAATAGTAATAATAATAAAAATCATAATTGAAATTAACCAAAAAGTCAAATTATAAAAAACTTGTGACAAGTGAATGTTCCACTGTTTATTTTTAAAGTGATATCTCCTTAACTATCAGTCATTGCATTTTTTTGCCAAAAAAAGAATTAGCGATAACTTATCAACAAATGCACAAATGAAAAAACCTGATATCAAAAATTTCTACTTAAAAAATAGATCAAGTTTTAGTGAAAAGTGTATAAACCTCAAATAACTGTGTGAAGTGTCTTATTTTGACATTATCTCTAAAATAATTAAAATATTCACTTTCGTGTGCCAAAAATTGAGCGAAAGAATACAATTAACCGTCACGAGCTCCGTTCGCTTCGTAAAATTAAATAATAATTATCGTTTTCGTAAAATCCATTTTGTAGAATATTATATGGGTTTTGTGACACATAAAAATTGACCTTTTATTTCGTTCAGTTCTCCGGAAATGACATCACTTTCGAAATTCGGTTCGACCATCTATACATTCCGATTTCAAAACCTCCACGCGTCTTCTACATAAAATACTAAAATAGTCATTTTCCATAATTCTACTTTCTACGAACCCATCCCATATAAATGAAAAAGCGGCCCCATATCGCAATCAATCCAACAAACAAGAACCCAACAAGATCTCGACCTCCTGTACAGCCCAAGAGGCCAAACCACCTTTTTCAGTGCGTGCGCGTGCGCCCATAATCCATAACCGCATTAAAACTGTCACATCTAACGAGAAAATTATGTAAAAAATCCCAATATTTCAAAAGCGAGTAACACTTATGTCCCATATATAACCTTTTTATTGAAAGAAGATATCCACTAATGTTGCCTTATTCGTTACTTAAAACGGCACTAAAGCACCCATAAATTAATTTTTATGTGCAATACACAATGCGCAATGCTGCATCCGAGTCACGTGATCGAATTATTAATTTAAAATGGCGCGCGACAAATCGCCATTCATCGGACTTAAGGCCGCCACCCGGCGATTTATGGGGGTCTCGCGGCCACGTGACCGAAATCGCAAATCGGAGCGCGGCGTTTTTTGCGCCGCGTGGTGGCATCACTGTTCCGCGTTCGTCGCCTACTTTGATAATTTTAATTGCGTTTAGAAAGGCATTGTTACATGAGGTTATCACGGGACTTTCTACTGCGAAACGCACGTGGTGCTAGTTTGCATATCGCGATCGGCGCGGTTGCGGCGCTTGCTCCTTCGAGCCGGATGGCGGATAAAAGTGGGTCTTAATTAGGCGTCTGCGGCTTTCTGAGACATTAACTCGCTGAGTTATGGAGGCAGTGGCTGGTCATTGTGCGAACTGTTGCGTAATTTGCTGGATGAGAGGTAATCGCGTTTTGTTTGAGGTGGGACGGAGTTTTCGGTGGAAAATTGCGGTAGTTGGGAGTTAATTATTTTTTTTGTGTTAGCTACAATTTGTGGCAATTTTCGCAGGGTTTAGCGTAATTAGTGTTGTGTTTTTACTTCCCGAGTGTAAATTATAATCGAGTCGATCTCTCGACTTTTTATGATCATGATGACCCCTACAGGGTATGAAAAAATAGGTCCCCCGTTTCTGTGTGTCTGTCTGAGCGATTGTCAATTTTGTACGTGTGTCAGGAATATCATGTAGATGGTAAAACGGTAACCAAAATTTTTCTACTCATCCCCACCGACAATGGAATGACATCATGCCCAAGGTGTAGAATAGTAAATATAATTTAAGTTTAACGTACTTCTCCACTTGTGGTTTATGAATCCGTCTTGAGTTTACGCCTTAGGCATCCAGATTTTTGGAAAAAAAATCAAAATTGTAAATTACAAAATCGAACGCTTTGAGATCTTGCAAACATTTTAAGGGCATCTGAAGCCTGTTAATGAGAATTTATCAGTTTGTGTCCCCCCCACTCCACATGATTTTTCGATTTTGTAATTTCTGGATTCTTAAAATTTTCGAGATGTGGATTTTTTATTTTTCGATTTCACAATTCCCCGATGTTTCAGTTTTACAATATTTCTAAATTTTTTCAGCTTTTTGATTTTTCGATTTTTTTTAATTTCAATTTTTCGATTTCTCAATTTTTCAGTTTTTCCATGTTTCAGAATTGGAATCTTTCAATTTATGGATTCTTCAATTAAAAACCTGGAACATCGAGAACTCGAAACATCAAAAGATCGGGAAATCGAAACATCATAGAATTAAAAAATCGAAAAATTGAAAAATTTTAAATTAAAATTAATTGAAAAATTGAAAATTAAAAACAATCGATAATTCGAAAAATCGATAAACTGAACAATCGATAAATTGAACAATCAAAAGATCGACGAAATATTTAAAAATCGAGAATTCGAAAAATTGAAAAATAAAAAATTTTGAAAATCGAAAAATTGAAAATCCCGAAAAATCTAAAACCGAAAAGTTGAATAATCAAAAACCGTGAAATCAAAAAACAGAAAAATTTAACACTTAAAAATTCGAAAATCAAATCGAAATATGGGAGAACTGAAAAATTGAAAAATCGAGAAATCGAAAAATCTATAATATCAAAATTGCGAAATTAAAATATCGAAAAATTGAAGAACCGAAAATTTTTTATAAAATCGCTATTTCGATTTCTGTTTTATCGATTTTTCGACTTTTTGGGCTTTTCGATTTTTTGAATTTTCGATTTCTCGACTCCATAATGTTTCGATTTCGATTTCTCAATTTTTCAGTTTTCCAATGCTTCAATTTTTCGATTTCTTAAATTTTAATTTTTTCGATTTCTCGATTTTCCAGTTTTTTGGTTGTTTCAGATTTGGAATCTTTCAATTTATGGATTCTTCAATTGAAAAACTGAAACATCGAAAAATCGAAACCTCAAAAGGTCGAGAAATCAAAGTCAAGAAGCCAAAAATTAAAAAAATGAAAAATTTTAAATTAAAATGAATCGAAAAATTGGAATTTAAAGAATTATATAAATCGAAAAGTCGAAAAATTGAACAATCGTAAAATTGAAAAATTAAAATTTTAAAAATCGAAAAATTGAAAAACCGAAAAATCTAAAACCGAGAAGTCGAAAAGTCAAAAGTTCGAGTACACAAAAAAGTGCAAAACCTAAAATCTAAAAATTCGAAAAACAAATAGAAATATGGAAGAACTGAAAAATCGAAAAATCGGGAAATCGAAAAATCTAACATTTTCAAAACTGAGAAATTAAAATAACTAAAAATTGAAGAACCGAAAATTTGTAAAATCGCTATTTGATTCCGTGGTTTTGTTGACTTTTTCAATTTTTTTTAATCAAAAATTCTGCAACTTTTCGATTTTTCTATTTTGTACTATTTCAATTTCCCCATTGATCGATTTTTTTATTCTTCGATTTTTGGTTTTCTGGATTTTTGACGTCATAACTTTTCGATTTTTAGGTTTTTTCATATTGGTCGATTTCTCGAGTTTCAATGTTTCGATTTCTAGGTTTCTCAATTTCTCGTTTTTTTTTCTTTTTCAATTTTTCATTGTTTCAGTTTTTGATTTTTCAATGTTTCGTTTTTCAAATTTTCGATTTTTGGAGGTTTCGAATTCTCGATTTTTCTATTTTTCGATGTTTCAGTTTTAGGATTTTTCAACTTGTGGATTCTTTAACTGAAAAACTGAAACACCGAGAAATCGAGACATCGAAAGATCGAAAAGTCTAAAAGTCAAAAAATCGAAAAATTTAAAAATTTAAATGAACATGATGATTAGAAAAATTGGAAATTAAAAAAATGGATAAATCGAAAAATCCAGAAATTGAACAGTCGAAGGAATCAACAGACCGAAATCTTGAGAAATCGAGAGTTAAAAAATTGATGAATCGAAAATCGCTTGTTAAATCGCCATTTCGATTTGTCGGTTTTAACAATTTTGCAACTTTTCCGGCTTTTCGATTTCTCAATTAATCGATTTTTGCTTTTGAGCATTTTCAATTTCTCAATTTTTTGATGTTACGACTTTTCGAGTTTTTGGTTTTCCTATTTCTCGATTTTTCATTGCTTCGGTTCTTGATTTTTTTTTTGATTTTTCAATTTTTCGATTTTTAAATTTTCGAGTTTTCGATTTCTCGATTTTTCGATATATCAGTTTTCCGATTTTTCAATTTATGGATTTTTCAACTGATACATCGAGAAATCGAAAAGTCGAGAGGTCCAAAAATCGAAAAATCGAAAAGCTGAAGAATTTTTGATTAAAAAATTAAAACATTGCAAAAATTTAAAATTAAATCGGTGAATCAAGAAGTCGAAAAATCGAACAATCGAAAGATCTAAACACAATAAATCGAGAATTCGAAAAATCAAAAATCTGAAAAATTAAAAAATCAAAAGTTTTACTAAGCAACAAATGTAAAATCGAGAAGTGGAAAAATCGGGACATAAACAAAAGGCTGAAATATCTCAAAATTTAAAAATTCGAAAATGAAATAGAAATATCGAAGGACTGAAAAATTGAAAAATCGAGAAGTCTGAAGATCTAAAATTTTCAGAATTGAAAAATCAGTACCGAAAAATTGAAGAACCGAGAAATTGAAAAATCGATTTCTCGGTTTTGTCGCTTTTCCAATTTTTCAGTATTTTAATTTTTCAATTTTTCGAATTCACAATTTTTCGTCATTTGTATTTTGAAGCTTTGTAGTTTCTTGATTTTTCAGCTTTTCGATTCTTCGATTTTTTAAATTTCAGATTTTTCGATTTCTCAATTTTTGGATTTCTCGGTTCTTAGATTTTTCGACTTTTCGAGTTTTCAATTTTTCGATCATTACATTTTAGATTTTTCAATTTTGTGATTTTTCGATATTTCAATTTCTCGATTTTTCATTTTCTGTTCTTCAATTTTTCAAATATTTTAATTTCTCAATGTTTTAAAGATTTTTCTTCGATATTTCTCCATTTGCAGTTTTTGTGGTTTTTTAAATTTTTGATTTTACAGTTTTTTGATGTTTCGGTTTCTTAACATCTCGGTTTTTCGATTTTTAAAATTTTTTGCCTTTCGATTTTTCGATTTCACAATTTTTCAAGTTTTCGGTATCTCAGTTTCTCAACATTTCAATTTTGGGAATTTTTCCATTATTTGAACTTTCGGATTTTAATTTTTCAGTTTTTCATTGCTTCAGTTTTTGATTTTAAAAACCTGAAACATCGAGGAATCGAAACATCCAAAGATCGAGAAATTGAAAAATTGAGAAATCCAAAAATCAAAAAATTGTGAAATCGAAATAGCCCAAAATCCAAAAATCAACCAAAAAACCGACAATTCTAAAACCCAAAAGTCGAAAAATCAAAATATCAAGAAATAAACTTCAAAACATTGAAAATTTATAATTCAAAAATTCGAAAATCATATAAAAATATCAAAGAATTGAAAAATAGAAAAATCGAGAAGTCGAAAAATTGATTTCTCGGTTTTGTCGATTTTCCAATTTTTCGGTTTCGATTTCCCAACTTTTCGCCATTTCTATTTCAAGGTTTATAATTTTTCGGTTCTTCAATTTTCCCGTTTGTCAATTTTTCGATTTTTAAAATGTCAGATTTTTCGATTTTTCAATTTCTTGATATGTAAATTTTAGACTTTTCGATTTTTGATTGTTTGAGATTTCTCAGCCTTTTGATGTTATGGTTTTTTGATGTTCTGATTTCCTGAAATCTCGATTTTGCGATTTTTAAATTTTTTTCACTTTTCAATTTTCAGACTTCTCAATTTTTCAAATTTTCGATTTCTCAGTTTTTCAAAATTTCCATTATTTCGACTTTTCGGATTTTGACAAATATGCAAATTGCAAAAAATGAAATCTAAAATTTTCAGGAAATGTGGTCCTTCCTGGGTTTAATTTTTTTCTTCCTTCTTTGTAGTCTATAACCCAATAATTGTGTCGAGTAATATTTCCTCGTAATAATAATATTCAAGTAATAATAATAATATATAATGGTTTTCAAAATTCACACTCGCCGGCACCGAAAGGGATTAGTCATGCCGCCAAGCGTACCGTGGTAGTACCACAATAACGATTTCCATCCCACACTTACGATAATCGCGGCGTCTATTATTAGCCGCTCAATTTTGACTGATCGACCTGATAATTATAAAAGTTCGTTCCGACAGCAAGTTGATCCGAATAAGTCGACGACAGCTCGATTATGGACGCAGAAGATCGTGTTGATAAAAAAAAGAGATTTATCGCCGCGCTGATTAACATAATATTGTCGACTACATAATTGATTTGGCTCAGGTAGCGCACTCCAATGATATTTTACATAACAAATGTTAACAAATTCATCGTGACAACATCACAATGAACGACATTTTTTATTCAACATGGCGGTGTGATTTGGACGGCCTTCGCATTGACACGATCAACAAAACAGTGACGTGAGTGGATGGGCCGAAAATTGGTACTGCCAAAGTGCGGTCGGATCACCCGATTTTGTGGGACGACGTGAGTTGGCAGGCTGTGGTTGCTGCTTTTGCGTCATGGATAGTGGATACTGTGGTACCGAGTGACGAAAAAAGGACAAGAAGGTACTTGACGCTATTCTAATGGTACTACTATTACAACAGGGACACCAAATATAGTTCATCAAAACTAGACATATCCGAATTCAGTACCACGTTCAAGTGGTACCAAAATAGAGTACTTATCTTCTAAGATAAGTGTAACGAATTGAATATCTGAAGGTTTGATCTAGTTCGCAAGACAATAGAATTAATTAGGAAGTGACTTTGCAGCAAAGAAGTTCTTATAGTTGGTATTCCAGCCGCCCTCTGATGAGTTAATTTAACAGAGAAAATTGGAATCGTTCGCGATTCTTGTTTACAGCTTTGTATATACATTGAAATCACACCGCCGATTTTCAACGGTACCCACCTCACTCTCCAACCAACGCTGCTAAACGGCACATTAAACTTTAATCAGAAATCGCGCGGGTAAACGCCAGATTAGAAACCTTAATTTAATTACGAGGAATTATAGATAGTCATGCTCAAGAAAGCAGCCAATAATAAGTGCGATAATTGGATTCTCGGTTCACCGTTTCCCCGCTAAGCCCAATTTTTATCCAGCCATCCACAAAGCAGCAACCCGACAGAACTGATAGACACATATTGCAAAAACGCGACAGTGACAACGCGAACTCGCGCAACCTAGGCCTTATTTACACACTTTATAAGTGGCAAAATGGGATAGGTCGGCGATATAAAAGCGTTAAACTGCCTGCGTTTGCAAAACCAATTTGCATAACCTGATTCAAACTAAGTACAAAAACTACTCGTCACTACATTACAAAAGTACGAATTGCTATAGTTGCCAAACAAATTGTTAGTTAAAGCATATCCAATAAGTAACCGGACTAAAAATAAAATATAATGTTTGTGTGGGAATAATTTTTTTCACGGAAATTTAACAGCAGATCGATATTTAGATCATCTTAGAACCGCAGATAATCCACAAAATTTACATCGCAGGATTTGGTTCCAACAGGATAGGGCACCACCACATTATGGCGTAAATGTAAGGGTTTTTGGGATAATCAATTTGATGGAAGATGGGTTGGAAGGCGTGGACCACTAGAATAGCCACCTAGGTCTCCGGATCCGACACCGCTTGATTTTTTATGGGGACATTTAAAAGTCGTGTTTTTAGACTTGAAAGCAGGAATTCGTCATTAAATGACTCTTATAATCCCCAGGGTATTGCAAATTACGTCAATCATGTCTACCATCTAATATATATATAGCCATCTTTTCATAAGAAGAAATTGCAAAATCGATATTTCGTTATACAAAATTTCCATTTTAAACATGTTTTAAGTTTCATGTTGTGAAAAGAAATCCACATATATTAAAACAAAAAGACAAAATGTAAGCCCGCCCACCCGCCCTACCTCAATGTTGAGGATTTTTTTTATTCGCCGTGAACCAAGGGGGCCGAGCTTAACTGCAAAATACTCATTTCTTTACGAGAAATTTAAATCACGTCTTTGAGTATCGTGTTGTTCACAGAATACTATGTAGATTAAGAAAAAAGGCAAAATATATACCCACCCCATCCTGATTGTGCACATTTTCTTATTCTGAGAAACCTAAAACATGTTTAAAATGGTCACTTCTCGTCGAAAAATGAGGATTTTACAATTAAGCTCCGCCCCTCGGCTTACGACGAATAAAAAAAAATCATCAGAATCGAGGTGGGGTGGGTGGGCGGGGCTTATATTTCGCTTTTCTCTTTCTTAATATACATAGCCATCTTTTCACAACAAGAAATTGTAAAATCGATATTTCCTTGTACAAACTTTCCATTTTAAATGTTTTAAGTTTCATGTTGTGAACAAAAGTCTACACATATTAAAACGAAAACACAAAAGGTAAGTCCGCCCACCCGCCCTATCTCAATTGTGATGATTTTTTTTATTCGCCGTGAACCAAGGGGGCCGAGCTTAACTGCAAAATACTTATTTCTTTACGAGAAATTAAAATCACGTCTTTGAGTATCGTGTTGTTCACAGAATACTATGCACATTAAGAAAAAAGACAAGATATATACCCACCCCATCCCAATTGTGCACATTTTCTTATTCTAAGAAACCTAAAACATGTTTAAAATGGTAATTTCTCGTATAAAAATGAGGATTTTACAATTAAGCTCCGCCCCTCGGCTTACGACGAATAAAAAAAATTCATCAGAATCGAGATAGGGTGGGTGGGCGGGGCTTATATTTTGCCTTTCTCTTTCGTAATATACATATCCATCTTTTCACAACAAGAAATTACAAAATCAATATTTCCTTATACAAATTTTCCGTTTTAAATGTTTTAAGTTTCATGTTGTGAACAAAAGTCTACACATATTAAAACGAAAAGACAAAATGTAAGCCCGCCCACCCACCCTATCTCAATTGTGACGATTTTTTTTTATTCGCCGTGAACCAAGGGGGCGGAGCTTAACTGCGAAATACTTATTTCTTTACGAGAAATTACAATCACGTCTTTGAGTATCGTGTTGTTCACAGAACACTATGTACATTAAGAAAAAAGGCAAAATATCTATATACCCACCCCATCCCGAGTGTGCACATTTTCTTATTCTAAGAAACCTAAAACATCTTTAAAATGATAATTTCTCGTAGAAAAATGAGGATTTTACACCTAAGCTCCGCCCTTCGGCTTACGACGAATAAAAAAATTCATCAGAATCGAGGTAGGGTGGGTGGGCGGAGCTTATATTTTGCCTTTCTCTTTCTTAATATAAATAGCCATCTTTTCACAACAAGAAATTGCAAAATCGATATTTCCTTATACAAATTTTCCATTTTAAATGTTTTAAGTTTCATGTTGTGAAAAAAAATCTACACATATTAAAACGAAAAGACAAAATGTAAGCTCGCCCACCCGCCCTATCTCAATTGTGAGGATTTTTTTGATTCACCGTGAACCAAGGGGGGCGAGCTTAACTGCAAAATATTTATTTCTTTACGATAAATTAAAATCACGTCTTTGAGTATCGTGTTGTTCACAGAATACTATGTACATTAAGAAAAAAGGCAAAATATATACCCACCCCATCCCGATTGTGCACATTTTCTTATTCCAAGAAACCTAAAACATGTTTAACATGGTAATTTCTCGTAGAAAAATGAGGATTTTACAATTAAGCTCCGCCCCTCGGCTTACGACGAATAAAAAAAAATCATCAGAATCGAGGTAGGGTGGGTGGGCGGGGCTTATATTTTGCCTTTCTCTTTCTTAATATACATAGCCATCTTTTCACAACAAGAAATTGCAAAATCGATATTTCCTTATACAAATTTTCCATTTTAAATGTTTTGAGTTTCATGTTGTGAAAAGAAGTCCACACATATTAAAATGAAAAGACAAAATGTAAGCCCGCCCACCCGCCCTATCTCAATTGTGAGGATTTTTTTTATTCGCCGTGAACCAAGGGGGCGGAGCTTAACTGCAAAATACTTATTTCTTTACGAGAAATTAAAATCACGTTTTTGTGTATCGTGTTGTTCAAAGAATACTGTGTACATTAAGAAAAAAATGCAATATATATTTATATATTCCTGTGGTTTATGAATCCGACTTTATTTTTTACCAATTTTTTGGAAATTTTCGAAATACAATGAACTACTTAAGTCCTGACATATCTTCATTTTATTAATTTATTTGAGTGATCATCAAAAAACAAAAGCAGAGTCAAATTTTATGATTCATTCATTATTTAAATTACCCAAAATAGCACACTTCTATACTTGTTTTATTTCCTCTTTTTGTGACGTTTTGTCGCCTTTTTTACAGTATTTTGTCACTTCGTGGAGTTACCTTTTTTTTTTTTGTTGCATTTATTTGCCCTTTTTTGTCGTCTTCTTTGTCATTTTTTGTACTGGTCTTCTTTGGATCGAAGCTTATTTTCTTGGATTTTTTGACATGTTTGTGCCGCCTTTGTTCACTTCTTTCCTTTAACGCGTATTTTTTTGTCGCGTGTTTGACCCCCTTTTAGCCACTTTTTGTTGTGGTTTTCGCAATTTTTTATCATTTTTTTCGTTTTTTTTTCTGAGGTTGCTTTGTTTTTTAGCCCAATTTTTGTCGTATTTTTTTGGAATTTCTTTTTCTTTGGCGCTTGTGTTTGTAGACTTTTTGTCTTTTTTCAGTGCCTTATGGGGGGAACAGTGTGAACAATTTCTATAGCACAAATTTTTATTCCAACGTATTGTCCTGTTTATATAATATTTATGATTAGAATCAAGTTTATTTTGTTTGTTATTAATTTTCTCAATTTTTTTGTTATACAACCCCTATTTAAAAAAAAAACATTAATGCCGTCATAACTTTTACAAATTTGACGTATTTTTTTTTTAATGTCAAAAGATGGAGGGCAGAATAAAAAATTTGACGTGTTTTTGCATTTTTTTCAAAATCGGGTGCTGCGGCTTTTATGAATTTTGTGCATTACTTTATCATAACTTTGTATATTTTGAACTGAGAACAGCGATAATATAGTATATTATTCAACGAGGGAGAAAATTGGTCATTTCATGAGAATGAGAACTCATCCGAGTCCAATTTCTCACGAGTTTAACACTATGCTTTTTCTGCTCATATTATCAAGAAAATAAAGACAAAAAAAATCAAGAATTATGGTTTAATTAATACTTAATTGTAATCCTCTGTTTTGAGAAAACAAACACATTCAAATCAAACTAATTTCTACGTGACATTCTTTCGATGTACGAGAGATAAATAAACATTTGAGCTTCAGATTGCTATTACCTAGTGCTAAAGGAAAGGGGTGTTATTTATGCCTCTGGTTTCTACTTTACAGTGGTTATTACAAAACGAAAATCGCAAAATCCAATTTTATAATTTTTTTAAAGAACTGGATTCGTCGGATTATACATATAACCTTCGATCAATTCTTTATTGGTCAGATTAAGAACCTCGTTTTCTAGAAAATGTGAGAAAACCCACGTCTTTATTTAATTATGATGAAATACAAATAATAGTAATCATATTCAAAACATTTTGTTCCATTGTGGCTTAATTAATAATTTTAGTCCTCTGTTTTGTTTCATTGTTATTGGAAGCGTGGTAAATCGTGAATCAAAATCATTCCGTTGCCGAAAAAATTGTAAGACAAAAAAAATGTTTCTTTAAATTTATGAGTGTTTTTGGAAAAAAAACTAAATGTGATTAATTACTCAGTCGTGTTCTCTGCGTTGAGGAGACAAAATCAATCAAATTTCACTTTCTTAAACCGTTAATGCTTGTAATCTGAGCGTGTTAATAGTCGCATTCTTTGAAATTGTAAACCTACGCAGTCGAAGTTAAGCATGCACTGAGAAATTGAGAATATCTGTCGAAATAACCTGCGACATTTTTTTTCTAATTTAACAATGTTAAGCTTGTTATTATTTAAGTGATAGAAATATCTGCAGGGAGAATATAGTTCGATATGAATACTGGTTACCATGGACACAGTTTGTAAGGCACGTGATCACTCCATCTGTTCGGTAAACGGAATATAGAGATTGGATTTATATGCACTAAAAAATCCAGGCAAAATTTGCATAATCGAAAAACTGATTCACTATGTACTCAATTAAATTGCCACTATTGTAAACAACAAATTCCTCTAAATTTTCTAAAAAAAGTGTTATTGCTGGAGATAATTATTCACATTTTTCTTAGCGTTTACAATCTACACGATACTCCTAATACACATACAAAATTTGATAACAATCGATCCAGTAGTTTCGGAGATTATCTGTCTAATAAAAATCCGGACAGACGACAGACAGACAGACAGACAGACGGAAACAGGCGACATATTTCTTCGTGCTCTTGGGGTCATCAAAAAAGTCGTCGGAAAGTAAAAAAAAAAGAAATAACTGTAGAAACGACTAAAATATGTATTTACAAAATATGTGTTTATAAGCAAAATAAAAACTATGTAAACAATATTTATTCAGTTTTGAAAAATTGTAAAGCAGGAATTTTTTCATGTTGCTCTTTTATTTTCGTGTTTCTTAGAAAAATGGAAACATCCAAAATAAAAAATCAAAAAATTGGAAATATGTATAGCAACTGAAAAGACGAAAAAATAAAATATCGAAAAATTGGGAAATCTAAAAATAATACTCCTAGAAAGAACCAATTCAAAAGGTGAAGCAACGAAATAGCGAAAAACTGAAAAATCCAAAACTTAAAATGAGTGTTTAAACTAGAAAGTCAAAAAATTGCGGAAACGAAAAATTAAAAATCCAAAAAATTAAAAAGCGAAATTTTAAATTTGAAAAATTAAATTGGAAACTCAAAAAATTGCAAATAAAAATATTGGTGAAAGGAAAAATCAAAAATCGAGGAACGGAAAATTCGAAACACTGAAAAACAGAAAAAAATAGCTACTTTCAGTTTTGCTGGCGCCATTGGCGTTTTGAGAAAATTATGTCGTATTAAAAAATTATAAAATTAGATTAATTAACATCCCCGCAACCCCTATGTCGTTAAGTATGAAGAATATTTAAAGCAGATAACTAAGACAAAAATGTAGACAATTTCAATTTATCAGTATATGCTTAACTTCGACTGTTTATGTATATACTTCGACCGAATTCGACTACTAGCACAATCAGCGATTAAAAAAAAAAGGAAATTTGGTTGATTTTATGTCCTCGACGCAGAAGAAAGAATTGATTGATTAATTCATGCTCAGTTTTTTTTTCCCAAAAACACGCATAAATTTGAAGATATTCGGCAAAAATGTAAGCTGACGGACAAATTTTGACTAACAATGTTTCAAATAATCTGAAAATTGCACGATTTCAGAGCATTCGGTTCTTGTAATTTCAAAGTTACGTTGCAAAATATAGTTAATTAATATTGTTATACACTCTTGATTTTTTTTTTTAAATCTGGATGCTAAGGGTAAAAACTGAACACGGATTCATAAATCACACATACACTTTTGCCGTATTTAAAGAAGTTGCAGACATGTTATAAGTTTCTTCTTGTCGAAATAAGTGCACATATGTATTAAGAACAAAAGTGCAAAACGTTTCTGTCTGCCTGTCTGTCTGTCATTACTGTCGATTTTTATTAGACAGAATCAATAATTTGCGCAGTAAAAGATATTCAAATTTTAGAAGATAATATACTCCTGTCCTTGTAATTTATGAACCTACCTTGACTTTGTTAATTATTATAATTTTTATTGTTTAATACTTCCTGTACTTTAGATACATATTATGAAGTCCGACAAGCGGGTCTCGTGGAAGGTAATCGAGCGTCCGCTTTGCAAATGAAAGGCCCGGGTTCAAACTCGATCCCCGGATTCTTCCAGTTCTTTTCACTTCCTGAGCCTTCATAGCTCCTAGAGCACGGATAAATAGCTACTCACCCAAAATAATATTCGGATAATATATTAATTTGCTCCATTGGAGCTTAATTAATGAATTCTTTATTCTGTGTATAAACGATGTATCAAGATAAACAGTCGAAGTTAAGCATGTACTGAGAATACATTTTTTCCCATTGTGTATTTATTGAAATTTGAGTGAGTCCATTTTATCCAAAGAAATAAAAGTCTCCAATGACAGTAGTAATTATAATTCACTAGAAGCCATGTTTACACATTTTCCGTTTGCTCCGGTTACTCACTGGACATGTTTAATTTGCCACAAACTCGGATTCGGGTAATGGCGTAATCGACGCAAGGCGTGTTCGCGCCAAAATATCGATGTTATCGGCGCCTAATTAATTTAAGAGTGAAAGGAGAGCACGCGTGCCCATCTACCCCTTGGGGGCCGAACTAGAATTTGACAGTTCCACGACCTTGGAGCTTCACACACTCGCGGTTTCGTCACGCGTGTGCGATCGTAAAGTTATACAACTATCGCGTAATTTCTGAGGGACTGGAATTTTCTAACGTGAGAGAAAAAATGAGAAAGGCCGGCGGAGTGTGTGAAAACCACCTGTTGCGCTGTGTTGGCAGCAATTAGACTATGTAGGGGAATTGACGGCGGGTTGGCATTTCTGTTCGCAACAAGTGGCGCGAGAAATGTCAAAGTCATTGCTCTAACGCCGGATTCGGGCTATCTAGAACTGGAATTTCAAAAATTCTTCAAACTATAACTTATGTAGGTATTTTGATAAAGTTTAAAAAATCAATTTCGCCACTTGATTTTTTGTGTAACAACTGGGTTCATCCTAATCAAGTGTGATAAAGGAAACCTTGAATTTTTACGCCATAAAGTACTTAGCTCGTGAGCGTTACGCACAGACTTAAAAATCCTAAATGACTTTAAAACTTTCAAGATTATAATCACTCAAAAATTGAGATATGCCTTCATGGTTTGAAAAGCAAATATCGAAAACGCACATTAAATAACATTGATGTTTTGCAGATAGTTTTAAAAAGCTTTAGGTCTAATTGCATTTTCAAAATCGTCTAGAGTGGAAATACTTTGAGAAGAATACACCAACAAAAGGGTCTAGTAGACGTAAAAACGTCCGGCGAGTCCACTTATCTATTCTACTTCGTGATTTAACCTGAAAGTATTTTGTTTCTTCTTGTCGTGGCGACTGTGACGACTCAATATGTCCTTCTCATCGTATTTCCACTCTACAATCGGCGATTTTTCAAAAATATACTTGTAACAAGTGAATTTTTAAAATGATTACAATGTGTACTAACGCGGCACTTAGCTATTGTATTGTATGTATTTTTTGTGGTAAAACAATTAAAACTGAAGTGAAATCAGTGCCTGACGTGATAATGACATCACACATCCGAGATGGAAGGTAAATTGAACATTAAAATAAATCAGTATTATGTTAAAACAATTGAATGTGATTACGGTTTTTAACATTTTCAACTCAAGCTTAATCATGTCAACGAAAATTGTGAATGCAAACGGATTTTTTTGTACGATTTTGATTTTTTTTTTCAAAAACCTACACGCGCAAAGTTGAAAATAAAGCTAGAATAATCAACTTCATGTAAAATATTTTTGATGTGACTGGAAAAATTTTACAAAATCGATATACAGGGTGAGTCACTAAGCGCGCGTTCCCGATATTTCATTAATTATTAGAAACAAAAACAAAGTTACAGGCCAACGTTGTGCGGTTCTTTCAGGACAGGAAACTATTTTTAACTATACAGAGTGTTCTGTTTTTAAGGCGTAACACACTACTTAGTTTTTTTTATGAAATACTCTATATGTTTTTGGATATTCTGATTGATCTTTTCTTAGGCTTTACAACCACAGTTTAATTTTGAAATTCGGATGCAACGTTGCCACGTTATTCCAATTTTCTTCAAATTTTTAGCAATGGAAGGATTCACAAAAAAATTGCAGTAGATTAATTTTTAAAATCTGTGTTACAATATTTGGTGGAGAGATAAACAAAGGTATAGGCTTTGTGGTGGTATGCATGAAATGACATTTTCATATACAGAGTGTTTATAAAAAATTTTTAATTATTACACTTTTCAGATATCTATATTTCATTTTTTCAAATAGAACATCCTATACTATATTATAGTTTCCCCAGTTCTAATTCGGTCTTATGATAACCGGTGATGGGACAGTCATAAACAAAATTCATTATACAGTATAATGGTAACGGCATGGTTAAATCCTTAGTTATGACTGTCCCATCACCGGTAGTAGTAAACTATTGTTAAGGAAGTTAACTTTTACACATCATAAAACCGAATTAGAACTGGGGACACTATACTGCGTCTTATTTTATTTTTTGTTGTCTTTCTTTCTTTTACATACATATTTTCTATATTTAAACTTGATAGTAACGACGATTTTTTACTTTTTGAAGACATTAGAAAAATGAGAGCAAAAAATAAAGTAAGATACAGTAATAACGTACAGGGTGTTCTATTTGAAAAAAAGTGAAATATTTGAAAATTGTACAGTTTTAGATTTTTTTATAAGCATTTTGAATACTAAAATTTGTTTTAAATGATACCACAACAAAGTGCGTACCTTTATTTATCCTTCCACAATATTGTAACACAGATTTTAAAAATAAATATACTGCGAATTATTTTGTGAAACAATCGCAAAAAAATTTCAACAAAATTGAAATAACGTGGGATCGTCGAAAGGAAAAGACCAATGAGGATATCTAAAAATATATAAGGTGTTTCATAACAAAAAACTAACTTGTGTTATGCCTTAAAAACACACTCGATATATTTAAAAATATTTTTTTTATGATGACAATATGAAGTATATTTAAACCAAACAACCAGTAAAATATATTCTCAGTACATGCTTAACTTCGACCGGTCATATTTATATTTAAAGAATTAGACGATTAAGCACGTGCATATAATTAGCAGCAGCGGCGGCAGATCAAAGTACATATGCATTTTTGTTAAAAAAAAATAAAGTTTAAAATTTTTAAAATGGTTCGAATATTATTTTTGGTGAGTAGCTGTTAATTATTTTAGTATTAGTAAATATAGGCGGGCGCGACAAAAATGGAATGAACCAGACTCCCTTGTCAAAGTTCGTATTAAGTATCCAAAGTAGAGAAAGAATTAAACAATAAAAATTACAATAATAAACTAAATAAACATGGATTCATAAACCACAAATACAGGAGTCCATTATTTTATAAAATTGAAATATCTTTTGCTGGGCAAAATGTTGAGTTGACGAAATCAAATTGTTGGTGGGGATGATTAGGCCATTTTTGATTAGCGGTTTACCATCTGCACGATATTCCTAATATAAATACAAAATTTGATAAAAATAGGTCCAGAAAATTCGGTGACTATCTGTCTAATAAAAATCGTTTTCTAGAGGTCATGAAAAATTTGGAAAATTGTTATTGTATCTACATTCCAGAAAAAATTAAAATTGTAATAAGATGATAATAATTAATAGTAGCTTAATGATTAATACACCCAGAGAACCAAAATTTTGAAATTTAAATTACCCCCTCTAGAGTTTAACATTTTTAAAATTATACTCAAGTCATTTTAATATACAGGGTGACTGCGAAATAAGTGCAAATATTTTAACCACGGCATCCCCCACCCTAGTAGAGCCGAAATATAGAAAAAAGAAATTAAAAATCGAATGGGGCAAAACCCCCATGAACCACCCTCGATACGAAGGCACTGAGCCACCTTGTAAACAGAGTTGGAAAAACGTTTGAATAAAAACGACCTAAACACTTTCAGTTTCAATTAAAAGTAAAACCGACTTTTTGCTGCTTATCATTCGTTCATTCATTTACTCATTCATCGTTAAAGGTCAGTGTGAAAGTTTTTTGGTAATTTTGATTCTGACGGATGTTTGGTCCTTGTCACAACGATTTTACGTTGTTTATTGGAACAGAAATAAGAGCAACTTAGAATGCTACTACCTTTTTACAAGAAATGTTGAAAATGTTGTCCTTGACTAGCAATACAGGCGTCAGAGCGTCGCAAGAGGTTTGTTGATAGGTAAAAAAACACCGGAGTAGCGGGTGTCACTTTCACTTGTTGAAGCTCTTCGATAATTTCTGGACACTGTTGATTTCCACAAACGAACTGTTTCATCCAACTGATACACATTTATCGAAAACCGTCTCTTGAAATCGTACTTGTTGACGACTACGTGGAGTTCCATCGGACAAAAAGTGAGTTACACAAGGTGGACAATCAGCGGGCTCCAAACCCTGTACTTTGTCAACATGGTATGGATGTGGCCGTATTCTTTTAATGTAGGATGCACTACAAGCTGTGAAAATCCAACTTCTTCTTTCTGTCCTATCACGGCCACGATCGTGAGTTTGAGGTTGAAGGTACCATGATCTCGGAGATGCTGTACCACTGATGCACCCATTACCATATCGACACAATCTGCATGGGAAAACTGCACCATAAACCGATTTCACCGACCGCTCGATGCTAACTGGCCCTTTTCGTGTTTTTCACGTTGCGATTAAAAAAGTGCCTGATAAAGTAACTTTTTTGGTTCTTTAACCGACTCGCTCTGTTCCATTCATTGTAGTAATTATGTAGGTCACAAAACAGTCCAGCGGCGCGTACAACAATTTACATTGAATTTCAAATAATTTTTTCTAGACACTGCTACTACTTAGGACCGTGAATTTTACCCAGTGACATAATCATATTGTGAGCTATTCCCCATTTTTTTTTTTGCATGTATTTCGCAGTCACCTTGTAGAGGCCACCTATTGAACTTGACAAACACAAGAAACCTAACGACTCTAAACTGCAAAAAATGTTTAAACTGGAATTTTACGTGTTGTACAAGACTAGCTGGTACTTGGAGCAAATTAAACTAAAAGTTCAAATTTATTAGTCATTAAGTTATGGTACATAATTTAAATTAATGTTGGTGCTCGAAAAAACTGTACCCAAAAAAACAACAAACGAAGACAAGCTAATTGACATAATTTCGCAAGTATCTACTCCAAAATTCTCCACGGTGTGCAAAATTAATAAGAATCCATATTATAGGTGTTGCCACTTCGTTAAAATCCCTCCCGATTCCCGATTAAAAAAAATGTGGGGCAGTTAGTTCATTTTAACAGTGCTTGTCTTTGAGTTTACAAGTTAATAATTGTCGAACGATATCCCAAGTAAAACACAAATGCGTGCCATTCAACGTGCGCCGCGCAAAATACGGCGTGAAATTAAAAGCTCTGAACGATAAAAATAACTGAGAAATTTCTTTTTCCTCAGACACTTCAATGCATAATTTACCACTTCGCCAAGGTCGACTTAAAAGATCCCACGAAATGAAAAAATTTTCAAAAAATTTGAGAAAAGCACTCAATGTGAAGAAAAGAAATCTAGAAAACTTTGGCAAGCTCAAAATGCCGAAAACCATGACAATATTGCTGAATAAAATATCAGTTCATCATAGCCAGAAACATTATCAAACCCTTGGAGCGACATAGAGCCACTTCCTCAGTAATGACCCATATTTACATCCTTTATCTTAAACAATTCCACCTCAGAAGCTCCGATAATGCCAAAACAAACATCAAACAAAGCAAAAAGAGACATTTTTTGATAAACCAATTTGTCAAAAATTATGCCATTGAAAATTTTGAGGGAGTTTTGATAAATTGATGGGACGCATAGATCTAAAATTTGGCAAACTCAATCTGAAAACCATGAAATTGCCAGACCCATTATCAAACCGATCGCATCACCTTGGAGCGACCCAGCGCCACTTCCTCGATAATGACCCATATTTCCATCGTCTATCCCAAACAGTCCCCAGACCGCACCAAAGCAAAACCTCGCTTGCCAAGCCAAACCCGCCCTCCCCAAGACCCGCCAAAAGCCGCCAGCGCGCCAACCACGGCAAAAAAAGAGCAAAAAAGCGGTCGTCGACACCGCGGGTTCATCTTTCGCAGATAACATTATTTCCGCCACGCACCGATTTCTCCTTGCGTGCACGACGATAATGATCAGATGCGGTGCGCGCCGAGGGCGTAAACCGGAAGTGTTAAACAACAATGAACCTGCGCCGCTTCAATTACCGCCCGCGCATCCGGCCGACGCGCCCCAGCGCCCGCCGAGCGGCCCTCCGCTCGCGCGGCGTCCCGCAGCGGCCCGCTCGGGGCCCGATCCTGCGCCGCGCTCCCGGGGGTGGACTCACCATGAAAACCATATGAGACTCGTTCTAGCTCCTTCGTGTGCGAAATCGAATTTGACACTCGGCAGTCCTGCACAATCACGCGCGTGTCATCACAAGGCACTACTCCGATCCGGTCCGGTCCTGGCTCCTGAAACAGAGGGTGGTGATGGGCGGCTGCTCGCAGACGACATATTTAGATAAGAGTTATCACCAACACGTGCGCCGCGAGATAGGGGGGGTCAAAGTTCGGTACCTTTTTGCGGTGGCTAGAGATTACTGGCGGTCGGACTGGGGCTAATCCATCACGTGCGATGGGGCTCGCAGGGTTTGGTGGGGGCGGTTACGAGTCCGCGTCGGCGTGCATCGTAGCAGGCGGCGACGTACCGACTAACGTCGTCAACGTTAGATACACACTGATGGGACACGGTTTGGAGAACATAGCGCACGGGAACATCACAGGCGGCCGAGAGGGACCCCACTATGTGCCGCTCCCCACCATAGTAAAAGGCTATGTACGGACATTCTAATAGAACAAACCGACGGATAGTTAGCGGAGACGCCGCCGGAGTGTACGGGGAGCGATCAGTATAACGAGGGGCCGACGCGAATTTGCGAGGGAGGCCGCACCGGCTGAGATAAAAGCCGAGTTTGATGACATTTGCGACGCAAAAAATCATCGTTTCATTCAACGGGTTTGCATTGTAACTTCGTTTACTTGATAAGTTGTTGAATAAAAATACGTCGGCAATTTTTCGGACCGAACAACACTTTATTTTAATTGTTATTTATTTTCACAGATAATTTCACTGTCGTTCTGTTAAATTTTTGGCCGTAATTTCAGAGTTGCTTAAATATTTATTATATTTTTTAAGGTCCGAAATAGTAAATAGTTATTTTATTTGTTATTCAGTGAATGCCATTGTTTTTAGCTTGAAGGAGATTTTTTGGATTGCAACCTATATTTTTTCAACAAATTTTTTTACTTTTATTTTTAGTTGATAAAAAACAATTAATTTATAAATATAAAAAAATGAAGCTGACTAAAATCAAATACCACTTTATTTCAAAAACGTCACTATATTCGTACTATCTTCCTTCACACTGACATTGATTAAATACATATAGATAGACCCATGCTATTGTTTGGAGCGAACAGGCCAACGGCCGGCGAACAAGAGATGGCGCACCAACAGTCGGCCGTCAAACGCCGGCGAAAAGCTTGGACACCAATCGCGCGCGTAGATAACCCAAATCACAGCAACAATACATTTAATAAAGCTACCACTCGACAGAGGGCGACGAAAACAATGTGTAAAAATCTCTTAGTAACCATTTATATAATTTGCAACGTTGCCAGATGAGCCTAGCACAACTTTGCCGTTATTTCTAGTCGATTAGATTTTATTTCGTTTAAAAGTTTCTGGTGAATAAATGGAATTATTATAATGAATAAACAATACAAACAAATTATTACTTGTTATTTTAAATACTTGTTAGTGTTGATGAAAACATAAATGGTAATTAAAGTTATTCTAAATACGGTCCGGTCCGGTAGCTCAAATTTTACAGTACGAGTGATATGTTTCAGGACGAGTAGGTAGCCGAGTCTTTAATTTCGAAACGAGTACTGCGAAAAGAGTTACCGGACGTATGTTGTTATCTATTTTATTTCATACTGTCAACATACTTTTTTATTCGATAAAATTATTATTATTTTGAGAAAAAATCCAAATCGAGTCACTTTTTCTGACATCGTTAGCAACCGCTCTTTGGTAAATGTTTTAATTTGTTTATTCGTGCGAATCAGCATCATATGTTTAAACACATAGTACTTATAACACTTTACAGGACTTATTGTTTTGTATAATCCGACTCGATGGACGAATGTTTTGTGCAATCCGTCTCGAAGGACCAATGTTTGTGCAACTCGGCTCGTCCTACCAGTATTTTTTGTAATCTGGTTGATACGACAAAGTGATACCGAATTGTACTTTGATATTGCTCCAATGACTTTTGTTTTATTGCGTGCGAGATAATAGACAGCGTTCGGTTTCGATGTTTAATACAGGACGGTTACAGAAATACTAAATTTACATTTGTATTTACAATAACAGGTAAAGCAAAAGAGACCCAAAAGGGTCAGTGGCCGCTTCCGGAAATGGAACACTTGTCCTTTTTGGCTCAATTTTATCGGACTTGTCCGTTTTTTTGATTTTACCGGAATCGTTCGATCCAGTAAAACGTCAAACTTGACATAGTATAAAGTAAAATAAATAAATTTTATTCAATTTTGACATGTAAACAAACGTTTATTTTGCCGTCAGTAGGCCACTAAAGCTTTGGTTTATCCGGTAGCACCATAAAATTTTTAAACCGCTAGCGAAATAAAATTTTTATTTTGCTGTTTTAAAACCATGGTTACCATTTCTGTAATTTCTCCAATGTCTTGCTGCTCTTTCCATCTAAGGAACTTTTGATACACTTTCTGATTTGCTCTTTTTTGGAAGCAAGTTTTGCCGTTGGAATCTTGCATGATTTTGCAATTTTTCGATAATTTTAGTTTGTTTAAAATAAACAAACACCGTCGCCAGAGTCACATACTATACACACACACCTGATATTGTAACCTAAATTCTACGCATATAAAACTTTTATTTGGTCGCTGTCAATTCTGACGTTTCTCGAATGTGAACTTTGAATCACCAATTTTTTCACAATTTGGGACTTGGGGTTGTCAAAATTGAATAAAAGTTTGTATTACACTCGCGGTTAAAATGAATGTGTAACTCGTGGTCTTAAGGCGCTCGCGGCATACGCCGCTCTCGCCTTAAACTGGCCGCTCATTAAACATTCACTTTAACCGCTTATATAATAAATAACTATTATGATGTAAATACAATTAAGTATATCGATAATTCACTACTGAAAATTTATTGAAATATAATTTGTGTTAAAAAAAGATTTTTGTGGTTTTATGGTTTATTAACATAATTTACTTATTTGAAATTAAATATTTTTAATACATAGCACAAGTTCTTGATATTCTTTATTTTTATTCCAAGTAATAATTGTGTTTCCTTTAGTTTTAATCAAGAAAATTTTTCGGTTATTATCTAACATACTTTTGTACATTAAGAAACTCCATTCCACGTCACAGGACGTTACAGGACAATATTTAAATAAATAAAGAAGTCGTTTTATGTGTTTTAAAATTCACTCTGATTTCCGGACTTTAGACTTTTTGGTGTTTCACTTCGGCACAAGAACTAGTCGTATCTCAAAGAAAACAAACAGTGGAATATAGCGTATTGTACCAATATTTCATAGTAAAAATGTCTAAATTTTTTTATGAAGAGACAGACTGTTCTAGGAAACTTTACTAAATCTTTTCATTTACGAGCTTTTGAAAGACCGCCGGTCTCACTGATACTTCTTACTTGGCTCCTACGAATGAAGCGAAAAATGCACAGATTGAAAATATAGTAAATGGGGTAGTATGTATGCGTGATATGTCGTTAGACATTAAGTATTTTGCAAATAAAATTTATTTCATTGAAAACAGAAACAATAAAAAACATATCTGTACAAGTTTGGAATCGATATGGCCAGTTGTTTAGAATATGCAAATATGCTTTTGTTCGTATTTACAATTATTACGAAACAGGTTATCAAATAATCTATTTTCACATGGCGAGACTTTCAAGCGGCCGAAGAATTAAAAACCATAAATTTTCATTGAAGAAACAAACTCTTCCAAGAAAATTACCAAATCTTTTAGTTCCATTGATACCTACCTACCGAAAACGTTGCCAGATGAGCCTAACACAAATTTGCGGATATTTCTCGTCAACCAGATATTATTTCATTTAGAAGTTTCTGTTAAATAAATGGGATTATTGTAATGAACACATAAAACAAATAAATTGTGATTATTATTTGTTGTTTTAATCCATTAGACGCTTATAGGCTTATAAGCATACTTTTCTTGAAAAATCGGTATTAAATTCAGTGAAACATCTTTGTGCCTTAATTCCTATTGGTAAACTGGGATTTTGAATAGAGGTCGCAGGAAAATTTTGTATGGTTTTATGGTTTATTTACATAATTTTCTTATTTACTATGAATGTTTTTGATATATAATACAAGTTCTTGATATTATTTATTTTAATTACATTTAATAAACCATAAAACCACAAAAATCTTTTTTTAACACAAATTATATTTCAATAAATTTTCAGTAGCGAATTATCGATACACTTAATTGTATTTACATCATAATAGTATATTATTATACTAGTTTAATAAGACGTCTTATTGTGGCACGCATGGGTTTGGGGCACGACGAGCGCAGCGAGGAGTGCTCCAAAGGAATAAGTGCCACAATGCGTCTTATTAAACGAGTATAATATACTATTTTTTCTACTTTGCATCTGATCGGAAACAAAAAATTAATAAAAATTCAAGGTTATAAGGGCCTTTTAATACGAAACGTTAGTTGTAGCGTTGTGGCTGACTTCACAATGTCAACCACCGAACACTAACAATCTAACCTAAGTTTGCCTCAAAAAATGGAAGAAGGGGGCTTGCACGCCACCTGAAATACAGTTTAACAATTGATCCCATTATTAAACTGTTTTCGGTTTAATAATGAGGCCATTGTTAACGCAAAGTAGAAAAAATTTATTTATTTTACTTCATACTATGTCAAGTTTGACGTTTTACTGGATCGAACTATTCCGGTAAAATCAAAAAAACGGACAAGTCCGATAAAATTGAGCCAAAAACACGGAGGTAGAAGAGACACTCTTCTACCTCCGTGGCCAAAAAGGACAAGTTTTCCATTTCCGGAAGCGGCCACTGACCCTTTTGGGTCTCTTTTGCTTTACCTGTTATTGTAAATACAAATGTAAATGTACTTCTGTAACCGTCCTGTATTAAACATCGAAACCGAACGCTGTCTATTATCTCGCACGCAAGAAAACAAAGGTCCTTGGAGCAATATCAAAGTGCAATTCGGTATCACATTGTCGTATCAACCAGATTACAAAAAATACTGGTAGGACGAGCCGAGTTGCACAAACATTGGTCCTTCGAGACGGATTGCACAAAACATTCGTCCATCGAGTCGGATTATACAAAACAATAAGTCCTGTAAAGTGTTATAAGTACTATGTGTTTAAACGTATGATGCTGATTTGCACGAATAAACAAATTAAAACATTTACCAAAGAGCGGTTGCTAACGATGTCAGAAAAAGTGACTCGATTTGGATTTTTTCTCAAAATAATAATAATTTTATCGAATAAAAAAGTATGTTGACAGTATGAAATAAAATACATAACAACATACGTCCGGTAACTCTTTTCGCAGTACTCGTTTCGAAATTAAAGACTCTGCTACCTACTCATCCTGAAACATATCACTCGTACTGTAAAATTTGAGCTACCGGACCGGACCGTATTTAGAATAACTTTAATTACCATTTATGTTTTCATCAACACTAACAAGTATTTAAAATAACAAGTAATAATTTGTTTGTATTGTTTATTCATTATAATAATTCCATTTATTCACCAGAAACTTTTAAACGAAATAAAATCTAATCGACTAGAAATAACGGCAAAGTTGTGCTAGGCTCATCTGGCAACGTTGCAAATTATATAAATGGTTACTAAGAGATTTTTACACATTGTTTTCGTCGCCCTCTGTCGAGTGGTAGCTTTATTAAATGTATTGTTGCTGTGATTTGGGTTATCTACGCGCGCGATTGGTGTCCAAGCTTTTCGCCGGCGTTTGACGGCCGACTGTTGGTGCGCCATCTCTTGTTCGCCGGCCGTTGGCCTGTTCGCTCCAAACAATAGCATGGGTCTATCTATATGTATTTAATCAATGACACTGAGCACAAATCTTCATTTTAGTTAAGCATTTCTAATTTCATTTTTACTTCCCGAGTGTAAGCGAAGTCCGCCTGTCTGTCTGCCGTCCCGCATTATTATTAGACAGATAATCTCCGAAAGTACTGGGTCGATTGTTGTCAAATTTTGTATTTATATTATTTTCATGTAGATGGTAAAACGCTCACCAAAATTTGTCTAAACATCCCTGCTGATAATGTGATGACGTCACTTCAAAATCCTACATAGTAAATGGGTTTTAAATTGTATAAAATAACGTAGTCCTATACATGTAGTTTATGACTCCGTCTTAAATTTTTGTCCGAATTCTTCCAGATTTTTGGAAAAAAAAATAAAAAATATAAAACAGCATTTTGAAATTTAATTTTGAATCTGCAAAACCGAATGCTTTGAAATCTTGCAAATATTTTAAAGTTATGATAAGTATAATAAATTTTTAATCAAAACGTATTTACTTATCCCCTCTAAAAAATTGATAACGTCAGCTCAAAATTTTAAAATGTCCAAAATATGATGGGTCTATACTTGTGATTTATCACAGCATTAATATTTTTTAGATTTGGTTATACGGGGTGTCCCAAAAAAATTAATGACTGAGTCAATATACATGTTATATTGATTAAATCAAGATTTGTAAAACTGAGTACTTTGAAATCTTCCAGACGTTTTGAAGTTATTATAAACATAGTAACATTTAATCAAAATGTGTCTGTTTATCAACCCCAAAAATTGATGACGTCATCTCAAAATTTTGCCAATAAATCCTATCTTAAATGTGCAAAATATGATCAGTCCATACTTGTAATTTATCAATACATTCATATTTTTTAGATTTGCTTATACAGGGTGACTAAAAAAAATTAATGAATCAACCAATTTATTTTATTGAATAAATCAAGAATTGCAAAAATGAATATATACTTCGAAATCTTGCCGATGTTTTAAAGTTATTATAAGTATGCAACCAAATATATATCTGTTTATTCCCCCCAAGAAATTGATAACGTCATCTCAAAAATATGTAAAATATGTTGAGTTCTTACTTGTAATTTATCATTGCATTCATATTTTTTAGATTTCCCCCCTATTTTCTTAGAGGATATGTTATTGGACAAAATTAGTCTTATCTTAGCAAGGACTAGCCCCGCCCACCCACCCTATTTTCTTGGAGGGTATGGCATCTGCCAAAATCAGTTTTATCATAGCAAGTACTATCCCCGCCCACCCACCCTGAAGTTTTTCAGTGGATTATGTCATTTGCCAAAATCAGTCTTATCTTAGCAAGTACTAGCAAATGACATACCTTTTAAGAAAATAGAGGCCGGGTAAACGGGGCTAGTACTAACATAAGATTTATTTTAGCAAATGTATATTTTTCTGTCGAATGGGAGTGGAAATTAATATAACCTAGTATATCAAAAACGTAAAAAAACGCTAATCGTAACTGCTTCTATATAAAGAACTAAAAAACTTGTTTAAAAAATGTATTTCTTATTTCAGAAGAAAAAAAGGAAACGTACGGGTGGATGGGCGGGCCTAGGTTTTACTTTGCTTTACTGAATCTTTATAAACAGGCAATAACCCCGCCCACCCACCTTCGTTCTATTAACTGCACTTAACTGCACCCACCCGCCCTCTATTTTCTTAGAGGGTGTTATTTGTCCAAATCGATCTTATCTTGGTATGTACTACATAATATATACAATATTTATTTGGCGTCGGTTTAATAATGCATCGATACTTGACAGATTTTTGTTCTCAAACGATAGCAGGCGTTCTGTAGACGATTTTATTATGCGAACCGTCTCTGGAATCAGCCAGTCGATTATTTTGAAATTGTATGTGTGTTTTAAGATTATTATAAAATTGATGACTTAGTTCCCCGCTTACACCAAGTGACGCAATTCTTTCTACAACGAGCGAATCATGCAGAGAGCCGCAATTCGACTCCACGCGTGACGAGAAGCGTTTTACTCTGCCTCTACATGTGTTTAAATATGACTTATTTTGGCAAATTACATATACTCTATAAGAAAATAAAGGGTGGGTGGGCGGGGCTAGCACTTACTAAGATAAGACTGATTTTGCCTCTATTAATCTTGTAAAAACTTGTTATATTTAAAAAGTGTTAAATTACAAATTTTCATAGTAACGAGTTAAATACCTAAATCTGATTGGGTGTTTATTTGTTATGTTTCATTCTACTTCAGGAGCGAGGGACGTTCTCTTGAATCAACTTTCGACCAATTTTTTTTATCTTCTTAATCATGCAGCAATCGCAACTACGCCAAGTCTTTTATGTGTCATCACAAAGATAAATCTAAGGTCATTAAATCTGGCTTGCGAGCTGGCCATCGAGCGGAGTCTGTATTGCTTTTTCGACAGCACTAAACTTGATACATCTCTTTAGTCTTTATTTAGATCATTTATATTGTTTACAGTTAAAACTAAGACAATGCATACAAGTGTCATGATAATCGTAATTTTATGATATACATATATTTTTAAGACCCACCACTTTCTTATTATTATTATTATTATTATTATTAATGTTATTATATTGATATACAGGTGTCCCAGATAAACCTCCGCGAATGTGTCATGGTAATCGGAATTTTATGATCTATCAAAATTCGCGGAGTTTTATCTGAGACACCTGCATATCTCTATATTCCAGTTCACATAATTCAATACGCAAGAAGTAGTCACCCGTTTCCGTCTGATTGTTTAGCGTCTGTGTCGATTTTTATTGGACATGTAATCTCTGAAACTACTGGACCGATTGTTGTCAGTTTTTGTATGTATGTTAGGAATATTACAATTTTCAAATATTGATATTATAGTTTTCTCATATAAAATAACTACATTTTTCTGTGTGTTTTGTTCCTTCTTTTTGGAAAGTCTTTTCTATATTTAAAATTAATAATTTGTCAGCTTTCACCTTTGTAACAGAAACACCAACGTCTCGACAGAAAAAATAAAAACATTAAGTACAGTATCTCGGGATAAAATATTGTAACCCAGATTTTAAAAATAATACCATTGTGTTTTTTTTGTAAACCCTTCAATTAATAAAAAAATCAAATAAAATGGAATAACATGTCAACGTTCCATCGAAATTTCAAAAATAAACTTTGATTATAAAACCTAAGAAGAGGACAATCAGAATCCTACCATGATCAGAATATGTAAAAATATATAGGGTATTCTAATTGAAAAAACTAAGTTGCTTGTTACACTTAAAAAACAGAACAATCTGTATATTAGAACTTAATTTATTGATATCAGAACAAAAAATATACCGTTCCAAAAAACCAATTTGTCAGTTATGAAAACAATTTTTTTTATCTCGCTCCATTTGTATAAAATGTATCAAAACTTACATCTAAAGATATTGTGTCTTGAATATAAAATCTGAAATGTTGATGGCGAAGTGCTGTTAAAAGCCGATACCAAATCGTGACTCATTTAGACGTTTTGTTAACACCGTTGCCATGGAAACCGTGCGTCTAGTCGCTGTATTTGGCTGGAATCGGGTCCTGTTCGAACAATGACCGCTAGCAGTAAGTCAATTGCGGGATTTCATTTTTATTCTGCGCGAATTCATATTTAACTCATCATTCAAATTGTGGCCCCCCATTTCAGATTTTGCACCTGTTTGATAACGTTTTCAACAAAGTACAGAGAGACACGAACTGTCTTTTCGTATTCTTGGAGTTGTGGAACGTCAAAAAATTAGACATTCATCAAAATGACCCTCTTACAATACTTTCCGGCCTGAAATTTAGTACACAGATAATCTACGAAACTACTGAAACGATTACACTGAAATTTTCAGCGTCAATTAAAATAAAATAATAAAGATTGCCCAAAGAATGTCTGTCTGAACGTTTGTTTCCGCCAAAGAAGTGATCATTCATTCACCTTAAAACATTCTTCGATAATCCTTTCACTCTCGTTTTTAATTTTACATATAAAGGATATCCTATAAAAACAAAAGTCCCAAAATCAAAACAAAAAGGTAACGAGATCACATAACGGATTTCCTAAAAACTTTAGTAATATTAATTTAGATATTACATGTCTATAAGTAAAAGTTATTATTATTTATCTCTAAAAATCGACATCATTTCAAAGTATTATTGAATTAACCTCACCTGAAATTGTTTTGCTTTTCCGGAGTAGGTAATTAATAACGAATTTAAAAAAATATCTCAATTATTATTTAAGGAAATTTGGAACCCGGTTTTTAACACTGTTGCCAGCTTACAAAACTCCAGAAATACAATTCCAACAACTAAAGTCGAAAATATATCTGCTACGATTTCTAAACTTTTGTAAGCTGAAAACAGTGGTGAAAACCGCGTTCCAAAATTTCTACAAATATGTAACTGAAATATTGATTTATGAAATACTTGATGGGAAAATTTCAACAAAATTTAAAACATATTTCTTCAAATTGATACCGTAATACATTTTTTTTACATAGCTTCTTTAAAATTTTACGTAAAAAAACTACTTTATTACTAGTAGAAATTCGTATTTTTATTCTGTCAAGGGTTGTTTTTAAGCTCAGAACCGGCTAGGTCGCAAATTTGATTTATTTTTGAGTTCGTTGTGTTGACATTTATGCCGTTATCGCTGTCAGCATGGATTAAACTCTACATACATACGCATGTGAAACCTGTCGGTGACGTAATGTTACATATGTAATATTAAGTTTTTTCGCTTGTACTAGTCGAATTTTCAATTGGTACAAATTTGTGACAAGATTAATGACGGGAAATTGGAAGTATTTTTGCAATAAATAAATTATATAAATTGACGAACGTTTTCGGTGGGAAGGTGTGGCTCTGATTTAATCATTTAAATTAGGTCTAAATATATCATTTGAGAAATTTGTTTTACTGGTGATTTGTGAATGAACAGAGTGGGACCCATTTTTATTTTATTAAGCGGACTTAATTAATTTAATTTATGGGTGGGAGCAGTCGCTCTTTATCATGGTTTATTTTAGATTTGAATAATTATTATTTACAATGTAGTACGTGGCAGAGTTTCGTTTTAACATTTTTATTGCAAATTTTAGTTAAATGTTACATATATGAATAGAATGTCACCTACGTGCAAATTATTGTTGTCACAATACCAACAAAAATACCGAGTTTCGGAAAAATTTGACTTCTTGTTTTTGTCGCTAAGGTGACAATAATTTGCACAACAATGGAAATGTACCACTTAAATCTAAAGTATTTAACAAATCATGGCATGAAAACGTGACGGACGAGCATAGTGCGTACTGTCGTTATATAAGCAAGATATTTTAAATTTTATTGATGCATATATTTATGCACTGTGAAGGTAAATTAATATTTGTTGACATGCGAATGTTAAAAAATATGGGGAGTACTTATCTGTAATTTCATGTTATTAGTGTGTGCATTGTAGGAAACTGTACAAAATAAATAATAAATAACATTAACAATTAATGGTAGGCAACCATGTGTGCACCTTATTTTAGAAAGGTTGCTGCAAATCAACGTCAGGTTTCAACGCCAGATGGCAGCTCTAGTTGCAATAGCGCGAAACACAGTTGTCCGAGAAACGATTCTTTTTTGGTTTGACACAATTTTTTCTAATTTAGCGTCTCGTATACAAATTTTTTATTGACATTTTTTTAGATGCACAGCTTTTCTATTAGTAATGTGTGGAATCAGTTGATTGGCAATATAACTGAAATAATATAATTGAACATAATATGGTACACATCATTATTGAAAGAAAGGTTCTTGCGTGAGTTTTTTAACAACATTCCACAGGATTCTTGGTTTATTTTTCGCAGATTCGGTATACCTTTTATTATATTCTATCTTAGTCACCTTTATTTTTGCGCGAAAAAAAATTCAGATGCATTTTTGTAATCACTGAAACTTTAAGGTTGGCGGCCTTATTAAGCGGTGGTACATGTTATGAACACGGGGTGTGAAAAATTTTGAAAGTTTTCAAAAGCACAAACTTATAAAAGATGAAATTCTTTTAATCATTGTTTTAAAAAAGATGTGCAGTCCAAAATTCATAATATGTTAAAAAAAGAACATTTTACAATTGATATGCCTTTAAATTATGCTAAAGATGAATGTGAATACAAGGGTGGAAGATCAGCGCTATATCAACGCAAGAAATAATAAAAATAAAAATACAGGGCAAAATCATTGCTGAGGCATTGTCTCACACTGGAAACGGATTATGTAACAATTGCTTCAAAAATATAAATGCACTGCTAAAAGGTAAAGTGATGCCTGTATTTTTAGTAAGTTTTCCGCTTGAAAAATGTTCCGATCAATATTATTTCAGCAAAACACGTATGCAAATTCCGACACGTGCATTGTAATATTAAAAATAAAACACTTGGGTAGGTATACCGTTCTTGAGATTTTATCAATTAAAAAAATAGGATGAATCATTCCCAAAAACCAGTAGACCACAAGTGTAGGAGTATAAATAATAATAATAATATTTATTAACCACATTACTATAATAATAACACAAACAGTTTGTGGCAGGTCAAACATGCATAATTGGGACATATCTACATAATACGAGTATATACAATAATAGTAATGAGAGGACAATACATTAGAAATTACGACTGTACACACAATTCAAAAAAAAATGTTTGTAAAATACAAGAAATATTCTTCGGCAGAGTAGAAACAATAACTAAAAATATTTTTTTTACAACAATCCTAAATTTAGAGGTAGTAATTATTTTCCAGTGCCCAAGTAATACATTATAAAGTTTTAGGTTCAGAGAATTTCTTACACTCTTTGTCATTAAATATTTAGCCTGACGGAGCCAATTTGCTTGTCTGGTATTGTATATATGGTAATCCGAGTTAGTAGCAATTTCGTCTTTACTCTCATGCACGATTATAAGACAATTATAGATATAAAGTGCAACGGCGGATGGTGACAATTTGAAATGGGGGGACACAATTTGATTGATGAGTTAAATATGAAGATATAAAACAGGTTGTTATTACCAATTAATAGACGAAATTGTGTGACGGAAATAAATACAAAAATACATTCAATAAAAATAAAAAAAGGATTTCTCCACATACCTTTTTCTCTTCAGTGTTCATGGCATCTAAAAGTTCATTTTGGACAATTTTTGGGCGTTCCTTTAAAAATCGTTGCTTCTTTCAAATCATCTGATAAAGTCCAATTCAGCCATAAAATCAATCTGACCTTGAAATATACCTGGATTTTGTGATTCCCTACTTTCGTCATGTCCACGTATAGCAAATTCAAGTACTCCACAAAATTTTATGCACATTATCAATCGGCGTAATATATGGCGATTTTTGTCGACCCTTGCGTTGTGCCCGAATATTATTAATATAAGCAGTATCTAGTTGTTTCGAAATGTCTGTATTACCTAGAAGATTATCCAAGAATATTTATCATACGTGTTAACGCAGAATGAAAATTAAAACCCGCGATAGTAACTCAATCCTCCAGAGCACGGTCGCAACGGGCTCACAATTCAATTGTATCAGGCGCATATCAGGCGGCTACGACGTGTAGTTTCCATGGCAACGGTGTAAAAAAAAACATCTAAATCAGCCATGATTCGGTCCATTCGGTCTCTGTGCCGGGCTTTTATCAGCATTTCATCAGAAATAACATATCATATATCCAAGACAGATCTTTAGATGCAAGTGGAAGTAAGTTTTGATACATTTCATACAAGTGGAGCGAGATAAAAAAATTAATTTTGATAATTATGACACAAATTTCCGGCTAATTTTTTAAATATTGAAAATTACTACTTTGCTATGTCCAGGGTGTTTTTAGACGTTGTAATTTGGGGGGGGGGGGGCACGTGTCCTTGCGCCCCCCGGCACCAGCCGCCCCTTATAAAGTGATGGCAGTATATTTCCTACTCCCAATATTATACGTAGCCACGATAGGGAATTACGCCTAGAAATTTGACGTGATTGTACTTGTGGAGATACTTTCTGTTAGCTGGAAAAATGATGTTTTTTGTTTTGTCATTATTTAGCATATCAAGCAAGATGCTGATAAATATCAGCATCTTGCTTGATATGCTAAACAAATTAAATAATTTGTTTCAGCTTTATTTTTAGCGATGTTGATATTGATATCAGTCGAAATGAGAGTAGTGTCATCCGTATATAAGATGTGTTTCGTCAAATTTCAGTGCACAGGTAGATCATTTATTTTACATACAAAATAAAAATCAAGGGACCTAGGACTGATCCCTGTGGGACACCAAATTTTACTTCACGTAAATCAGATTGCATGTTCTGATACATAACCTGCTGTTTTCTGTTCATTAGATAAGATCGAAAAAGTTCATATGGTACACCTTTAACTCCATAAAATTCCATTTTGAATAATAGAATGGGATGTGATACACAGTGAAACACCTTACTGGGATCGAGCAAGTCAGCGCCGTATTAATGCCATCTTCGTGGTTGGTGATGATTTCTTTCAGATCTAAAACCGAATTGTATTTTTCAAGAAAACTAACCAATCTTTCATAAAGTATATATTCAAATATTTTGCCTAATACTGAGATGACTAATATTGGCCGATAATTGTCTGGTTGCCCTTTTTAAAGGTTGGTACGACTTTAGACACTTTTTATCCGGAAAATTTGGTGCTGCGAGGCACTTATTTATAAGTTCAGATAGAGGTGCTGCTACAATATTTACTGTATGTTTGATTATTGTATTGCTAAGGTTGTAGACGTCATAGCTATTGCTATTTTTAAGTAACATGATTATCCTCTTAACTTCATACTCCGTAGTTGGCTTAAGATAGAGGGAATTAAATGATCGTTGGAGTTTTCCCAAATATTTTTTGTAACTTAAATTACTATCTGTAAACGTCTTAGACAATTTTTCGGCAACTGAGGTAAAGTAACGTTTGGATCCGTCACAGTCAATGTCAGATTTATTATTGTGAATTACATTCGGTATTTATTAACTGCCATGTGGCGTTGGTAGTTGACATTGCTTGTGTAAGCGAGATAAGACTTAGCTTTTTTTTGTCTTTATTAGGTCTTTATATACTTGTAATATTAGTATTACAAGTTAGTTAATTGAATCACATATGTGTGTACAGTCGACAGTATGATAAGACCTCTTTCAGTTTATAAAAAAAATAATTTCCGAGCTTTTACCCGACGTATATAGAACGATAATTACAGTTTTTCGAGAAGGCAAGTAGACTTTTTTTACTGAAGCTTAATTAATTAATCAGTTCTCACCTGTGTTTTGAGGCGGAAAAATGAATTAAATTTAATTTTCTGGTATGCAGCGGCTGATGCTTGAAAAAATGATAACGTTTCTTATAGTCAAATTCTTCCAAAGCATCAACTTAAACACTCGAAGTTAGTATGTAATTACTGAGAGTACATTTTTCTACTTGGTTGTCTGGTTTAAAAATATTTTATATCGTCCGCCGTTGTGCGGACGCAACCCTTGCAGTTCGCAACCCCGCACTGCCATTGGTTTTTGCTTTATCGACGTTATTACAAAACAAAAATCCCAAAATCAAATTTTATCATTTTTCAAAGCAGCAGGATTTGTTAGACTGTACTTCAAAGAGGAGGGAAATTCTGTCAAAATAGGTGTCGACCGATTTTTCAAAAATAATTTCAGCGTACATTTAGTTATAGATCAATTTTGAAATTTTCAGAATGTAAAATCCCCATGTTCAAAAGACGATTTTATACCCGATTGATATGTTAATGGCATTAACAGTATGTTTTTTATTAATACTGGTCAAAATATTGTAAGATCAAATATTTTATCTTTTAGTGAATTATTATTCTATTTTACTTCCAAGATTCATTTTGAAATCACCGCCTACTGTGTATATTGAATTTAGGGAATCGAGACCATTTAGCACTGGCATCATTTTCTGGTGTAGGAATATACAGGGTGTTTATAAATAATTCATACACCCAGCACACGCAAAATTTAATTATTTTTTACTTCTCGAGTGTAAGTTAAGGAAGTATCTATAGTAATCGAGTCCATCTGACGAATGACCACTTCTGTCTGTCTGTCGGTCTGGTGTCTGTATCCATTTTTATTAGACACGTAATCTCCGAAGCTGATGAACCGATTGCTGTCAAGTTTTGTAGATACGTATATTAGAAATATCAAATATCATGTAGGTGGTTAAATCCTAACCAAAATTTTGCCAATCATTGATAACGCCATTTTAAAGAACTCTATGATTGATTTAACTGTTATACAACAATATACTCCTATAAGTGTGGTGTACGAACTCGCTTTGAGTTTTTCCCTAACCGTCCAAATTTTTGCAAAAACTTAAAGCAAGGCATCCCGGTCGTGGTCTAATGGTTAAGGCTGAGGAATGCGGACCCGACGTCGCGCGTTCGATTCCAAGTTTGGCTTTCGTTTTTTTTCCTTTGTTTTTCTTTTCCCCTTGCATTGTGTATTATCTATGTTTATAGCAAATTTTTTATTGGTCACACGTCTGTATACAGGGTGTTATTGGAAGTTACGTACAACAAAATTGACAGTTCTTCGCGAAGTCTAAGAAGTCTGAAAATCTTATGTTGTGTTATCAAAATTATAAGGAGAAAATTAACCCTTATCCAACCTTTTTGGCCGCCACTGAAATATAAACAGGTAAAATTAATTTATTTTAGTAAATCCTAGCAATTGTAACAATCAAACTTTTGTCAAGACTAAATGTTGCTATAGAAACGAGAGATGATCTTTTTATCAGAGGCGTACAACGAATTTGGACATAAATTTTAATAATTTTTATCTCTAAAAGGAGAACACTTTTACTTGAACTTTTTTTATTTTCTACGTACCTTTCAATAACACGCTGTACAATAATGATAAAATAAAAATTATAATATTCAGAACATTTTGTTTGACTGTGGTTTAATTAATAATTTTAGTCCTCTGTTTTGAGAAAACAAACTCATCCAAATCAAACTAATTTTTACATGACATTCTTTCGATGTATACACATAAATAAACACTTCAGATTGCTATTACCTAGTGCTGAAGGACATTTTATCCCGTTAGTTAAGTGCTTTAAATATATTTTACATTGTCCGTACGGCGAGAGGCTGCGGGGTGTTATTTATGCCGCTGGTTTTATTTTACAGCGGATATTTCAAAGCGAAAATCGTAAAATCAAATTTTATAATTTTCTTAAAGAACTGGATTTGTCGGATTATACTTAGCCTTCGATCAATTTATTTAAATACATTAAAGAATTGTATCGTTTGTAAGAGATGATGTTCTAATCGTACTATATAGAATTTTGTTATAATCAAAACTTTAATAACTCACAAAAATTGTTTAAAGTGGACTCCATCTTACTATAAACACAACCTAACCCTGGTATTGTGATGTATGAATAATGTTTATAGACACTTTGTATTAATGAGTAGACTTTTTTAACGCAATTGAACCATTCATTGTGACCAATTATTTTTACTTGATCCCTAATTACGTCGATGGCACTGTCACTAAAATTTGGATTGTTGTTATTTCAACGTACTCTTGATTTTAATAGGGACCAAATCATTTCAATCGGGTTAAGTCGCAGTGATATGGAGGTAACCGCAGAACATAATGACCGTAAATCGCTGCCTCCTCGTCGATGACATAGCTTTTGTTAAATTCTTTTGTGTGAAGAACTTCTGGAAGTTGTTTTTTGTTATAGTGATCTTCGTAATATAAATAATTTTCTTCAAGAAACTTCTTAATTTCTTCTTTTTTCGATCCGGAATTTGGAATTTTTCTAGCCTGAATGGAATGATAACTTGGGTGATCGATTACAATTATGCTGTTGGTTGACAAATTTGGAAGAAGGTTAGTGGAAAACCACTCAAAAAATATGTCTCCCGTCATCTCATCGTGGTGATCAACTTCCACACTCTTATTGTTTTTCCAGGAAACATACAGAACTTTCGGAATAAAACCTTGTTTTGATTGTAAAATTATTATCCGTTGGCCTTCTCAATCGGGGCACGTTTAAAATACAATTTGAATTGCTATCAACCAATCCATTTTTTAACACGTCATGCGAATCGTACCGTGTTTCATATAGAAAAATAATGCTTCTGTCCTTTTTCCTGAATTTCACTACTTCACGAAGGTAGTATACCGTCATTCATTTATTGCTTTTGATTCTTTCATCACATGCCTTTTATCCACTGTTTTATAATCAAATCCCATATTTTTGTAGAAGTGTTCGAATTGTTTCAAGGCAACACTGCAATCCAATAATGTCTGGAATTTTTTCTTGAATATATTTCAGTGTCTGCACGTCATTATTTTTATATCCATCATAAATGATTTTTCTTACAGGGTACCTATATTCTTCTACTTTCAGTTTTCGAGCGACTCCCTTATCCACTCGTTCCTTTGGAACTTTTGTATATTCAGCTGTTGTTTCAATGAATTTTTCTTCTAGCACTACTTTTTTTTCTTTCAATGAATTATAGACATTAAGTTTAATTTGTTTTGCCCCTGGAGGAAGAAAAAGTCGTTTGAAGCAAACACCCCCACTGTTAATTTCGAAATTCTTTTCATGATTATCCACTGCCCCATATTCAAAATCCACTGCTGCGTCGTCTGCGAAATTCATTTCTTCATTTTGAACATTTATGGGTACCATTTCTTCAGTACTTATTTCGTTTCACGGTCTCCACAAGTTTAGTTATTTTCACCACCTTTGACTGATCGGAACGAAGTACTCTTATCAATTGAAAGCTACCGAGGTAGTAACGATTCTTTTATTTGCAAATGACTCAAAAAAGGTTTTTTGATTAAAAATTACTGTGCCGTTTATTTATTTGTTTACTTATTTATTTATTTTCTTAAAGACTGCTTAAATTGTTTTTCCATCAATTTTAATGAAACACGTCAAGTAACGTAAATTCACTAGCGTTTATTTTAAGGTAACGTTTTAAATTTGGTACAAAAACATAAGTATACACCTCTGTAAATCACTTGTGTAATATGCGTCAAGAATACAATATCACGTCTTTATTCCCTACGCTGCTGAGGTTACAATGGCAAGCCAGTTATTTCAACTTACTGCATCTTAAATAACATTATAAACAACCTACACTTAACTACTTAACACATGGTAACATTTAAAATAAAACATTCAAAAAAAATCCGCACAATAGCGACAAACCTTTATACAAAATTAAGCATAGGACTGTTACAAGCGCGTAATGCAGCACCATCAGTTTGTAGTACTTCACGGCTCCTTCTCGTAACGTAGACATCGGGTCCTTGAGCAAATAAGTTCTGGCACCTCGGACATACGTGTAAAAGTAACTGTCCCAGTTGAAGTTCTTCATTGAAAACTCGAACAGTTCCTTGTCACGTGTGGATAGCCTTTTCCACAGCAACTGCACATTGTCATTAGTAAAGACCCATTCTCGAGAGCTGAAGTAGCCTATGACGTCGGTGAATTTCTGCACCTTTTGGTAGCCCTTAACCAACCTGGAATAATAATAATAATGTTACGATACAAAGATTGTTTGACATTTATCATTTTCCAAGGATTATTCGATTACTGGAATACTTACATAGGTTTTTTGCCCAAGCAAACGGCGATAAAGTCCACCAAATATGCTGGAATGGTGTGTAAAAAGAAAACTGCAATTAGATGCTGCAGTTTCGAAGACCGCAACGTGAATATGTAATGCCAGAGGACGAGAGGACTCGGTACTTGCTTTGCATGTCTTTCAGCCAATTTGGTATAATCGTCTACAAAAAAACCATAGTTTATATGTTAAAGTAAAAAAAAAAACCGGTAGTACCCCACGTAATTGGGGACTCCGCAGAACTGACGAAATTGTAAATGGGTACTTGGTCTTCAAATTTGACGTGATGAGGCTCACGGCCGTTTTGCTCTTTGTTTTCGTTCAAAGTTTTTGTCGCAGCAACGTCGTAGGCAATCGCTAGGCCACAGTTGATGACGTAGTCGGCTGGTACCATTTCTGCTCTGTTTTCCTTTTTGCCGTAGAGACTTCTTAGGACACCCATAGCAGCTCCTACGAGTACTCCAGTGGCTCCGTAGAGGTTGTCGATCCATCCTGCTACGGGCTCTTTGAGGGATGCTATCACTGGAAATTCAAACATTGTATATAGATTTATCTTATATTCATCTATCTCTAACTTCGTGTTTTACTTTCTCTACAACTAACCTATAGATGGTCGAAGTACCGCAACCGGTAAGCTTTTTCCTTCGGTTCTGATCACATCTTCTGCTACCGCTTTAGTAAAGACATATGTGTTAGGGTAGTCATCCAGCAATCTGGAAAAAAACACACAAATTAGTACCAGATTTTCACTTTTTTAAAAAGTCACGTTGAACTTAGATGTTTTTAACTTACATGGGTGTAATTTTGTCCAATTTGTCGTCATCTAAAGATTCCAAAAGAGATAGTAACTTGTGGCTCTCAATCGGTGGTGGATAGAAGACTTCGCTGATTTCCTTCCTAACGCAGTGCGAAAATGCTGTAGATACGTAAATCATAGCCTGAAAATAATTAAATATATGGACTTTGGCAAAACTAATTGTCTTAAAAACAAGCTAGGAAAGAGCAAAACGTGCATAATTGTCGTAAAAAGGAACCAGGAAAAATAGGAACAGAAATCCTCTATAATAAAAGAAATACCACAATACAACTATGGTCAGGAGAAAAAAAAAGGGGACACCAGGAATAGCTTTTTTAAAATTTTCTTTGTTATACTCTTTGCTTCTCATTCTAAGTACTAATTTTATTTCTGTTCACTATAAGATCATTCATTTCATTCAGATTGCATGAAATCAATCACTGAAAAGGAGACAGGGTGGGTGGGCGGGGCTAATTATGTTCTTCTGAGTGGGAGTGGAAACTAATAATAGAATCCAGGACGTGAAAAAAGTAGAAAAAAAAACGCTAATCGTAACTTTTTTTGTTATACTATTTGCTATAAAATTTCTTATTTTATGCACTTGACGTGACCTGACCTGACTTCTCTATTGTCCCAAATGAACAAATTTTAATATTTCTATAAATATATAAAGACTACAAAGTACATTCTTCCAATATTAATTTCCTTTTTCATCTACAAAATTTTTAAAGCGAACTATTTTGACGAAACTGTAAAAACTGCTATATTTCGAGCAGCGATTTTGGGAAAACGATAGGAATTTCCGAAAAAGCGAAGCCGAAAATGACTTCTGCATATCGAAATCTACAAGAAAATGCCTTCAACAAATTTTCGAAAATAGTTGAAAATGGTCAACAATGTCAAAATCAGTCTTAACTTATCGAATACTAGCCCCGCCCACCCACCCACTATTTTCTCAGAGGATATGTCATTTGCCAAAATAAATCTTATTTAAACACATTCAGAGGCAGGGTAGTAAAACGCTTCTCGTCACGAATTGCGGCTCTCTGAATGATTCGCTCGTTATAAAAGGAATTGCGTCACTTGGCAGAGACGATTCGCATAATAAAATCGTCTATAGAACGCGGACATGCGGAAACGGTAAACCTGCATTTTCGAATTTTACGAGCTGTGAAAGCTGCTATCGTTTGAGCACAAAAATCTATCAACTATCTATGCATTATTAAACCGACGCCAAATAAATATTGTGTATATTATATAGTACCTACCAAGATAAAACCGATTTCGACAAATAACACCCTCTAAGAAAACAGAGGGGGGCTGGGTGGGGCTAGATATGACTGAACAATTTTAAGTACAGTTACTAGAACGAAGAGGGGGTGGGTGGGGGGGGGGGGGCTATTGCCTGTGTACTAAAGATTCAGTGAAGCAAAGTAAAACCTAGCCCCACCCACCCTTCCGTTTTCTTTTTTCTTGTGAAATAGGAAATACATTTCTTATACAAGTTTTTAGTTCTTTATATAAAACAGTTACGATTAGCGATTTTTTTACGTTTTTCACAGTCTAGGCTCTAATAGTTTCCACTCTCATTCGACAGAAGAATTATACATTTGCCAAAGTAAATCTTATCTTAGCAAGTACTCGCTCCGTTCACCCGCCTTCTATTTTCTTAAAAGGTATGTCACTTCCTAGTATTTGCTAAGATAAGACTGACTTTGGCAAATGACATAATCCTCTGAAAAAATTGGGGGTGCGTGGGCGGGGCTAGTACTTACTAAGATAAAACTGATTTTGGCAATTGCCATACCCTCTAAGAAAATAGGGGGCAAATCTAAAAAATATGAATGCAATGATAAATTACAAGTAAGAACTCATCATATTTTGGGTAGAATTTATTCGGCAAAATTTTGAGATGACGTTATTAATTTCTTGGGGGCAATGACCAGATATATTTGGTTACATGCTTACAATAACTTTAAAACAACTGCAAGATTTCAAAGTATTCATTTGTCAAAATCAATCTTATCTTACTAAGTACTAGCCCTGGCCATTATCATGAAATAATTGATAGGAAGCAAAATATTAATTAAAGAATTGGTCGAAAATTATTTCGACAGGACTTCCCTCGCCACCGAAGTGCAGTGCCACAAATCCCGCTTCTTTGAACAATTAAAAAATTAGATTTTGCGAATTTGTATTCAATCAAAAAATTTATTATAAACATTTTTGATGATGTTTTGATAGTGAGATTGGGCAAATTTTGGTTAGCGTTTTAGCATTGATTAAGCCCCGCCCACCCACCCTATCTCAATTGTGATGAATTTTTCATTTGTTGTCAGATTGATGGGAAGAGGTTAATTGCAAAATCCATTTTTCTCTAAAAAATTTATCATTTCAACTTTCTTTTAAGTTTGCTGTTGTAAAAAGATGATTATACGTATATTAAGAAAAAAAAAGACTAAATATAGCCCCTCCAGCCGGAATACAGACATTTTTGACGGAATGACAGAAGCAGACAAATTTTGATCTTTCCGTCATGGAAGTTCCTAACGTACATATAAAATACAATCGGTCCGGTAGTTTTGGAGATCATCTGCCTAATAAAAATCTGAATAGACTGAGCCACGAGACCTAATTTTTCATATTTATGGGTCATGAAATGTCGAGAAAACATGAAAGTAGCCAGTCGCTCTTCGATAGACTCGATTACAATACTTCCTTTATGAACCGATTTGCCCATAGCTCTCATTTTCGGTTTGTAAATCCATAGTTTTCTTTCAGCAACAGGATACTTAAAACATCTTTCACATGCATTTTCTTCTAGAAATTAGAAGGAGAAATATGGACTTTGCAATTAAGCTCCGCCTCCCGTCTCACGGTGAATAAAAAATGAATCACAAATGAGATGAGGGCGGGTGGGTGGGGCTTATTATTTCAACCATAAAAAAACACTTTTAAAATATCAAATGTTGGATTTGATGTTAGAATTATGTTTTAAGCGTAGTGTTATTGAAAGAAAATTCTATATTTTAAGGAAAAAAGCTAATGATTAAGCCCCACCCACCCATATCTCAATTGTGATGAATTTTTCATTTGTTGTCAGATCGAAGGGAGGAGTTTAATTGCAAAATCCATTTTTCTCTACAAAATTTATCATTTCAAATATCTTTTAAGTTTGTAAAAAGACGATTATACGTACATTAAGAAAAAAAATTGGTCTAAAGAGTTTAGACAGTACTTCCCTCGCTGTCAGAAACGTGACGATTGCACGCCTATTATGTTTTTTTTTCGCATTAGATTTCAAAGCATTCGGTTTTGTAGTTCTTGATTAAATCAATGAAATAAATTTGCGCATTCATTAATTTTTTGGGTCACCCTGTATATGCAAATCCAAAAAATTTCAATGGAATGATAATTCACAAGAAGAGACTCATCATATTTTGTACATTTTAGATAGGATTTATTCAGAAAAATTTTGGGATGGCGTCATCTATTTTTTAGGGGGGATGAGCAAATATATTTTGAGCAAAAATTTATCACGCTTAAATTTAAAACATTTCCAAGATTTCAAAGCATTCGGTTTTGTAGTTCCTGATTAAATCAATAAAATAAATATGCGCATTCATTAAATTTTTTGAGTCATCCTGTATATGCAAATTCCAAAAATGTGAATGGAATGATAAATTACAAGAAGAGCCTCATCATATTTTGTACATTTTAGATAGGATTATTCGGCAAACTTTTGAGCTGACGTCATCAATTTTTTGGAGGGGATAAGCAAATATATTTTGAATAAAAATTTATTATGTTCTTTATAATCTTAAAACATTTGCAAAATCTCAAAGCATTCGGTTCTGTAGTTCCTGATTAAATCAATAAAATAAATTCACGCATTCATTAATTTTTTGGGTCACCCTGTACATGCATACCCAAAAAATATGAATGGAATGATAAATCACAAGAAGAAACTAATCATATTTTGTACATTTTAGTTAGGATTTATTCAGCAAAATTTTGGGGTGACGTCATACTGTAAAGCATGTGCAAGATTTCAAAGCATTCGGTTTTGTAGATTCCAAATTAAATGTCAAAATGTTGTTTCCTAATTTTATTTATTTTTTTTTTTTCAAAAATCTGGACGTTTCGGGTAAAATCTCAATTCGGAGTCATAAACTACATGTGTAAGACTATATTATTTGATACAATTTAAAACCCAATTACTATGTACAATTTTGAAGTGACGTCATCACATTAGTGTTGGGGATGATTAGACAAATTTTGGTTAGCGTTTTACCATCTACATGATATATCTAATATAAGTACAAAATTTGACAACAATCTGCCTAGTACTGTCGGAGATTCTCTGTCTAATAAAAATCCGAGACGGACAGACAGACAGACAGACGGAAACGAGAGACCTATTTCTTCGTCTTCTAGGAGTCATGAAAGTTCAAGAAAATGTAAAAGTAGAGAGTAAAAAAAGGGTAAATATAGCCCCGCTAGCCGGAATATGTATGACAGAAATTGGCAAATTTTGATATTTCCGTCATGAAGTTCAGATTGCTATTCTATATTTTAAAAATTTCTAAACAAGAATCTAGAAAGTAATGACGACGTATTTTGGGTTGCGTTTAAAATTTATTCATGTGTTTAATAGTACCCAAGCGCAATTAAGGTTTGCAAATACACCTCAGTTATAAATAAGTGCTGACCGGTTCAACGGATTTGACTAAGATTCTAATAAAATAATAATGTTGTTGTTAATTAAGAATATTAAGAATAGTTATTAGAAGGAAGAGGGGGTGAGTGGGCGGGGCTACTCTAGAAAAAAGCTAAACTTAGCCCCGCCCACTCACCCAGATTCCGTGATCGGTCATTTTATTGGCTCTGAGAAAGAACTTGGATTTTATATTGACAAATAGAATCTATAGGATTACTTTTTTTTATAAATGTTGGTCTTGTATGTTTATTTAACTCCAGCTTAACAGATAGATAACTTGGTAAACAATTTGTGTATCTTCTCGTCAACCGTTCAACAGATTTGTGTAAGATTCTAATAAAATAATAACGTTGTCATTAATTAACAATAATAAGAATGGTCCCTACAATGAAAAACGGGTGGGTGGGCGGGGCTACTCTTTTTTTTGTTAGCGTTTTACCATCTAATATGTATAAATACAAAATTTGACAACAATCAGCCCAGGACTTTCGGAGATCATCTGTCTAATAAAAATCCGGGACGGCAGACAGACGGACGGACAGAGGGACAGACGACAGACGGAGAGACGGAAAAACAGACAGACGGAAACGGGAGACCTATGTCTTCGTACTGTAGGGATTATGAAAGATCGAGAAAACGTAAAAGTAGAGACTCGGTCGACCAACTCCATTACAATACTTCCTGAGCGTAATGCTTACGCTGAGGAACTAAAAATTGTCACTTTTTTTTAATTGTTCCGAATTTTTATTTTACGATAAAACTGAGAAAAAAAACTCTGCAAAGTTTAATATTTATTACTGTTGATAAGTTTTACTTGCTTTTGTAAAAAAATATTTTTTTAAAGTATTTTCTGGGCTTTGCTTTCTAAACACGTTCCTACGTAAGTAATACTAATAAAGCATGAAACTGATGAATTATTTAATTTATTATGCTTTTCTGGAGAATCTCATCCAACATTTTACCAAATTTTACGTCGAGTGAGTAGTGAATCTAATAAAGTTAAGCTTTAATTTAATTCTAATACAAATTTAAACGTACTGTTCAAAAAACTAAAACAGAAATGGTAATTCCGCAATTTGGTTTTTCAGCTTCTTTTTTTAAAGCGATGAATTTACGTGTGCACGTGGGCTGTTATTTTCCGTTTGCAAATTTAATCGCATTGTTTTTTGCTTTTTTGCTTTTGGCAAAATTGCTCATGAGTTTTCCCATACAAAAATTGGTTGATCACGTCATCAACATTTTAGCAAGGACACGTACATCAATTTGCATAGGTGCAGTAATACTATTAATAACAGTACTGTATCCTGAATTTTTTGGGAAAATGAAATGAACACTAAAACATGTCGCCCCATTTTTTTTTTTGAGTCATCTTATATATAAGCAATGCAAAAAAATATGACTGCATTGATAAACGACAAGTGCAGACTTTTAATACTGTACACACTTCGATGTATTCGATAAAATTTGAGACGACGCCATCAACTTTTTTCGGCATAACCGTAAGTTTTCAGAGCATTCTGTTTTACAGTGTCAAAGATAAGCTGGGAAATGTTCGAACATAGTTTTGATTTTTTTTCCAAAAGTCTGCGCGTCTAGGGTAATAATAACTCAAGGTGGATTCATAAATCACATATGCAGGAGTATGTTAGTTTATAAAATATGAATAACATTTATTCGGCAAAATTGTAAAATTTAGATAGCATTTATGTGGCGAAATTTTGAGATGACGTCAACAGTTTTTAGGGGGGTTGTAAACGAATAAATTTTGATTAGCGATTTACCGTGTTTAATTTTAAAACATTTGCTAAAGGTTTCATAGCAATTCTCCAGTAAGCTTTATTTTGGTTGTCAGACTTGTTTACCAATTTTGGTAATGATTTTGTTTCTCAGTTTGTACTTCACGTTTTAGTTTTTTGTACACTATATTTAAATTTGTATTAGAATTAAATTTACGTATTAAGTTTAGGTCTCTCAAGTCATTAAGTTTAATACTTCATGTGAACATTTGTTCTATTCTAAGGGTCATGAATCGTCGAGTAAACATAAAAGTAGCTAGTCTTCCGATGCACTGAATTGCAATAATTTTTATAAAATTCCAGTGAAAAGAAAGATTCATATTTGTGTACACTTACTGACAAATAATTAATTAATTAAATACCTAATTAAAAAGGAAACAATTAAATTATCTTGCAAATCTAGGAACGTTAAAATTTAACATCTCTTATTTGCAGTCTTCTATACTCACTCGATTTGAATTCAAATTTCGCGCTAAGAGAAACCGCATTTGAATAATCAATCTTTAAGTTGGTACTTTAATTTCATAAAATAACCATTGTTGTAACGAAAATTAATTAATTATTTATGCTTTTGTCACCGGAAATGAAGTTTCGTCAACGTCAACACGTGGCGTCAGTTTTTGTGCATTGTTTGTAAATTCACAGTTCACTTTATGATTTTTAACTGTTGCTGGTTCCAACACAATGTAACAGTCATGAAATTGTTCATATAAACCATGTGTTCAGAAATTCGCATAGTCAGGGTTCCTTTTTTTTTATCAAGTGATAACGAAAGTGTCTGGTTGTTTTTACTTAAATGTTACATTATAGTTTGCTAATAGTATATTTATAGCACTTAAACTGATTTTGAGAAAAAGGATCTTGAAGAGTTGTTGTTAAAGGCATACCCTCGTGGACTCGAAAAACGGGAGGGCTTTAATATTTTCTTATAGGATTGGTTAGTATTAATTTCAGATCTAATTATTTTCTTGCAGGATTAATAATATTTCGCGGCTTGAATTGAACATTTATTCCCGACTGTAGAGCGTTGCGTGTCATATGATCAGTTTTTACTTGTGATTCATCACTGCATTCATATTTTTTATTGATCAAATTAAAAACGAGTCCCCGTTTTCCCGAAAATGAGAAAATACAAACGCCTTTATTTAATAAGAATTGTAATAATGATTAATGATATTGAGAACATTGAGGGGACGAACTCATTCAAATCAAGCTAATTTCTACGTGACATTCTTCCGATGTATAAACATAAACACTTTCAAGTTGGTTTTCTTGTCGAGGATAACCTAAGGACGTACAGTAATGGAGTCCATCGGGCAATTTGGTACTTTTTTGGCCAAGTTCTGTCGAAGTAATCTTCGACCAATTTTTTTGTTGTAAGCAATCACTGGTTCCAACAAAGGAAATAGAAACAGCGAGTGAAGTGAGGAATAACATCCGTCAGTTTTTAGTTTCACTCAAGACCCTTCCTTCGACCCACTCTTCTTTCTTTTCATAACCGCGTTGTCACTGCGTTTCGATCAAGCAAAATAATTGCGTTTCTATAAACGGTTTTGTGAAAGTATGTCCAATTAAAAAGAAGGAACACTGTTTATGTAACACTTGTCCAAGGCCATTTTTACGGAGATGAAATTCAGTCTATCGGAGATCTATATGGTAAAAAAGTGAAAGTTGACATTAGAGAAGTGTAACGAATGCACAGTTATAAACTAGTTTTTGTGGGTATTTTCCGTGTTTTAGCTGCGATGCATGGTCAGAAGTGAGTCATGGTTTCACGGATTTGCGATTTTGCAGGAATTAAATCAGAGTGTGTTGAACCGAAGTTCTAAGGCTAGCTAGAACGGAATCAGCAATTTTTATTGGAGTTGAGGAAAACAACAAGCGGGACGTCATAAAATTAATGTTCCATTGAACGATTGTTGTTTACCTTTTCAGCTTTCAAATTGTTAATCTTGTCTCGACTATCTCAAGAAATTTATGGAAAAAAGGATTTACACATTCCACTACTAAGTACAGTCCTGAGTAATTAGAATTACATAGACAAGTTAATTAATTTGCTGATTAAGAAAGAAATAAAGTAATTGAGCAAGCAAAAAGGCAAATGACATCCTGAACTCGGATTGCTTAATCAAATGTTGGACATCAGTTTTTGGTATTTTTACTGATTACCTGCTATTTGTTGTCGAGTTCATTTGAAAAGTTGATAAATGTTTCAGTATTTATGGTTTTCAATTGTTTGTAAATTGTGTACGCTGGTTAGCATTTTTTACTCAATGGGTAATACTTATTTAGCAGTTTTTTTATTGAAACTTGATGTCAAGGCGATTTTTAGTTATAACGATTTCCTGTCAAAGAAAAGCAAAATTTTCCTAATACATTTTGCTACGTAGTTCGTCAACCTTTTGTTGATTTCAAATTGGACCGTTATATGATAATGAACACAGAGGAAATTGCAGGTACTAACAGACATACAAGCGGAAACATAAAATTAAACATCTGTACAAAGTGTCCTACTCGATTTGTGTAGTTAAGGGTACTTAACGTTTGTCGTAAGCACTTTTACAATGTTAATTTCCAGTTTTTATAGGTTTTGAAGTAAAATAAATGTTGTATTCTACTATAAATAGAGTTGCAAAATTTAAAAAAACTAGTAGTAGTACTTGAACATTAATGCATTAAATTGGGTTATACAACTAATGTAAATGTGCTGTTCATTTAAAAATATTTCAGAATGAAACCTTAGGATTATTTTGATTCTTGAGGTTCAATCAAGATTAACGCATTGTTTAATTAATACAAATGTTTGCACACATTGGCAAAACATTTAAAATTAATTTAAAAAATTTAAAAACTCAAAAACTTTGTCAGTGGAAATTTAGCCGGAAATAAATTTAAATTTTGCTTGTTTTGGGCTGTCGAACTACAATTTAGTGGGAATTTTTACGTTGATTTAATCTGAATTATTAAAAAAGCAACAAACGTAAATTTATTAATGCAACTACATCACTGCATTGTGTGTTGAAACAAATAAAAATTGTGTGAGATAAGAGATAAGATTTTGCATGAGCAACTAACTCTTCATTGTTTGACGTTATTGTCGATTTTTTCTACACTTATATTTTCATATTCAAATGATTTTATATTATCATTTATATCAGTCAAGGATAATGATGAGATATGCATTTTTCTTACGTTATATTTCTTATTATTATTTCCAGACGACCGGAATTTTTTGAGTAGGTAATTAAATTGTTATAGTTTCAGTATTTTCCGCATTAAATTTAAATTAGTTAATATGCCATTGGTTTTTACTATATAGAGGTACAAAGCAAAAACCACAAAATCAAATTTGATAATTTTTCAAAGAGGCGGGATTTGTTTCAGGGGCGAGGTAAGTTCTGCCGAAATAAACTTCGAGTTTAGGTAAGAACATCGTGCTGACCAAAATTTATTAATAATGTCCACCAACAATAAATGACGTAAAGACTTTTTTCCGTAGTAACTCATATTTACATTTTACAACATAACATAGTCCTATATTTGTGGTTTATGAGTCTGCCGTAATTTTTATCACAATTACTTTACAAAAATTTGTGTGCGCATAGCTCATATTTGGGTTACGTGCATAACCACTGCCGGTGAACGTGTGGATTTATTTCTACTTAAGTCATTTGACTTTAGACCAATTTTTTTGATTTGTGATCTAGTCACTCAAGAATTTATTAACAGAACTAATTTGGTTGAAAAGTGAGTCGTAATTTGACACGGTTTTCAATTAAAAAAAATTATAACATTTAATTCATTTTGTTCTTAAAAATGTACATTATTGTGATAACCTAATGAATACGGGTTGGCTGTGGCTGAGCTTAGAAAGTTGGGTTATAATATTATGTCAACAAGAATTAAACCCTTGTTGATTTAAAATGATTTATTTCTGATAAGTAACATATTTCATTGAATTTATAACAAATTTATGCAGTTTCGCTACATAAATTGACTCGGGGCTTTAGATTTCCAAATCTCGAGTAAGAACTTCCGGCGAAACACATTCATACTCTTGTACTTATGATTTTCACTTTTAGGTCCTCAATTTTATATATTGATTGTTTAAATATCGAGTTTTTCAAAGTCGGGAGCAATAACTAATCTAAAGGTCGTCGACTGAGAACTTGTTTGATCTACAGACCAGAGCGCACTCGGGCCAATATCGTCTCTAAGCGATTTATCTATAAAGCCGACTTTCGTTAGAGCTGATGTGAATCACATCCACTACTTTATTTTCCTATTTCTCGACTTCCCGAAGTTTCGATTTTTCTCTTCTTCAATTCTTCAATTTCCAATTTTTCAGGTTTTTTGATTTCTCAATTTTCTAATTTTTTAATCTCTCAATTTTTTGGATATTTATTTTGGTTTTGGAATTTTTCAATACTTCGATTTTTTGACTTTTCGATTTTTGGACTTTTTGATGTCTCGATTTTTTACTTTTTGGATTTTCAATTTTTTGTTAAGCTTTAGATGATTCAATTTCTTATGTCTTATTTTTTCAATTTTTAAAATTCTAAGTTTTTCGATTTCTCGAGTTTCCAGTTCTTTTTCATTTCAATTTTTCGATTTTGCGAATTTTAAAATTTTCTCCGATTTTTCTTTTTTTTTAGATTTTTCAATTTTTTGATTTCTCGATTTATCGAATTCAGATGTTTCGATGTTTTGATTGTTGAATTTCTCGATTCATCAATTTTTCAATTTTTAACATTTCTTCTAGGCTTTCGACTCCTCAATTTATGAATCCTTGATTTTTCGATTTCACGATGTCTCAGTTTTTGAATTTTTCGATGTTTCGATTTTTGGATTTCTCGGTTTTTCGATTTGTTACTTTTGGGCTTTTTAATTTTTCGATTTTCCAATTTTTCAATTTTTCAATTTTCTTCTGGGGTTTCGACTTCTCCATTTGTCACTTTTTCAGTTTTTCGATTTTTCAGTTTTTCGATATTTGAATTTTTCAATGTTTCAAATTTTAGATTTTCCGATTTCTCGATTGTTTGATTTTTCAGTCCTTCAGTATTTATATTTTTCACTTTTTCAAATTATGATGTTGCTAAATTTTCAGTTTTCCGACTTCTTAATTAATCTATTTTTTATTTTCCCATTTCTCGACTTCTCAAAGTTTCGATTTTTCACTTCTTCAGTACCCCGATTTTTCGATTTTTGGACTTTGCTTTTTTGGCTTTTCGATTTCTCAATTTTCAAATTTTTTAATTTCTCAATTTTTGGATATTTCTTTCAGTTTTTGGTATTTTCCATATTTTGATTCTTCGACTTTTCGATTTTTTACTTTTTGGATTTACAGTTTGGTTTTTTAAACCTTGGATTTTTCAATTTTTCGGTTGTTTTATATTGCGATTTCTCAAATTTTCAACTTTTCGAAAACTTTTTGAAAACGGAAAATTGAAAATCCAAAAAGCAAAAAGTCGAGTATTTGAAAAATTCAGAAATAGAAGAAAAATTAAAGAATCGAAAAACTGAAAAATTGGGAAACTTTGAGAAGTCGTGAAATGGTAAAATAAAAAAATTGATTAATTGAGAAATCAGAAAACTGAAGACTCAGAAACATCAAAATTTGAAAAATTAAAAAATACTGAAGAACCGAAAAATCGAAAAAGGTAAAATTTAAAATATTGAAAAATTAAATTTATGGTAAAATTGAAAAATGGAGAAACCCAAACATCAAAAAATGAAAAATAAAAATTCGAAAATCTAAAATTTGAAAATCGAAAACTGAAAAATCAACAAATTGAGAAATCGAAACTTGAAAATTTTAAAAATTGGAAAATCGAAAATTTAAAAATTCGGAAAATTGAAAAATTGAAAAATAGAAGAACTAAAAACTCAAAATATCGAAAAACCAAACATTTTAAAAATTGAAAAGTTAAAGTATCGAAAAATTGAAAAATTGACAAATCCAAGTATAAAACAGTCGAAAATTTAAAAATCAAAAGTTTTAAAAACGAAAAATTGAAAATCCAAAAATTAAAAGTCGAGAAAACGAACAATCCAGAACTCAAAACAACGAAAAGTCGAAATAAATACTAAAAAATCCCAAAACTGAAATATCGAAAAGTTGAAAAGGAAAAGAAAAATTGAAGAAAAATTGAAGAATTGAAAAACTGAAGGCAAAGTCTAAAAATCGCTAACTTAAAAAATCGAAAAGTTGAAAAATCAAAAACCTGAAAAATCGCACAATTAAAGAACTGAAGAACTGAAAAATCTAAACTTTGGGAAGTCGAGAAATGGGAAAATAGGAAAATAGATTAATTGAGAAATCAGGAAACTGAAAAATCAGGAACGTCACAATTTGAAAAATTAAAACATTGAAGAACTGAAAAATCGAAAAATTCAAATATCGTAAAATTGAAAAATGGGGAAATCCAAACATCAAATAATCAGAAAATAAAAAATCGGAAATTAAAAAATCAATTAATCCAGAAATCGAAACTCTAAAATTTTAAAAATTGGAAAATCGAAAATTTAAAAATTCCGAAAATTGAAAGAAGAACTATAAAACAGTCGAAAAATTGAAAAATCTAAAGTTTTGAAAACGAAAAATTGAAAATCCAAAAAGCAAAAGTCGCAAAACCCGAAAAGTCGAAATGCTAAAAATTCCCAGAACTGAAATATCGAAAAATTCAAAATTAGAAGAAAAATTGAAGAATCAGAAAACTGAAAAATCACAAAACTGAACGAAATATCCAAAAATTGGGAAATTAAAAAATTGAAAAATTGAGAAATCGAAAAGTCAAAAAAGCAAAGTTGAAAAACCACAAACTTGAAAAATCGAAAAATTGAAAAATCAAAAACCTGAAAAATCGAAACTTTGAGAAGTCGTGAAATGGTAAAATAAAAAAATAGATTAATTGAGACATTAGAAAACAGAAGACTCAGAAACATCAAAATTTGAAAAATCGAAAAATGTAAAATTTCATATATTGAAAAATTAAAATATCGTAAAATTGAAAAAATGGAGAAACCCAAACATCAAGAAATCTAAAAATAAAATTTCGAAAATCTAAAATTTGAAAATCGAAAACTGAAAAATCAAATCGAGAAATCGAAACTTGAAAATTTTAAAAATTGGAAAATCGAAAACGTAAAAATTCCGAAAATTCAAAAATTGATATATAGAAAAAGTGAAAACTCAAGATATTGAAAAACCCGAAATTTTAAAAATTGAAGAGTTAAAATATCGAAAAGTTGAAAATTTGGGAAATCGAAGTATAAGGCAATCGAAAAATTGAAAAATCCGTACCCCAAAAAATCGAAAAGTCGAAATACTAAAAAATCCCAAAACTGAAATAAAAGAGGAATTGAAGAATCGAAAAACTGAAAAATCACAAAATTGAACGAAATATCCAAAGAGTGGGAAATTAAAAAATTTGAAAAAATTGAAAAATCGAAAAGTTGAACTGAATAACTGAAAAATCGAAAAATCTAAAATTTAAAATAATGAAAAATTAAAAGATCGTAAAATTGAAAAATGGAAAAATCCAAACACAAAAAATAAAAAAAAAATAAAATTAAAAAATCAACGAATCAAGAAATCGAATAATTCACAAATCGAAAAGCCGAAAAGTAAAAAATCGAAAAAACCGGTGAATCCAAACATTGCAACATCGAAAAATCGAGAAATTGAGAAAGTATGAAAAAAAAAACACCAAAATTGTGACTAAAAATATGTAATCAAATTTTTTCCACCTTCATTCCTCTTGTGCTATTTAGAATTTATTATAGTAAATTTTCACAGTTTTTTTTTTTCTTCTATTCATTTTCCTCGTTCTATTATTTTTTTTCCAGTTGTGTCGAACAAAAATAGGATGTAATGTTTACTTTTAATTAGTTGTGCTTGGAGCAACTTTTTAAAATGTCTAAAAATCTTCATGGTTGGCATACAACAGATTCGTGGTTTGAAATCTTGCAATTGTTTTAAGGTTATCCTAAGCATGGTAAATTGCTAATCAAAATGTGTCTGTTTATTCCCCCCAAAAACTTGATGACATCATCTCAGTTTTTGCTGAATAAATCCTATTTAAAATATGCATCAGTGCATCCATATTTTAGAATTACTTATACAGACATCTCTTTTTTGCATCTTTAAACACAATACAATGCTTCTTTCAGTGTTCTTTGTTTGCAAAAAAAAATGTAAACGATTGTATAATTAAACGATTTTGCTTATTTTCTAATAGTTCTTAAACATGCATTGTTTTCAAACCAACCGACTTAATTACTAGTAAGCATTGTTTTCCGCATGGTCATCATTTAGTTGCAACTACGGTTTTATTTCCATTTTAGTTTGTATTAATAAATTCATATTTGTGAATCAATAGTTACAATTTCATTCACCCGCAAACTTAAAAATGGTTACAACTCCTTTATCTTAATCTTTAATTTCATCAGCCTTCACCAGTGACCTTTCTCAAAGAACCTCCACCTCGCAATTCTTCCTTACCTTCAAATCCTTCATTTGCTTGGCTATTTTCATCAAGTCCATGACGGCCCTGACGTTGATATTGGCGGCTGCGCGGATTTTCTCGTCGAAACGGACAGTGGCGGCGCAGTGGATGATGCAGTTAGTTTCGTTAATTAACTTGTCTAGGTCTTCGTCGCTTAAACCTAAATTGGGCAAAGAGCAGTCGCCGCTGACGAGGCAAACTTTGGTGGCGAAGTTGGGGCGTTTGCGTTTCAAGGGTTCCATGCTCTGAAACAGAAAAGAAAAATCGTGGTAGAGATTTGCCAACTGCCATGGGTGCGTTGCTCTTTGCTCCGGTGCACTTTTATCGAGGAAGTCATTTTGTCATGGTCAGCGAGTGTAAAGGTTTTCCAGATGTGAACTTGGACTAATCAAAGTGTAGAGAAGATTGATGGGAAAAATGGAACCCAACAACGGGTTTTGGTGTCATATTTATTTATTATTGTGGTTTTTATTTTTTGAAGGTTGTCAAGATGTGTTTTTTTCCTTTTTGACGTCAGTGTGTCAAGTGCATTATATAACTCAGTTTTTTTTTTAAATTCGTGTAACATTAGTGCTTTAGAGAATTTTGAATTTGTATTATTTTTCCGTACCATTAATAAAAAATTGTGATTTAAAATTTTCTCCCAAAAAACGAAACGATATAATTTTTTTAATTATGCCGTGGAAAAAATTTTGATTTGAATTAAATATTTAAGTCGCAATTCATCGTCATCATCAGGGTTTAAGTTAGTCTTGAAACGGACTGAAATATGGAATGTGTGTGTTATATTCACGACCTTTTAGACGTCAGTAGGCCATGGTATTTTTCTTTTTTGTTGGCAACCATGACTGAATGACGTGTTTTTTTTAATGTCATATCCGACATGTACCTTTCATGCATGTAACAGAAAAATGGTGTTTTTTTTTTTTGAAAAAAAAAGAATAGTTTACTTTTGGCTGATACCTGGAAATAATTGGTTTAATAATAATGTTTTTGGAAGATATTTAAGGTGGCAACAATGCTTAGGTTTCTGACACTACTAGATTTCCATGGCTTGCTGCTGTCGTGAATGCATTAGAACAAAATAAAATTAAAGACGCGCAACACTAATTTTTATTATCTTTTAATGTTTTGGTTTCCTTTTCTTAATTTTTTAAAATTTTTCTAAAATAGGTTTTGGTTCATTTTTTATTTCTTTCCATTTTTTTCGCCTAAACCTTACAATTCCATCTTTTAGAATCGTAATTTCAAAAATGTTCTGTAACATCATTTCGTCAATAGTTTGGAGCCGTTGTTGAATTGCTCCAGTAGTCTCAAATCATCAACAATTTCCTCACATGAAGACTTCTACGAGATTTTTCTTTATTGATACTGCCAGTTCAAACAAATATGTTGATTACATCTCTAATATGAACATCTAGCGATGTTTCTTGAATTATTAAATCACGGTATTTGGCCAGATATTCTTGCTTACAGGCGGTTACAGAATACACAACTCTTCGTTTAGGAAGTCCCATTGCGATAACAAGACATAACGATGAAAGTGTCTTGTTCAACAGAATAAACCATTTTCAATCTTCGCTTGCTAGCACAAAAGCAAAATTTTCATACGCAACCACCAAGAGTTCTGAAAATGACTGTTTTTTTCTTTTAAGCTTGGATCAACGAGAATTACTGTAATTCGCACTTGAAAAACATTGAAACAATAAAAACAACTATTTTAAATGACATATTACAAATGACATTAGACACTGATGTGACAAGTGAGAACTGGCTATAATGATGCATAATCACGGGCATAATTTCAGCGAAGCGGGATTTTTTAAATCCATGGCCAACTATGCCCTTAGAATCATTTATAAAAGCCTTGAATAACTTAATTTGTTCTTTGATTTTTATATTTTCATATTTGTTATTAGTTTTTTTTTCTTTATTCTGATATATTCTTTGATCTCTTGGTTCCACGAAATTGTTTGTTTTTTATGCTTATTTAGTTTTCAAATCCCACAAACTTCTTTTGTTGTGTTTAGAATTATACGAGGATGTTCCAGTGCATTCCATAATTCCTTTATAACCGTTTTTTATTCTTCCGTTGCATCTTTAATTTCTGTTCTACCCTATCTCCTACATTTTTCTTTATATTTTTCTGTCTTAAATACCCCTTGTGGTTTGTTTTTGAAGGAGTTTGAAACAATCTTGGAGGCTCCTCTTGTTTATTTTTCAATGAATTTTAAATGATCTTGAGATTCCTGCTTTTAAAATACCAGTGATATGTTGTTGAAAGAATTTCAAAATAAACTTGAGTGTTCCTGTTGTTTTTTTTTTTTTTATAAATTTCAAAGGATCTTGAGGCTTCTGTTGTTGAAAGAATTTTAAAGATTCTTTAATTTAATTTAATTTAATTTTTTAATTTAATTTAATTTAATTTGACGGGAAAACCCCAATTTACAATGCTATAAACTATACAAATTGAAATTATCTTAGAAAATACAGAAAAAAAAAACAAACTAATTAAGTAAATAAAATCTATATACTTATAAACCCTTCACTAATAATTTCTTAAAGAATTGAAAATGAATTAAACTTAAATAAATAAATATAATAAAATACACTTAATTCTAGATTTGAATTTTGATCTGTCACAATCAAATAATAAAAATGTTGAATTGTCCGCCATCCTGTTAGCCGTTTCCATCATACGTTTGATCGGATGATTTTGCGATTTGTTAGTCGTGGACACAGGTACCCTAAATATCACTGTGCTCCGAGTTTTTCTACTATTTGAAGGAGGTATTAGAAATGTTAGTTGACGCAACAAGCTAGGATTGTCTATGTAACCATTAACTAGCCCATGAAGAAAACAAACATCGTACATTTTACGTTGATCCTCTAATGACAATATTTTCAAATTACACATAATCCACGTATAATCCCCTCTTTGATGGACCCGATTAAGTTTGAATTCCAACAGTCGTAGAAATTTTTTCTGGACTCTTTCTAAAAGGTCGATATCTTTCTTATAAAATGGCGACCATACAGGAGAGCAATATTGAAGATTTGACTGCACCAAAGAAAAATACAAGGTTTTAAGAGCAGAGACAGATAATGTTCGACAGTGACGCCAAATGAGCCCCAGCATGCTTATTGATTTATTGAATATATAATGAAAATGCTCCTTGAACGTAAGTTTGGAGTCTAGAATGATTCCTAAATCTTTGACTTCATTTACACGAATTACTGACGATTTCCCTAATTGGTAATCAAAATACAACACTGATTTGACATTAAAAAAAGAAATTATACAACATTTTTTCAAATTCAACGGAAGTAAATTGCTCACTGTCCATTTATGCAGAGTATTTAGGTCTAGTTGAAAATCTGAAGCATCATCAACAGATTGAATAGTTCTGAATAATTTCAGATCATCAGCATATAGTAAGAATTTAGAGTGCTGAAATCCAATTGTCAAATCGTTAACGAAAATTGAAACAGTATAGGTCCACAATGTGAACCTTGTGGTACACCAGAAAATGCAAAGTATTGAGAAGACAAATGATTACCAATTTTAACTTGCTGAGATCTATTAAATAAAAACGATGTTAGCCACTTGATAGTCTTCCCACTGAAACCTAATTTAGTCATCTTAAAAATAAGTAACCTATGATTGACTTTATCAAACGCTTTTGAGAAATCAGCGTATAAAGAATCTATTTGACTTTTTCGAGAGAAAGCATCATTAAGATAACAGTAGTATTCCATCAAATTAGTTAATGTTGATCTGTTTTTATAAAAACCATTTTGTTTCTCAGAAATAAGAGACGAAGAAATCCACTGTAATTGTTTGGCCACAATAAAATCTAATATTTTTGGTATTACTGACTGATTACATACGCCCCTATAATTATCAATTTTACTCCGATTGCCTGATTTGAAGATGGGAGTTACATAGCTGTTTTTCCAAATTGTCGGAAAGTTCCCTAAAGATAAAGAAGTCTTAAATAACAAACACAATGGTAATGAGATTGAAAAAACACAGTTTTTTAGCAGAATACTAGGCACTCCGTCTGGACCAGGATTGCAAGAAGACTTTAATTGAGAGATATATTCAAATATTTCAGCAAGATTTACATTTAATCCACTATCGCATACTTCTCCATCAAGGCTGAAGTTAAAGTCTGAGTTGCTATTGTCATCAATAACATACACTGATGAAAAGAATTTAGCGAATAAGTTAGAGATATTTTCTCCACCATTGGCAAACGTATGAAAAAGACTCATTTCATTCGGGATGCCACGAGACTGTTTCTTATCATTAACGAATTTCCAAAAATATTTCAGAGGCCTTTGTAATTTATTTTTGAAATATTTAAAAAAAGCCTTTGAAATCCGTATTATTTTGTTTTTGAACGAGCTCAAAAACAATCTTTGGGAACCCTGTTGTTTATTCTTAAATATTTTTTAAATAATCCCGAGGTCCCTGATTTAAAAAAAAAAAATAGAATCTCAGGGGCTCCCTGTGGTTTGTTTTTGAAACAGCTTAAAAGAATCGCGGGGGCTCCTGTTGCTTTATTTTTGAATTACTTCAAAAAATCTTGGGGCTTCTACGAGTACTTTTGAATGAAATTTAAAGAATCTTGATGGTCCTTGTTTTGGCAAGATTAAAGTATCTCAGGTTGTACCCTGTGGTTTGTTTTTGAAAAGGTTTGAAATAAATCTTGAGTGTCCTGTTTTATTTTTGAATTTAAAGAATCTTAAGGCTTTTTGTTTTCAAAGAATTTTAAGGATTCTCATAGCTCCTATTGTTCATTTTTATTTTTGAATGGATTTAAAAAAATCATGTGGCTTCTGCTTTTGAAAGAAATGTAAAGAATCTCAGGGGCTCTCTCTGGTTTGTTTTAAAGCGAGTTTGAAAAAAAATCAGCAGCGTCTATTGCTTTATTTGTGAAAGAATTTTAAAAAATCTGAAGGTTCCTGCTTAAAAAAAAAAATTAAAGATTCTCAAGGGCTCCTGTAATTTGTTTTTGAAATAGTTAAAAAAAAAACCTTGAAGGTCCGTATTGTTTTATTTTTTAGTGGATTTTAAAGAATCTTGAAATCTCCTGATTTTGAAAAGATTTTAAAGAATCTTAGGAGCTCCATGTAATTTGATTTTGAACGAGCTCGAAAAAAATCTAGGGGGCGTGTTGTTTTATTCTTGAATGTATTTTAAAGAATCTTGATGTCCCTGATTTTGAAAAAAATATATAGAAACTCAGGGCCCCCGTGTGGTTTGTTTTTGAAAGAGTTCAAAAGAAACCTGTAGGGTCCTGTTTATTTTTGAATTTAAAGAATCTTGAGGCTGTTTGTTTTAAAAGAATTTTAAGGATTCTCAGAGCTCCTGTTGTTCATTTTTATTTTTGTATGAATTTCAAAAAATCTTGCGGCTTCTGCTTTTGAAAGAGATTTAAAGAATCTCAAGGGCGCGCTCTGGTTTGTTTTTAAAAGAGTTTGAAACAAACTCAGGAGCTTCTGTTGCCTTATTTTCGAACGAATTTTAAAAAATCTTAAGGTTCCTGTTTTTAAAAGAATTTTAACGAATCTGAGGTTTGTTTTTGATAGGATTTGAAAGAATCTTGGAGAGGGTCCTGTTGTTTTATTTTTCAACGAATTTTAAAAATAATCTTGAAACTCCTACTTTTGAAAGAATTTTGTAGAATCTCAGGGACTCCTTATGGTATGTTGTTGAAAGAATTTTAAAAGAACTTGCAAACCCTCGTTGATATTTTTGAATGGATTTTAAAGAATCTTGAATCTCCTGGTTTCGAAATGGTTTAAGGAATCTGAAGAGCTCCCTGCGGTTTGTTTTTGAAAGAGTTTAATAGAATCTCGGGAGCTCTTGTTGTTTTATTTTTGAATGGATTTTAAAGACTCTTGAGGCTTCTGCGCTTAAATGAATTTTAAAGAACTACTGGGACTCCTTATGGTTTGGTTTTGAAAGAGCTTAAAACAAATCTTGAGGACACCTGATATTTTATTTTTGAATGCATTTTAAAGAATGTTGATGTTCCTGATTTTGAAAAAATTTATAGACCCTCAGGGGCGAGTTCGAAATAAATAAATCTTGAGACTCCGGTTTTATTTTTGTATAAATTTTAAAGAATCTCGGGGATCCTGTTTTTTTATTTTTATTTTTGAATGAATTTCAAAAAATCTTGAGGATTCTGCTTTAGAGAGAATTTTAAAAAATCACTGGGGTTCCATGTGATTTGTTTTTGAAAGAGCTTGAAAAAAATCTTGAGGGCAGGTGATATTTTATTTTTGACTGGATTTTAAAGAATCTTGATATTCCTGATTTTGAAAATAAATTATAGAACCTTAGAGGTTCCCTATGACGAAAAAGCACGAAAAAGGACGAAGAAGGACGAAAAAATAAGAAAAGGACGAAAAGGACGAAAAAGGACGAAAAGTACGATAAAGGACGAAAAAGGATCAAGGAAAACGATAAGGACGAAAAAGGAAGTAAAGTACGAAAAAGGACGAAAAAGGACCAGAAAAGGACGGCAGGGACGAAAACAGATGAACAGTACGAAAAATGACAAAAAGGACGAACAAGGACGAAAAAAGAACGAAAAAGGACGAAAAGGACTCAAAAGGACGAGCAAAACGACAAAGGACGAGCAAAACGACAAAGGACGAAAAAGGACGAAAAAGGACGAAAAAGGACCAAAAAGGACGAAACTAACGAAAACGGTCGAACAGTACGAAAAAGGACGAAAAAGGACGAAAAGGACGAAAAAAGAGAAAAGGACAAAAAGGACGATAAGGACGAAAGATGACGAAAAGTACGAAAAAGGACGAAAAAGGACGAAAACGACGATCAAGGACGAAAAAGGACGAAATAGGACGAACAAGGCCGAAAAAGGACCAAGAAGGACGAAAAATACGAAAGGGACAAAAAAGGACGAGAAGGACAAAAAAGGACGAAAAGGAAAGAAAAGGACGAAAAAGGACGAAAAAGGACGAAAAAGGACGCAAAAAGACGAACAAGGACGAACAAAAACAAAAGAGACGAAAAAGGTCTAAAAAGGGCGAAAAGAACGAAAAAGGACCAAGTTCGATAAGGACGGAAAAAGAAGAAAAGGACGAAAAATACGGAGAAGGACGAAAAGGACGAAAAAGAACGGAAAGGACGAAAAAGGACGAGCAGAACTAAAAAGGACGAAGAAGGACGAAAAAGGACGAAGAAGGATGAACAAGCACGAAAAGGACGAAAAAGGAAGAAAATGACGAAAAGAACGAAAAAAGACCTAGAAGGACGATAAGGACGAAATAGGACGAAAAGTACGAAATAGGATGAAAAAGGACCAAGAAGGATGATATTAACGAAAAAGGACGAACAAAGACGAAAGGGACGAAAAAGGTCGAAAAAGGACGGAAAGTACGAAAAAGGACCAATAAGGACCAATAAGGACGATAAGGACGAAAATGGAAGCAAAGGACGAAAAGTACCGAAAAAGACGAAAAGGACTAAAAAGGACCAAGGAAAACGATAAGAACGAAAAAGGACTAAGGAGGACGATGAGGACGGAAAAGGACGAAAAGGACAAGAAAGGACGAAAAGAACGAAAAAGGACGAAATAGGACGAACAAGGACGAAAAAGGACCAAGAAGGACGAAAAAGGACGAAGAGGACGAAAAGGACGAAAGGGACAAAAAAGGACGAGAAGGACGAAAAAGGACCAAGTTTGATAAGGACGGAAAAGGAAGGAAAGGACGAAAAGGACGAAAAAGAACGGAAAGGACGAAAAAGGACGAGCAGAACTAAAAAGGACGAACAAGGACGAAAAAGGACGAAGATGGATGAACAAGCACGAAAAGGACGAAAAAGGAAGACAATGACGAAAAGAACGAAAAGGACGAAGAGGACGAAAAAGGACGAACAAGGATGAAAAAGACGAAAATGGACGGAAAGGATGAAAAGGACGAAAAGGACGAAAAAGGACGAAAAGTACGACAAAGGATGAAAAAGGACCAAGAAGGACGATAAGGACGAAAAAGGACAAACAAGGACGATAAGGACGAAAAAGGACGAACAAGGACGAAAAGGACGAAGAAGGACGAAAAGTACGAAAAAGGACGAAAAAGGACCAAGAAGGATAATATTGACTATAAAATACGGAAAAGGGCGAAGAAGGACGAAAAGAACGAAAAGGACGAAAAAGGACGAAAAGGACGAAAAAGGACGAAAATGGACCAAGAAGGACGATATTGACTATAACATACGGAAAAGGACGAAGAAGGACGAAAAGGACGAAAAAGGACGAAGAAGGACGAAAAAGGACTTTGAGGCTTGTGCCTTTGAAAGAATCTTGAGGTATCTCAGGAGCTTCTTGCAGTTTGTATTTCAAAGAGTTTGAAAAAAATCTTAAGGGCTCTTGTTTTATTTTTGAATAAATTTTTCTTTTAAAAGAATTGTAAGGAATCTCGAGGCTCCTGTTGTTTTATTTTTGAATGAATTTAAAATAATCTTGAGTTTTATTTAAAGTTGAAGTTTAACGGATCTTTTGGAATTAAAAAAAAAATCACATGAGCCGCCTGTGGTTTGTTTCTGAGAGAGTTTGAAGGAATTTCGGAAGCTTATCTGTTGCTTTACGTTTGAATGAATTTACTTAAGGTTACTGCTTTTGAAATAATTTTAAATAATCTCAAGAGCTAACTGTGTTTGGATTTTGAAAAAGTAATTTTTATTACACAGAAGGGAATCTTAGAATCTTGTTCCCGAAAATTGTTAAATTTTATATATCTGTTTGGAATATAGAAAATTCTCTTACTATTTAAGTTTTAGAAAACAGCATACCTACTCCTGTACTTGTGGTTCATGATTTTGTTTATTATTATTATTATACGTTTTTATTCCTTAATTTGTCGTGTTCTTTAGACACATAATACGATCTGCATTTACCTCTGCGGTAGTCAAGGTAGTCAGTTTTACAAATTAGAGGTCATGGAATCAAAGGCGGGGCCGAACACCAGTTTTTTTATTAATCAAATCAAGAACGGTTACACTTTAGCAGTCTGTAGATATTTCTACGTTACATTATAAGGGTTGGTTTAGTTTTATAATTTTTGGAAGGGAGGGTGTAAATAAACTTGGACCAATTTTTGTAATAAGAACATCTCGTTTTTCTTTTAATTACAAAAGGAATTATTTTCTTTGGTTCAAAAAATTAGGCAAGTTATCAAACAGCAGACACAATCGTAAATAATTCTTGTTGTTCTGAGTTTATGGTTTCTTGGAAAAATGCATTTGCGCCGATGGAAAATCTAATCCTCGATAGCAGATCAGCTGTTAAAAATTCACTACTGACATTGATATCACGATGGTCTTATTTGAAATTGCTTATTCAGACTGATCCAAAAAATGTATTAATGCGGCAATTAATTTTATTGAATAAATCAAGAACGGTTCACTCAATGTTTGCCAAAACAAAAGCACCTTGCGTGAAAACAAGTGCTAAAATTGACCCAATTTAAAATGGACTTTATTCAATGCAATTATTAACTTCAATGTAATATTAACTGTTGCACAGTTGCACACTTATAGTAAAAACATGTATAAAAATTTGTTGACTACAATTATTACATTTAAACTTGTTTGAATATGTTCCAGTTGCTAATTATATAAATGCAAACAACACAGATCCTTGTGGCCCACTCTCCCCATTGTTGATCCATTCCAAGGTAACTAGTTTATCGAACTCTTTAAAAGCGACAAGTATATCGAGATCAAGAATTCGAACCATTACATAATTTCAGAAATTTTTAGTGAAACCAGATGCTCTGACGCAAATTTCGTGGCAGACGGAATCGCCGTAACGCTGACCACATGTGTCCCCTATTGTTTCACATATGGAGACATTGACCTTGATTATTAAATTTTGTAATTAAAACCACCGTTTGTCACTTCAACAAATCGTTTTTTGTTGAACAATTATGAATTTTTAATTATGAACTTAATAACCATTGTTTGAGTTTTGCTATCGAATTAAATTATTCGGTGCAAAGGACAAGGTGAAGGTTTGCGCGATTTAAATGTGGCTAAAGTCAGGAAATTTGGGTATAATTACCATATAATGAGTGTGCAAATTATCGATTATTCATGCCTCGAGGTATTAGGTTTCATTTTTTCAAAATTCAAAGAAGGATGTTTAAATTACGTAACGGATTTTATTCTTCGTAAATAAATCTTCATTTCATAAACGTGCGTGTCAGTTTATCATCAGTTAATTAAATGCAAGAAACCGTGATGTGTTTATTTCACGATTTCTCGGGTTTACATTTATTAATCGTTAATTTCATAACGCAAAAGTTTGTAATTAATTAATTAGTGAATGAAATTTGGCGCTTTTTCTCATTACTAAAACAGCAAAAGAACAGTTAAAAATGGAAAAATGAAAATATCTTGGCTTTATTAGTGTTTTAGGTGGTTTTAATTTGTTATTGTAGACAGTTTGCTACCTGTCTACAATAACAAATTAAAACCTAAACTAAAACAAAAAATATTAGCCACACCTGCATGCAATATTAGTTCGTAGAAAATTACAATTCAAAGAAAATTTTCCATTTAAACCTTATTTGCTCATCGTCTCCTTTATAGCTGTTTTTTTGTCTGCTGCATATTCATGTATTGATTTAAATATTAGCAAAGTAAATACTATTTCGTAGGATAGCGCAAATGCATATCAAGAACTTTCAGGTTTGCGTGTTTGACGATTAAACTTAATGAATGTTTGTTATAAATTGTACTTAATTTTCGAACGATTATAGGGCAATTATAGTATTAAACTTTTTGCAGAAATGTCATTAAAAGGTAATAAAATGGAACATTTGTGCTAAACTGCAATTTAATTTATTTCTAGGAAACAGATTCATAATTTAGTACAAATTAAACTTTGGGCTTAAAATCTTTTAAATCGCGTTGTGAATCTATAACTGGATTATTTGCTTTTCCAAGTAATGGAAGGTCGTTTTCCGAGTTTTAGGCGCGATGGTTTTAAAAATTTCTAAGTTAGTTATAATTTCAAGAACGAATTTTTGAATTTCTTGAATTTGAAACTCAGAGAAAACTTGACCTCTTTAAATTTTACGTCTCGAAAATGGGAGAAATACTGAGGTCAGAGGTCTGAAAATTTTGAAATTTTTAACCACAGCCAACTTCAGCACAAGATGTTTTTGACTGCACTATTTATCTTTGGTTGAACCCGAGGTTTGATGGTGATGATTTTGATCTTAATTATGATCCTCTTTTTCCAAATTAAATAAGAAATTCTTAAGTACTTCATACAAAAAATTAAAATGGTTTTCACAGAATCTTCTAGAAAACTTTACCTTTAAAAATATTGAGATTAAAGTTCTGAAAATTTTGAAATTTTTAACTACAGCCAACTCTAAATCAAGATTTTTCTATCGCACTGTTGATCTTTGGTTTAATCGCGGTTTAATAATGTTCATGATTTTGCTTTTAATTACGTAAAAAAAATGAGTTCATAGAATTTCAGTGGAAACTTGACCTCTTTTAACTTTGCATTCCGCAAATCATAAATTTTCAGGAACACGCTATTTAAAAATCTTTGAAAATTCTGATTACAATTGAAAATTGAAACGAGGTCATTTAAAGATTTAAATGATATTTAAATAGTAATTCCGGAACGGTCTACATATTCTCATTTCTGAGTTTGTTAGAGCCAGGAAAATTTATAAGAATTTAAAAACAAGCTAAAAACGGAAAATACGTGTTCTTAAAAGGATTTCGAGTGATCAAAATTGTGAAAGTTATGAAACTTTTAAGTACAGCCAACTTTAAATCAAAATGTTTTCCACAGCATTATTTGTATTTGTTTAAATCCAAGGTTTAATCCAATTTGATGTTATGGAAAAATGTTAATTATTTTGAATTAGAAACACATTCGTCTAAAGCATTTAATACAAAATCCCTTATTAAAACGGCTATCACAGTCTCAGAGAAAAATTTAGAAAACCTGAACTCTTTAAATTTTACGTTCCGAAAATGTGGGAAATATCCTTTGAAAATACTGAGATTAAAAGTCTGAAAGTTTTTAAATTTTTAACTACAGCTAACTTTAAATCAAGATTTTTCTATCGCCCTGTTCATCTTTGTTTGAATCGACGTTTAACGATGTTCAAGATTTTGTTTTTAATTATATATACATAAAAAATGTTTTCATAGAATTTCAGAGGAAACTTGACCTGTTTCATTCCTACGCTCCACAAATGCTGAATTTTCGGGAACACTATTTAAAAAACTTTGAAAAATTTAAATAGTAATTACAAAAGATACCCGATTAATTTTATGATCCTTTTTTTCCAATTTGAATCAGAAATTCTTAAGCACTTTATACAAAAAATTTAAATAGTTTTCACAGAATCTTCCAGAAAACTTTACCTTTAAAAATATTGAGATCAAAGTTCTATAAATTTTGAAATTTTTAACTACAACCAACTCTAAATCAAGATCTTTCTATCGCACTGTTGATCTTTGTTTGAATCGAGGTTTAATAATGTTCATGATTTTGCTTTTAATTATGTAAAAAAAAATGATTTCATAGAATTTCACTGGAAACTTGACCTCTTTTAACTTTGCATTCCGCAAATGATAAATTTTCAGGAACACGCTATTTGAAAACCTTTGAAGATTCTTATTACAATTGAAAATTGAAACGAGGTCAATTAAATATTTAAATGGAATTTAAATAGTAATTGCGAAACGATCTACATATTCTCATTTCTGAATTTGTTAGAACCAGGAAAATTTATAAAAATTTAAAAACAAGCTAGAAACAGAAAATACGTGTTCTTAAAAGGATTTCGAGTGATCAAAATTGTGAAAATTATGATTTTTTTGAGTACAGCCAGCTTTAGATCAAAATGTTTTCCTAGCATTATTTGTATTTGTTTAAATCCTAAGTTTGATCTTATCGAAAAATGTTAATTATTTTGAATTAGAAACATATTTGTCTAAAGCATTTAATACAAAATATTAGAGCGGAGGTCACAGTCTCAGAGAAATCTTAACCTTTTTAAATTTTACGTCCTAAAAATGTGGGAAATATCCTTTGAAAATACTAAGATCAAAGGTCCGAAAATTTTGAAATTTTTACCCACTGCCAACTTCAACTCAAAATGTTTTCGATCGCACTATTTAGCTTTGGTTGAATCCGATATTTAATGGTGATGATGATTTTGGTTTTAATTAAGTACATTATAAAAAAAATGATTTGATAACATTTCAGAGAATACTTGACCTCTTTAGATATTACGCTCCATGAATGGCAAATTTCCGGAAACACTATTTAAAAAAGTTTAAATGGTAATAAAAAAAGATGACTGATTTTTTTTATGATTCTATTGTTCCATTTTGAATTAGAAAGACTTCAGAACTTTATACAAAAAATTAAAATGGATTTCACAGTATCTCCCAGAAAATTTTACCTTTGAAATTATTGTGATCAAAAATTTTGAAAATTTTAAATACAGCCAACTTTAAATCAAGCTGTTTCTATCGCACTGTTGATCTTTGGTTGAATCCGAGGTTCAATGATGTTCATGATTTAAATAGTTTAAATTATGTTATAAAAAAATGATTGCATAGAATTTCAGAGGAAACTTGACCTCTTTTAACTTTTGATTCCGTAAAAAATAAATTTTTGGTAACACGCTATTATAATTTAAAAAACTTTGAAACTTCTGACTACAATTGAAAATTGTAATTGATAACGAAGTCATCTAAATATGTAAATGAAATTTAAGTAGTAATTCAGAAACGATATATGCATAATTTCATTTTTGAATTTGTTAAGAGACAGGAAAGTTTATTCAAATTTATGAAAAACAAGCTAAAAACGGAAAATACGTGTTCTCAAAAGGATTAAGAGTGATGAAAATTACGAAAATTTCAGAACTTTTAATTATAGCCAACCTTAAATCAAAATATTTTCGATCGCACTATTAGTATTTGATTATATTCAAGATTTGATCTAATGCAAAAGTGTTAATCATTTTGAATTAGAAACACCTGATCTTAAGCACTTTATATAAAAATTTAAAATGGTTTTTGGTGCATTCTCCGAAAAAACTTGATCTTTTTAAATTTTACATCCCGCAAATTTGGGAAGTACCATTTAAAAAAAATACGGGGATGAACGTTCTACAATTAAAAATTGTAATTGAAAATGAGATTTAAATAGTAATTCAGGAACGATATACATAATCTCATTTTTTAATTTTTTATAGCCAGAGAACTTTATAAGAATTTAAAAACAAGCTAAAAACGGAAAATATGTGTTCTCAAAGGATTACGACTATGAAAATTACGAAAATTTTGAAACTTTTGTTTATAGTCAGCTTTAAATCAAAATGTTTTCTATCGCACTATAAGTATTTGATTAAATTCAAGGTTTGGTTTTATGGGAAAATGTTAACCATTTTGAATTAAAATCATTAATTTAATAACAACAGACTTGTTGAAAAAAATTTAATAAGGATATTTCAAATTATCATATTAATATACAGATTGTATTAATTGCTGATCTCACTCCGTATAAAATCTAAATTTACAGTTTTCATAGCTCACGCACTCCGGAAATTATAACACAAACTCCAAATAACATTGTTTGTTTTTAATTTTCCAGACCCGTCAATTTTAATTATCGCAATCCCCTTTAATTAGCAAATCATTACGAGATAATTACACTGCTCAGTCACAGTCGCATCAAACATTTCGTCAATTTTCTAACCTTCCAAATTTTCACTCATCCTCTACCAAAAAAATTACCAATATTCAATGATCTTCACCCAATTAACGCCAACGTTCTGTCGCAACGCTATGACGAAACTTATGACACGCACACAAACACGCAATGTATTTTTAGACAAGATGTAAAAAAAACTGTCACAAAAAATTTACGCACTCTAAATCTAGTCAGGCAGCTATTTCCATTCATAACTACTCACCGGACCATCGAAAATCTCCTCGAATCTGGTTTGCACATCCTTGCCTTTTTTCGGTCGTACCATCACATAGATTTTCTTCAAATCGTAACACTCCCTCAGGAGCTTTTCCATGCACATTTTCCCGAGGTAACCGGTGGCACCAGTCAGAAAAATCGTAGAGTTGGCGTAAAATTTCGCTATTTCGCTGGGTTCTTCCGGTACGACCATGTCGGCGGCGGTGATGTCGCCGCCTTCACGTTGTGGGGTTTCGTACATGGTGGCCTGCAAGGAACGAATTTGTGTGGTTTACTTTCGTGGTGGAGGACGACGTCGCAGCTTTAGTTTTAATTGTGTAGTGGTCGTACTTTGAATAGATAGTTGCTCTAAGAGAAGGACTTCAGTGTGTGATAGTTGTTGGTTATTGTTAGTGGTGGAGACTGAGGAGAACAGGATTTTGTAAAGTACTACTTTTACATCGGTGGGGAGTTTTAGTGGTACCGACACTAATTTACGGTACCACCTACCCTACACCAGATAGAGCTTTCGCCTAATTTTTATCTCCGATTCCACGTTAAAAAAATATTTGTAAACAACCGAAAATCCCACGAACTTTTCTCTTACCTTGAATAATCGTCTTCCTTTGATCAGTACCCGCAGAGCGTATTCACAGAACCACGTTCACTTTCCGAGCTCGGCGTGTGTAAAGGTGTCGAATGCCTGTAACTGACATTGCAAGTTCAGTATAAGACTTAACTTATGCAAGTTTACCCCACTTCCAGTAAGTACTGCTTCGAATCGGAATATCAGCGATTGTTCAAATTTTACATAGGTATTAGGGGACATTAACCTTGACTGCCGAATTCAAGAACAATTTTTCGAATTTTGCGTAAGAGTTGCTAGTCGGTGCTGCGTAATTTCCAGTGGTGTCACAACCGGGTCGCCGTTGGCAGAAGGTTCAGAGGTGAAGATTTACACAAAAATGGATGTGGTTTTGGTGTTGGAGGATAAGAGAAACTAGTGTAACGAAACTGGAAGCATAAACATTCAAGGATTAAAAGTGATGAAAGAGTGATGAATGGGTTCGAAACCGTGGAGGTTTTTTAGAGGAATTGGGTTGAAAAGAAATATTTATTTTATTCAAAAATGTCAAAAATTGGAGTTTAATGTTTCTGCCACTTTAGAAATTTTTCAGGCTCGAAACCATCATTTTAAGTCTGGCACTTCCTCCAGTATGAGTATATTCTTTGCTCCATGGTCAAGACTAATCTTTTTACCATCTTGTTTACACAAATGGCGTAAAAGTGGAGATTGGTATGTAGGTACTTAGCAAAGGGAATGAGATAAATTATTCATTCTTTCGTATCTACAAGCGCCTCATTAACAGTGTGAGCGTTCAAAAAAGTTCTGAATGAAAAAACATCTTTGGTTTTATTATGGATTAAAGATAATCCAGAACTAATTTGTAGTGACCAAAAAATTGTCTGCAAAGAATGCAGTAAACTCCAAGATTAATTGTTAATATATAAATTCAAATTTCTTTGCACCAAATTTATTAAAAAATATATATATTTAATTTTTTAAACTATCAAACGTAATGAAAATAATACTTTTTCACTTAAAACTGTAACGAGAGTTTTTTCACGATTTCATTGATTATGATAAATCTATAAATTTTTAATTTGACAGTTGTAATAATTTTAAAGCCATTTTTTATTAAAAAAAAAAGACGTGTGTAACACGTTTTGAAAGCTATTTTGTCACTCGTTTAATTGGCAAACTTTAAACTTGTGAGAAAAAAAGCATGAATCACTTACTTGAGTGTCTAATTTTAAGACGAATAATCCAAATGAACATTACAGCAGCATACCGACGAAATATGTATCAGCATTAAAAAAATTATTTTACAATATTTTCACTTTTTTGCACTTTGGTTTAGTGGAAAATGAGCCTAATAGTTACTGTTTTTATGAAACTCGTATGTATTTATTTTGACACTTTTTTAGGAATAATGAAATTTTTGAGAATATAGCACTTTATTTTATTTCCCTCATTCATAAAAATTACTTATTTTCTCTATAAACGCTATCATTTTTCGCCTGTGATCAATTGTCGCATGCGACCAGTTGTACTTGCGACGAATTGTGGTGCGATGAATTGTGACTGCGACCAATTGTCGTTGCGACCAGTTGTCGCTGCGACCAATTGACGCGGCGATCAGTTGTTTGCGATCAATTGTCGCGCGACGAATTGTGCGCGACGAATTGACGCGGTACCGCTAACACCTCAGTACTACTGAATTCCTTAACAATGCAGATATTAACATTAGAATTAGCTAGCAGCTCACATGTAGAATTTACAGCACATTTTCTTTCATACACACATCACCCTTGATGTTTAACATAGAACCTGGAATACGCGTTTCCCCTTTGAGACTGTTTATAAAGGACCACAGTTTTTTTGGATCATCTCGAATACAATTAGATACCATTGCAAAATAATTAACATGATCAATCTTAATACTCGATTTTACAAGTTTGCGATAATTCTTAAATTTAACACAAGGGATAGTTACAGGTTTTTTGCAACAACTATCTGAGGCATAGTTTTTTTCGTCTTCTTCCGATCTCCTTTTGCTTTTGAGAGAATAAGAATATTCAATCTTTATTTTTTCTCGAAATAGTCTATTTTCTGCAATATGATAATTCCTCAGACATATAGACTTTGCAACTAAGCTCCGCTCCTTGATCTCATGACAAATAAAATGTTCGTCACAATCGAGACCGGGGCGGGTGGGCGGGGCTTAATTTTTATTTTCTTAGTGTGTGTGTAGTTTTCTTTCAATAACACGATACTTAAAACATATGTTATATGGTAATATCTTGTAGAGACATATGATCTCATAATTTAAGCCACGTCCCCCGTCTCACAGTGAATAAAAAAATTAATCACAATTGAGATGGGGCGGGTGGGTGGGGCTTATCCGTTGATTTTCTGTTTGTAACATTTATATATGTATATATAGTTTTTTTTTCAACAATAAAATACTTAGAATATCAAATGGCGAATTTGAGATTAGAATTATGTTTTAAGTATTGTGAGAATTATATTCAGCGCAAAATAGACAACGGTTTTATTAGAAATACACCAAAGATCAGTTTTTTCCACTCTAATAATTTCTAATAATTATTCCTGAAAACACTCTAGCTTTCTGTCAGTACTTACGGATTGTTAAAGATAGTTCTCGACGTTTCAAAATTTATTGCTATTAGTCTCAAAAACAGATTAGGTATTATAACTACAAGGGCTTACATTTTGCCATTTTTTTCTTAATATGTGTAGTCTTCTTTTCACAACAGAAAGGTACCTAAAAAATGTTTAAAATGGTAAATTTTGCAGGAAAGTATGGATTTTGCAGTTAGGCTCCGCCCCTTGGACGAATAAAAAAATCGTCAGAATTGAAACAGGGCGGGTGGGCGGGGCATATATTTTGTCTTTTTTTTTCTTAATATACATAGCCATCTTTTTATAACAAGAAACTTAAAACATGGTTAAAATGCTACATTTTTGCAAGGAAATATGGATTTTACAATTATGGTATGGAGACTAATTGCAAATTTGATATTTTCTTAGACAAATTTTCATTTTAAACATATTTTAAGTTTCATGAAGAAGTCTACACATATTAAAACAAAAAGGCAAAATGTGAGCCGCCGCTCACCCGCCTGGTCTCGATTGTGATGATTTTTTTTTATTCTAAGATACTTAAAACACATTTAAAATGGTTTTGTAAGAAAATATGGCAGGACAGGCTTAGGCGGGGCTTAATCTTTGGCTTTAATTTTTCTTAATATACATAGTATTCTTTGAATAACATCTGTAGACTTATTTCGGCAACAAGAAACTTAAAACATGTCTAAAATGGTAAATTTTTGTAGTAATCAACTTAAATCCTTTTCTTCCTCCATTTCACTGACTTATTTTATTTACTTTACTTACAAATGCGACTTGAATTCTATTTTAAAACAAAGTCACAATTAACTAGATTTAAATATTGGGTATCGTTTGGTCAGGTTACAAGTTCACTATTGTAAAAATAAATAATAATTTTTATACATTTATAAGTATTTGTTATTTTGGTATAACCATGATTTTTTGACCAACAGTTTAAAGATTTGCCTAAGACTCTAATAAAACAATAATGTTGTCATGAAGAGGAGGCAGATGGGCGAGGCAATTGCTTGCCAATAGAAGACCCTGCAGGAAAAGTTAAACTTAGCCCCGCCCACCCACCCCTTCTTTCATTGGTTTCTTCTGAAATAAGAAATAAATCTTAAAGTACATAGTATAACAAAAAAATACGGTTATCCCTTTTTTTTAACAGCCCCATACGTATTCTACAGAAGAACAAATAAATTCCTATCATGAAAATCCGTGATAATTTTTCTCTTCAAACCCAGTTGCCTCACAATTAAATCTTCATTGATAAATAGTTTGGGGTTACGCACAAAAGTTTTAGATTTTTGCTTTTCTTTAATATCAGTCCCACTTCATCCTTAGAATTTAACACTATCTTTTAAGGTCGAATTTTATTTTCAGATCTATCTTTCCCTAATCTAAAAATCCCAATTTTGCCAGTATCTACTTTAACATCTAAATGTTTAAAAATATCATTCACCAAGAACATCATCCATAGTCAATGATTCATTATTACAAATAGGCGAGGACAATAATACTTAAAACTCACTCATTTGTTTCTGAAGCTGTTAAATGGCACTAGTAAGACCGGCAATTTGTCCAGCAACATCAATCTTAGAACAGGCAGTGCAGGTCCAGTTTATATTCTTTTTAGATCTGAGGGCACGAGTGTCTTTATCATTTAAGTTCGCACAACTATTATTATTGAAAGTATTTTACAGATGAAACAAGTAACCACTTCGCCAGCAGGATATTCTTTATTACAGCATTTACATACAAACGGTCATTATTGGAGCGGGAAAAAATAAAAAATACAGGGATACACACTTCACGCTTGTGCCCTTTGCAGCGACGTTGTAAGAAGACAAACACAGTAAAAAATAGGGAACGGTAGGGTTCTGTTACAGAGCACCCAGGAGCGAAAAACTAAATATATAGTGCAACACTATAAGGTAAGAGCGTAAAAAAGGGATTGTTAAGGTTATTCTTTATAGGAGCCAAAAAAGAATAAAAAGAACTCTGGACTCACCACAATTAAGTAAAGAGAAACTTCAGACCACTGATAACAGCAATATTAACACCCACTTCAGCAACATTTAAATTGTCAAACATTTAGCAGAAATTATGCTCTATACAGCTCAAATGTCAAACTCGCTTGTTCTTTTAGTGTCTTGCTATTATCTAGGTATACTTTTTGCGCAAAAGAAACGAGTATGCTTACTTAATTAACTGGTCCTCTCTTTCGTGTTGAAGAGATAAAATCAATCAAATGTCAGTTTTATATATGTATGTATTTAATGCCACCGTTGCGTACTTCAGTGCTGGCCCTGATACGATATGACCAGTGTTGGGGACAGATACTTTTAAAAGTATCTAGATACAGATTGTTTTCGATTTTTTAGAAATGTATCTAGATACAGATACAAGAAAACAGATACTTTTTGAAGCTTTGGCGAATAAAATAACTGAAAACATGTTTATGTATTTTTGTATGTATTATTTAATGAATTTTTTAAAATTAACAACATTTCGAACGTGTTGTCACCTAAATTATTTCTTCTTGGTGTCAGAATTTGGTCTCCGCTACTAAACATCCGTTCCACAGGTGCAGAAGAAGGGATTGTGGTATTAAATTTAAAAAATAAACATTTTACTGTAGCATAGTTATTCAAGACTCAAAATATTTTCTTTTTTCTTGCAAATAGGCCATCGCTTCGCTGTTTGATGTGTCGCAAATTGTGCAATATTTATTACGTACGCTTAAAAAGAATATTTTTTTTGTTTTTATTCCCATACTACAGCGTCCAAATTGTGTTTGAGTTTATCTAATAATTATCTCCAGCATTAAAATTAATATTTCAAAAGAATACGGGAAATGATTATTCTGTGCTGAAGGTCTGTTGTCGGCAACCTGTTATAAATTATTATTCTTTAATATCGGCTTACGATGTTTTTATGACCATGTCCGGTAATCGTCTATCCCGGTGCGGCAGGTATACACAATTTAGGAAGAATTGCTGGTTCCGTTTAAGGCAAAATAAGTACAATTTCTTAGAAAGGTATTTAAACACTTTATAGGATCAAAGACTGCTTGGCAAGCCGGAATCACCAGAGTGAAACTTTAAATTTTCAGATTTTTGTTGAAACTCATTTTATTTTAATCTCGTTTCACGATTTCTGAGAATATATCACGATAAATTATTCTACCGAGGGTTGTGAAAATATTAATTGTATTGCCCAAGATTTAAACTTAAACATAATCGGCACATTCTAGGGCAAAACGGACCTGCCAAGCCCGCCTCGCGTTAGGTCCAACAATGAAAAGTGAAGAAATGACACATGTGGCAACAGGAAAAGATGCTACATTTGTCTGAAAAATAAAGATATAAAACAGTAACAAATATGCGATTTATGCGAGAGAAATATATGTATTGAACATTCGATTAGTCGATTACAGAACTAATTTGTGCTAATTGAAAAAATTAATCATTATGTAACACGGAATTATTATTTTCTAAAAATAATAACATACCTTAAACAAATATTTTTACTATCAAAATTACTCTTATTTAATAACACAAATACAACCAGCGGGCCTATCGGATCCAGGTTGCTCAGGTACACAGATAAAATGCATTGCCCCGATAAGCGTAAAATGCAGTGAATAGTGAATTGTGGTTTATGGTTTTTAAAATACCATCTTACCATGGCTTAGATTTATTACCCCTCAGGATTATATTTAAAGATGTAGGTATAAGTACTGATGGCTGCAATGTAGGAAATAATGGTATTTAAAATATGAAAATTTCCGTGACAGAACACTATTAGTGGACTTCTTACCTCTATTTTTGTTTATGTGACCAAAATCACCAACATGAAGTATCAAAAATTACTACTAGTATAACTCAACTAATAACTACTGCGCCATTAATTTTGTATCTAGATACAGATATTTTGTGCTAAAATTCGATTTTATCTAGATACAGATACTAGATACCCAAAAATGTATCTAGATACTTTATTTAGATGCAAGTATCTAGATACTGCCCAACACTGGTGACTGGTATTATCTATAATTTTTTGTCATATGCTTAGGCGTTAATATAAAATATATAAATACATTTTCGCAAATTCCAGTTTTAAATGTTTCTAGTAATCAGGATTTGTTAGACTGTACTTCAGGAGCGATGTAACTTCTGCTTAAATAATCTTAATTAATGAAACATGAGATGTACAATCTTTATTCTGTTTTTTATTTTCTGAGCACAAGCTGAGGAATGGCTACTTTCGTGTTTTGCCGTCAATTTATGACCCTTAGGTGGTCTCCCGTTTCCGCGTTACTATCGTCTATGTGCCATATTTAATGTACGTTTTATAAATATTGCGTGGATGGTAAAGTGCTAACCAAAATTTGTCTGATGATCCCCCCAACAATTTGATAACGTCACCTCACAAATTTTGTAGGTAAATGCTATTTAAATTTCGGAATATCCTGTAGTTGTGATCTATGAATCCGCGTCGATTTTCACAAGAAAACAACATGAACTGGAGCACGAAATGTTAACGGTATTCAAAATTGAAGCAATCAGCTAACTAATGAATTTCAGTAAGTTTATATTTTGAAAATAAGTATATCAAAGAAACATTTTCTATTAGTTGATCCTTAATTTTTTATTGAATAATTCCTATCTAAAATGTCTAAAATATGATGAGTTTATAAACTTCTGGTTTATCATTCCGTTCATATTTTTTGGATTTGCTTATCCAAGGTGACTGAAAAAATTAATGAATGTGAATTTATTTTATTGGTTTAATCAGGAACTGCAGAACCCAATGGTTTGAAACCTTGAATTATATCTTCTTTTGTAATGTGAGAATGGAAACTAATAGAACGTAGGCTGTAAAAAAAAAAGCGTTAACCGTAATTTTTTTGTTATACTACTTATTTGCTATAACATTAGTTTTTTATTTCTGAAGAAAAAAATTAGAGAACGGGTGGGTGGGCGGAGTTAAGTTTAACTTTCTCCTACAGAATCTTTACCAGCAAGCACTAGCCCCGCCCACCCACCCCCTCTTCATTCCAGTGATTAGTCTTAATATTGTTCAATCATTTACCAGAATCAATCTTATTTTAAGACATACTAGCTATGCCCAGCCGCCTTCTATTTTCTTAATTAATACAATTTTGCAAAATCGAAATTTTTAAAATTTTTTGAATAACCTGGATTTGTTGGACTGTACTTCAGGAGCGAGAGAATTTCTGTCTAAACGACCTTAAACCAACTTTTTGACAGAAGTAATGTGGTTTTGATTTGGAATGACTGGATTAAGTAGACATAATTTCTTCGTCTTCAGAATATTTTTGCTTACCAACAAAGCCAAAACTTCCACACGTTTGCTTATAAGATAAGGAAATTCTTCTTTTTTTGAAGATTTCGCTTCGAACGATGAGGCCACATATAGAAAGGAAGATTTTCTGTATGTAAATAACTATTGAAAATATACCATCAAATTTTCTAGTGTGTAATGTTTTACTTATGTTGAATTTTACCTTCACATCGTTTATTGTTCGCCCAATTTCAAAATGGACTTCTTCGGGAATTTAGGGTCAAGAAGAACGAAAAGCTCGCGAGAAGAAAGAGTAATATTTCATTTAGATATTGTAACATTTTTGATAGCATGTCCCAAATATTTAAAGTCCAAACCTCAAGGTTCATATTTGGAATGGACACATTAATATCCAAAAGATTTTTCCGGGTTTTGGTCATGTTAATCCAGAAGCGTTTAGACGTTTCGTCCACTTTCAAAATGGACTTCTTCAGGAATTTAAAGACAAAAAGAACGGAAAGTTCTGAAGAAGAAAGAGTAATATTTCATTCAGATTTTGTAATATTTTTGACAGTATATCCCAAATATTCAAAGTTTAAACCTCACGGTTCATATTTGGAATCGAAAATTTAATATCAGAAAGACGTTTTTCTGGTTTGGATGATGTCAATCCTGAAGAGTTTAGATGCTTCTCCCACTTTCAAAATGGACTTCTTCAGGAATTTAGGGACAAAAAGAACGAAAAGTTCGGAATGCAACATTTCTGACAATCTGTTCCAAGCATTTAAAAGTCCAAACGTCAAGCTTCATACTTGGAATCGAAAAATTAATATCAAAGATGTTTTCCGGGTTAGGATCATGTGCATTCTGAAAAAAGTTTAGACGTGTCGCCCATTTTCAAAATGGACTTCTTCAGGAATTTAGGGACAAGAAGAACGAAAAGTTCGATAGAAAGAGACAGGTCTTGTCCGGAAAATATCCTTTCATTAATAATAACAATATGGTAGTATTTTATTTAGTTTTTTATAATATTTTTGACAGTATATCTCAAAAGCTTTAAGTCTAAACCTATTTATTTTATTGATGATTTCATCAAAATTAGTGATCAACAAACAGCCGTATTAGGGGTGAAAAAGGGGTCAGTTTCAAGTCAAATTAGCGACGTCGCAAAACAGCGTTGCTATCTAATGGATTGTATTAAATTAATATTTTCTAGGTAATCACAGTTTGTAGAAAATGAAAATACAAGTTTCTGTTTCTACATGTTGGTGATTTTATTAGATATTCGAAATTAATGAACCCTTTAAGTGTAGTGAAAACTGATTTCAGAAACTACATCAAGTGGGTTAATTTGAAATTCTGATGGGCACTAACATTGATTAAGAAATTACAGCATATAATCTAAAATGTGTTTATTCACACATTCTTCTACAAAGCTTATGACGTCACCTTTATTGAAAAATACGTCCAAGCACGAAGTATTATTTCCGTTGTAATAATATGTTAAATAAATTAATATATTTCTGAAATTTTGGAGACAGTGTTACATTGTATATTATAAAAGTCAATAGACATATTGGTGACGGTAAATTGCCAATTTCTTCATTTTGACACAAATTTCCAAATTTCAAAAAATTTTAGGGTTTAATTAATTTGTTTTGTTTGGTAGGTTATTATTGTAATGATATTAAAAAAAAACTAAAACACTGTTATGTCAAGTTGTCTATGGCCGCGATTGTAGTAAGTTAGGGAAGTGTTGTAACTATTTGACATATAGTTACCTAATTTCTTCCATTTTCGTCTTCCGTCTAATTCATCTGTTGGGAATTTTGTAGACAGAAAATCTCTGAAAATACTTCACGGAATGTTGTTAAGTTATAGACACATTTTTTAAGAATACCATGTAGACGGTAAAAACAAAATCGAATTTAATCTAATAATTCCCACCAAAAATTTGATGACGTCATAGCAAAATTTTGCTAGATAAATCCTGTCTATAATATGGGGTATGATTGATTTATACTTGTGACTTATTAATAGATCCTAATTTTGACCTCACGTACATAATTAATATTTATCCTCACTACAAAATTTATTAAAACACTTTTACTTGAAACATACACCATAACATTCTACTTTACCTCTCCCTGGATATCCACTCCTATTCTTATTTCTATTTGTATAGGAATTATCGTAAAAAATAAAATTTAGAGAATCAAATTTTATAAATTAAGAAACTGGACTTATTTTGACTTCAGAAAAGAATTAACTTCGGTCTAAGTAACTTCAGACCAATCTTTTTAGACCTGTTTATAAAATTCGGAACGTAAACAATCGTTATGATGCTTGTTTTATTCTCATCAATAATAATTAATGGTCATAGTAAACATCACAAGCAAAGTTTAATAAATACCTCAAACAACTAACAATCAATTTTTTGTTTACGGATGCTTGAAGTGTTCCATTTCGTGCTCATGTCACTGCAAACAATAGTGTTGACAATGAACTGGAAACATTGACACCTTTGAAAATTTATTCAATGTAGGTATTGCAAGTCAAATTCCAACCTTGAATTTCGTACAATTTCCTCTGGGAAACTTGTTCAGTTTCGGAAAAACGCCTAAAAATATGGAAAAATTCACAACTGATAAATAATTTCGTTACTGGCGACATGAGAATTGTATCAGAAAGGTTTTAATAAAAAAATATTCTCATATTATGTGCTTCGTTATGATTTTTACGGAGATCACAAAATTCACCGAAATAAAATTTCCCATTTAGACAAAATTTACTCCGAATGAACACCGGACGAAGTTTCTGGAGTGATTGTAGTATTCATTTCAATACGTTCCTTCAAAGGTGCAAAGATCGTATTGACGGAAACGACAAAAATTATTCGAGGTGCAAAAAACGAACGTTGACATTTTTGAAAATTATTTAGACAGGTGATTGTCCCAACATTAGCACACAATAGTGTTAATGTGAAAAAAAATCTGTATATTTACTTTTCAACACCTTCCCGTAGTACATATTTTCAGTGGAAATATAAAATAAAATTTTAATGATCATCGGAAAAATATCAGTCATTTTTCCAGATTATGCACTATTTTATAAAAATTTCTTTGCCAAGGACGTCCACAGCTATATTGTTTTTATTTTTTCTAGCTCTCAGTGAACGTTTTAATTTCAGACGCTGTGTACATGCATAATTAATAATATAATAGTTGATTCTATAGAAGGTTTTTTGGTTGTTCTAATAAATTTATTCAAATTATTCTGGTTATTTTCTTTCAAAAATTCTTATGCATAAATAAAATTATAAAGGATGTTTGCGATTTTTGTTTTCTGATAATACTCTATAACTACCATATCCGCATTTTTCCAGTTTTCAATTTTTATTTTGTCAATTTTTCTATTTACAATTTATCATTTATTTTTTTCAATTATTCGATTTTTCAATATTTCAATCTTACGATTTGCAACTCGTCGAGTTTTTATTTTCAAAATTTTTCAGTTTTTCGCTTTTCAAACTTTTGGATGTTTCACTTTTTAGATTATGAAATTTTTTGATATTTGAATTTTTAATAGTCAATTTTTCGATTTCCGTTTCTTCGTTTCGGTTATTTCATTTATTATTTTAGTTTTTCGATTTTTCCAATGTTACGTTTTTCAAGTTTTCGATTTTTTTAGTTTTTCGAGTTTTCAATTTTAGATTTCTCAGTTTCATTATTTTTCAATTTTTTGTTTCATCAATTTTTGATTTACAATTTTTCTAGTTTTCATTTTAAATATCTAATAATAATAATATTAAAATTTTTTCACTTTTTCAACTTTACAATTTTAGAATGTTTCCATTTTTCAATTTTTGAATGTTAGAACTTTTTCATTTATTTGATTTTCCAATTTTTCATTTTTGTAAATTTTCGATTTATAATTTATCCTTTTGTTCATTTTCTTTATTTTTTTCAATTAGTCGATTTTTCAATTTTATAATTTTTTGTTTTTTCAATTTTTGGATTCTGTAATCTTTCATTTCTTCAAAATTTAGACTTGCTATTTTTCGTTTCGGTTTTTCATTTTCTTGATTTTTAGAATTTTTTCAATTTTTCAATTTGTAATTTTTCAATTTTTCATGTTTTTTTGTTCCTTCAATCTTACGATTTGCAACTCGTCGAGTTTTTATTTTCAAAATTTTTTTTCATTTCGATTTTTTATTTACTTTATTATTTTAGTTTTTCGGTTTTTCAATGTTCTTATTTAATAATTTTTCTGTTTCACGATGTTAAATTTTTCAATTTTTCGATCTTTCAACTATCAGATTTTTTAGTTTTTCGGATTTTCAATTTTTGATTTACAATTTTTATAGTTTTCATTTTAAATGTGCAATAATAATATTGTAAAAAGTTTTTCTCTTTCTCAACTTTCCAATTATAGATTTTTTCATTTTTCTATTTTTGGATGTCAAGTTTTTTATTTGTTTGACTTTCCAATTTTTCATTTTTGCAATTTTTCGATTTACGATTTGTCTTTTCGGTTTCTCATCTTCTTCATTTTGTTCAATTATTCGATTTTTCAATATTTCGATTTTATAATTTTTTGTTTTTTCAATTTTTCGATTTAAAATTTCTCGAGTGTTCAATGTTTAATTTTCAATTTTTCGATTCTGTAATATTTCATTTCTTCAAAATTTTGACTTGCAATTTTTTGTTTCGTTTTTCATTTTCTTTATTTTTACAATTTTTCTATTTCTTGATGTTCCCGTTTTATAGTTTTTTGTTTTCTCAATTTGATTTTTTTTAATTTTTCAATTTGTAATTTTTCAATTTTTCATTTTTTTTGTTCCTTCAATCTTACGATTTGCAACTTTTCCAACTTTTGGGTGTTTCACTTTTTAGATTATGAAATTTTTCTAATATTTTCAATTTTTCTATTACCTTTTCTTCGTTTCAGTTTTTTATATACTTTATTATTTTAGTTTTTCGGTTTTTCAAGGTTTTTATTTAATAATTTTTCTTTTTTCCAAAGTTACATTTTTCAATTTTTCGGATTTTCAACTTTTCGATTTGTCAATTTTAGATTTCTCAATTTCATTATTTTCCAATTTTTTGTTTCATCAATTTTTGATTTACAATTTTTCTAGTTTTCATTTTAAATATGTAATAACAATAATTTAAAAACTTTTCACTTTTTCAACTTTACAATTTTAGAATTTTTCTATTTTTCAATTTTTTTATGTTAGAACTTTTACATTTGTTTGATTTTTCAATTTGAATTTTTTCAATTTTTCAATTTGTAATTTTTCAATTTTTCATTTTTTTTTGTTCTTATTTTAGTTTTTCGGTTTTTCAATGTTCTGATATAATAATTTTTCTGTTTTCCGATGTTCAATTTTTCAATTTTTCGATTTTTCAACTTTCAGATTTTTTAGTTTTTCGGATTTTCAATTTTTGATTCACAATTTTTCTAGTCTTCGTTTTAAATGTGTAATAATAATAATAATCTAAAAAGTTTTTCTCTTTCTCAAATTTCCAATTATAGATTTTTTCATTTTTCCATTTTTGGATATCAACTTTTTCATTTGTTTTTACTTTTCAATTTTTCATTTTTGCAATTTTTCGATTTACAATTTATCGTTTCGGTTTTTCATGTTCTTCATTTTGTTCAATTATTCGATGTTTCAATATTTCAATTTCATAATTTCTGGAGTTTTCAATTTTTAATTTTTCAAATTTTCGATTCTGTAATCTTTCATTTCTTTAAATTTTCTATTGGCAATTTTTCGTTTCGCTTTTCTTTTTGTTTATTTCAACAATTTTTTTAATTTTTCCATGTTCCGATTTTATAATTTTTTGTTTTCTCGATTTTTTTCAATTCTTCAATTTGTAATTTTTCAATTTTTCATTTTTAAAATTGTTTCGTTTTTCGCTTTCCCAACTTTTGGGTATTCCACTTTTTAGATTTTGCAATTTTTCGATTTTTGAATTGTTTGATGTTTTCAATTTTTCGATTTGCTTTTTTTCGTTTCGGTTTTTTATTTACTTTATTATTTTAGTTTTTCGGTTTTTAAATGTTCTGATTTAAATAATTTTTCTTTTTTCCAGTGTGAAACTTTTCAATTTTTTGATTTTTCGTTTCTTCAATTTTTGATTTACAATTTTTCTAGTTTTCATTTTAAAGGTGTAACAATAATAATTTGAAAAGTTTTCCACTTTCTCAACTTTACAATTTTAGAATTTTTCCATTTTTCAATTTTTAGATGTTAACTTTTTCGTTTTTGACTTTTTAAGTTTTCATTTTTGCGAATTTTCGAATTGTAATTTCTCGTTTCGGTTTTTCATTTTCTATATTTTTTCCGTTATACTATTTTTCATTGTCTCGGTTTTCTAATTTTTTGTTCTTTCAATATTTCCATTCTGTAATCTTTCATTTCTTCAAATTGCCGATTGGCAATTTTTCGTTTCGGTTTTCCGTTTGTTCTATTTTTACACTTTTCCATTTTTCGATGTTCCGATTTTATGAGTTTTTCTTTTTCAATTTTTGCAATTTTTCAGTTTATGGTTTTTCAATTTTTCATTTATTTTGTTCCTTCAATCCTGCGATTTGCAACTCGTCGAGTTTTCGTTTTTAAAATTTATCTCTTTTTCAATTTAGAATTTAGAATTTTTCCGTTTTTCAATTTTTGGATGTCAAGACTTACCAATTATTCGACTTTTCAATTTTTCATTTCTACAAATTTTCCGTTGTTATTTTCTTTATTTTTACAATTTACAATTTTTCAGTTTTTGGATTTTCCAACTTTTCGATGTTTCAATTTTAAAACGTTTCAGTTTGTAATTTCAGGAATTTTCAATTTTTAATCTTTTGATTTTCCAAAATTTAGATTTTTGAATTTTGCGTTTTCTGGATTTTTCAATTTTTCTTTTCTGATTTTGCACTTTTTCTAGTTTCAGTCTTAAACATGTAATAATAACTATCATTTTAAAAACTTTTCACTTTCAAAATTTGACGATTTTCGAATCTTTTTTTCATTTTTGGATTTTAAAACTTTTTCGTTTGATCGGCTTTTCAATTTCTCGATCTTTCAATGTTACAGTTTTTCGACTTTACAATTTTAATTTGATTTTCCAAATTTTCGATTCGATTCTTTTTTTTCTTCTTATCAAGTTTTCAATTCTTTTCGATTTTTAAGTTTCTCGATTTTTCGTTTTTAGTGTTTCAATTTCTCGTTTCTTCAGTTCTTCGATTTGCAGTTTTTTGATTTTCCACTTTTTCGTTTTTTCAGTTTTTTACTTTTCTAATAAAAAAGTCGAGAAATTACGAAAATCAAACTATATATGTTTTGTAAAATCGAAATATAAAAATATTAAAGACATCGTAAAATCGCAGGAACTGAAAAATTAAAAATTGAAATAATAAAGGAAATGAAAAAACCAAACATTGTAATGTAAAATGGAGAAAACGAAAATAAAAAAATCGGGAAAATGAAAAATAAAAATCAAGAACTGGAAAAGTTGAAGAAACAAAAATTGTAAAAGTAAATGAAAAGAAGCATGCTGCGCGTTCATTTTAGATGAGTTTTTCCATTACACAAATTTAAGTTGACGTCATTAATTTTTTGGAAGGGGATAAACAAATAAATTTTGATTAACGATTTACCATAATTATGATAACCCTAAAACGTTTGCAAAATTTTAGAGCATTTGGTGTTGCAGTTTGGATGTTAAATTTTGCAATTTAATGTTACACAATTTTGATTTTTTTTTTTTTCAAAAATCTGGATGTGTAGAGTAAAAACTGAACACGGATTCAGAAACATCTCAGTATCTTATTTTATAAAATTGAATTAATATTTACTAGTATAAATTTTGGTCCTATTGTTCGGCTAGACAGACAGACACAGAAAGACGGAAACGGGAGGCTATTTTTATGTGTGAATTTAATGTCCGCTGATGACACCTTACACCACATTTGATTAATGTTAAAATTAATTATTTTCTCCCTGAGGAAGCTAGTAAAACTGATTACTTAGGGGCTACGTCACATTAGCATTTAACCCTCACTTGAAACATCTGTAAATAAAATGTCAAAAAAATTGTTCCTTTTTAATGACACAGGAAAAATTCAACCTTATGTAAATCTGTTACTCAATATTCATGACTTTACCCCACTGAAGTTTTGATTCTTGACAAGAACTATGAAATACCTTTTCAAAATGTATATATGTATGTATTGTGTCCACACTGTATTATCAATAGATACATTGTAACATGGAATTAATAGCACATTCCACATCTATTCGCTAATTACAACCTAGTTGGCAAATATTTTGTTTAAACAAATTCGAGCAACAATTAAAGGGCACGAATGACAAAATCGGTACTTCGTCGACGCCTAGAAGAGTCAATGACATCGATCGACTGACTCACTAGAACAGTTTCTTTTAATTTTGTAAATTTACCTTGTAGTGCCATATGATGAAATATGTAGAAGCACGACACGTTCACTTTCTCCAAAAAATGAGTTAGAGTTATTGACAACCTTTTATTAAAGTACACACACAATAAACATTTGATTACATAAACAAGCTTGATTTGCATTGATGAGTACGGAAGCGAGAGGCAGTACTTGAAATTTAGTAACATTCAAAAACCTATTACAGAGGCAGCGATTTATCAATTCAATGTATCAATAAAGGTGCCATCAAACTTTGATTTACTGGCACAAAATAGCCCGAGTATTTTTATTGCTAATAAAATAAAATTTATAACGTGCGTGCGAAGTTAATTTTTGCCATTTACTGACTATTAAGCCACTGAAGAATCATTTTATTATCTATTATAAAACCGTCTCTCAACATGCACTAGTGTAGTAGAAATAAACTTAGAATGTTGTATTTTATTTTAGTGCATCGGACAGCGGTTTTTTCCGTCGATTAAACACCAACATCGGTTGCAAAAGCGCATCAACACTGGAGGATTTTACGACTTTAGCTTTTGTAAATATTCTGCAACACTTTCAACTGATATTTTCATTTAACCTTGTCCATTTTGCATCATATTCTAAGTGAACATGAGTGATTTAGGACCCTAATGAAATCTTATATTATTGGTGGGTTTGTTTGAGATCTAGCCCACACTCTAATTAAAACAAGTTTAGTCACATATGGTGGCGACTGGATATGCAAAAACTAAGAGAGAAAGAAAGACATGCGACAAACAAAGAGGATTTAGGAAATTTTTGTAACGTGGTGGAGGAAAAGTCAGAGCAACGTTATTAACTTATTAGCAAAGAGTGTGGTGGATGTCGTAATGGTACTTGGTTTTTAAGTAGGGTTTTCGTTGACAAGAAATGTTGCTCTGAAATGGCCAGAGAAAAATAATTAAATGCAGGAGTGGTAAATAAGTTTTGAATAGTTTTAATACGGAATAAGCATTCAACAATAGTAGGTAACACTTGGGGTTACGTACTCAAGGCTGTATTTTGAACAGAATGGAAAGAGTAAAAGTGAAAACGTGAATAATAATATCATAATCCATAATTTATTACCAACAATGATGTGACTTTTGTCATCGTTGAACTAAAGTATATAAAAAGTGGATGATCATTGTGACAAAATACTAATCACAAATATAAAAATTTGTTTAAAAAATCTCACTAAATAATGATTTAAACATGAAAATCAGCGAATTCTTGCTTCTGTATCAAAACATATCTTAAAACGTAGTTTCGTATTTAGGGACAAACTTTAAGTAAATTACAAATATCATCAGTTGAGTGATTTTTATTTTTCCTATATTGTATACTTAAGATAGGCAACCAACAATTTAACGTGTTAAATATAAATAATATTGTTACGTTGGATGGGTGTTTAAAATCAGCGTGGGTTAAACTCAACAATTTATTTCTTAGTAGCCAGTGTTGGGGAGAGATAATTTTAAAAGTATCTAGATACAGATTGTTTTCGATTTTTTCGAAATGTATCTAGATACAGATACTTTTTGAAGCTTTGGCGAATAAAATAACTGAAAACATGTTTATGTATTTTTTATGTATTGTTTAATGAATTTTTTAAAATTAAAAACATTTCGAACGTATTGTCACCTAAATTATTTCTTCTTGGTGTCAGAATTTGGTTTCCGCTACTAAACACCCGCTCCACAGGTGCAGAAGAAGGGATTGTGGTATTAAATTTAAAAAATAAACATTTTACTGTAGCATAGTTATTCAAGACTGAAAAATCTTTCCTTTTTTCCTGCAAATAGGCCATCGCTTCGCTGTTTGATGTGTCGCAAATTGTGCAATATTTATTACGTACGCTTAAAAAGAATATTTTTTTTGTTTTTATTCCCATACTACAGTGTCCAAATTGTGTTTGAGTATATCTAATTATTATCTCCAGCATTAAAATTCATATTTCAAAAGAATACGAGAATGATTATTCTGTGCTGAAGGTCTGTTGTCGGCAACCTGTCATAAATTATTATTCTTCAATATCGGCTTACGATGCGGCAGGTATATATGCATTTTAGGAAGAATTGCTGGTTCCGTTTAAGGCAAAATAAGTACAATTTCTTAGAAAGGTATTTAAACCCCTTATAGGATCAAAGGCTGCCTGGCAGGCCGGAATCACCAGAGTGCAACTTTAAATTTACAGATTTTTGTTGAAACTCATTTTATTTTAATCCCGTTTCACGATTTCTGAGAATATATCACGATAAATTATTCCACCGAGGGTTGTAAAAATATTAATTTTATTGCCCAAGATTTACACTTAAACATAATCGGCACATTCTAGGGCAAAACGGACCTGCCATGCCCGCCCGTCTCGTTAGGTCCAACAATGAAAAAGTGAAGAAATGACACATGTGGCAACAGGAAAAGACGCTACATTTGTCTGAAAAATAAAGGTATAAAACACTAACAAATATGCGATTTATGCGAGATAAATGTATGTATTAAACATTCGATTAGTCGATTCCAGAACTAATTTGTGCTAATTGAAAAAATTAATCATTATGTAACACGCAATTATTATTTTCTAAAAATAATAACATACCTTAAACAAATATTTTTACTATTAAAATTACTCTTATTTAATAACACAAATACAACCAGCGGGCCTACCGGACCCGGGTTGCTCTGCTACACAGATAAAATGCATTGCCCCGATAAGCATAAAACGCAGTGAATAGTGAATTGTGGTTTAAGGTTTTTAAAATACCATCTTACCATGGCTTAGATTTATTACCCCTCAGGATTATATTTAAAGATGTATAAATACTGAAGGCTACAATGTAGGAAATTATAGTATTTAAAACCACACTATTAGTGGACCTCTTACCTCTATTTTTGTTTATGTGACCAAAATCACCAACATGAAGTATTAATAATTAATACTACTAGTATAACTCAACTAATAACTACTGAAAAAAAGTAAAAAAAAAAATGTATCTCTATCTGCGCCATTAATTTTGTATCTAGATACAGATATTTTGTGCTTAAATTCGATTATATTTAGATACAGATACTAGATTCCCAAAAATGTATCTAGATACTTTATTTAGATACAAGTATCTAGATCCTGCCCAACACTGGTCGAAGCTTATGTTTAATAAAGTCTGTTTATTGGATTTATTCTCGTTCTTTTTATGTGCATCGCCATTGCAGTGTTGTTCAAAGTGTGATTTTTTTCGCACTTAAACTAGGAAACAAAAATGTGAATATAATTCAAGCTTCAGTATTTTAAATGTTTACTTACAACTTTTCCACACAGTTTGCAGAATACCTCATTGTCTTTGGTTGAAGAAGGAAATTGAAAATTAGTGTCTAAATTATTCCCTAACCATAATTTGATTTTATCGTTCATGGATGATTTTACCTTAGGCATTTTGGGGATTCTTTACTGTATGCACAAAAATCAAAACCGGCCCCAGCACACTCACTAACACGCAGAGACAATGGGCCATATGCATAAAGGTGAGCAGATGCTTATGCTCCAAAATTTTGGAATTTATTTTTTTATCGCAACAGAATTTGTTAATAAATCTTTTATCACACTGAACCCGTAACAAATTACAGACCTAATAATTAAAAAAATTGTTCATTTCGCCCAAAAAAACACGTTTCTTTGGGATTTATTCAGAAAAATTTCGAGCAAATGCTTTTGCTCACTATTTATTCATACGACCCACTAAGTATCACTAACAATAAACTTCTAAAATAAAATGCTTTTGCAGAGATTCACCTCCTTTCGGCTATATTCTAAATGAAATGCAGGCCAGCGTTGTCAGTTGGCGACGCCAACCCGTACCATTAAACTCAAGGGCGTTGTTTGCAACCCATTTTTAAACAATCTGCCAGCCGAAACAATGAATTCACGGAAAATCTCTATTGTGCAAGCACGTCCGCTTCGTTGGTCGTGGAATCCTATTTTAAGTCTTTTAAAATTTACAATTAGGTCGTTTAATTAACACTTTAGGTCTCTAACGGTAAATTAGGCATTTTATTTAGTAATAAATGGGCGTTAGATAAACAGAATTTTTTAAATTCGGATAAATATATAAATTTCACTGCAATGCCTGTAGTAGATATAAAAAGGCAAACAAACTAAGATGCGAAGCCTATTAATTACAAAGTAATTATGTACAAAATCATTCCGGCACAACTTGACTGATAGTATATGGATAGTATGTGGACCTTCCCAGTCTGGTGACAACTTCGAGCAACAACCTTTCCTTCGACGGGGATTATAAAGCCATACCAAATCCCCTGCCTGGAATCCTGCTGAGTTACCCTTGAGATCGTAGCGTGTTTTCATTCTGTTACTCGCCACGCGGATCTTATGGCGCAGCGTTTCGTGAACGTTCAGCAGCTTCTCCTTCAAATCATCGACGTGATCTATGATCTTCGGTTA